>NC_088644.1:34438150-34765650 GCF_964019385.1 Sycon ciliatum
AGTGACAAACGCCTCGAAACGTCTCCTGCAGAACGCGCATCCGGAGTGATGACAGAACCCAGATAAACGAAGGAGGAAACATTTTCCATCACCTGTCCATGAAGCGGAATGCCAGCAGTGTCAACTGAAGTAACACCAACACCAGCCACCATAAACGTGGTCTTGGGTATACTCACAGTGAGGCCAAATTCAGCAGAAACATCCTGGAACGCCGTCAAGGCCAACACAGCATGCTCCCGCTAACCAACTCCAAAGTTTGCATCGTCCGCATACTCAACATCAACAACAGCGGTCTGCTGATAGGTACGGGTTCGTCGTGCTGGGTTGAATAACTGGCCATCCAAGCGATAGTGAAATTGGATGCCAATGTCTGGGTCACGATCAGCGAGAACACCCACACACACACTCACACACACACACACACACACACACACACACATACACACACACACACACATACACACACACATACACACACACTCACACACACACACACACATACACACACATACACACACACATACACCACAAACACACACACACACACGCGCACACGCACACACACACGCACACACACACAAACACACACACACAAAAACACGCGCACGCACACACGCACGCACGCACACACAAACAAACAGGGACAAGTCAAGAAATTATCTGCATGTTTCGGTAGTTTCAGTTTGATTACAAGTATGAGAAGGATAAGATTGGTTTGCTACCGAACCTTTCTGTGTTGCTGATACTACTGCTGCTGCTGCCCATTCTCTTTGTTGTTGCTGTTGCCGTCGTTGCCGCTGCTACTACAGCTACTGCTGTTGCTGCTTTTGTCACTTAACTGTTGCTGCTGCAATTGTTGGTTTTGTATTGTTGCTGCTGTTGTTGTTGTTGCATACTGGTCTTGGAGACTTTTGACATCCATAATTATGGGTAAGATGCACAGTTGTCATCCTGGCTGCAAAGACTAACTGCGTTCACGGACTGTGCTAAGATAGTCCTATACATTGCTCACAGGACCGGTGGAGCCAAAGCCGCACCGATACTCGTCTCCTAAGTTCAGAAACGAAGAGAACCTGTATATGTATACTAGAAAATGTCCTCGACAGTATTCTTCAAAGACATTTCTAAACCAATAACACTATTGAACTGGTCTCGGTACTGCATTGGAAAAAGAACGAAAAGAAACAGACATCAACCAATATGGCGGCCCTAGGCCAATAATTATCATAATGGAAAACACACCAGAGTGAGCCGTATCTAGTATACATTTACGGTGTGTGCAAAGCCTACATCAGGTTAGAGGACTTCACCAGTCCTATCCCTCTGGTATGAACATTTAGGAACCTGCATTAAGCTAATGTGGTGAGAATGATGTGTGAAGCAGAGGTGATGCCAAATATGTCACCTGAACTAGAAGATTTCAGAACACAGCTCACACGATCAATAACAACTACTGTGGCAGTCAAAGTGCATGTACAGAACGGAACGAAATGGAATAGTTATTAAAATTTTACACAATGTCCAGCAGCCTCTTTTCACGATCATGGTTGACAGCGGATACCACAGGGATGAAGAACGTGGATTGCATCAACATTGCGGCGTTTGCTAAGTGGCATCTTCCTTGCGAGGATGGTGGTGTGATGACCGTTTCGGATGGTGCAGTGATAGGATGCTGTTTAAGTGTTCTGGTGCATGGTATTGTCCCGCAGGGCATGAGTGGTGCGCAATCCCAGGCCTCAAGGTATCGTGCCAGAAAATCCTCGCCCACACTTCGTTTTGTCTCACCAACATCACTCATTATTTCTCACCTAACATAGGCATGTTGGGGCGTCACCTCTACTCCACCCAGCAGCCATTCGCAACACATCACGTACGCTTCATGATTATGGTAGAATGCAATAATTATTATTGTAATGTAGAGTTTCCCTTACCATAACAGTTACCTAGTGTTGTCTTTATCTCAGTACCGCCTCACTGTTGTTTGTTCATGATGGCTCACGGACCAGGGCCGGATCTCCAACGCCAACACCAATACCACCAAAATTAACCCTCGTCCGATTGATCTGTGCTCGATCCTTTTCCATATTCGCCATTGTTTTGGGAATAGTAATACGTTACTGTCCGTGTGATTTACGATCACAAAGGAAGTGGTCGACATCACTTATCATAAAGAAAAGGGGTTTTGTCAACTGACAACCACTCTACTCAGTTGCTATTCACAATCTCCGCATCCGCTGGATGAAAAGTCCTTTATTGTGATCTCGAAAAGTTATGACGTTTCGGGCCAGTCACCCATCATCAGAGATTTACAATGTCACTTTGTGAGATATAATTTATGCAAAACGATAAACTGAGCATCGCAGATCTGCTGTTGGTGCTTGTAAAAAGGCATTTCGCAACTGTCAATAAGGATAGCCGTAGAAAATAAATATAATGCTGATGGGAACTGGTGATAGAGTGCAGATTCGTCCATTGGATAGCAAACCTCAATTGTTCATTCGTTAGGTCACACGCATAAACACTTTGCTTTGTATTGTATTTTATTATTTTACTTGGGCATTCCCAACAAACCGTAAGGTCTTCTTAACCTGTATACTTTCTCTCGCCGTGTAAACTTGAAGCTGTTTGTGTTTGTTTTTAGGTGTCTATCTCGTTGCACCAGTCCTCTTTTAAGCACGATATTTACCCCCCCCCCCCCGCTCCGCATCATGCCGCACAAATGCTGCTACCCGCGGTCAAGCTTCAGCCGCTCTGAACCTACCCAGAGCTACGTCTCGTTACGGCCTGAATGATATTTCATTTTTGGCAGCAGACAGATGGAACATGCTTCCCCCTGGATGTCGTCAAGCTAAGCCCCTTTATGCATTTGTCACAAGCACCAAGTCATTCCTAGGGTTCCCAGTAAAAAGGCAACGGCTGTTGGGAGTTCCCTAGTAAAATAATAAATTCTACTACTACTACTACTACTACAGAGTGCCCAAAACACTTGAACACAACCACAGTAGATTCCTTGGGGCTTACGGTCCAAGGGAGATTTTCTATTTCACTGCGTACCAGTGGCGGACAAGGTTGTTGTTGTTACTTTATTTTATTTCACCTGAATTACAGGCAGTAGAATGCCTTCTCACTAGACCAGATCCAGTTCTCACAAATGATGAAGAATGTGAATGAATGTGCTGAAGCTAATGAAAAACAAGAAATACATGTAGGTGAAAGGCAATTGTATTATAACAAAGACGACTGGTGATTGCGACAAGATACCAACACCCTGTTTAAAGGCACTACGCTGAGACATAACAAACAACATCTTGCGTTAGCGTGCACACTTCGGCCACGTGTGACCACACTCATGGCTTCTTTACAATCAATCTGATGTAAATCATTTCATTACCAATCTTGTCTGCCCTAGCCTTGATGTTGTTCACCTTCATTAACTGCCTGATCTCCTGGTCGGTCAAGCTACGTTCGTCTTCCGATACTTCTAAATAGGCTCTCACCATTGCGATACAGCTGTCCAGCCCATTCTGCGATAGGACGTATGTCACCTGATCTGCCTCCATCACATTGAACCCTACAGACTCGCACAGGCGTTTCCAGTACTGGCTCGCTTGTCCTGGGGTACTGGCTGGAGTCCGCGGTGGGGTCTTGCCTGCCAGTAGGCGCTCAAGATCTGTGAATACTGGTCCGGGATTGACGCCGATGTGAGCGCACATTGTTTTACCTGGCTTAAGACAATCCAGTACACCGTGCAGAGCTTTAGCAATGCTCTCATCAGGCACCCAATGCAGAACAAAGTTGCAGAAGATGCCATCGTATGGGCCCAGCTGCACAGCGTCAGAGACAGTACCGGCGATAAACTTGATGTTCTTGTGATGAGGTTGTACGTTGCTACTTGCGATCTGGATTCGCCCAACATTTGGGTCAACTGCCACCACCTTCCCTTGCGCTCCGACCTTTAGCCCAATGTGTGCTGCCAGAGCGCCAGTACCGCAGCCAAGATCAAGAATTCTATTCCCCTCTTTGGGCCTCAGGTATTCATCAATGAGGATCGCACCTTGCCGGGTTTGAAAGGCGGAATTCTCATCGTACAGTTTCGCCTTAGACACTGACTTAGTCACTGCACGGGTCTTCAGTGCCTCCTCCGAACTCAGCAGCAGTAGTTGTGAAGCGAGAATAATCTGTTCAGCTGTGACACGGCACGTCTTTCTAGCTCACTGTCCAGCAAAAACGGTGAAATGAAGGCAATGCCCCAGAGCTCTGACCGTCCACTCAGCAAGCACGCAAAGGAGAACCAAAATCACTACAAGTAATAAGCAGATCTCTGATTTCTAAAACGCCCTGGCCAGCCCTAACCATGATGGTACACGTGCGTGCAGTTTTCAAGATTGTCACGCGATCTGCGACTTTGCGGATTGTCAAACCAGAGCGAGTTTGTGAAAGGTGCTGTGGATCCTCCTTGACGCCGTGCAGAACATTGCCATGAGAAACGTGACGGAGGCAGGAGAAGTAGATAGAGGTCTACTACCCTAGAGGCTGGTCAGTACGACATCCTCATTAGTACACCACGATCCTGACACCTGAAACGCACAAGTGCGGATACTAGCATACAAGTAGTAGATACACTCGTTGTAAAACAATGTTTTACCTTCCGCCCATGGGTTGTCTGCTAATGAGGGTAGACATGTACACGTGCTGGATATACCACACTATGAACTGTGGACTGATCTAGCGGATTAGGAATCTAATCCTGAACACTAGCAAAAGCCATGTCCTGCGAATTTCCGGCCAAGACATTACTGTCAAATGCCGTGGAAACCCGCTACCAGCAGTTCCCCATGCGAAGTACCTGGGCATCACGATAGACGAGCACGTTCGATTTGACGAACACGTTAACAATGTTGTGAAGAAGGCCTCGCAGAAGGTGGGAGCACTCTGGCGAGCCCGCCGTTGCCTTACAAGAAAGTCCAGAGAGCAGTACGTGAAATCCGTTGTGATGCCAGATTTGCTCTACGGGTCCGTGGCGTTCTCTGGGTGCCTCCGACAAGACCAGCGGTCCCGCCTTCAGGTCCAGCAAAACCGTGCGGCACGCGCCGTATTCGGCCTGCCACCTCGCACAAGCGCCCAACCTCTGCTTGCTCGTCTGCAGCTGTATGGCATCGAAGAGCTCCACAAGCAAAAGACCCTTATTATGATCTGGCGTTGCTCGAATGGTCGGGCAAGCAATGCACTGCAAGCCCTTCTGGAGCATCCCAGTACTCGAACAACGCGCGCACAACGCAGCTTGGGCCTCCGAGTGCCCAAATCTGCTTCCAAAGCCGGCCACGACCGTCCAACCGCTCGCGGGTCCATTTTATGGAACACCCTGCCATCCGACGTGCGTGGTATTACCCAGTACCACCAGTTCAAACAAGCCTGCCTCCCGTTCTGTCTTGCTAGCAGTAGCACCCACTACTGAACACTACAGGAATCTTTGAACGTTTGCACAGTACCAGTCATGTGCTGTTTACCGCCTCCCCGTTGTTGTATTCTAACGTTAACGTTATTCATTGACTGAGCGTTCTTTGCTTTGTACTACACCCTGCTATCATGTTAGGCTGTTTCCTACAATATTTTACTGTTTCCATTCGCTTCCATGTAATTGGGTGACACCGCCCGTTTGGTTCTGCGAATTCAAATAAAAATGTACCTACCTACCTACCTACCTAGGTTCTGCATGGGGCTTAGAATACCGCGCGCATCGGCGGGTTTGCTTGTGGGAGCGTCATGTACACTAGGTATACGTATACAGCGTGACCAGGCAGGCACAGTGGGTTGGTCAAAGACCATGATTGAGATACGAGAGGTACCTGGTTCAAGTCCTGCCTGGGAGCGGTTTTTCCAGCCGTGCTGCTACCCACAGTCAACTGGGAACTTGTGGCCAGGCACAAGGGGTACATGGATGCAGCTAATGGGGTCGTTGTCGGCACTTGTGCCAGTGGTTGTGAGACTTATCCACTCACCCCCACCGTTAAGCGCTGCATCTGCCGCTAGGGTTTATCGGGTGTTAGCGGCCGTCGTGAGTTCCCTTCGGGAACGGACACGATAATTTACTTTACTTTTTAATACAGCGTGACCCGGCTGTTTCGCTTCAGCTAGTGCATCGCCGTGCTACAGCTTTGCCAGAGCATCTTATCTCAACTGATGATCGGATCGCATAACGTCTGTTTAAAGTGTGTGTCGCTCATACATGTACATATACATGTAGGTATGTCACGAATTATTGGCGTGTCCTGGCTCAAGTCACGCGGCACAACCCATCCGGAGTAGACTTGGTCGCGAATATTTGCCCCCCCCCCGAACCGCTTCTGAGGGCAAATAGCACTCAAGTTATTCTTCAAAATTAGGCTCTGTCCTAGAATATCTGCACATAACCTCCGAGCATCTCTCGTCGAACCGATTTTTGAAATGCTCTGATCTTTCATTGGCACTCATGATTGGTTCCATTCTTCAGTCATCAAGCATTGGATGATACTGATTATGGGTGGAATTCTTGTAGTCATCGGCAGGATACCCAGTGAAGCATGTAGTTGGAGAAGGCGGCATCAGGAGTCATTCAGGACCTGGTTGCACAGCATCACAAGACCAGTCGGGCGTATCATGGTATTTGGGGAACATTAGTCAGACTAAAGAAGACACAGATCATTGACGGATGTCACCGCCGGCGCGCGTGTACTCCCGTAAGTTTTCGATCGCGCATAAATTCTCGACCGCGCTAAACTCAATGAAGGTCGCACAGCAAACCCCATGATGCAGCTCACCAGATGAAGGCGTGGGTCCTTTTCACATGGTAGAGAGTCAGATTCAACTGAGCTGTATTCCCGGTGCCGAAAGGCGGGCGCACCACCACTGTATGGTAACTTCTCCATGTCTAACCCAAGACGAAGTGAATAGTGTAGTAGTCATACTTAGGGGTAAGCGGATTATGCTTGGAAAATAGCCAGTTTATGCTCTAGCGGATGCTCACAGGATGCTCGAGAAAACAGCCAATTATGCTTATAAAGTTATATAATCCTTCACCAAAAAGACCAAAAGAACAGGTATAATTATAAGAACTCAGATGGTGAGCCAAGGAAAGAATAATGATTGTAACCGGGAAAACTGTGGCCACAAGTTATGCGATCGATTCCACCAACCAAATCAGATTTTGAACTGTCTGACGTGCACAGTCTAGCACGAAACTGACAAGGAGTACGGAGACATTCCAAGGAAAGAACGTCAGCTTGAGCACTGCTCGATAGCACTAACCAGCGGCCTTCCAACTATTACTTGGAAGGTTCATGGATATCAGTGCTAATTCCAAAGAGGGGAAGGCAAGCGCCATCGATCCGAGCACAAGCTACTCGGTGCCGAAAGGCGGGCTCACGCCCCTGCATGGCTATTTCCCCTTGTCTAACCATCAAGAGGAAATGATAGTAACCGAGTGGCCGAAATTTAAAAAAAAGCTACATTCCAAGTCTCAGAACTAATAAATATATTGTTACTTGCACCTGTGCCTGTGGGGAACTATTCCGGGCCTATGAGAGCCCCTGTTCATAACCTACATTGAACATGTATTGGCAAGAGTAACAAAGCTAAGTAAGTAATTCGTCGGTCTCACAGCGAAGGACTGCTAGGTCCTCGTCGGAGAAGTCATCCGAGGACGAAAGGAACTCACTGCGGAAGAGGAAAATAAAGTGCACCTGACGAAGTGTTGACGGAGGCAGACGGCATTGTCAGCGCGCCTGTATTTCCGTAAGTTTTCAATCGCGCAGTTCTCAATGAAATCAAAATAGGACACGCGCGTACGCGTAGATCAGAGAGTATCGTGCCTACATACATAATCATTGTATGGTGTGTGAGGGCCACGGGATATCCCTGTGGGCTGATGCCTCCTGTCAGATCGATCGTGGCAGGTTTCGTATGCGTCGAATGCGTCCTTTACGACGCATTCAAGTATGGGGCTGCCGATTAATTCAAGAACAGTAGACCTGGCTACGTAACCGTTGGTCTGACTATAAAGTCAGTAAAGACTAAAGTAGAAGGGCCACATCATTGTCAAAAGTGTGGCGTGTCAGTGTCAGTGAGGCACGAAGACCTCCTTCACGTACACAGGCGCTAGGCTTCAGGCTTCAAGAATAACTGTTGGTGTTTACTAATACTAAGCCATAAGTAGAACAGTTACCATTTGAAAGCATTCACGGTTCACGTGCAAGGTACTGTGCGAGGTACTGTGTGGCGAGATTAGTCTAAGGTAGAAACGGAGTAGGGTGCCCAGTGAAGCAGGTACTACTAGTAGTTTGAGATTGAATCAGGGTTACGCGGGCCCAGGCTGAGATCGAGATCACAAAGCGGGTTTGCTCACGTTTTTGACATCCTACCACGGTTGTGCACTCGCATCGAGCTGATAAAATGTTTCGCGAAGGGCTGTGATTGGCTGATGTTAACAACCAGACTGTTTTGATCAACACCCACTTTTATCTTCCCATCGAGCTTGTAAAGCACGACTTAACCTTCTCGAACGAAAACTAGCGAGCTAGATCAGAAATCATCGCGCTATGGCGTATAATGCTTAGAGTTCCTTGGCTAAATTATGTCAGCTTTCTGGTGAACAACCAGAACGCTTCCCTGCTTGTTGAGAGGACTGACAGAGCCCTAAGACCGAGACTATTCGGGGAACAACAAAGACGTGGCGTGTCAGAGCTGCACTGTAGCATTACGACTGCTAGTGATCAGCTCGGAGGTGGCACTGAGGACCCATACAGACAGTGATGATGTCAGTGTCTAAGGCGAAACTGTACGATGAGAATTCCGTCTTTCAATTCCGGCAAGGTGTGATCCTCATGACCGAGCACCTGAGGCCCAAAGAGGGGAATCGAATTCTTGATCTTGGCTGCGGTACTGGTCGTCTGGCAGCACAGCTTGCGCTTAAGGTCGGAGCACAAGGGCAGGTGGTGGCAGTTGACCCAAATGTTGGGCGAATCCAGGTTGCAAGTAGCAACGTACAACCTCATCACAAGAACATAAAATGTTTCGTTGGTACTGTCTTCGACGCTGTGAAGCTGGGCCCATACGATGGCATCTTCTGCAACTTTGTTCTGCATTGGGTGCCTGATGAGAGCATTGCTGAAACAATGCACTGTGTACTGGATTGTCTTAAGCCAGGTAAAACAATGTGCGCTCACATCGGCGTACATCCCGGACCATTGGTTGCTGATCTTGAGCGCTTACTGACAGGCAAGGCCTCACCCGGAACTCCAGGCCGTAACCCTGGACAATCAAGCCAGTACTGGAAACGCCTGTGCGAGTCTGTAGGGTTCGACGTTACTGTGGCACATCAGGAGGAATATGTACAACTGCAGGATGGGCTGGACAGCTGCATAGCAATGGTCAGAGCATATGCACAAGTATCGGAAGAAGAACGTATCATCACCGACGAGGAGATCAGGCAGGTGATGAAGGTGAACAACATCACGGCTAGGACAGACAAGATTGGTGTTAACATGGTTTACGTTAGATTGATTGTAAAGAAACCGCCATGAGTGTGGTGGCCGGTACATTTGGAGCGAGTTGTGATACCTGGCTTCAATACATGACATTACTTTTATTCAGGTTTGATCTGTGCCCCCAGGGGTAGCAGCTTTTAAATACTCTTGGGTGTATGCTTGCATTCGTCTGTGTATGCGTGCGTGTATGCGTGTGTGTGTAGTCGTGGGTGAATGCGTGCGTGTGTGTGCACGTGTGTGTGTGTGTGTGTGCGTGCGTGGGTGTATGCGTTCGTGTAGGCATGTGCTGGTGTGTAGGTGTGTGCTGGTGTGTAGGTGTGTGCTGGTGTGTAGGTGTGTGCTGGTGTGTAGGTGTGTAGGTGTGTAGGTGTGTAGGGATGTGCTGGTGTGTTGGTGTGTGCTGGTGTGTAGGTGTGTGCTGGTGTGTAGGTGTGTGCTGGTGTGTAGGTGTGTAGGTGTGTGCTGGTGTGTAGGTGTGTGCTGGTGTGTAGGTGTGTGCTGGTGTGTAGGTGTGTGCCATGGCTGTGCCCAACGATAACAGTATTGCACCCAAAGGACGAATCTGGACTTCAACAACAATTCTCTATCAGTATTATCAAGAGTAGATAAACAAGAGTGTGCAACTCGCGGATGGGTTGGCCCACGGCGGAATTTTTTGTTGACGTAATCTTTTCGACGACGCACGCGCTGCGAGTCTTTCGGAAAGTTTTCCCTCGTGCTCTTGGCCGGGCTTTACACTACAAGGTCGGTGCCCAGCACGTGCTCTCACACTGCTCTGCGGCAAACTGCGTGTTTCTCTGAAAAAAAGGTGACGTCAACAAAAAATTCCGCCGTGGGCGGGGGTATCAGATTGTGCAGGAGAGATCCGGAGTTGCACACTCTTGTTTATCTACTCTTGGTATTATTTTAATATTTATCACATACATGTACATGTACTTGCCTAAGGCTACATGTATGCCCATATACAGTAGAGTCTTGCCTTCTTACTGGAGCCGCAGCTTATCGGTTCAGATTCGTTGTAAATTTGGCGGACAATTCTGGCTATGCAACGATTTAAATAAGCCCGACTTACTATCAAGATATAAGAACTGTTGCTGGTTACTGTTATACAAAATAAAACTCGGATGGTGAACCAATTAAATTATTGTGAAAAGAAGAAAGACAAAATGTCACGAGTTATGACTAACTGTCCACCAACGTAACAAGATCTTATACAGTCAGCGAGTGCGACAAAATGGCGCAAAACTGACAAGGAGTACTGAGACATTCGGCGACCTGACACCCAGCTCCAACACTTCTCCAAGGCGCAAACCAACAACCTTCCAACTTGGAAGGCTCCGGTTCGGAAAGGTCCAAGAGGACACAAAATTAATATAAATAAACTCCAAGGATTAATTTGTTGAGTACAATGAAAAGAGGACCAAAGAGCTACAAGTACAAGTTACGCTGTAATAAATATCCACTAACACCACCAGTTACTTTTCAATCAGTTACTTTTCAATCAGCTCATGCGATAGCATTGGACGACACTGGCTTTGCAACACATTCTTGCTTGCTTTTAGCTTTACGTCCATGTTTCTGTTACTGTGCTGGAACTGCTCTATTTCGCCGCCACTATTTACCATTAGCCATGCCCCCCCCCCTCATCCGCCACCCTACACAGTGGGTCCATTGATATTAGGCATCTGCCTAGCTGTTTTGGTTTCTCCACTATATTTTCAGTATACCCAACTCGCAACACACTACCAGTCCTTGGCTACACCACGTACATATGAAATTGTCCAAATTTTCACCCAGGAGGGCATCATCGGGGATTATAGGAGAAGAATGACACAAAGTTGGCTTTTATAAGACAGTACAGGAACAGTCACATAATTAACACTACTACATGTAATCTGAAACACGTTATAAGCTAGCACTAAGACATAACAATGTAAGTGAGCATTTCATCAAGTGCAAAGTGGGCGTGAAACAGCCATGGCTGAGTTGATGTGTGTGTGTATGTGTGTGTTTGTGTGGTGAGAGGGGAGGGGAGGGGGGTTAAGAGTCAAGTATGGAGTGTGTTTATCTTCTCAAGCTCTCAAGTCAGGTGTGGCTATCCATTCGAGATGTCGAATCTGAGATCCCGCATTCGTTGTGATAACAGCAAGGTGTGGAATACCCAGTCTGTAGATCAGCCATGTGCTGGGAAGTTTGATTCATGCCAAAAGGCGCCAACCTTTGTCACCCTTCACCTTTGGTCGTCGATTTCTGATCTCTGTTGCCTCAAGGTACTTGCGTGATGGAAGAGAAGGCTCCCTGCCGAGAATCTTCGCCTGGCGGAAGGGCTGAAATTGTGAAGATGATGTGTGAGATTCTCGGTGGTGGGTTTTGTAGTGGTTGCCCCAGGGAGCTTTCTCCACCATCGTCCGCGCTTCCCGGTGGTGCTCCTGAAACCGCTCCCGCACTGGCCGCTCGGTTTCCCCGACGTACAGCTCTTGACAAAGCGTGCACATCATACTGTAGACAACATGTTTCGCCACACATTCACGATCAGACATACCCGTATCACATGCTCTACACACCATCGGTGCACCACGACCACGCTTCACCTTTGCTCTCTGCACCTCACGGGGACATACACGGGCAGACAATGATGACCGAACAAGTTTCCTCTTCAGTGATGGACCAGATGTGAACACAATACGAACATCAGGACTGAACCGGCGCACGCGTCGAGAAACCCGAGCGGACAGTGCTTCGTTGATAAACGGCAGCTTCAGGATGACTTGGTCCGGTTTCTTCCACTGGCGGGGTGTTGCATTTGCGAAGCGAGCAGCATTCTTGATGGCGCGGCTTATTTCGTTGTCCGGGTAATCATTTCTCCACTATAAATAAAATACTACGACTACTACTGCCCATGGCAATGACGTTTTACACGTAACTGGCAATCAGCTCTAGCACGTCTTGGATGCTCACTCCAACAGCCTCCCAGCTTGGAAGGTTCTAAGTTATAGACACACATGTAACATAAGGAGGGCAAGGTGAGCGCAACCAAGACCGTTTGTCGGATGGTCTTGCCCAGTCGCGTGCAAATGAAGGGATCATGAAGCCAAGCGGATCTCAGCTGTCAAAGTCAGGTGCATCCTCCGCGTTGCATCTTCACCACCCACCCCCCCCCCCCCCCTGGGGACCCTAGTTTATTGCTAGACCCCGTATCGCGCTGACACTTTCGGGAAGGGCATGCCCTGTCTGAGGGCTGCTCATGACAAGGCCACATTCGTTGACCTCTTCACACTACACAGAAGAGCGAAACAAGGATTATGTCTTAGCATTTCAACTCCAACAGCAGACCATTACCAGTGCGAGAGAGAAAACTACAAAGGGCTTTGCTTTCTGTCGCATCGTCTCTCGTGCATGCAACTAAGGAGAAAACCGTGTACTTACCCTCGCATTCACACGCGAACTATCAAACACGTCCTGTGCCGCATGCTGATCAGGTAGTGCCATGTATGTGTTGTACAGTGTACTCTCAGTTGACATGCCCCCTTTCGAACCCAGACAATCTTTTCGGGATTGGTCTATTCGCAGGTGCTAAAGCAGTTTCTTGTTTTGAATTGTACGTTGAACTCATTGGATTTCTTTGTATTCTGTATCTCGTTATCGTTATATTTCCCTCTAGCCCTCTCGCTTAGGATGAGCTTTCTTTTTTATGGCAGCTTAAGCGAAGGCTATATACCTGCTTTATGCAGGTTGATGCCAACGCGAACAAGCAAAATAATAATAATAATAAAGCAGTCTGTACATTATCCATTATGATTGTTATGCACACGGACATTATGAATATGGGCAACGATGATTCCATGGCCCGTATGGGGCAGCATTTTCGCGTCTATATCTGAGATTGCACCATGCCACCATGATCATAACCTTTGGTCTGCTTTAGAGGAACACTTCCCCCAGTCATTTACCTGTCCCTCCAGGAAATCGCGATTCCAAGGATGCAACAAATTTCGCGATTTTGGCCCAAACCCGCGATTTTCAGCAAAATCCGCGATTTCCCGCGTTTTTTGTTGTTCTCTGCACTATATCTCACATTTTTATGCACTTTTCACGCAGTTCTTTCCATGATCCTGTAGGTTATTTGCACAGTACGACTCCCGAGTAGATATACGATGCAACAAATTTCGTGATTTGGCCCAAATCCGCAATATTCCGCAAAATTAATAATTCCGCGAATTCCTGGCAAGTTCTGCATCATTCCGCACTTTTCGTCGCATTTTTTGTTACTTTCTGCCGCAATTTCTTGCGCAAGTTTTCGAGAGTTTTGTCCGCAAATTCCCGCAGGGACAGATTTACTTGCAGAGCTTGGGTTTTGGTTTTGTTCTACTTCCTCCGTATACAAAAACTTCGTGACTTTTTTTTTGAAAGCTGCGCACAGCTCTGGATTTGTTCCGTTTGACTCGGAATAACACTCGTGGCATTGTCTAACATGTTTACAAGCTATATACAAAGAAAAAAGCAACTCAGACGAATGAGATTGAGTTTTTTCAGAGTCTTCGTCGCTCATGTCATTGTCACCTGACGACGCCGACTCCGCATCGCCAAAAGTCGCTGCTTCCGCTCGTATTTCGTTCAGATTCTTGTCACCTTTAGTGATGATCCGATGCTGGACTTTGGCTACGTCCTCTTCATCTCTAGATCTGTGTACGAATCGGTGTCGACTATATTCAGTCGTTCCAACCCGCGACCTCCATTATGCCGTGAAACGAGTCGTACAAGCACATCCACACGCTTCGCATATTCTCGCCAGGATAATCCTCCCGAGCATTCTACAATGGCTTCGAGGAGGTCCCTACGATTCCCCTTGGCGACAAAAGAGACGTCTGACTGGAGAGAGGCGAAGAAAGCCAGGCCATCGATATTCTGATCCTGAGTCTGCGCTGGTTGCACGACGACTGAATGTTTCATCTTGCCGTGCGAGCGAAATAGTCCATCGGCCAAGTCTCAAAATCGAAAGTGGTGATGCACTGAGCTTCCAACTAAACGCGACCATACCCAGCACGTAGAGAATATATCAGAGAACACTATTCCGTTTGTTGGACGTGCCGAATTCAGTCCAGGGCGTCGATACGAAGCGTTCTTCGTCGCCGAGTTTTTTACTGTGCGCTCCATTTGAGAGTGCGCAGAGTTCTGATCGAGAGTTTTTTGAGCAGATTTTCAAATTTTTGAGGCTGTCAGCTGACAGCTGTCAACCCTAAATGGCACTTAGTATGTGACAGGCAATAGGTTTTGGTGCCTCCGTATGCCTTCTATCTTCCTTCGTTTCACTTCGCTGCTTCGCCCACCACCTCAGGAGATGACAGCGTACCTGCACTAGTCAGCTCTCGCTAACCCTGTCTCTCTTTCTCCGTCTTAGCGCTCGTCATTCGTGTCCTTCTGCTGGGGCGAGCTTGATACTGTTGTGTCGTAGTTTTTAGGCAATAGTGGCTGCTGTTCGCGTGACGATCAGGATTTATGGATAAAGACGACGACTCGCCAAGTTCCCATGCAGCCACAGACGGCGTAGCAATTCTTACCGCCAACCCTTCGAGCAATGGAACCAGCCTGAGTTGGAAATCGTGTCTGTGTAATTGTGCCACGATACGGATGAAACACACAGGCTCACATGTGACGAGATGAAGATACTCTCAACAGGCTGACGGAAATCCAACAGGCTCACGGGAACGCTGCAGTTATGGTCGGAGACGCGGAGTTATATAGTCACTGGTAAATGTTGCATCGAGTGCTGTGTGCTCTAACACAATTGTAAAAATCATGAAAAAGCGAAAATAATGCAATGGTGGGGCTGAGTGGTGTTCTGTGGAGGAGACGTCGCTGTCTCAGTATTCAATGCCGGACCCTGTATTTCAAGTCTGTGGTCATGCTCGATCATAAGTTCCTGTATGGCTCCAGTGCCTTCTCAGCATTGTTGGCGGGTAAGCACCTGGATCGTCTCCAAGTACTGCGGCTCTGGTGGCTTGAGGGATGTACGGGTGCTCGCCGTGCACCCCTGCCGGCAATCTGCTAGTGAAGCTTGGTACCTACTGTGCCCGGGAGATTTTCATCCAGAAGCTGATCTTCCTAGGCTGGAGCTGCTGCTACTCCTGTGCTAGCCCTCAACCACTGGCGCTCCTACTCGGCTCCAGTGTGGACCATTAACCACCCTGCCCGATTTCGCACTGTTGCTATTCCACACCGTCAGCATTTAACTCTGAGGTCAGACCTTGATCCCTCCCACCATATGCTATCTGTCTGTCTGCCTCTCTCTCACACACAGATAGATGTGCGCGCATACACACATGCACACACATGCACACACAGTGACACAAACATACAGATAGCCAACTTCTCTGTGTTTGGTGATCATCATCTGTTTTCTGATGTGCAAGCTCACCTCTGATGCCGATTACTTCCTTGCTTAGACCCGGTCTGCTATTAGACCAGTCTGCTCTCTCTTCACTCGCTTGTAAATCCTACTTGGAGCAGTAAGGTTGTGTCACTGCTCCTACTGATGTCATTGTTGTGAAAGCAATATCATCGCCATTGGTGGTAATTTTCCACCATGCATGAATCATTAACAATCATCATCTATGTGTCACGGCCTAACCATCCTCGTAACTCCCCTCATTGTGACTAGTGCTGAACCGTTGAAACCTACTTTGCTTCAGTGTATACTCGCCCCGGGCAAAGCTCTTGTTTTGTTGCATAGTGATCTGACGCAGTGTGCTATAGCCTGTCGGGTAATATGGATAATATTAGTACAGTCGGCATTGCCTATGGAGTGACCAGGTACATGTATAAGGATACTAGTACATGTATACCGGCTTAATGATATCGGAACACAAATAGCACTATGTGTGCAATATTCCTTTCTAAGCTCACGCTGTGCGGTGCAGATAGGTCATGTGTCGTTGCTAACTTGCCGCATGTGCAGCAGGAAGGCACCACATGTCGACTACTACTTATACTGTACAGCATTGTGTGCTTACATGCATCTACGGCCTTGTGGATGCAATTGAGTCTCACATACATGTACATGAAATATTGCGTGTAGTGCAGCATCAGGTGTTAACATACAGTGGCTAAATAGAAATTTTTTTCTCGCAATAATGACCGTATTCACCACAAGTGTGTTTATGTCCAGAGCCAACTCAAGTCCTGTATTATTTATGACCATGACAACAATACTTCCGGGCTGAAATTCTTCTATGACAGGCATGAACACTTGCCTTACAATTGTTCGTGATTGTACGAAGTACACATTCGCTGTTGCATCAATTTTGCACCATTTACATTGTAGTGCCACTAGTGGTATCACCTGCATGCGTATTGAGTCAAACAAGGTTACCTCTGTATAATTATACTTATCGTGGCTATCAAGAGCTTCGATGCAAATTCCCAGCTGACGAATGGTGTCCAGCTTGTGTTCAGCTCAGCTGGCACTCACAACTCATAATAATTGCGTTCTAGACGCCAGATGAGATGTTTCAGCTACAATGTAGACACAACGTCCGTGTTCAAGAAAGCCGTCACTTCATCTTCTGTCCATCCTCAATAGCACGTTCAAGCAAATACGTCTGAAACACAGTAGCGACAATCCGACAGCGGCGACACGCCGTCTTCTCCGAATGAGCTTCTACCGTTCTAATTCAGATTCCCCCAAAAATGTCAAAATAAATAATAGATTTCCACCAAGCTCGCTAGAATCTTGCGAACCGTCAACATGCAGGCATTTCAAGTGTTCGAGCGTGCGTAGATTCTGCTCAGCGGCTCAAGAACATTCGCCAAGCGAAAAAAAGTCGATGAGAAAGATGTAATGGTGGACGAAATTACGAAAATCGGAAGAAGGTATTCGACCCAGTTCGACTATCCTGGACTGGATTGGCAACGTCCAACAATCGGATTCGTATTCTATGGGGTCTCATAAGCTAGTGTGCCAAAGGGCGTTTAGTTGGAGCTTCAGTGCATCACCTTCGCCGAAAGAGGCCCTTTCTGAGATTTGGCCGATGGACTAAAACAAATCTATGTTCTCACGCTGCCTATGGGGCCGCGCACCGCAAGTACGAGCCTGGCCACTTGCAGAGCAGCGAGTGCCGAGTGACTCGACTCCGTGTTCCAGCCACGGGCTACACTTCGTCACTGTGTCAGTTTCGAGCAAGTAAGTGTTAGTTTTTATTGCATTTGACTCTTGAGTTTCTGTCGGCAACGTGCTCACACGCATGGCGTCCGTGGAGAATCTGTTCGGGATCAACCAAACTAACCTCGACATGGACGTGAGTTGTCGATGACAGCCTTTGGCACCGTTCGTTGAGCAGGTTCTTGCTCGAAAACACCGTTCAAAAAAAGTCACGAAGTTTTTGTACACGGAGGAAGTAAGTCATTCGTAGTGGAACAGCAGTTTTGGCCCTAAGACTGCATGCTATCAAACATGATGGCATGCAGATCTCTGTTGGCATTATCAATTCTGCTGATCTCAGCCGCCGCTCCAGCACTCTCAGGCAGCAACCAGCTGAATGGCATGTGGAATGCCTTCAAAAGCTCAAGCCAGTCCGTTACCTACGGGAAGGATTTCGTGGTGCTGTCTGGAAACGGATCAACAGTCGTCCATGAATGCATCCCTTCCGATGATGAAGAAACTATCGTAGTCTCATCATTCAGCGATCCAGCCGTCGGCTTCAACCAACCGGTTCACCTGCATATGGCTATTTCCGTGGACGTGAGTACATGTACAGTCAAGTGTTAGTGCTTTCCTCACTTTTTTGTATTGTTTTCATTTTACATCGCAAGTCAAACGGGCAATCATGCCCAATGTTATGCCCAATGTTATGATTGATGACGATGGGAAGGTACTAGTAACCAAGTCCACTATCCTCATGTTTGCTATTGTACCCTTGAACGTACATGCCGTCACCTCTTCATCGCTCTCCCATGTTCTTTCTCCAAAATACCAACGATGGTGGGTAGATGCACAGTGATATCAATGCTGGTTATCCCATGTGGTATTAAAACTAGCACGGAACACCCCCACACATTATGACACACCCGCACCTACACACTGCGAAGTGCGAACACCTAGAACAAATCAACATAAAAATTCCCAAAATCAACTCGGCTCTTAGCAACGTCAACTCACGCCCAGCAGACATAAGGGTCAGACTCACACCCCATCAGTTCCCATTAAAATCTGCAGCAAACCGCACTCATCAGTTCGATCACACCCGCTGCCTCAAACATTGGCATAAACCCCTTCATTTGTCTTGCAAATACCATGTACTGGAAAATTGTAGAAATACCGCTCATACTGCTGTATGCATCACACTGGACACCCGCAACTAGCTGGTTCAAGTTCGCAGTTGGTTTTGCCTTACACGCATCTCTTGATGCACCATATCTCATTTCTACATCGTTTCTTGACCGCATTTACATGTAGTTGGAGACGTTCAAGATAATAATTATTATTAAATTTTGGTTTGGGAGGAGGAAGGAGAATGTTGAAGTCTGTTATATCTCGTTGAAGACGACAGACAAGTAGTCAAATCTGACTGCGCCAGTTCGGATTGTGGTGGTGGTCCGTACTACGGATCGACGTTTTCTAACAGGATGTCTTCCGAACAGTATGTGCAACCACTCTAATGGAATGATGGTGTCCGGATGTCCGAGAAATGCAAGTTCTTTGCTTGTGCTTCGAAGTAGGATGCCAATGACGCTACGAGCTGACAAGTAATTAGTTGTCTTCAGACGATTTAGCACCATCACTCATTCTGACATCTGCGGGCAGAGAATTCCATAGAGGTTTTACATAAAATGCATGGTGCGTCCCCTAGAGGCAATTGTACATGAGGCTCATGGACAAGTTTTCAGTGGACGCTGAAACTGTTGATGCAGGCTAGACAGTCAAATAGTGCTGTAACCATTTCGTTAGAGACGTTCCAAATAACTGGTTTGGAAGGAGAAAGGGGGATGTTTATGTCTGTTCTATCCAGGTGAAGATGACAGACAAGTACTCAAATCTAACTGCGCCAGTTCGGGTTGTAGTGGTGGTCCATAGATCGACGTTTTCTAACAGGATGTCTTTAAAACAATTTGTGCAAATAATCCAACGGAATTATTGTGTCCAGATGTCTGCACGTTCTTACTAGTAACGTGTAGGATGCCATCGACGGCTGCGAGCTGACAAATTGTCTTCAGACTATTTAGCGCAATCACTCGTGACTCATTCTGGCATGTGCTGGCAGAGTATTCCATAGAGGGGTAAACATCATAATGCATTATGCGTCCCCTAGAGGTACATGTAAAATCATGTACTTGAGACACATGGGACACGTGTTCAGCGGCCATACAGGTCGGGCAGTCAAATAATGCTGTAAGCATTTAGTTTGAGACGTTCCAGATACCGTAACTGGTGTGGGAGGAGAATGGGGGGATGATTGTGTCCGTTACTTGTATATCCCTGTGAAGACTACAGACAAGTATTAAAATCTGACTCGGCCAGTGCAGGTGGTCAGTAGAACGACTTTTGCCAACATAATGGCTTCAGAGAAACTGTTGCAACTACTCTAACGGATTAATAGTCCCCAGGTGTCACATAACTGCACGTTCTGTACCTGTAGGATGCCATTGACGGCTGCGACCTGACAAGTTGTTTTCAGGCTATTTGGTATGATCCCTCCAGCACATAGTTGTGGACGGATCTTTACCATCTACACTTGTCAAAGACGGCTGAGAGCTGCCAAGTTGTCAAGTAGTGGGTACTGTTCGGTGTGATATGAGAGCCCTGAAGGTGAATAGTCAGCGGCACGTGGTGTTTACAATTACGCTTTTTCAATATGCATCATCGTCGCCAATGAAATAGCAAAGGTAGATAGCGCAGCTGTGACATGTGTGTGATCCCTGCATCTCGTGATATTATTTCAACGTACATGTACTTGTATTTTTCTCTGTGCTGCGGTGACAATACTTGCTATGTGTGTGGGCATATGTGTGTGTGTGTGCAGCTGTGTGGTGGATAGTACTGGATATCAGGCTAAAAATAGTGGCGGTCAATTCATCAGCCTTGCAAGCTGTTGAATGGTGCAATCCCAGCACAAGTTGCTATGTCTAACATAGCTGTTCGTTATCATCGCTTCCGCGATGGGCATGTCTGAGGTCTGAGGTGTGTGCCAGCTGGTTCGGTTGGTGGGCACACTTATGCCAGATAATGTTGGGCCTGTTGCCAACTAGCTCGGCTGTTTGAAGATGTAATGTTGTACCTGGCACCTTTGTTGGTTCCAGGGTTCGTATGCTTTCTATTTGAAGTATACATGTACATAGCTACATACCTGTTAACCATGGACTGCTTCTGGCTAGATTTACTATTGTGTAATCAATGGTGCTAGTGAAGCTAATATCAAATCCTCTCTGATTACCCACCCACACTAGTAGCAAGTATTACCTTCACCGGGGACAGGGGTACCTGCAGTTGGATCCCGGGACGGATCTCGTCAATCCTTTTTCTGCACCTTGTTCCCACCCAATTACTTAGGTGTGGTGAGCCCATAAGTGGGATCATTTCCAAGTCCACCCAGAGTTTGGAGATTTCAGGGGGTGTCGACGCTGGGTGGTTCAATAGCCAATTGAATCAACTTTCCAAGATGCCTCTTGAATCTCCCTCCCCTCTCCCGGGGAGACCCACGTGACCAGTTTTGGCAGTGATGTACAAGTTCAAGTGTGTGTGTGTGTGTGTGTGTGTGTGTGTGTGTGTGTGTGTGTGTGTGTGTGTGTGTGTGTGTGTGTGTGTGTATGTGTGTGTGTATGGGTGTGTGGTGGTGGTGGTGCTGGTGGTGGTGGTGGTGGTGGTGGTGGTGGTGGTGGTGTGTGTGTGTGTGTGTGTGTGTGTGTGTGTGTGTGTCCCGTCACCTGGTACACCTGCAACCGACAGTTTGCACACCCCAGTGATCGCGCACGCCACAAGTGTAAGGTTGAGCGTGCGAAGCCGGTTGCGGAGCAGAAAGGTGCATGCCAGTGTGGAGAGTGTGGCCTTTGGCTGAAGTCCCTTGGAGGTCTGGCAAGGCACAAGTGTACTTACCCCCAGTCAGCAGTCGGTGCGCCCCTGCCGCTGCCTGCTTCTCCGCTGTGCTGCGTCGCTCACTGCCAGGCTTGTGACCGCTGCTTTGCGTCTACACTTGGCCGCGCCCGTCATCGCTGCTCACGGACTTGTAGTCGTCCGACCGTTCAGGACCGTCAGGGTTTCACATGTGTTTGCGCCTGGTCCCGCCGATTTCGCTTACCTCATCACCTGGATCGTCACAGGGCTGTGTGACATGTGCTCCTCCTCTCTCTCAGCTGCCCCTCCGGGGCCCACGTAACCTTCATGGCAGTGGCTCAACAGGACAGGACAGGACAGGACAGGACAGGACAGGTGTGTGTGTGTGTGTGTGTGTGTGTGTGTGTGTGTGTGTGTGTGTGTGTGTGTGTGTGTGTGTGTGTGTGTGTGTGTGTGTGTGTGTGTGTGTGTGTGTGTGTTGCCACCCTGGTCCATTACCAGTTGCCTGAGTGTGTCACCACACAATAAATTATGACGAAACCCGGGTAGACCTACTAGGAGATGATTATCGACCTTGTTGCAATGGGTATGCTATAACTTAGTAAAAGGCAGGCGCAGTCCGTTACTGGTCACTGCACTTGGGACACAAACACGCAACCCAATCACACCATGGACGTGGTCACTTTCCTTTGCGCGTCGTGTGAGCGCAACCTAAAGAACACGCCAGATGCCATTTGCAACCGAAAATGTTGCGCGATAAATCATTTCTCGCCTATCTCGCTGCGCTCGGCCGGCGAGAAATACAACAGTTACTGTTCTCAGACGGAAAGCAGAATGACGGGGTCGTGTTGCGCGAGCACTGGACGGCTCTAGAGACTAAGAGTTGAATGGCCAAGGGACATTTTGCGTGATTGATCTTCGGTATGTGCCACTTTGTGCTGTTTATGGCTTAGACAATAGCAGTTTCGTAGAATATCTACATAATTATCATGAGTTTCGTTGCAAAGCGCTGTAAGCTCCAAGTATTATGATAATTTTAGATTTTGAGATTATTGATCAGTGCAATCAAAATGCAATCAGTGCAATCAAAATGTCAAAATGTCTAGGGGTACAAAACAAGCACATTCAACATCCTACTACTAGAAGAAGCGCTTCAAAACTCTCGACCAAATAATAATGATTGTACATGCATTTAGATACAAATTTCTTTTCAGGGTCTGCTTGAGACTCAGACTGAGTTTTCAGCATACGTAGGAACGCTAGCACACGCCAAATATCAAAGACGCAGTTGCAGCTCCTAAAGCGATGTTAGATACAAACGGCACATGAAATGAATCCCTTTTGGGTAGTTTCAAGTCCCCCTTGGAAGCGGCGTGGAAGGAGTGGTCCAGCTGCGTTGCAGTCCACAGTCACATAGTAAATAAATAGGGAACTTGTGTCATGGGCTGGCACGAGGAAAACTTGGATGCAACGGATTGCGTTTTCTCTCTTTGACCACTTGGTGGAGACTGGAGAGCCAGTTTGATCTACTCACCTCCCAACGCTTAGGAGCTGCATCAGAACCTGGATCCTTGGGGGTGGTGGCGCTTCTGCAGTTGTGGAAAATTCAGTCTATTTGAGTCTCATTCAAGTACTTCCTCCGCGTCATCTAAATTGTCGCAGTTTGACTTTTGATATAAAACGGGGTATTTACTCACCAGCGCTCGTACCAGAGGCAAGGAATCGGACATAGGCGATAGTCATCAGTATAGGGTGACGGCAAAGTTCTATTTTCTGTTATTGGAAGCTGAAATCTTTGAACTAGACGCAATTTCTTCGCTGATGTCGCTGCGATGGTAATTATTTCGACTCGCTGAGATCATTCAGGCGTTGCAGCCTGCACATTTCTCGTGCTTATGGCCATTCACTCAAAGCCGCATCCCTGTTTTACCTTAGCTGGGGTGAGAATGACTTCGTGGAACAAGTGGCAGCGCTTGGACTCACTTGGAGAAACATCGAGGGGTCGGCAAACTACAGTCAAATCTGCCGTCAGCGACCTCTGCTGTAGGCGACCATCTACCGTTAGCGACCGATTTTCCGTGCACCGACGGTTTCAGATACAAATTGATCTGTCCAGAGCAACCATCTGCCATGCGCGACCAGCGACCGCGATTTCATGCACGGTCGGTGGCTGCATTCAATCGGCTGTAAGCGACCACGACCCACGTTCAGTCAGGTGCGAAACTGTACTTGCCAGTGTGCTGTCAACTGCAAGGTGTGAAAATGCGCTGTCTTGCAAGTGTGCCCCTATATTCTATTGAATATCCAATAAAATGATATCAAAAATCACATTATTCTCGTCGATTTGAGTACATGGAAGCATAATTATATGCATGCCCGGTATGCCGGATTTACCATACATCTGCCGTAAGAGACCGCTTTTTCTTGCACCAAGAGGCGGTCGCTTACGACAGATTTGACTGTAAATGCATGCAACAGCGATTAAATTTGTCGCTCTGCATGATCTGGCTGAGACACTCAGTACATGATTGTACCTGCAAGAGCCGCGTAGAGTTTACGCGTATAGTCCATCGGCCAAATCTCAGAAAGGGCCTCTTTCGGCGAAGGTGATGCACTGAAGCTCCAACTAAATGCCCTTTGGCACACTAGCTCATGAGACCCCATAGAATACGAATCCGTTTGTTGGACGTTGCCAATCCAGTCCAGGATAGTCGAACTGGGTCGAATACCTTCTTTCGATTTTCGTAATTTCGTCCACCATTACATCTTTCTCGTCGACTTTTTTTTCGCTTGGCGAATGTTCTTGAGCCGCTGAGCAGAATCTACGCACGCTCAAACACTTGAAATGCCTGCATGTTGTCGGTTCGCAAGATTCTAGCGAGCTTGGTGGAAATCTATTATTTATTTTGACATTTTGGGGGAATCTGAATTAGAACGGTAGAAGCTCATTCGGAGAAGACGGCGTGTCGCCGCTGTCGGATTGTCGCTACTGTGTTTCAGACGTATTTGCTTGAACGTGCTATTGAGGATGGACAGAAGATGAAGTGACGGCTTTCTTGAACACGGACGTTTTGTCTACATTGTAGCTGAAACATCTCATCTGGCGTCTAGAACGCAATTATTATGAGTTGTGAGTGCCAGCTGAGCTGAACACAAGCTGGACACCATTCGTCAGCTGGGAATTTGCATCGAAGCTCTTGATAGCCACGATAAGCATAATTATACAGAGGTAACCTTGTTTGACTCAAAACGCATGCAGGTGATACCACTAGTGGCACTACAATGTAAATGGTGCAAAATTGATGCAACAGCGAATATATACTTCGTACAATTAAGGCAAGTGTTCATGCCTGTCATAGAAGAATTTCAGCCCGGAAGTCTTGTTGTCATGGTCATAAATAATACAGGACTTGAGTTGGCTCTGGACATAAACACACTTGTGGTGAATACGGTCATTATTGTGAGAAAAATATTTAGCCATTGTATGTTAACACCTGATGCCGCACTACAAGCAATATTTCATGTACATGTATGTGAGACTCAATTGCATCCACAAGGCCGTAGATGCATGTAAGCACACAATGCTGTACAGTATAAGTAGTAGTCGACATGTGGTGCCTTCCTGCTGCACATGCACATGCGGCAAGTTGGCAACGACACATGACGTATCTGCACCGCACAGCGTGAGCTTAGAAAGGAATATTGCACACATAGTGCTATTTGTGTTCCGATATCAAAGCCGGTATACATGTACTAGTATCCTTATACATGTACCTGGTCACTCGATAGGCGATGCCGACTGTACTAATCTTATCCATATTACCCGACAGGCTATAGCACACTGCGTCAGATCACTATGCAACAAAACAAGAGCTTTGGAGAGAATATACACTGAAGCAAAGTAGGTTTCAACGGTACAGCACTAGTCACGATGAGGGGAGTTACGAGGATGGTTAGGCCGTGACACATAGATGATGATTGTTAATGATTCATGCACGGTGGAAAATTACCACCAATGGCGATGATATTGCTTTCACAACAATGACATCAGTAGGAGCAGTGACACAACCTTACTGCTCCAAGTAGGATTTACAAGCGAGTGAAGGGAGAGCAGACTGCTCTAATACTAGTAATAGCAGACCGGGTCTAAGCAAGGAAGTGATCGGCATCAGAGGTGAGCTTGCACATCAGAAAACAGATGATGATCACCAAACACAGAGAAGTTGGCTATGTGTATGTTTGTGTTACTGTGTGTGCATGTGTGTGTGTGTGCGTGTGTGTTTGTGTGTATGCGCGCACATCTGTGTGTGAGAGAGAGGCAGACAGACTGATAGTATATGGTGGGAGGGATCGAGGTCTGACCTCAGAGTTAAATGCTGACGGTGTGGAATAGCAACAGTGCGAAATCGGGCAGGGTGGTTTATGGCCCACACTGGAGCCGAGTAGGAGCGCCAGTGGTTGAGGGCTAGCACAGGAGTAGCAGCAGCTCCAGCCTAGGAAGATCAGCTTCTGGATGAAAATCTCCCGGACACAGTAGGTACCTTGAAGCTTCACTAGCAGATTGCCGGCAGGGGTGCACGGCGAGCACCTGTACATCCATCAAGCCACCAGAGCCGCAGTACTTGGACACGATCCAGGTGCTTACCCGCCAACAATGCTGAGAAGGCACTGGAGCCATACAGGAACTTATGATCGAGCATGACCACAGACTTGAAATACAGGGTCCGGCGTTGAATACTGAGACAGCGGCATCTCTTCCACAGAACACCACTCAGCCCCACCATTGCATTATTTTCGCTTTTTCATGATTTTTACAATTGTGTTAGAGCACACAGCACTCGATGCAACATTTACCAGTGACTAAATAACTCCGCGTCTCCGACCATAACTGCAGCGTTCCCGTGAGCCTGTTGGATTTCCGTCAGCCTGTTGAGATTATCTTCATCTCGTCACATGTGGGCCTGTGTGTTTCATCCGTATCGTGGCACAATTACACAGACACGATTTCCAACTCAGGCCGGTTCCGTTGCTCGAAGGGTTGGCGGTAAGAATTGCTACGCCGTCTGTGGCTGCATGGGAACTTGGCGAGTCGTCGTCTTTCTCCATAAATCCTGATCGTCACGCGAACAACAGCCACTATTGCCTAAAAACTACGACACAACAGTATCAAGCTCGCCCCAGCAGAAGGACACGAATGACGAGCGCTAAGACGGAGAAAGAGCGACAGGGCTAGCGAGAGCTGACTAGTGCAGGTACGCTGTCATCTCCTGAGGTGGTGGGCGAAGCAGCGAAGTGAAACGAAGGAAGATAGACCTTATTAGAAGGCATACGGAGGCACCAAAACCTATTGCCTGTCACATACTAAGTGCCATTTAGGGTTGACAGCTGTCAGCTGACAGCCTCAAAAATTTGAAAATCTGCTCAAAAAACTCTCGATCAGAACTCTGCGCACTCTCAAATGGAGCGCACAGTAAAAAACTCGGCGACGAAGAACGCTTCGTATCGACGCCCTGGACTGAATTCGGCACGTCCAACAAACGGAATAGTGTTCTCTGATATATTCTCTACGTGCTGGGTATGGTCGCGTTTAGTTGGAAGCTCAGTGCATCACCACTTTCGATTTTGAGACTTGGCCGATGGACTAGTAGTGCTAGTGATGCACGCGCAGGTGCCGTAACCATGGTAACAGTGATGCTGGAAAAGAGGACGTGATAGTACACTGTGACCACACAAAAATAAATGGGCATGCCAAGGCTAAAAAAAGTTCATTTCAAGATCGAGGTGATACCGCCGACGGTAATCAACCAACCTCGCAACGATCGTGTGTATTCTTACTTCGTTGGTGGTGAAGTAGAAATCATCCAGAGCTAGCAGATGACAAGCATAGCAGCTCTTGTCCTGTGGAGAAAGGCAAAGCGTTTGAGATGAGGCGCGACCAACTTACAACTTTCCTTGAAATATTTCGGAACGATATTTTTGCGTCCATTGACATCAGCGACGACGAGGCCTTCATCTGTGCGTGAAAACTCTCAGTGCAACTGTCCTGGAACGTTACTCTAGCCTTCAGACTATCATACTGTGTAGTAAGTTTTGAATGGTTTAGCTTATGGAGTTGTGAGTAACAAGTGACAAGTCACTAGTCAAACTGCGACAATTTCGATGACGCGGAGGAAGTAGTGACATAATTATTATGGCTATTATCCAAAAAGTTATGAAATTGATACACCGTGTTTCCTGCATATACAATGGTATACAACTAGACACAGACACAGAATCGCCGAAAATCTACCAAACCTCCTAATATCTCACCAATTTTGAAGCCAATATGCAAACAATTATTTTCGCCAATTTTCCAATATATTCCCAATTTGCAGCCGAATCTGATGTGTTTTGGAGGCGAGCGAAAAGCCGAATAGGCGAAAAACGGGCCGATTTGGGGAAAGCCTAGGCAGTGCCCGGTCCCGGACTACCCAGATAAACGAGGTATGGGTGTAGTCCATTGTGATTAAGATCTCGATGATTGTCACATGAAAACGACTTTCAAATCAGAGACTTGTAAAATACAAAAATAATGACGTTCGAATCCATTTTTTTAAAATGCTGGTGTCGTAGTATGACTCCATGCACTCTCTTCTCTACGCAATTAGAATTCTCCTCTCTTTGCTGCCTTTTTGATTATAGATTTTAGTGTCTGGAGAATGAAGTAGTGTCCGCTTTAGGATATCAAACCAACCAGGTACAAGTGTACCTGGCACAAGTCTTGGAACCGGGTCAGTCCCGGGTACATTCAAGTGCAGCCTTTGCACATGTACATCAGGGAATCGTAGGACTCCCTGATTGAGTCCCAACCGGGTCACAAGTGACCCGGTGTTCTTCCTACGAGCGGGTCCAAGCCCCCCCCCCTCCCAACCGGGTCGCTGACCCGGCTAACACGGGTCTGGAGCAGACACTGGATTTAGAGAAAGTTTGATCCCAGGGCATCAACCGGGTTCTCGTAAATTTTGAACCCTATTTCAGTGCACTTACTTGACTGGGGTACTGGCTGTGATAGTACAATCCAAAATATTACACATGCTGTATTGCTTTTCTTTGTACTCCATTCAAAATTGACGTTATGGGCTTTTCCCCTGTGTAATCACAAAATTGCGCGTGACCTGTTTCCGCAGAAAAGAGGGAAAACAATTTTTTTTGTTTGCCATGTGGGGTCTTTCCGGACAACAGATCTTGCGTCCGCAGTATTTCTCTTCCCACCATACTTCTCTATCCACCTCACCAACACAATTACTATTATTCGAGAAATATTCTTGCTTTAGTTTTACAGTTCATTGATGCTCTCTTACCAAAATTCGTAACAGCATCAACGTTAGATTGACCATCCCTGATTTACAGGCACTGTTAAAAGGTAGTGCCTTCTTCGGGAGGTAAGTGGGCTAGATAGGTCAAAATATAGGACTGGTCTGTCATATTCTAAAAAGTAGATCTGACTAATCCTTCATTCCATTTGAGCTTCGTAAAAGAATTATAGTGCACAGTCACCTCTCTAATTGTCTGTTATTTTTTTACTTCCATTGCATCCAGGCTACAGTTGTTTTTAACTGCCTGGAGACCGGAAACGATCCGTATGTATCTGCCTACGTCAATGGAACGCTGCCAGAAATTGAACTGCGTTTTGATAATGTCTCTGGAGCCATGCATTACAATATGGTATGGATACTGCTTTAAAACAGTCCTTTTTGTCCTTACAGATTTACAATACAGTATTATGCACAGCGTTAACTCCGCTGGTGATCATGGATAGGAAAGAGGACAGACAAATTGGTATTTCCTCCTATTTATGTACATCATTGTATAGCTTTTCATACGGCGCTACAAGACCCACCCTCTCCTGGCATATATACCGGCATGGGCAGTACCGCATCCTCATGTTGCCTGATGATTGCGAAAGCATGAACCGTTTTAAGTAGTAGCAAACAAGCCTTGATTGTACTTGTTGTTCTGTACAGCATTGTATGAAATAATTGCTTCTCCCCATTATAATAATTATCGTTCTAGAAGAAGGTTCAGGAACAAGGACCAGCGCCTTGAAGATGCTATAGCTAGTACCATGCAGGAGAATAATGTCGCACCTTACAGATGTGCTGCATCTGCCGCTAGGATTTATCGGGTGTTAGTGGCCGTCGTGAGTTCCCTTCGGGAACGGACACGATAATTTACTCTTTTTTTTACAGATGTGTGAACAAAAATTTGCACCAGCATGATGATTATAGTGTTAGCGTGCATAGACAGTTTACACATGTGACGAGTGCAATGTGCATGCGTGATAAATGCAAGATAGGTGACAGTTCCTTCCTAACACAAAGCCTATGTGCTAAAATATGAAAGATGTGCACGGTGCATCTAAATGGTATATTAATGATGCGTAACCTCCACACATTCACATGCTGTCAATGGGTGATACAACTACTAGTTCCTTGTCCAATGCTCATACATAATTCAACTAATGTTGCTGTGACTTTTACCTATCTGGCCCCAGACACTACTGTACAAGTACAAATATTCGTTCACGAAATCTTTCGTAATATTATTACTCCACCAGCAGGCTTGTTACGTACTAAATTTCGTTTTTGGTCGAGGTCTGTCACCCCGAACGGTCAGAAAAATAGCTTTAGTTTGGTACAAACTTTAGTTATTTCGTTCCCCCTAACGAATATAGCAAAAGTTAATTCCAAACGAAAATTTGTACTTATACAGTACAACGGAAACACTTTGAGTGCACATTTTGTGTTTTTACACGTCAAGGTGACGTTTTCGCACTATGCGATGTGAGCGATCCATTCTCTGGGATGATTTTCTTTCATGTGTCTGCAGCAAGAGAAGGTTCCAACTAGCAAGTTAGGCTCTTCCCACTTTCATGCGGACATCCACGTGAATGTGCCACCAGGTCTCCTTCTGAAAGGCTCAGTTGTTCTGCTAAACCATGCCCGTGCAAGGCTTCACACCAGCCAGCAAGATGTTGACTCTTGCCATTTTAGGGATGTACTGTCCAGTGAGCCCAGTAGAGCGGAGGATCTCTGTTCAGAGCGGCTACGTCCATGTGAACATCTCTGCATGGTGAACACTGGGCTTTGTGAATGCCGAGTGGGATTTATTCTGGATACAACCGAGCCATCACATTGCCTTGGTGAGGAGTGAGAATGAATGTGATTCCATTATTATATGGATGTGCATGGAGAGTAATTATGGAATTTGAAGCTAGCAGTTTAGGGAAAGACGTTCACTTTCACTTACATGCTCTATCCGATAGCAAAACTGCCTTCAGTCAGACTGAAATTCACTCAGAGACTAAACCATGCATTTGACAACATGGTTTCGGCTCAAGTAGGTCATTGACAAGCTGCATTCTCTTATTTTATGTCCTATACAGAGACACACATCGTGTCTGTGACCATTCCAAGAGTGGCAAAGTCGTTACGTACATACAATGTTGGCCACAGTGCCATGGAGGAACTACTGACATACCAGCTCAATGTCACGAACAATGGTGGCGTACATCATGTCCGCGTCAGACACAACACTATGAATATCACGACAGTTGATACCGCCACCGAGTCGGCTATTACAAACGCTCGACGACTGGTCCGGGTTTTGAGCAACCCACAGCCGCGTGCGTCTGTGGCTGGCATTGACCTGGAAAAACTCACCTCTATACGGCTCGTCACACCCGTTGGACTAACCAACAGGTTCAAACGCCGGACATGCCAACAACTAGACGACGTACTGGAAGATCTTGTCTCAGGATTAGATCTTGCCAGGTTCACTGTAAGAATATGTTTGGACCACTGTTGGCTGTATTCAGAATTATATTTTCAAACCTAAATAGATAGAATGCTTGTCCTTTTTTGGATATCGGTTCTTGCAATCCATAACTAGGACAAACCAACGGAGGAGGTATTAATGGTTATGGTCTACCCACCCGAGAGCAAAATGCCGAGTTGTAAGAATTAATCATGTCCGGGAGTGAGTAAAGTTTAATAAAGATTGCAATTTCGAGGTTTCTCTCTCAATGTTGTGTATGGACGCCCAGGATAGGCCAGATCTGTGACGTCAGAGACTTTGTACGGGAGCAGATGGGGATATACATGTAGCAGTCTTTTGGCTCTCCATTGTCCGAATGAAATCGGATGGGTTTAGTGAAATTTAGTGAAAACGTCAAGCTGTTATAACTTTGGAACAGCTGCTCCAAGAAAACCTGAAGCTGTTAAAACTTTGGAACGGCTGCTTTGATCAACCTGCGACCTACCATTGGAATCAGTGCATTTTTTGCTGCCGGTTGTGAAGTTTCCATTTTAGGGTTCTTTTTACTCTACCCTGTGTTCTATGTGCAGCTTCCATCCAATATTTCGATGTCATCCTTGTGCCCAGCCGTAGATGAAATTGTCACCTCTGTTGGGAAAACAATTATTCCTATTCCGCTGCCCGACGACATTGCCAGCTCAGTTTTGCCTGGCTCGTTTCATCTCGAAAATACGGTACTAACCCTCCAATTGACGCTACACGGAAGCGGTGATTTGTTGCGTTTGCCATCAGTGCTTCACACGTCCTTGACAGCTACTGCAAACTGGATTGTGGGCAATAATACGACTGTTGCCATTTCAATCAATTATAACGTCACCAGAGGGGAAGCGGTCATGAATGGAAAGGCTTCCAGTTTCAGCATCGGTGATATGCTATCGATCATCTCATCAGATTTATCTGCTTCAACTGGGCTTGATGATGTAGAAGGCGATGAAGTTGGCTTTAAGGTCATCTTTAACCGAGACATGCCAATGACGTTTTACTTTCGCGTCCTTATCCAGTCTGCCCGGAATCTGACTAGAAATGTGATTGGCACTGCTGACCTTGGACTAGCAGGGCTACACAATGTTCTGCAATCTGGCGGCCTGCACTCATTTCATGTTCTGAATGCAGAGGTATTGGCAACCAACGCTGGTGGTCACATTTGCATGCAGATCACTGGCAACCCGGTCCTGGCTGCCTTTGACAGGCTAAACATGTCAGTGTTGCTCCAGGCATGTGACATCTTAGATGCAACCAATAGAAGAGTGGGATTTTCGTTCTCGGTAAGTATTTCCTGACTAATTCTTATGCTTATGAAATGATAGCAGGCAGGCATAACGGGATGGTTTAGACTATAATTGACAAACAGAGGGTACCAGCTGCAAATCCTGCTTGGAAGCGGAACGATGTTTTATAGCTGTGCTAGGACCCACTGCTAATTTGAAACTCGTGGCCTGGCACGAGGAAAACATACGAATGGGAGGTAACGTTTTGATCACTTGACGGTCGGTCTGATCTACTCGCCTCCCACCACTTGAGGAGAGCTCCATGTGTGCCTGTCATCCAGCGAGGGTGGTACTGGTTTCCTTTGGATGCAAAAAGCTTAGTCTAATTGAGTGCAACGCAAATTAAGCCTCGTTAGTGGGGTGAAACAGGACAAGATTTAGGGACGGAGGAGAACAAGGAACACTTATAGCGCCAACTTACGGCATCGAATGTTAACGCTAGGAAAGATAATGCCACCCTAGTACCATACAAACCGGGAAAGTGATGGCAGCTTTGAATATGTTCGACTTTTCATATACGAGGACACTTACCTGCAAAATTAATGCATTTCAAGTGAAAACTGGTGCTGACGTGCAGCTATGCAAGCAACTGCAACTTCGTTTTTCACCATTTTGAACACTCTACTTCTCATAGTAACTCAATTTATGGCTCACACAACTTTCAATAGAAATTTTCTGGTAGCTGGATTTTTGTGAAATTATCTGCATTCGGGCTACAGCCTCTTCCCACAGCAGACCAGCCAGTGTGTCAATTCCTACTCTATTGCTGGGTTCACTTTCCCTATGTATATCTGGTGAGAAGAGTGCCCTTCTAATATTACTTGGAGCATTATACATCAACACACCAATATCCGCAGAGCTCTCATTTCTGGGTATCTGTTTTTGTGTATTTTTGTGTTTGTAATGCATCGTAGATAAATGAAGGCATCGCGCTGCCAACTGCTATCAAAGGATTCATACCTGAATTGGAATTCAACTCATTACCAGGAATTTCAACATTGCCATTATCAGATTTCTCAATTTCTTTCCAGACGACAGAAAAGCCCGCTGGATTTGAGTTCCCTACTTTCCACCTGCCAAATGTCAAGGTACCTGTGCTGAAATTGAAAGATCCCAGGCTCCAGCTACCAGGGATCTACTTTCATGCACATTTCGGGTCAGAGCTTTACGCTGTGCCAGAATTGTTCTCTCTCAGTGGTGAACTTGGCATCCAGCAACCACTTTGCTTCATCATGCATAATGGAGGCGATGCATCAGCAACACGCCTTAATGAAGTCATCCAAGTTCTGTCACCCCTACTAGATATCGCCAGCCTCGAATTACCAGAGCCTTTTCATAACCTGCTGGAAGCTGAAGTCCAGGAGATATGTTACAACGAAAGTATAATGGCATTCAAAATGACTTTTCATTGGCCAAATACAATCGAGATGGTTCCTAGCAAGCCCGGTTACCTGTCACTTACTAACACTACAGTCCACATTGTCTTGGATACCAGCAGCTCACCTGCAACGTTCAGGTTCTCAGCTGAGTCTCAAGCGATTCTGGGTTCTCTTCCTCTGAAGGTAAAGTTTTCCCAGGATCAGCGGGGCACCTTCTCTGCTACGCCACTCGAACAGCAGTTAACAATCCGTGATATTTCGGACTCATTCGATGATAGCATCGCCGGCCTGTCAGATGCTTTGGACAACTTTCAAATCTCTGATTTGACTCTTTCCAACCTACACATCAACGCATTCAGGTACCCAAAGTTGATGCTTCATTTCACCGCCACAGTGACTTATCGACGGCTTCCCACCGTGACGTTTGAACTTGTCATCGACCAGCCATTTACTTCATTTACTCGTACTGCTCTGGGCATTCAAACATCAGAAACTACGTTGGCCGATGCACTCAGCTCTATTCTGCCAAGCATCTCCATTTCGCAGATACCGTTCTTTGCAGACTTGACTGTACCGTACGTGGGTATTCTTTGGATGTCTCGTGGCACTGTCGATGGCAACAATATCCCATTCGTCAGCAGCGGTCTGAAAGAGCTTTCCAGGCACATGAACAATGCCACAATGTCACTCTTGATGCCATTTTCAATTCCACACATCGGTCAAAGGAACTTTGTGGCACAAATTAGTGACTTCTCCTTTGAGTTACAGGTAAGAGAAAGATGTTGTTGCTAACATGAAGTTATTGTTGTTAATGGAAAACCTCCAAGTAGCTATATAAGGTCACGCTGTTTGTGCTCTCTTCTTACTTCACGTAGCATTACAAGGCAGGCCCGTCGCACGGGCTTTGAAGGCGGGGCTATGGAAGGGGGGTCCGGGGTCCTCCGCGGGAAAATATTTCAAAAATTGAAGCCAATTGCAAGCATTTCCGGGCATTTGGTGCCATTTCAGTGTAACTGCAATGAAAGACTTTTTCTGCAACAAACCACGATCGGGGATAAGGATTTGGCACGTTTGCGCTAAGCTGCGATCATCGCGCTTTGTTGTAATGTGCTCTAAAAAAAGCCGAAAAAGTGGGGCGGCCTTAGCCACCCCGGCTGTGACGGCCTTGCAAGTATCCTGGTTTCCTTGATACGCTTTCCACGAAACTATAATTATACTGTAGAACGGGTAATTTTAGCGACGTAAAAACCCTAGCGATTTTAGCGATCGACTCATTTTCGCTAAAGTTTCAAGTCGCTAATCCGTTGAGACATTAGTAGTGCACTGGTGATCCGTGAGTACAATGGAGTACTACATCATAGTACATGTAGTACTGTAGCGGACATGGAAATCCAGTCGATTGACCGGGGCCGCGTACAGAACGCTACGTGCAGTGCACAATCGTGTATTGTTGATCCAATGCGACCAGCGGGCTGCAGCGCTTATTGCATGTGTGTGTACCGCTTATCCACGGCTGCATGGCCAGCGCCCTGGGGCCGCTAGACGTGCGACCGGATTTACACACAGTAGTAGTACTGCCATTAGTAGTAATAATACTACCGGTAGTAGTAATATGACTACCGGTAGTAGTAATACTACTAAAGACTCTTGTACGGGCAAAATAAATAGATCGTGAAATCAATGGTGATGAAAACAACAACGCAAAGAAAAGAGCAAGCAGAACACAATTCAATCCTCCGTTTAACCAGCCAGGGTAATTAGAGCACATTAAACCTTTTTTAAGTACACCAAGACAGCATGGACGTACAACAGCAAATCAGTTGTGCACATAAAGTTACCACCATAAGGACCACTTCATGCTCTAGACATCATCCAGCAATGATTCACTCACGAAACTGTATCGACGTGACCGGTATGATGTCCGAGAGCCTTGCAGGCAGGTGATGCACCACCGAAGCAAACAAAATGAAAGGCGGCATCGCAACTGGCTCACAACAACAGAATATGCTAAATCAGCATTCTTCTCCATAATCTGGCACACCGATGCCTTCAGGAAGATGGAGCATTCCTTGCCGAGCATGCCATTTGTGGTGAACACCAGAGGTGTGAAAGACCCACGGTCGATCTGGTTGATCCTCTCACTGTAGCTGCGGTGCTTATGCCTCTCATTCTTCTGGAGCTGGTTGGTGATTTGCTGGTAGTACCGTAGTAATACTAGTGGTCTATTACAGTACTAGTACAGTCAAATCTGCCGTTAGCGACCTCTGCTGTAGGCGACCATCTACCGTTAGCGACCGATTTTTAGTGCACCGACGGTTTCACATACAAACTGATCTGTCCAGAGCGACCATCTGCTGTGCGCGACCAGCGACCGCGATTTCATGCACGATGGCTGCATTCAAATCTGCTGCAAGCGACCGCGACCCAGGTTCAGTCAGGTGCGAAACTGTACTTGCCTGTGCGCTGTCAACTGCAAGGTGTGAAAATGCGCTGTCTTGCAAGTGCGATCGACTGGCCCTGGCCTGTACTGAGGCTGCGCTGTAGCTCTCAAGATTAGCCCTGGTATGTGCACTATTCTTGGGTTTGTGCACCCCTATATTTTATTGAATATCCGATAAAATGATATTACGAATCACATTATTCTCGTCGATTTGAGTACATGGAAGCATATTATTATGCATGCCCGTTTTGCCGGATTTACCATACATCTGCCGTAAGAGACCGCTTATTCTTGCACCAAGGGGCGGTCGCTTACGACAGATTTGACTGTAGTAGTAAGGCAATTATTAGCACATGTTTTATGATGTTCTCTCGTACTAGCACTCATAGTACACGGTAGTGATGGTTTGTACATACAGTAGTAGAATGCAGTATCAAAATGTGTACAATGAAGAAAAATACAAATAGCTAAAATATTACGTCGCTAACCGGTTGACAATGGGAAAATGCTAAAACTAATAGTCGCTAGAATTACCCGTTCTACAGTATCAGATTGGAGGAAATGGTGTTCGATCATAATGCAGGGGAAGGAATCCCTCGCATCCAGTCTCACAGAAAATGCACGAAGGGATGTTGCAGCTCATGTTTCAGGGAAATGGACCCAGCGAAGAAAAGTGTGTCCACTGCCGGTGTTATTTGTGACATCAGCATATATTTAGCATATATTTATTTATTCAACTCAATTCATAGCATATGTATAGCAGCGCTAATATGGGGAGCAAGTTCCGAGCAACCCAAGGGATGGGGGCGGCACCCAGCCATGGAGAAATGTACAAATTGAAAGAATGGAACAGGGAGGGAAGCAAAGCTCAGCCATTAAGACACTCAGTGATATAGTCGGTAATTACATTGTATAGTAAGCAACTAATGGCTGAAGCGGGTGCTTTTAAGTCCCCGTCAATATCGAGTATCAAGTTCGACTGGTTTTCTGAAAACGCATTGTGGCATTCAAGGCCAGTAAAAGTGCAGCCTACTCTTATCATAATTGGGGAAAGTCTACATGTGCGCATAACAAGCAACATTGTTTTTGATGCTGCCTGCTCTAAGTCAAAATATTGCTTGATAGAGGAGAAATTGAACCAGACTTTTGCAAACTGTTGGCAGAAGCTGTAGTGGGGTATAAAGAACTAGTACTGATCTGTATCTGTTTACTGTAATCAGCAGTATGAGATCTGACTATTTTCCATTTTTTTCTCTAAATTTTTCTTTGGCTCACCATCCAAGTACGTAAATGGGACACATAGTTAGACTATCCGGCCATCAAAACCGTCTTCTGCTTCTCTGGTACATAGGAGAGAAGGAATAGCACACTACATGTGGTAACATTTCTTCAGATAACGATGGACTGGTTAAAATGTTTAACTGTGTGGCATGTCAGAGAGCCACCTTCTACCATTATACAGATTTCACGTAGCATTTGCCAATGATACGTTTTTTCTTCTTTCTATTTTCATGCTTACAGGCCCAGAGTTCTGACATAAGCCTTCATGACTTTGCGAGGTTTGCTTTTCCTGACATCAGCCTGGCAAGGATTGCGTTACCGGATGGACTCCCGGGGCTCAGCGGCGTGTTTGTCGATCACATTCATGTGGAGATTCCTGCAAAAAGGGTCTGCGTTGGGGCCTCGGTAGCTGGTTTAACATTCAACATCATTCCAAGTGTGGTGACCTTGCGCAACATACACTTCCGTCTTTGTATCAGGAATGATGGCGTCCGTACCCATCACAGTCTAATGGTACAGGGAGAGATGACAATCGGCCCTGTGACCTCAGTTGTAACAATCCAGAAAATGGGAGATAAGATGGAAGCATCAACAACCATTGCTCAAGTTCTGTCTGTCAACGACGTTATAAACTCATTTGGAGCATCGTTCATTCCTGAAGGAAATGTGCTGTCAAGAGTTCTCGACCAAAGTGGATTCAACAGCTTTAGTCTAAACAATTCTGTGATTATCATAGTTCGTGATGGCCAAGGGCCAGCCAACGTTTTCATCACCAGTGTGGCGGAGATAGGTGACCTGAGAGGCAAAGTTGAGATCGTATATTCTGGTTTCGGGTTGGGTGACCCAAAGGCAGCTGCTGTATTCAACCTGACTGGCATTTCACTACCTCGCATAGTCAAGAAGCTGAGTGGTGTGCAACTCCATGGCTTGCCATTTCTCAGTGATCTTGTTCCGCCAGCTATAAGCTTATCCATGGCCAGTGATGCACTTCGTGATCTCCCATATGGCTTCACCTTCACCGATTTACTGGGGCTGGACTCCGCAATCGCAAGGGGCATCACGTTGCAATTTCCACAAGAGATAGGAGGTCTGCGCAAAATCTTTAGACTGCCCTTGCGACACGATGGCTTTGAAATCAACATGAACAAACTCCCAAAGCTCAACGAGATCTTGTCTCACCTCTTTCCAGGAGTGGAAAACTTTGATATCTTCAGATCACTTTCCAATATCATTCCTGGCGTGTTTGACCTCCAGTTGAGTCGCTTTGCGTATGATGATAGCGTTCGGAATCTGACAATTGAAGCCTCTTTGAGCAAATTCAACCTTATTCCTAACCTACTAGAAATTTCTAGTTCAACAGTCAGAGCCACTATCACAAAGCCACCGTCTACAAATGGACTCTCAGTATTGCCTAACTCTGGCCTTTCTCTATCAATTGTGGGAACAGCTAAACTTTTCACCTTGCCACTCAACCTGGAAATCACCTACGATCTAACTACGCAATCATTCAATGTTCGCATGACATCTCCTGCAGGAACTATACTTTTCAGCAAAATATTTGACCTGATAGGCTCCGATATCATGAACCTTGTCAACCCTGTCATTGATGGGCTAGATCTGCGCCAATCCTCAATCCTCAATCCAATCTTCGAGGTGAATCCCCTATCTGGTGATCTTGTATTTCGCATCAGAGGAAGGCCTACCATGAGTGGGTTTGGACAATTCACAGTTGAAGCTCTAGCCAGCACTTCACCACGTCAGCTACTTCTTACACTCAGCGTGAACGGTTTCAGCTTGGCTAAGATGATTGACACTCTCACAGGCTTGGATATAGCGAGAATTCCATTCCTTGGGGTGCTCCGGGGAGAATCGGACATTGGAATCACTTTGAGTGCCACAAATGTTCCACGCATTCCATTCCCAATCCAGTCCTATCCTCTTAGTGAAGAAACCAACATCGACAAAGGACTGGGCCTCGTAGTGGCCTTCAGACTGCCAGATGCTTGCGGCATTGATCCCATATGCAAATTCAGCCGCCTGATAATAGGTGACCAAGCCATACTATTGCGTGCAACTGAAATCACCGGTCCTCGGGTTAGATTGGGCTATCGGCTGCCTAAAAATTTGAGGCTCGGACCGATCAATTTGTACAACGTTGACTTTGGATTTGATCTCCGCAATTCAGCACTGCCCGCACTAGCTGGGCTGACTAGTATTGAAACGGACATCCCGGTGCCATTCGGGGGAAAAAAGCTGCACTTCAAGGGTACAATGTTGATTGATTCAGTCTCCAATTTTGAAGCAACGCTAAGAATGACCGGAATCTATGAACGAGCTTTCGGAATCCCAATATTGGCTTTCGGGAATGTAGACCTCGGGTTCAGAACCCATCTGCCATGTCTCGCCTGCTTCAGTATGCTTCGCTTTGGAGGGGAGATTGCCATTGGACGAAACTGTTACACTGGGAACATAGACAACTGCATAGTTACTCAGAGTATATTCAGTGTGGATGCCCTAAATGCTGATGACAACTATTTCTTCTTCTCACTCAACCAGCTGAGCTTCTCCAAGTTGCTAACATCTCTTGGATTTCCTAATAGCCCCATATTCAAGCTTGTTGACATAGTCACCATCCGCGGCGTGGAATTCTCTTTCTCACCAATCAACCGAAATATACCATCCGGTATCTTGCCCGGCGGAAAAAATATCAAGGCCGGCTTGGTTGTGAAAGGGACTGTCAACATCCTGTTCTTTCTGAATGTGAACATTGACATCACAGTAGGCATGGCAAATAAAGTTCCTACATCTTTCACTGCTGCGGTGTCTATCAACCCGATCACACTCGGACCTCTAGAATTCACTTCTGCCAGTAGTTCACGGCGAGGACCAAAGTTTGTGGGTCATGCCAGCGTTGCGCCGCCGAAATTCCACTTCATCATGGATGCCCGTCTGGTCATATCTCCACTTGGGTTCTCTACTTCAACGGAAGTCAGGATCGATACAAGCGGATTGTTTGTACGGCTTTCTGGCAGTGTATTTGGTTTCTCAGCTTCCTTCTCACTTACTGCGCAATTCGGAAACATCCGAAAGCCAACATCCCTCGTCAACTTCCATGTGAATGGTTGCTTCAGCACGAACCTTGGATCAAGACTTGTACATGGCGTCAAGGGAGCGTTGGAGAAAGCTAGGAGCGTTGTTGGGCGAAACCTTGACAGGGCTGTGTCAGCACTTCGCGAAGTTGATCGGAAGTTAGCACAAGCAGTGGATTTCTTCAATCTAAAGAATGGTGCTGAGGAAGCGGTCAACGAAGCGCTGAGGAAGGCAGGGGCAGGAGTCCGCGATGCACAAAGTGCCATCAATAAGCTCTGCAAAATACGTAACTGCAACAGAAAATTGAAAGTCCCTAAGCCATGCATTGTCCAGAGGTGCAATTGTATCTTGCCATACCCATGTTGCAGGCGGTGGCGTTGCAAAATTTGTTGCCAGACAGTGTGCGTACCACTACCATCTTTTTGCGGATCGCATAGCGTGACTGTTCCAGATCCTATCTGTCTATCCAAGAATGTTATCTGTCATCCCATACGTGCTGCAGCCTTCTTGGTTCGCAAAGGCGCTGAGCTGGTACTATCAACAGCTAAGGCAGCCGTGAGTGCTGCTGCTGCTGTCACTGATTTGGCAAGCAAGGCAGTAAAGAAGGCCCGGATCCTGTCTCGCTCAGCAGAAGTCGTCAAATCTGGCATCCAAGTAACATTTGATGCTATCACTAGTGCCATTACCGCTATATTTACTGCCTTTAGAGTCAATGGAATTTGTTTTGATGTTGGAATTGGCTCAGTGATTGGTGCTCGGATTCGTGTGTCATTGGAATTGGTAGTTCTTGGCTCTACTCATAGGTTCAGTGCTACTATTAACCTGAAAAACATTTTGGACTTTGCTCGCAACCTTGCTCGTCGCTTCTTTAAACGCTTTTTCTAAATCTCCCTCCTTATTGATCTCTGGCAGTCAATTCATCCGCCTTGCAATCTGTTCAATGTCTCCTTCCCTTTATTTTCGCAAGTTCTTCATGCTATGCTTTGGATTTAGAGATGTTCTCTGCTCATTGCGGTGTACGGGTAAGTACCTTCTCTTTGTTTTATACTCAATGACGCTTCGAATAATTCAAAAAATTACAATTTTTTACTTTTTCCGCATTTCCCGCTGGAGGACATCACTCCGTATGATCATTGCATTGATTTGTCATCGTGCTCTACAAGCAAAATGCCCGCAATGAAAATGCTTGCTTTTGCTTCACTTGGTATATAGAGTAATTCCCAATAACTCTATACGTTTCCCGTTTAAATCTTTGAGCCAAAGTTCTGCCTCTTCCTCTAAACGTGCTATTCAGTATTGGGTTGCTAGTGTTTTTAATATTAACCTGGTAAAAGGCAACACAATGTTTCATTGACCCACGTACGTGCACTCACACCCACGCGCACGAGTGTGCATGTGCACTCCGCAAGGCCCACCGTCCAATGTACATGCACATGTGCATGTACAGACAAACTTGTAACTAAACTGACCACTGTGACTAGCGACCAGCCTCGTACTACCGACCACTTAACCAGGCACGGACTGTCTCACATTCATACATGTAAACATGCACATGTACATTTGTGCGGAGAAAACCTCTAACTACAAGGACCCCTGCCACTAAAAACCGCTTTCTCTGTCCCCAAGGGGTGGTCGTTAGTCACAGGGTTTACTGTATAAGTGTATATGTGTATAGGTAGCCGAGTGGTAGGCGCGGTGAAATCAACAATAATTACTTTTATTTTACTTTCAGGTACACACCTGAGATATAATCGTTCGTGAAAGAAGAAGCGGCAAAATAACTGACTTTCTCTCCGGTGCTCACCTAGAGGCTGAATCCTTATTCTTCGAGTTAGCTTTCATTGCTATCCAATCTAATCTAATCTAATCTTCATCAAAACAGAAATGCGCAGCCGCTTTTATGCAGCAAACGCCGTATGCTTATATGCGAAGATACACTAAAATTACTATACATAAGGTTGCTCCGTATTGCTTCCGTATTGCTTCCGTATTACTTCCGTATTACTTCCGTATTGGTCGGGCAGGGATACTACATATGTATCAATCACACACTCAATCTGCGGACAGAACTGTGTTTCGTCCTTCGTGGACTCATCAGCGCAGCACAGAGAAGATGAGGCCGAACCTGATTTCAATGAAAAATAGATTTTCCAAAGCCAGATTTAAACCAGGCCAGAACGTGCCTGGCCTGAGTGCTCAAACTGACAAGTCAGTGAGCTCTGCATAACGCATCATGCACACATGTATTGCGCATTGCAATATGCATGAACCAATTGAAATATGCATGAACCAATTGCAATATGCATGAACCAATTGGTAGAATCATCACACCAAACAGAAATTTTAGTTGTGGGGGTTTGCCCAATATCCATTATTTTCTGACAGTTCTCATTACTTCAGATATCGCCAAAGATGGCAGATAGCCGGGTTCAGCAACGAGTGTGCAATATTTGTACAGTACCTTAACCAGTAAGCTAGCATTGCATTCCATTGGTGTCCAGTAGCAGCTATTGGGCACAACAATCTCGAAGACAATGATTGGGATACGAGAGGTACCTGGTTCATGTCCTGAAAGGCAGCACTTATAGCAATTATTATAGGCCATTCACACTACGTGTAAACGCTTGCACGTGTGTGACCAAGATAACACTGGCAAACCGTGATCCAGTTCACACGGTGCTGGCCGAACTATGCAACCGTCAATGTATCCATAGTGACCTCCTGAAAATGCCGGGAAATGTTCAATTTTGAATTTTCCCTTGTTCAACCACTGCATTTGCAGTACGCACTTTCAACAACCGACACCTTTCCTGGCGTGCAAAAATAATCGCGAGCAAAAGGGCCTCGACCAAGTTAAAAAATCAGTTGCACGCGTGTGTCCAAGTTTATCGTATCGGAGTAAAATAATATCCTTGGAAACGGTACGATAAAAGTAAGTTTGCCCGTCGTGTGAATGGCCTTTTAAAATAATGCTCACCAGGCCAAACCATCACCTGATCACCAGGGATACAAACTTTCTGAGACGCTTCGATTCCAGCGCGACAAACACCTGGTGATACCCCAGGGACCAGCGTGAGTCAGAGTCGCTCATAGAGTTATGGTAAACAGACGCTGAGAGCCAGTATAGCTATTCAAAACGCTGTCATCTCCAACGACTACACGTAGTTGCACTTCCGCGTGAAGGACAATAATACGAACTTAGAAGTTGCGACTTCGGTGATGAAGTTAGTTGAATGTTTCAACGAGGAACACACGCTTCATGCGAACTTGACTGACTCACGACTGCCATCCGGAGCACACGACGAGCACGCCGCAGGCCGCGAGAATGTAAGGTGTGACATGGCGACAGGCGGCGTAAAGGTACATGATTGTAGTATTGTAGGTGATGAGTGAGGAGATACAGTCAACTTACTTCGTGAATCGGTGAAGGAGCTCACCACAGCAATGAAGGTGCCCAAGTAGCATAGTTGTCCGAAGAGGCGACCGTCTTCTCTTCAGTTTCCACAGAAACGCCAAATCCTACCGATTACTTACATGTACATGTACGTACAAGTAGTTATATTTCTCCATTTCCGTCCAGCTTAACCAGGATTGTCCTTTTTTTTCTTTTTTTTTTTACAGAAAATTACATGAAGTTGGTTCTAAGAAAATTACATGTTCATGTAATAGAGTAAGAGTATTACTCCCGGTCACAAGACGTTCAATATCTTCAAACAATGCTCCGGGTGATAGGGCGATGTGGGCGAAGAGTAATCCGCCCGCATTCAGGCAAGCCAGTGCACTCTTCAACGCTTCGTGTATACTCCCATCTGGTACCCATTGGAGGACATAGTTGGAGAAGATACAATCGTACGGTTCCAAACTCAGCATATCATCCGCAAAGCCTTCAAGAAACCGAATATTATGGTGATGGCGTTGAGGTTTGTTCCGAGTAAGCTGGATCCTGCCAGTAGTAGGAACAACTCCTACAACGTTGCATCTCTGTCCAGCTTTACAGGCGAGGCGTGCTGCTAGACGGCCAGTCACGCAGCCAAGATCGAGAAAACACTCTCCATCTTTTAGGTTGTAAGCCATTGTTTCATTGTCCATGACAGACACACCAATTGGGTATGTGAAATCGGAATGCTCATCATACAGCCTTGCTTTTCCTCAGAAATGATATGTGCTTTTATACACACTCTAGCTACATGTACATGTACATTGAAATGATATCTTGTTGCGGACCCAGAACTTGGTGGATCATAGAGTCTTGCTTTTTCCTCAGAAATGATACTATCATTTCTGAGGAAAAGGCAAGTTTATGTGGTCTGATATACACACTAGCTACACGTACATTGAAATGATATCTTGTTGCGGACCCAGAACTTGGTGGATCTGAAATGCTTTCGCCGTTACACTGATTGAACACAGCGTGCAGAATTAGATGCATTGACACTAATATAATATAATTGTCTTGCTGTTTTCGCAGCTCACGCCGAACGCACTGCACTACTGTAGATGATACTTCTTCTGCTCCTCTATCCATCCCTACTCCTACTCATACATTAGATCATGACATAATTATTGTGCAATGTCATCCCCCCCCCCCCCCCCTCACCCTTCGCTATCATAATTATTGGGCAATGAACCCGTTTGACTTCGTGAAGTAAAAATTTAATAAGGAATACAATACAATGCAATACTTTGTTACCTACATGTAGCTGCAGATCTCTATACCATAATTATATCCAGAAAGGGAAATATACATCTAGATGTAGTCGCCTGATGATTGCATTGAACAAGAAACTCTCAGTTGCGACAAATCTGTAAACCTCCGTTGTGCCTTTTGTGTGTACATGTACGTGTACATGTACACACGAAAGTTTTACATGACTGTACTTGAAGTACATGTACAGTGCTGGAAACTGAAATCCGACCCCCTGAGTGGTGCGCTCACATCACAACGAATGTGAACCCACCGCTCGGTGGGGGGGTCGGATTTCAGTTTCCAGCACTGCATGTAAAAATCTTCTCTGAGTGTCACGCTTTAATATAGCCATCATCAGGCATTAGCTTCCCCGAGAAGGAGAAGGACGTACATGTATACCCTCTAAATAAGATTTTGGTCACGACTCACTAGCACAAAACAGTTTACTAGCATGACAGCTGTGAGTCATGTACATGTATAGCGCACGTCTCCTCTGTAGAGTAACTCTGAGTTGCTGTTGGGGAAATACAATAGCACTCAACACATTCGTATTTTGAGCTCTACCAGAGAGTGCAGTTACAAGTACATACCCTTCAAGCTTCTCTTGTAGAACAGATGTAATTCGCTGATCTTGCCTTGGTACTCATGATTGGTTCCATTCTTCAGTCATCAAGCATTGGATGATCCTGATTATCGTAGAGTTCGTGAAGTTATCGGCAGGATACCCAGTGAAGCACGTAGTTAGAGAAGGTGGCATCAGGTCCAGGTTGCACAGCATCACAAGACCAGTCGTGCATATCATGGTATTTAGGGAACATTGGTCGGACTAAAGAAGAGACAGATCATTGACGTATGGCACCGCCGGTACGCGCGTACTTCCGTATGTTAGTTTTCGATCGCGCGTAAACCTTCGTTCGCGCAGTAATCAATGAAGTCAAGAGAACAAGAGGTTTGTGTTATTAAACCAACCAAGAAACTCAATGAAGTCAAATAAGACGAGCGTAGATACAGGTATCTTCAGCTAACGGGAACCTAGGCATAGTTTTTATGTCCATCCACACTATAAGAATGTTTCGTTAGTTCAATTACGTTGGTCTGACTAAAGAAAGGCATAGGCATGATCACAAGTGTGGCGTGTCAGTGTCAGTGAGGTACGAATACCGCATGCACTCAGGCTTCAGATCAACACGCACCTGAAGTCTTTTATCTTCCTATCGAGCTTGTAAAGCACGACTCAACCTTCTCGAACGAAAACTAGCGAGCTAGATCAGAAACCATTGTGCTATGCTTAGAGTTCCTTGGCTAAATTCTGTCAGCGTTCGGGTGACCAACCAGGATGATTTTCGCTTGTTGAGAGGACGAGCAGAGCCCTAAGACCGAGGAATATTCGAGGAACAACAAAGACGTGGAGTTTCAGTGCTGCACTCCAGAATTACGACTGCTAGTGATCAGCTCGGAGGTGTCACTGAGGGACAATACAGTGATGATGTCAGTGTCTAAGGCGAAACTGTACGATGAGAATTCCGCCTTTCAATTCAGGCAAGGTGCGATCCTCATTGACGATCACCTGAAGCCCAAAGAGGGGAATCGAATTCTTGATCTTGGCTGCGGTACTGGTCGTCTGGCAGCACAGCTTGCGCATAAGGTCGGAGCACAAGGGCAGGTTGTGGCGGTTGACCCAAATGTTGGGCGGATCCAGGTCGCAAGAAGCACCATCCAACCTCATCACAAGAACATCAAGTTTATCGCTGGTACTGTCTTCGATGCTGTAAAGCTGGGCCCATACGATGACATCTTCTGTAACTTTGTTCTGCATTGGGTGCCTGATGAGAACATTGCTAAAACTCTGCACGCTGTACTGGATTGTCTGGAGCCAGGTAAAACAATGTGCGCTAACGTCGGCGTCAATCCCGGACCATTGTTTGCTGATCTTGAGCGCCTACTGACAGGCAAGGCCACACCGCGAACTCCAGGTCGTACCCCTGGTCAATCAAGCCAGTACTGGAAACGCCTGTGCGAGTCTGTAGGGTTCGACGTTACTGTGGCACATCAGGAGGAATATGTACAACTGCAGGATGGGCTGGACAGCTGCATAGCAATGGTCAGGGCATTTGCACAAGTATCGGAAGAAGAATGTGGCATCACCGACGAGGAGATCAGCCAGGTGATGAAGGTGAACAACATCACGGCTAGGACAGACAAGATTGGTGTTGAAATGGTTTACGTTAGATTGATTGTAAAGAAGCCGCCATGAGTGTGGTTGCCGGTACATTTGGAGCGAGTTGTGATACCTGGAGGGAGCGTTCAAACCACCTGGGTGTAGAGGCTTACCACGTGGAGCATAGTTTTGTTGTTGCTATTTTTTGCCGAAGTGCCGCCATGAGATCAACTTGTCAAATTTTGCCACGTGATCCTAGCAGAATACTAGTATCGCTTAGTTCACAATTTTTATACACAGAAAATAACACTTTCTCTCTGCAGCTAACGTTAGGCCAAAGAACATCTCTTGTCAAGCTTTGTCACCTGATTCCATGTGAATATCATGTAACAATACATAGATAACTAACGCTTTCTCACACACTATATCGCGCTACATATAATATTATGGTAATTGTTATGCTGTGCTTGCCACATTTATGGTGCATGTACAGTACATGTATATAGCAGTACTCTAAGGGCAGGGTCAGTATCAATTTTTGTCTGATGATCGATTCATTTCGTAAAACTCAGAGTTACAAAACCGCAACTACTCGCTCTTCTGCCTGTGTATGCTCATCATTCTAACAAACCAGTTCATTTGTAAAACAATCACTGGTGGGGTTCGTTCCTGGATAGAAGAGCGAGTCAAGGGTGGGTTAATTAATATGAAAATTGTTTGTGTCCAGCCTCTGTAAAGTGACACTAGCATGCAGTGCATAGATGTGTAGAAGATTGTGCACCTGCGAGATTATGGACGCATTGATGGAGGATTGGAGATCATTCAATGATATAATTATTTTTTTATTCCCGTAGCTATGCAGAAGACGTTAATTCAGTAACGTCTGGCGCTAGCCAGGGTCCACACAGCTTTAATTCCCGTAGCTATGCGGAAGACGTTACTTCAGTAACGTCTGGCGCTAGCCAGGGTCCACACAGCTTTAATTTGGTGTTTGTGTGTTTGTTTGTTTGTGTGTTTGTGTCACGACTGGCGCTATGCTGTATCTGTCCCGTACCGTACCGTACCATCAAACACAGCTGGCCACATACAGCTGACCGCAATATTCAAATAGGGTTTTCAAACGCAAGATCATAACGTGAAGCAACTTGGAAGAATGAGTATGAGTGCGAAGTGTATGGGGGAATGCATGTAAGGCGATAGTGCGAGTTCGAATCACAGGTAATGCCTGAAAAAATAGGATAATTGAAAAATTTATAACATCCCTTTTCTTTTTTTGCCGTCATCAAGGCGGTAGACGGTACCTGTATTACCCTCGACCGTACCTGTCCCGTACCTGTCCCGTACATGTCCCGTGCCTGTCCCGTACCTGTCCCGTACCTGTCCCGTACCTATCCCGTACAATCAAAGACGGCTGGCCACAATGCATATTCAAATAGGGCTTTCAAATACAAGATCATAACGTGAAGCAATTTAGAAGAATTAGTATGTATGCGAAGTGTATCGGGGGATGCATGCAGGGCGATAGTGCGGGTTCGAATCCCAGGTTTAATATGTCTAAAAACAAAAAGTAGAAACTTATAAGAATTTATAACATCCCTATTCTTTTTTGTCTAGGTCATCAAGACAAAAAAGGATAGCGTAGGGCCCTGAGCTTCCAAGCTCTCTCGTTTGGTGTTTGTTTGTTTGTGTGTTTGTGTGTTTGTGTCACGCCTGGCGCTATCCCGTATCTGTCCCGTACCGTACCGTACCGTACCATCAAACACAGCTGGCCACATACAGCTGGCCGCAATATTCAAATAGGGCTTTCAAACGCAAGATCATAACGTGTAGCAACTTGGAAGAATGAGTATGAATGCGAAGTGTATGGGGGAATGCATGTAGGGCGATAGTGCGGGTTCGAATCCCAGGTAATGCCTGAAAAATAGGAGAATTGAAAAATTTATAACATCCCTTTTCTTTTTTTGCCGTCATCAAGGCGGTAGACGGTGTCGTATTACCCTCGACCGTACCTGTCCCGTACCTGTCCCGTACCTGTCCAGTACATGTCCCGTACCTATCCCGTACCGTACAATCAAAGACGGCTGGCCACAATGCATATTCAAATAGGGCTTTCAAATACAAGATCATAACATGAAGCAACTTGGAAGAATTAGTATGTATGCGAAGTGTATCGGGAGATGCATGCAGGGCGATAGTGCGGGTTCGAATCCCAGGTTATGTCTAAAAACAAAAAGTTGAAACTAATACTTGTAAGAATTTATAACATCTCTATGCTTTTTTTGTCTAGGTCATCAAGGCAAAAAAGCATAGCATAGGGTCCTGAGCTTCCAAGCTCTCTCGTTATTAAATTAGACAAGGAAAATGGTGGGGCACAAGTTATGCGTTAGAGGCCACCAACCAAACCAGCTTTTGAACAGTCAGACGTGCCCAAGTTGTGCCCCACATTTTTCCTTGCCTCACCATCTGAATATTTATTTTATTATTATACCGGTTTCCGTGCTATGAGCCTTACACACGCTGCACCTCTCAACATGAAAATTAGAATGTTTAAAAGGAGTTTTTGCTGCATACATGTATGTGCATCCCAGCCTTTACTTGGTCGTGAAGGCAGTATAGCCAAGGGCCTAGTATAGTAGTAAGACTTCTCTGAAATAGCATAATGGCGATGCCCAAAGCTGCCTCCGAGAAGCGAGTGACAATAATGCTGTTGAACATTCTACGAACATTTAAAACATGTCATTACTCAATCTGCGGACAGAACTGTTTCGTCCTTTGTGGACTCATCAGCGCAGCACAGAGGAAATGAGGCCGAACCTGATAGCATACATGTACAATGTACATGTAGTCGTTGAGTAAAAGCGCAAATATGACATCTGACCATTCCAGAACAAGACATGTGTAACATACAATCATGTACATGTACAGGTGTGTGCTGCCTCTATCAGTAAAATCGTCTTGTACGCTAAAGGATTTCAAGGCCAACATGAAGCTCGTGTTCTAATAACTGCTAGTTCTTCATCCACATTTGTTTCTCTTTGCCTCCAGTAATGTGTAATATTTATTTATTTTTGCTTTGTTTTTGTTTACTGCCATGGCTGGCTACCGCCCCCCTCCCTCCATATTGGCCTATATTCTCTGGCCACGGGAAGGTGAAATAAATAAATAAATAAATAAATAAATGTATGGCCGTATGAACTCATGTGACCACGCATGTGCATTGTAGCTAGCGCAAGAATCGCGTGGCCATCCTACATACGTGTATATGTGCATGTAATTGTCCATATTTTTACTTTTGTGAATGCTCCATACATGTACCGTATTTTCTCTAATAACAGCCCAGGTCTCCAACAATAGCCCAGTCTCCAATAATGACCCGGGGTGAGGGTGGTTTGAAATATTAAGAGCACAGTCTATAATAGTTGTGCCGGTATGAATTGGAGTATGCAACAAGTATATTGACTGCATATAAAACAGCAGCCTAACGTGCCAAGAACATAAGGAAGCAGTAGACCGAAAACCTCCTTACAAATATTATTTGTAAGGAGGTTTTCGGTCTACTGCTTCCTTGCTGGCGCCAATGCTATTGTGAAACATCTGTTTTGACAACAATCCTGAGTTAAGGGTTGAGAAAATCAGTCTTGATTATGGTCTGTTTATGCCTGTATAGACTGGAGTTGGCTTGATAGTTGACAATTGAAAAAAATGAGAGCCCAGTGTGCTATCTGTGACGCTAATACGGTATGTGATAATTGCTCAAATGCCCTTTGGCCATCCGGTTTTGAGTATGATAGTATTGCGTACGATTACTATTAGTATAGAAGTGTATCCTATCTATGACGCTAAACTAGCATGCAGCGCGTAGATGTGTAGAAGAACATCAGCGATGAGAAGATTAAATATTGATGGAGAGTATTTGGAGATCATGTAATGATACTATTATTAATACGCATTCCCGCGTTGAAGTGAAGCAGCAGAATGCTGCGTCCACAGATTCACTTATGCAGAATGGCTTGGGTGAGAGGAGAGAAAAGAGAAAGCAACAAGGCAACCAACATTTATGAAATAGGTTACAATAACATGAAGATTGAAGAGAACCAACCTACATATGCATGATTGCACAAGAATGGAGACGATAAATGGCTATAATCCTTGTGCCCAAAATCTGTACACAGGAGATCTGTCGACCATGTACCGAAACATAAAACTCAGTTACTCAATAAAGGTTCCACTAAATTACAAGAGAACAGCGCTACAACATTAGAATTACCGCTAAATTATCGCAAGTGTAGAGAACAAGTCCAATACAAATGAAAACCATGAAAAGAGTGTCCTGAAGTTATTTTGGGAACAAATTGTACTACATGTACTTGCTGACACTGACGCTGACGGAACACGAATTTGAGCTGAATACGCAAGAAGTCTTGTACATCATTATGCGCCAGTGTCCTGGAGTAAGCAGGTACGTCAGTCACCAATCCAGCTTCTACAAATCAGCAGGTTTCCGTGCTATGAGCATTACGTACGTTGCATCTCTCACCACTACTTTGTCAGTCCTTGAGTTAATATTGTGGGCTTTCATTAGGGCACTGAACTCACCATTATCAGCTGCAACTGCTTTCAAGTTCACATCTGCTTCTGTGTATGCAATAACTGTCGTAACGCAGGAGTACAGATTATCCATGACAACCATTGGGCTCTCTTCGGCAGCTACAAGAACATCAAATCCCACTGACTTGCACAGATTTCTCCAGTATATTCCAGCTTGTCCAGGGATGCTTTTCTGCGTTTGAGGCGTATCATGTGCCGTAACAAGCCGTACTATGTCCTCGTATAGTGCTCCAGGCGAAACTGTCATCTGGGCGCATAGTTCTCCTCCAGGTTTTAAGCAGTCCAGAGCAGTTTTCAAAGTTTCCAGAATGCCTCCATCAGGCACCCAATGAAGAACGAAGTTGCAGAAGATGCCATCGAACGGGCCCAGAATTACTGCATCATCTACAGTGCCAACAACAAACTGAATGTTATCGTGCTGGCGCTGAACATTCCTACGGGCAAGTTGCACTCGTTGCGCATTGGGATCAACTGCTACAATCTTGCCTTCCTCCCCAACTTTGGAAGCTAGCTGTGCCGCTAGCCGGCCAGTGCCGCAGCCTAGGTCAAGAATACAATCTCCACTTTTAGGTTTTAGGTGTTCGTCCATCAGGGACATTCCGTTGCGATATTGGAAGTTGGAATCTTCATCATAGAGCTGAGCTTTTTCTTCCGACATGTTTCTCCCTGCGATCAATGTCCAGTTGTTGACGCCCAGGAATATATGGGCGGCGCGCGGTCAGCTCTTTGGGTTTGACGGAATCAGAATAAAATTACTATGACCGTCGAGCGCGTTCAAGCAGCGTTTCATTCATGAACCTGGTGCGATAATCTTCTCGAACACTTGTTGTAGTTGAAGATTGTACATGACTGTAGTAGCTGGCAGTAAAAATGACATTAGGCGTCTCTAGTGACGTTAGACTTAGGCCAGCATGCATGCAGCTCAGGCGATCGCTGTGCTGTGGGTTTGGTCAGGTGTCAGCGAGATCGTGGCCGCGGGTCCGCAGAGCGAACATAACTTCCGTAACCCATTTTTTGGATCTGATGCAGCTGTTGATCTGTAAACTGTAGCGCTCGCCTCTTCACCTCTACTAGATGTCATGTATTGTAACACCAACAGGTACACCGGCCTGCACCTGTTGAGCCTAAACGTATGACCTTCGCATACTGCAGTCTGTACGTACATGTACATGTATGTACCACACATTGCTCTTTTTTTAAACACAGTCACACATTAATTTTATTGTGTACTACAGTGGTCCCTCTATAATCCGGCACCATTTGTGCCACGGAAATCTGCTGGATTAGGGAGGGTGCTGGATTAACAAATCTGATCTACTGCTGCAATGTGCATGAAGAGGACATTTGGCTACTGAAAATTGTGCTGGTTTATCGAGGGTGCTGCATTATAAAGTGCCGGATTAGAGAGGGACGACTGTATACATTGTCGGGCAAGATAAAGTCATGTAGACGTTAAAAAAATAGAGATACCATGAAAGTAAAATTGCCTGCTCACGTCTCAATCTTCGGGAGGTAGCTATTCGTCGTTGATGGGATATTATCGCTGTCGGGTGTCTTTCGCGCTGCTACGTTCCGCTGTATTGTGTGTCCGGGGTGCTTGGTCGGCCCGTCATCGTCCAGTTCACATGCTTCGTGAGTTGGCGATGGTGGAGGCACTGGAGGGTCGGGTTCCCCTCCCACGATTAGTACTGCACTGAGCTTGTTTTGTGTGAAAGTATATTATATTATTCTTATATTTAGAAGTATTACAAAATAATTGAGAGGCTTTGAATCGTTTTTATCAAAATCTAAATATTTGCCGGGTTGGACGGCGGGAATAAAAAAATAAAAAATGAAAGTAGAAAGGAAAAGGACATATGGAAACGAGTTAAGAGTAACTCTCCACCACTGTAACTAGATACTACATACAGTCAGAAAGTGCAACAACTAGGCACAAAACTGACAGAGTACAGGGTACTGTCAGTTTTGTGCCTAGTTGTTGCACATTCTGACTGTATATAGTATCTAGTTACAGTGGTGGAGAGTTACTCTTCCATATGTCCTTTTCCTTTCTACTTTTATTATTGGCTCAATACCCGAGTTTCAAAAATGAAACGTAAAATATAATTTTATTCAAGTAGAATACATTGGAAAACTCCAAAAATCCACGTAAAACGGACGAAATTCAGTTCTCAACGGCCGATGCCCACCCCGGCACCATTCTGCGTCGACAGGCCTTTCAGGCGCCTTCTGGACCCGCGTAGCCGGAGGTCGACTGCATTGAAAACTGCAAATTGGTTGCGAATTCGCACCCAAGCCATGATGGTTGAAAATGGCTTGTCCCAATTGTGGGCGAGGCGACCAGCAAGTCGCTTCTGATAGCTGGCGTATTCGCGATGTAGCACCCCATCCATGGAACAAACCAGTGGTGTGAACGACCCACGGAGGTCCTCGGAGGCCTGACGGTACTTCTTTTTCTTCGCGTTAGCAGCGCGGTTGGAAGTAGCTTCCCAGGATGAATAGGAGCATCTGGGTGCGTTGGCATCAATGATGCGATTTTCAAACATATCACGTGCTTGTTGCCAACCGACAGCCAATCAGCATCGACTTGTACCAGGGCAGAAATTGTGTGTATTGCATAGGCTACGGCATGGCAATGCCCTGCTAGCATGGTACGGAGTACGGTCTACCTATGAGTATGAGGCTATGACCTCCAAAGCCCTGCATGCATGCTATGCAAATGACAGGCTATGGTGCCTAGCTCGGCAGGAGTCTGTTGCAGTTTTTCGTTGTCAGCTCAGTTCCTCTTGGGCAAACTCACAAGCAGCTGAGGTTTCTGCTCCGTACGCTCTTGGGCAAGCCCTCGAGCGTACGGAACAGAAACTCACAAGCTGAATCCGCCACGTTCCCGACCGCCACCCCTAGACGTGTCTTCCTTTTATACCTTCATGCCCGCGTGGTCAGTTTCAGCTCCGCACTCTCTCGGGACGTGCTGATTGGTGTTTGCTGCTGCGTACAACACCACTGTACACGCCGATCGTTGAAAATAGCGTGAACGGTCAAATGCTAACCATGTCTAGTGTGTCAGATCTATGACGCTAAACTAGCATGCAGCGCGTAGATGTGTGGAAGAACATCAGCGATGAGAAGATTAAAAATTGATGGAGAGTATTGGAGATCATGCAATGATATTATTATTATTATGCGCATTCCCGCGTTGAAGTGTAGCAGCAGTATGCTGCGTCCACAGCTTCGCTTATGCAGAATGGCTTGGGTCAGAGGAGAGGAGAGAGAAAGCAACAAGGCAACCAACATCTATGAAATAGTTAAAAATAACATGAAGAGAACCAACCTACATATGCATGATTGCACAAGAATGGAGACGACAAAATTCGTGGCTATAATCATTGTGCTGTTGAGTTCGAAACAGGACGACTGACGACATATCCAGACATTACAACGGGAACAGGTAGATTGGGGGAACGACATTAATTTTATTATAGACGAGACAAGAGACCAAGACGAACGAAACGACTACATTGAAGAGTGAGAAAAGAGAGAGTGAGAGATCAAGTCTGAACGGCAAGATAAAGGGCCTGGGTAGCTATGGCAAATATGGGCGCACAAGTAGCTACCCAGGCCAACGGAACAAAAGGAGACAAAAGGTGAGTACGTAAGTGCATGCAGGCCAGCTAGAAAAGGTACGGGAGGAGGTACCTAACATACCACCCCTCCATGAAAAAAATCCCGCGTCCTCGCGGAGAGAAAAAAAAGAGAGAAACAGATTTAAAAAAAATGAACTGGAGGAGAAAACACACACACACACACACACACACACACACATACTGCACGCGCGCATGGATCTCACGAAAGTGTGTACTAAAATGCACTCGTACAGATCATTCCTGTACTACTTATTGTGTGTAATAACTATTGGAGTTTGCCGAGGAACGTGAATTACTAGTATTTTGCACGGCTAATACAGCCTAGTTACACTTTTGCTAAACATCCAAAAATTGGAGCGTGGCTCACCATAATCGGACCCCTAACTTGGTTATGTTTTACGAACACACGCGCGCGCACACACTACAAAAATATTCACGAAAATAAATTTGACGAAGAAGCATACAAAAAAAAGAAAGAGAGAAAGGTAGCTGACCTGCATGGCTTGAACGAGAATAGACGAGGTAAGGTTGGCGTAGGAGAGACGAGGTTGATAGAGACGAGACGAGGTTGGCGTAGGAGAGACGGGACTGACATGGACGAGACGAGGGTGACATAGACGAGACGAATGGTGGTTGAGGACGGCTGGGCATGGGATGATCTCAGGGTCGTGGGTCGATCAATAATCGGGCGCCAATGTTGACTTCGAAACAGGACGACTGACGACATATCCAGACATTACAACGGGAACAGGTAGATTGGGGGCACGACACTTATTATAGACGAGACAAGAGACCAAGACGAACGAAACGACTACATTGAAGAGTGAGAAAAGAGAGAGTGAGAGATCAAGTCTGAACGGCAAGATAAAGGGCCTGGGTAGCTATGGCAAATATGGGCGCGCAAGTAGCTACCCAGGCCAACGGAACAAAAGGAGACAAAAGGTGAGTACGTAAGTGCATGCAGGCCAGCTAGAAAAGGTACGGGAGGAGGTACCTAACAGTGCCACAAAACCGGTACACAGGAGATCTGTCGACAATGTAACGAAACATAAAACTCAGTTAATCAATACAGGTTCCACTAAATTACAAGAGAACAACGCTACAACATTAGAATAGCCGCTACATTATCCCAAGTGTAGAGAACGAGTCCAATACAAATGAAAACCATGAACAGACTGTCCTGAAGTTATTTGGGAACAAATTGTACTACATGTACTTGCTGACACTGACGCTGACGGAACACGAATTTGAGTTGAATACGCACGAAGTCTTGTACATGTACATCATTATGCGCCGGTGTTGTGGAGTAAGCAGGCACGTCAGTCACCAATCCAGCTTTTACAAATCAGCAGGTTTCCGTGCTATGAGCGTTACATGCGTTGCATCTCTGAACACCACTTTGTCAGTCCTTGAGTTAATATTGTGGGCCTTCATTAGGGCACTGAACTCACCATTATCAGCTGCAACTGCTTTCAAGTTCACATCTGCTTCTGTGTATGCAATAACTGTCGTAACGCAGGAGTCCAGATTATCCATGACAATCATTGGGCTCTGTTCGGCAGCCACAAGAACGTCAAATCCCGCTGACTTGCACTGATTTCTCCAGTATAGTCCAGCTTGTCCAGGGATGCTCTTCAGCGTTTGAGGCGTATCATGTGCAGTAACAAGCCGTACTATGTCCTCGAGTAGTGCTCCAGGCGAAACTGTTATCTGGGCGCATAGTTCTCCTCCAGGTTTTAAGCAGTCCAGAGCAGTTTTCAAAGTTTCCAGAATGCCTCCATCAGGCACCCAATGAAGAACGAAGTTGCAGAAGATGCCATCGAACGGGCCCAGGATTACTGCATCATCCACAGTGCCAACAACAAACTGAATGTTATCGTGCTGGCGCTGAACATTCCTACTGGCAAGTTCCACTCGTTGCGCATTGGGATCAACTGCTACAATCTTGCCTTCCTTCCCAACTTTGGAAGCTAGCTGTGCCGCTAGCCGGCCAGTGCCGCAGCCTAGGTCAAGAATACAATCTCCACTTTTAGGTTTTAGGTGTTCGTCCATGAGGGACATTCCGAAGCGATATTGGAAGTTGGAATCTTCATCATAGAGCTGAGCTTTTTCTTCCGACATGTTTCTCCCTGCGATCAATGTCCAGTTGTTGACGCCCAGGAATATATGGGCCGCGCGCGGTGAGCTCTTTGGGTTTGACGGAATCAGAATAAAATTAATATGACCGTCGAGCGCGTTCAAGCTGCGTTTCATTCATGAACCTGGTGCGATATTCTTCTCGAACACTTGTTGTAGTTGAAGATGGTACATGTACATGACTGTACTACGCAATTGTCAGATGATGACTGTGCTGGTTTACCAGTGTTGGATTCTATCATGACTGTACTAGTACCTGGCAGTAAAAATGACATTAGGCGTCTCTACGACTCTAGTGCCGTTAGACTTAGGGCAGCATGCAGGGCCAGGCGATCGCTGTGCTGTGGGTTTGGTCAGGTGTCAGCGAGATCGTGGCGGCGGTTCCGCAGAGCGACAATAACTTCCGTAACCAAATTGTTGGATCTGATGTAACTGTTTATCTGTCAACTGTAGCGCCTCTTCGCCTCTACTAGATGTCATGTATTGTAACACCAACAGTTACATTGGCCTGCACCTCTTGATAGGCACCGGCGGATTATGCCCACGAAATCATGGAATTATGCTTTCATGGATTCTCGCATTATGCTCGTAAAATCCTCATAAGGCACCCGGGGATATATATTCACTTTGTTGTACTTATGGAGCCTCAAAGTTCGGGGAATTGTGCCTTTTTTCGTACTTGCAAGTTGCAAGTGGCCATAAGTACAAGAAAATACATGTATACATGTATACATGTATACTCATATTATGAGTATCCCCATACCATGGTGTGCATGCATATAAGAGGTCAACATGGAAAAGAGAAAACAATACTTCTTCAATTCATTACTTGATTTCTTTTGTACTTCAGTAAAACTATTATTTCATTGCCAAATTAGTTTGAGTTACCTTTGAAAATTATCATGTTCAACTGTCTTTGTAATCATCATACTCGTCCATCCGATGTCACCCTGGGCCTCACCCTGCGAATAATCTGCTCATCTCTCCCTAGCTCCACGTCTCCTCCCATCATGACCGAACATCAACTATACATCAATTTAGAGCAATATCCGTAGCCTGCCTGAGTCATATCATGGCTGCTAAAATCCAGACTGGTCATGACTTCGTAACATGCATAATGTACAAATGTAATGTACATGTACATGTACAAGGAGTTTTGCGGACTACCCGCCACTACATGTATCTCGTCCGCCCCGGGATACCTGATGAAGGCTGATTCACTCGCATCTTCTGCTACATGTACTGTGTCAGTGTGAGAAAGAACTTTGAAGAAGACGAGTTCGAGCATACAATAATGTATTGCCATGATTTCTACCCTGCTTTTCATTGAAAACACTATCTGCATGACCTCCGAACCCTTTGCCATGCGGACCACCAGCACTGATCAGGTGCATTGTACACCATTGTATAGCCTATATACTAGAACTGTGGTATAATCGTGTAGTTATGCTACTACCTCCGAGAGGATGCCAAATTATGCTTCAAGTTTTCAACCATCAAATTATGCCAATAATTATGCCGGCATAAGCCGCCGGTGCCTCCTACCTCTTGAGCCTAAACGTATGAACTTCGCATACTGTAGTCTGTACGTATGCAGGACTCAGTGAGCAGTCACGTCTAGCCCTTTCCCAAAGGTGCTCGCCCTTTTTTCGCCCTTTTTGGCCCTTTTTGGCCCTTTTTGGGAAAGCCCGTTTCTTTCGCCCTTTATTACATTTTTTGGTGAATATCGCCCTTTTTGAGCATTTTAGCTGAAAAAGTGCTAAAATCTGGGCATGCTCATGCATGCGGTCACAGTTTCGGAGTGCTCGATGTGGCGTGGATGGGCCTTGGCACGCCGCATTTTCGGGAGGGGGGGCAACAAGTTTGTGAAGCTTGTACCCGGTGTACAGAATGCTGTAAAAAGTGGGTTTTTTGAACTTTACTTCCTGTTTTGCCTTTCGTGGACCCATAAATGGAAGATCGCGTATTCATTTCTCAGCTTGGGTTCATATCTGAACATGTATCATGGCTATCCTTCACTGAAAAAAGAGCACTTTTTGCCTGTTTTCACTGAAAAATGAGCACTTTTTCAGCATATTTTGAGGGACGCGAAAAGCACTAAGTGCGAATTAAAAGAGCACCTTTGCGGCTTTGGGAAAGGGCTAGTCACGTCTTGATCCACGTCACCCCGTGACCAATCAAACAGTCACAAATCCCCGAAGAGCAGTCATAAAGTCACACACCAAGTTGAATCCCGATGACCAATGACAAACAGCCGCGACTTTCTCTGCGAACAGTCACAGAATCCACGTCAAAATATTACGACTCAACTGTAGGCATTCACGCGATCAGCGCACATTTTTCCTCCACAGGTTTCAGAAGTGAGCAAGAACGATTTCGATCAAATTTCGATCTCCGTGTAGTTTACTTGTACTTGTATGTAGCTTGAGTCTGGTGTGTGTAGGCTCCTCTCCAAAACGAAGGGTGGTCGAAAATCTTGCAGGCCTCAGATAGAATCTCTTTCGAGAGGACGTTCTGGCTAGTAGATTGTGCTATTCATCATAATTATTTGAAGAACAAACTTCGTCGTTCAGAAAAGCTATTTTGGAATATTTTCAGTCAAGTAATTGTTTGCATGCCGATCTATCTAGAACGGAGACTGATCCAGCATACAAGCATACAAGCAGCACTCGCTTTGTATTTTTGGAGAGGATGGGTGACAAGATTACGGAGTCAGAAGTGGACATCGTCGACGATACAGAGACGAAAATATAATGAAGATGGAAATGAAAGTATGTTCATCTCCAAGAAGGTACTGAGTACATCAAGCACCTTCGTGTGTGTAGCCCTGTATTTCTTGAGGAAGACTCCCCAGAAAAACAATGTCCAGCTTGTTGAAACTGAAACTGCCTCTCAGTTGAAGTCGTCCAGGGAAGAAATCTATTCAAGACATCATTGATCAATTCTCAAGAACCATAAAAGAACCAAGAAATTAAATCCAGTCATGTTTAATAGCGATAAGAATGGCGAACTACACCAGAGAAGTGTGAGTGTCTTGTTTTGACTGCAGGAAACTGTTTTTCAATATTGTGGCTCAACGTAGTGCTTACGCAGTTTACTGCTTCGAACACATCTTCATTCCTACTCCCAAAATAACTCTGTGAAATTTATTGATGTAATATGATGGTACATGGTCTTTCTCGTTATGCTGCTATAACTTGTGTTATAATATTTGCAATTGTCCATGCATACGAATACTGTGTACCGTTTACTGTCTCCTTGTCAGTGTTTTTTGCGATCCTCCTCACCTTCATTTGTCCATTACGTATTTTCCTTCTACTTATAAATTTGATAGAAATGTTCACTCACCACAACTTCTTGTGATTGCTGGTGCAAATGTAGCATGCTATGCCTGCGTGTTAGTGAGAGTGCACCAGACATGTATCGATATGTATGTCTGACGAGATGTTCTTGAACTGACATGCTGCTTTGACTTTGGCTAGATAAGGTTTAGAATTGGGTGTTCAATGGCCTGGAGGAATTAATCATGTTTGCGATCAGTATCATCAAGAGTACGGTTCTTCCGTCTACGCATCTCTTCTTGGCTTGTGGGTTGTTTGAAAAGAGATAAAATATTAATACAGAAATACCCATATTCTGCCTGTGGCTACTCACAGAGAAAGAGTGGTCGCAACTGTACATTCCACATGTAACTGTTCGCATGGAATTACAGTGGTCACAACTGTATTTTGTGACCGCTCATAGGGAATTATAGTTTCCACAACAAATCCTGCAGTGCGAAGCACTCCGCGAGCAGTCACGAACTGTGTGCTTTACACATGTGCATGTATGGCGAATTTTACATTGGTGACTTGTGACTGGTCACGGGGCATTGTGACTGGTAAACTAATTTGTGACTGGTCATGGGGGTTTGTGACTGTTTGACTGGTCATGGGGACCGTGATTGGCCATGGGGACTTGACTGGTCACTGAGTCCTACATATATGCAAAGTGTTTTCCTGCATACCAGCAGTCAGCTAGAAGTACGGGTACATCAGGCCTGGGTACATAATACACCACTCCGGGAGAGAAAGAGAAATAATGACGGGTAAACACCAGGTGCAGGCATGGTATATCTACACAACTACTTTGATCCTTGTGGGCACGCCACTAGGATACGTGCATGTCCATGCCGCGATGCGAACTACCAAAGTAAAGCAGCTACATGTACATGCACATTACAGAGTCAATCAGTCACAGTTATAATCATAAACTTGAAACAGTGCGCTTTTGCGTTGAGGACCCGATACTCATATCTCTGAAAGTAACGGAATCATCGTCTAGAATGCATTCCTCTGCAGATCCATCTGGTTCATATTTGGAACCAAATGGTTTAAAAGCATTTACGAAATAGCTGACGGTACTGTTTGAAGTGCTAACCCAGTATCTCTTGCGATCTAACACGTTTTTGTGCATGTCATAAATTGCCCTGGACTCTCTATTATTCAGGAACGGATAAGGTGAGAGATCTGTGAAGTCGTTGGGTGATGTCAGCCATCTTGTGTGTCGCAGTATTGTGCACTGCCTCTGTATCAGGGTCCTTTTGTACCTCACCTTTAGTCATCAGCTTTTCCGCCAGGTCATTGGGCATGTATATGGTGTTGAATCTCTGCATCTTACCTTGACGAGTGAGGTGTTGACCTTTCAACACCTCACTCGTTAGCTGTGGATGAAAGATCTTGAGGTGATTGTAGGATTTTTTCACGCGTTTCAAGCGACGTTTTCCATCTTGTTTTTTCTTGGCTACAATACTGAGGATGCTGCCCTTCAGCATCAGCTCATCATCCAAGCTAGAAATGTCATGCTCAGACATGTACTTCTGCAGCTGACTGGGCGTGAGGTCATCTACATCCAGTGCGCCTTCTGTGTAGGCTCTGAGGAAGTCGAAATACTCTCTTGTAGTACGAAACACGTCCAGCGCGCTGTCATCTTGAAGATTATGTACAACCTCCAGCCTGGCTTCTAAGCATTCATTTTTCCAGTAAGCCAGTGACCGCAAATTCATACCCGTCACTTCTTCTTCTCTCTTTCCATGGACGATCATTGAGATACCTGACGCGTACTGACCCGTGTTCAACGATATGTTGGCACACAGTGAACCTCCGGGCCTCAAGCATTCATGAATGCTGGCCATAGTTTCGCAGAGATCCTGCTCTGGTACCCAATGCAGGACGAAATTGGCAAAAATCCAATCGAAAGGACCAAACTTCACTGCATCTGTAAGATCTCCCGTGAGGAAGCGAAGGTTCCTGTACTTAACCGGGGCGCATCGCAGTTCTAGCTCTGCTACACGGATTCGTTCACAGTTCTGATCTACGGCAATGACACTACCATCTGCACCCACTCGGGATGCTAACTCTCTTGCCAGTCGTCCTGTGCCACAGGCGAGATCAAGAATACTCTGTCCCGACACGACAGAGATATGGTTGTGATACAACTGTCGGCCATAGTGGTACTGAACACTGGAATGGTCGTCATACAACTCCGCCAGTTCTGAATCCATACTGTCAGTTCACCTTTCTGCAAGGTCTGTCTTGGAAAATAAGCTGTTCTTGATGCCTTTTCGTGTTCTTCTCTAATGATACAGTACAATATCCAGCAAGCATGCAATGAACACGATGAGGTCATCCAAACGCAGTAGAGTGACATAACTGCGAAGTGCGCACATGTGCACAGTCGAGTGTCACCTGCTGATAGGTGCACGGGCAAAACGGGCGAAAAGGTCAAATATATTTTCTCCACTGTGTACTCCGCGTGTTGTGATAACATTCACCACACAGACAACAGAAGAAGGTACAGCGCTACACACACAGTACACACACACATAAACACACACACACACATAAACACACACAGTGACACATACACACATACACACACACACGCAAGCAACCATACACGCACACGCACACACACACACACACACACAGACAAAATGCACTCAGAATGCCACTCACTATTATTATTAACCCTCGATTCAGTGCAAACCCCATGGCCCAGCGCAGTATACGTTTGTAAGTACATTCCACAGGATTAGTGGTTGTGCGGCGTTGCACAACATGCTACCACCCACTTGCCACTTCACGCGTAGCTTAGAAGGAAGTTACGACCGCTTCACTTGTTTTTAATGGCTTGCGCGATAGAGTACTATAGCCACAAAGAAAATAAAGATTGGGTAAATGGCTCATGGGGGAATTCCGCGACTATCACGAGGCAACACTTCTGTCTGAGGCATGGTCAGCACTCAGTCATTCTCACAAATACATGTACAATCACGCTCGTACCTCTGATGTAATCTGCAGCCAACTCGGTCTTGTAATTAAGTTAGTTGTAGCAGAACTCGCAAGTGTATCATCAAATATCGGTGCACTGACTCCCCCCCCTACACACACACACACGCGATGGTACACACACGTACCGTGTGCATGTATAATACATTTACATGTATACAAACACAAACAATCCCGTACTGAGTTTGGAGCACTAAGACTTTCTTAGAATTCCACTTATTATTTCAGTTCTCGAAGTAGATGATTGCGTGTGTAAGTTGGCAATGCATTGACAATGTGTATGCAGCATATCACCTTCCAAGTCGAGCTAATCCAGACACCTCTTGGAGAGAGAGAGAGAGAGAGAAAGAGAGAGCGCGAGAGAGAGAGAGAGAGAGAGAGAGAGAGAGAGAGCGAGAGAGACAGAGAGACAAAGTCAGAGAAGTACCTGTTAGAGGCTTGGAATCTTATACATTGTATCTAGATTTTCAAATTGAATATATTATTATACTGTTGATGGAGCTGTGCTAAGTGCGAACTCAGTTTCCTTCTACATTCAACACGTGGTTGTGAATGTGGTTGTGCACGTAGTTGCGCAAGTGGCTGTGCATGTCGTAAACGGCCCCGCACTCTCTATTCTTCAGCCTGTTCAGGGATGGCTAAGGTGAGAGATCTGTGAAGTCGTCGGTTGATGGCGGCCATCTTGTGTGTCGCAGTATGCTGCAGTGCCTCTGTATCAGTTTCCATTTGTACCTCACCTTCCACTATGACCTTTTCGACCTGGTCATTGGGCATGTCTATGGTGTTGAATCTCTGCATCTTACGCCGTTGACCTTTCAATACTTCACTCGTGAGCTCCGGATGAAAGATCTTGAGGTGATTGTAGGATTTCTTCACACGTCTAGAGCGACGTGTTCCATCTTGTTTTCTCTTTGCTACAATACTGAGCATGCTGCTCTTCAACACCAGCTGATCATCCAAGCTAGAAATGTCATGCTCAGACATATATGTCTGAAGTTGACTGGTCGTGAGATCATCCACATCCAGTGCGCCTTCTGTGTAGGCTCTGAGGAAGTCGAAATACTCCCTTGTACTGGTGAATACATTTCGCGCTCTGTCATCTTGAAGACTGTGAGCAACATCCAACCCGGCTTCTAAGCATTGATTTTTCCAGTAAGCCAGGGAGCGCAAGTTCACACCCATCACTTCTTCTTCTCTCTTTCCATAGACGATCATTGAAATTCCTGACGCGTACTGACCCGTCGTCAACGATATGTTGGTACACAGTGAACCTCCGGGCTTCAAGCATTCATGAATACTGGCCATTGTTTCGCAGAGATCCTGCTCTGGTACCCAATGCAGGACGAAATTGGCAAAAATCCAATCGAAAGGACCGTACTTCGCTGCATCGGTAACAACTCCCGTGATGAAGTGAAGGTTCCTGTACTTAACCGGGGCGCACTGCAGTTCTAGCTCTGCCACACGGATTCGTTCACAGTTCGGATCTATGGCAATAACACTACCATCTTCACCCACTCGGGATGCTAACTCTCTTGCCAGTCGTCCTGTGCCACAGCCGAGATCAAGAATACTCTGTCCCGACACGACGGAGATATGGTTGTGATACAACTGTCGGCCATAGTGGTACTGCAAGCTGGAATGTTCGTCATACAACTCCGCCAGTTCTGAATCCATCCTCTGAGTCTCAGGTATTTCCTCTCACAAGATATTCTAGATCTTCAAAAAATCGTTTTGTTCTTCCTTTGTGTTCCCCGTACGATGCCAAGTCAAGCACATCGCGTACATGTACATGTACATCACGTGATGTACATGTACATGTACATACATGTACATCACGTACATGTACGTAATCATTGACATTGTACATCCTACAACAGGCAGATCATGATGACAATTAGTGGAGTGATGCCATAGTGGTTCCGCTGTTCAGTGCCACCTGGGAGCGTGAAGTGCTTATAAGTTTCAAGTTGATTAACGACTTCGTGACAGGCACGTTCTTGGCAAAACAATGTAGACAAAATTCCTCTCCTTTGAACTCGGTGTCTTGTTATGAATACTCACCACACATGCACAAGCAACGGAAGGTAAAGTAAGGTGCAACACTACGCTCACGGGCAATAACTAGAATCCATTTCTGAGAATGCCACTTCTAAAACAAGAGACGGAATAGAGCACCAAGCGGTTGCACACTCGACTGCAGAATCCCCATGTCGCACATCACTAGGTCACCGTCACCCAGTAGAGTTTGAGTCGAGCAAGCTGTAGTCTTTACACTAGGAGTAGGAGAGAGGCGGACTTATACCTCTGCATCCTCCCCATGGCTCATCCCCAACACCATGTATGCAGTCTAGCCATGTACTGTGCGAGTGGTATTGGCCATACAGACCGATATTTTACATCAAAACAAGCAGCAAATGGAATTATAGTTGTATGCAAGGTATGCGTACTGAAGTACCCTACTGTAGCTACTAATGGCGCACGTTACTGCAACACGAGCAAGACTGTTACATAGTCATTGTAGTACTACTGGTAGTAGTGATTCCTACCTAAAGCAGGAAAGGCACTCGACATCCGAGGGCCCTCAACGCATGAGATGCCGTGCGTCCTGGGAAGTAGCTGTACTGGTGCGACATGGAGTTGCTCTCAGACTAGAATGTACATGACGTAACTTAGTCTCTGTCCTCTTTAGTTTCTCAAAACTGAAACACGATAACGAACGTGACCTTCCGAACTTCTCATGCGCTAGCTTTGGCCAGCCGTATGTCAAATAGATATACATGTAAAACAAAGTCCCCTCCTCCATGCGCAGCCGATCTAAAGTCGACCATTGCTACCCTCGGTAGCCATTACTCACACCAATCATTTCAAACAACGAATGGGCCACGTGTAAAACCCTACCTTCTTAGTATTTTAACGTTGAAAGAGAACTCCAGGACCTGTTTTTTCCGCACTCTCCTGTGATCGTAGAAGCAAGTGCAACACTGATAATGTGATGTAATCGTCAACGAATATTAGCATTGTTACATTCCACACTTGTGTTCAAGGATAGCATGTTTTAGCTTAAGAAATAAGTGTAGTAACTCCCAATGATGAAGCGACTAAGTCGGAGATGGTATTCTTTGGGCCAATGTTAGGGGCGTGCGAGTCCAGCTAAAAGCATAGGGTGACGCACGCGTACCTGATGGATGTGTCGCTGCCTCAGGGCTTGACTCCCACAACACATAGCGAAGACATAGTCCACACAAACTTAGACGTCAAACACCCTAGGTTGTGCTTCGCCATGAAATCGTTTAAATCCTTGGGAGAAAGGTTCTGATAATCCACCGCACCTTCGCTGTACGCCTTGACAAACTCGAAATATTCTAGAAGAGTGGGAAAGTTGATAGCGGTGGTGTTGTCCTCCGCGGCATAGTCTATCTGTAAACCGGCCTCAGTCAACTTGCCTGTCCAGTACTGGAGCGAGCGAAAGTGCATACCAGTAACGGCTTCTTCTGTTTGACCTGTTGTAAGTAGTGAAAGATCATTGGCGCAGTGACCTGTATGGCCAGTTAGCGAAGCGCAAAGACGACCTCCAGGCTTCAGACATTTGGCGATACCGACCATGGTAGCATCAATGTCTTCTTCGGGTACCCAGTGAAGCACATAGTTGGAGAACACAGCATCAAACGGTCCGTGCTGCTCTGCATCATGAACAAGACCAGTCATGAACGCCACGTTACGATGATCCGACTCAGAGCACTTTGCTTCCTGTTCCTTCGCTAAGGCTACTCTGGCAGCATTAGGGTCGACACCCAGGACGCTTCCCTGCTTTCCAACAGCACACCCGATTTCTCTGGCCAATCTCCCGGTGCCGCAGCCCAAATCCAGAACCCTTTGACCAGGAAATGGGCGAAGATGATTGGTAACCAAGGTTCGCCCACGCTCACACTGAACACTGCAATGAGCGTCATACAAACTGGCCATTTGGTGCGCCTGTTCAGTTTTCTCCATGACTAATCTATCTGCATGCCAAAGATCAGATTCTGCTTGCTCCTGTCAAGGCTGTACTGATCATTTACTTCTTACAATCCCACAGGAGCCAGACCGATTACAATCAAAAACTCTAGTTCTACGCAAAGAGATCCTCACTCAGCCACTCACTGTGTGACCAGTGCCAGTTGGGTTTGTGTACTGTGGCTGTATGTCTATGTCGAAGCTGCACTACGTCACAGTACGTGATCTTCGACCGGTACTGTGCTGCCACTGAGACCAGTTGCCGATGCGCAACTACCATTGGAACAGACTCAGTGTACGCGCATGCAGACGACGCTGATTTCATTATTTTCAACGTCCCACACATATCTACCTTAGCTTCTAGCAGTTGCAGAGGCCATCCTCGACATGTTTGTTTGTTTCTTTCTTTCTTTCATTTGAATTCGTTTAGAGCCGCAGTTCTGCCTTCTCACCAGAGGAAAAACCTCCGGTTCCTGCTAAGAACGAATATAATATTATGAGAGAAGGAAATATTAAGGGGGCAGCCTACCCATAAATTTCATATGGCATTCAATTGACCGTAACTTTGGTGTTTCTCAGTGGATTTGAGTGAAATTTTGACCACACACTCCTGCCACTATGCTGGCCCTCAGGACATGATTTACAAGTTCTTGCGCCTCACTGACAGGCTTTCCAGGCCGGAAAAACTTTCCGGCATAGTGCCACGGTGTGCGAGCCACCCAGGAGCCAAACAAATGCATTTACAATTTTTTCACATTTTCGTGCTCATTCTGTTCGTGCGCGGGACCCAAACCTAGAACAAGTCCAGAAGCAGCCATGGGTGATGGGGTAGGGCCCCTCAACGAGGCCCTGGAATCTGTCACAACGGAACGAGTGGGCGTTCCCTCACACACTCCCACAGACCCAAGTCAATTTTTGAATTCTTTTAGGTTTAGCACGTGCTAAGAGGTCGTACCTTTGATACAACATCCAGTGCTGGGACCTTCACAGCAAGCCATTTCCACAGCGCTGCATACCAAATCCAGGATACCCTCAGAAACCGGCAAAGACTACCACTCACGTTTCACTACTGCCTAGTACTGAATCCTACCTGACTTCTTGACACGACTCAAACTTGCCAAAGTCACTAAATCAACGTCAACTACAATAATCAAGCCACATATCTGCAACGTTACGAGAGAGCTGGCAAAAGTCCTGCTGCACGGCGGCGGGCTTTGCCCGCCGCCGTGCAGCCCAATACGTGGCTCAAAAACCTGATTTTTTGGACTTGGGGCAAAATTCTGCACACTTTCACGTGTTTCCATGATACGACAAGTTGCGCACGGTCTGCTCACATTCAAATACAGTGCTGCCAAGAAATGACAGCGTGCAACAAAAAAATCTTTCCTTGCAAGGGCACATTTTCGGCCATAACTCTTGAACGGCCGGTCAGATCGGGACACAATTTTCAGAGAATTTGCAGCTATTCATGCTCTTTCAACTGACGTAGCACTCAATATGAATTTACAAATTCGATTTTTCAGCGAATTTTTGGGTAGTCTGCCACCTTAAAAAGAATCATAACATGATAATTCCAAAGCACAAAGTATGTATATACTTCAAATGGGCGTGTGTATGTGTAAGCATGCAGTGAAGAACACACAGAGAAAACATGCAGTAATGTGTAGGGGTGCCGAGCAAGGGAGGAGCGCGATTATTATTATTATTTTTTTATTCTGTTCAGAGCTAGTTTAAAGGCAAAGACCGCACGGTGGAGGCAAATATCACTGGGAAGGGCATTCCAAAAAATGCTTCCCACAAATGTCAATGACTGCCGACCGGAAGGTCCAGGAAGAAAGGAACTTGCAGTAGCCGCTGTTCCTGTCCTCGAGAAATTCGGCGATCATCCCGGGATGCTTGGCCTGTATTAGCCGTCAGCTTTTTCGTGAGAGTTACTGGTGACTGCACTCGGAGAGCAGCACATCACCTCGTTCGAGTACCATTTTGGCCCGGTCCTGCGGGTCGAGCGACCATGCAGCTCATCGGCGCAGTCCTGTGGAACCAGCTCCCGCCTGATCTCCGTTCCGAGCCCAGCCACCTTCAGTTCTGTGCCCTGCTAAAAGCGCATCATGGCTCGGTTTAAATGCTTTTCGGCTAGTGTGTTTCTGTGGTATAGCGGACTGAAGAATAGTAAACGTGTTTTGCAACATATGTATGAAGCTATGTTGTATATAGTATATTCCCATTCCATTTTTGCTTTTGTGTAGCCCTGAGGTTGATTTGCTTATTTATTCCTACCCTTCCTCTCTCCGTACTTCTGCCCCCCTCTCTCTCATTCCTTCTGTCGTCCACATGTATCAAAGGAGGCGAAATCGCCTGTTTGTGGTGCGACGTTAAATAAACTTCTACAACGACAACTGAAAGTAGGTGCAGAAAAGAAGACTTGCAAGATCATGTAGGCAACGGAAAACAAAAACCAAAACCTTGTAGTGAAAAATGTGAGTTAGGGATCGAATAGATAAGCTCACGAGGAGGGGGGCTGTGGATGCACGGCTGGAGAGTCAGAAAATTGCACGAATTCCGGATTTGCTGGATTTGATTAAACGACTCTGCAGCTGCTGTGTCAGCGACGGGAAGAATGCATTGGACGCGTACGTTAGTCATGCTTGCACAATGCCAATGTACCAAAGTCTGCAGGCTCTTGTGGGCAGAGATCGCCCATGGCGCCACAGCTGGCTGATGACGCCTTCTGCACAACACTGGAGACATGTGGGATATGAAAGTCAATATCTCGAAAACGGAATGGGTCACAATTATGCTCCGGCGGATTATGCTCGCGAAATCATTGAATTATGCTTTCATGGATTCTCGCATTATGCTCGCGAAATCCTCATAATATGCTTTGGCACGCAGGGATACATACTCACTTTGTTGTACTTATGGAGCCTCAAAGTTCGGAAAATTGTGCCTTTTCGTACTTGCAAGTGGCCATTAAAAAATAAAATAAAAATAAATTCGACGGGTTCGCGTACCGGGCAGGTCAAGAACAAGGAGTCGTACAACTCCCTGGTCAAGAACCACCTTTCCGCTTCCGTGGGACGCCACCACCCCATGATCAGGCGTCAGATGCGGCTCCTAAACGGTGGGGGAGGATAGATCAGATCCACCAACCATAGGCCAAAGGCCTAAATCCCATTTGCCACATCCATGATTTACTCATGCCAGGCCACGAGTTCCCAATTAACTGTGGGTCGCAGCACGGTTGGAAAAATCCTTCCGCTTCCAAGCAGGACTTGAACCTGGTACCTCTCGTTCATTAATCATGGTCTTAGACCAACCCACTGTGCCTGCCTGTACTTTGTGGCCATTAGTACAACAAAATACATGAATATCCCCATACCAAGATGACCATGCATATTAGCAAGAGTACTCTTGATAATAGAGATCAACATGGAAAGAGAAAACATGACTCCTTCTATTCATTAGTTGATTTCTTTTGTAAAAAGAATTTTTCATTGCTAAATTAGTTTGAGTTACCTTTGAAAATTATCATGTTCAACTGTCTTCGTAATCGTCATACTCGTCCAACCGATGTCACCCTCACCCTGCGAAAACTCAGCTCATCTCTCCCGTAGCTCCACCTCTCCTTCCACCATGACCGAACATCACCTATACCTCGTTTTTTACTTATTATAACAATAACCATAGCCTGCACAGTCGATGGTCTCGAAAGACTCTCGATCCAGCGCGCTTCTCTGCACACCTTTTCGGAAAAGTTGCGAAGTAGTTTGTGAAAATGAAGAAAATTGCGATTTCTTGCAAAACAACGGAAAGTTGCGAAAAAGTGGCCAGCATCTTTGGAAACGGGCTACTCCCGGAACCGGCTTTACCATGCGGACCACCAGCAGTGATCAGCTGCATTGTGCACAATTGTGTAGCTTACATAATGGAATTGTGGTACAACCATGTAGTTATGCTCCTACCTCCGAAAGGATGCCTCATTATGCTCCAAATTTTCAACCTCCAAATTATGCCAATAATTATGCCGGCATAATCCGCCGGTGCCTAGTCACAATATGCCTTGAACCAGTGGCGAAAGCAGCAGTACACCAGACAACTGCACATGGTCGGAACAACGGAGCCGTAGAAAAGCCTAAAAAATGTGAACATTTACGAATGTTCGAGTGGGTATCATACTGTAGTATTTCAATCACACCTGTTGTTTTTTGTTTAATAAAAAACCATCTGTTGTAAGATCACTTGCATTTTGCTATCTTCACCTTTTTCCTGGCTGTTAGGGACCACCAGTGGATGATTATTGTATTCGCCTAGGCAGTGAGTGCTCTTAATTGTCAATACATCAATATAATTATATGTAATGCTCTTCAATGGATCAGTCGGAGAAGTGCACGGCCTGAAAAGAGAAAAAAACGCCACACCCATCAGGACTCGAACCAGGGATCTTGCTTGTCATGAGCAATGCTCTTACCAACTGAGCTATGGGACCGGCTGAACTTAGAAAGCGCTGACATGTGTTTCACTTCAAAGGCAACTCACAACACGTGCCACACATAATGATGGCATTAGGGTCTTTTTCCCTCCCCCAGTGTTTTAGCCGCGATTTCTTTGGCGACAAGCTTGTGTTTCCTGTGGCTGCATGCGCGGTCACGGAGATGATCTTGATTTTATAGCTTTGTGTTTTGGAAGGGTACGGTTTATCCTTTCCGTGTCAGAATCTGCTAACCCGGTATAGAATCCGCTGCTCCTCTACTACTTGCTTCCGCACTTTAGCACCCAAACTGCCAACAGCAGTAACCAGAATCATGGTTTCATCACAACAAGGCGCACGAAATGGCCTTCATTGACAATCTCATCTGCCCGTGCCTTCATGTTATGCGCCTTCATTAACTGGCTGATCTCCTCGTCGGTGATGTAACGCTCTTCCACGGATACCTCTGTGTATGCTCTCACTATTGCTATGCAACTGTCCAAACCACTCTGGATTAGAGCCAGCTTCACTTCCTCCGACACAACAACATTGAACCCTATCGACTCACATAGTTGGGTCATGTACTCAGCTGCCTGGCCAGGTGTACGCGGCGCAGTTTCCGGAGTTGCTTTACCTGTGAGTAGCAGCTCCAGGTCGCTGAATAACGGCCCCGAATGAACTCCAATGTTGGCACACATTGCTTTGCCTGGCTTAAGGCAGCCCAGTACTCTGTGCAGAGTGTGGGAAATATTCCCATCCTGCACCCACTTCAGAACAAAGTTGCAGAAGATGCCATCGTAGGGCCCCATCCCCATAGCGTCATCGATTGTGCCAGCAACAATCTTGATGTTGTTGTGATGAGGTTGAATGTTGTCACGTGCGACGTGGAGTCTCTCAACATTCGGGTCAACCGCCACGACCTCACCTTCGCATCCGACGCAACATGCAAGCCGACCCGCTAAGCCACCAGTGCCGCAGCCAGGATCAAGAATTCTATCTCCCTCTTCCGGCATTAGATGATCGTCCATGAGAATCATACCTTGCCGGAATTGAAAAGCGGAATTCTCATCGTACAGCTTCGCCTTGGCCGCTAACATTGTAGTACATAAGCTTCAGTCGCACTCTTCACTTTAAATGTGGGCGAATCGTTTTTATTCCAATCCAAATTGGCAACAACAAATGAAGTACAGGTAGTTGCACTCCTAGTATATTGGTAGTGAAGTAGCAGTAGTTGTGCTAGTGCGTGCGAACTCTACAGCTGCTTGGGTTGCCAGCAAACCAGGGTGATTTGGCAATGACTGTCCTAACCGAAGACAATTTCATTCATAGGTACGAATAGCGTGTTGCTGAAGCAAAAATCTTCTAAAAGGCTTGGACAGCCTGCCGAGCATCATGGTCCAGTAGTAAATGTTGTCGTTGTTGCGTGATCACGGCATGACTTTGAAAGGTGTGAATGACAGCAGTGGGGAAAGATACTACTTCAAGTGACACGCACTGGAGCTGGTTGTCTGCTACTTGATTAATGCCTGTGGATGGGTTGAAATTCCGAAAGTAGTACTTATTCTCGTGGCGACACTTTGACACAAGTAATTAGTTCACTCCTCTTGTTGAGAGAGAGGTGCAACTTATGCCTGGCGGAAACATTGGCCATCGCTTGGGTGGCGCGATGGCCAATGTTTCCGCCAGGCATAAGTTAGTTGCACTTTTTGCTTTTGTTGCTGCAGGCCACTGGTTTGCGGTGGAGTGCACATTGAATGCTGCATGCCTTCGAACCTCCCTTCATCCTTACTGCGATAGGCGGGTGTCCTTCTCGTGTTGTCTGTGGCGGAATGATCTGTCTTACTTTCTTTCCTTGCGTTTCTTATTATTCCTTTTTAAAACCAACATTTCACACTCACTTTGCGCACTTTCTCTCGCATCCTTAACTACCGTATTATCTCTAATATAAGCACGGTCCTTTATTTTTTCAATGTACCTCCGCTCCGTGCTATTAATGGAGACGTTCCTTTATTGGAGACTGTTCCATTATTATTTCAACCTCATTTCAGAGGCATGTTGCCATGCCAAATTCATGTACGACACACACATTTCAGGGTTTTTTCGCCGGTACAGATAATGAATTTACACAGTGTGCTTATAATGGAGACTGAGCACTTTATTTTGAATGCCGCCCCAAGGTGTTCTATTATAGGAGACGTGCTATTATTGGAGACTGTACTTATATTAGAGATAATACGGTATGTTACTAGTGCATACACAAATAGGAGATCCCCCAGATAGGCGTTAGCCTTTGGGTAATCCTGAAATAAAGATTATTAATATTTATTATTATTATGATTGGTGGTTATGTAGAAGCGCTGTTTGAATGTTGCTGATGCCAGTATATTCCATTTTCTCTGTTCTTGTAGTGACTCTTGCCTTATACACAATGCTCTCCGCTAGACACGCTCTGTCCAGTGGACATCATTCTTTCTTAGGACAGGTACATGCCCTGGTGTCCTTGTCACCTCCTTTGGTTTGTTTCTTGGGTTGAAGGATCCTGTTATTGTGTTGCTAGATGATGGTGGCCATGTTCTGCATACAACTACATACGTGTATATAGCTAACTTTTATGGAGTTAGGGTTAATTGAATATTTTGTTGAGACTTGAGCCTTTAGGGAAGTGTTTGGCCACTAACTGGAGGGAGCGATGTCCAATGTCGGTGGCGGTGTTCTTCTGTTCATTCTCCATAGCTAACTTGTTTACTCTGTGAACATATGCATCCATATGTGTTACAAAGTACACATGACTTTACTCAACCAGTTGTGTTGCGCCACAATACACTGACAGTGTTGTACTAGTTTTGTAAACTTCCGCTACTTTTTTGCTTGTTTTGGCATCATTGTATTCACAATAATTCGGTCATTTTAAGTTTCAATATCAGCGACCCTTGAGCTTTGTCTGAAAACATGGATGCGACTTCAGAAACTTTCATTTGTTGTTGCATGGTCAATCGCGAGTCCTGGGGAATTTAGTCGGACTGTTTTTGTCCAGTGGTGCCGTTGTAGGAAGTAAGTTAGTTACTAGGAACATTACTACAGTAGCGCACTAGGCCTTTCCAGAAAAACATAACAAGCATACTGATCAAATCCATTAGATCGCACTAGGGAAGCTCGATAGACACAATGCGCCGAACTACTGCCAGCTGCACGGAAAACCTGCACACGTGACTCGACAAACGTACGCCAATGTGTTTGCACGTTCCGCAGAGTGTGACAGTTCACATGTGTTAGTTAGTGTCAGAGCAGCAGACAAAAGTGACAGATGAACCGCGTTTGGTTCTGTTGGGAATCTGTGAAACGTCACATGGTGAAATTGGATTCTGTGAACTGTCGCATAACCGCCTCCCACCAGATGTTCCTAGGATACAGCCCGTTCTGTACTATGCTGATTTCCGGAACCAAACGCGGTTCATCTGTCACATTTGTCTGCTGCTCTGACACTAACTACCACATGTGAACTGTCACACTCTGCCGAACGTGCAAACACATTGGCGTACTTTTGCCGAGTCACGTGTATGCCTGATCAAATTTGGTGAAATGGGCTGTCGATGAAAACAGTGCTCTGTGAACTGTCTTTCTGTGAATTGGGTACTTAGTATCCTGTGAAATGGGCTGTCTGTCAAAAAGGTAGTCTGTGAAATGTCATTCAGTGAACTGTCGTTCGGTGAACTGTCGTTCTGTGAATTGGGTTTCCGTGAACTGTCGGGACACCGCCTCCCACAATCTCCACCCCATGGCATGTGATTACTCTGGCTAAGGCTATTCCTTGTTCGTTGGGATTTGTACATGTACGTGTATCATTGTATGACTCGGATAGTGAGCCAAAAGAATATTCACGGTTCGCGTGAGACTCGGCTAGAGGACGAGTTTTCCGCATCCGTAGGAACGCCATGAACCTTCAAGTACCACCCCCCCCCCCCCCCTTGATCCTTGAAGGGTGAGCCACGGCAATATCAAACTGGAAAATATGAAAAACCTTGTTAGTCTGGGGGTACCTTGACTGACTGTTCTAATCTGGTTCAGTTGGTGGACTCTTCTAACGCATAATTTGTGCCCACCGTTGTTTCCTGTTTTCAGTCTTTACATGTACTGTACATGTGTCGCCCTGGGTTTTCCTGATCCTGGCTCTGAGATGTCGTTCAAGTGATAGCTACTGAGCCTGCATTGTACGTTCATATTGATCCGTAAATGACTTTCGTGTTTCAGCAAACTTGTGCTGGAACAGGGGAAACTAGTTTAAACATGTACATTACATTAATTTTATCATGTACATGTACATGACATGAATTTTTTCATTTGAAAACCTTCAACCTTCACTGATGAGACCTATAGTGGTCGAGACAGTGCTGTATGGAGGAAAAAAATTACATTTCAGTATCCACAACTTGGAGTCATTTTGCTGGTGTGTGAGGTCGGCCAGAGAACCGTTTGGTGGAGGTGGAATTGAATTACTTTATTGAAAAATCAATCTTAAAATGCACATGGTCGTGTTCCCGCGACAGAAATTTATTCATTCTTTCTGTACTTACGCTCAACCGATGGTGTTTGTATGTGTATGTGTGTGTGGGGGGGGGGGGGGACTTGAGGGGGTTCTCAGTTTAGGTTAGGATCTACATGGCTGTACATTATAATTCTCCTCCGCTCTGATGGCAGTGGTAAGTCAGTCAACTGCCAAGTGAAATCCGCTTTTTCTTCTTTTTTTTTGCGAAAAGCCAGGTACTCTCCCTGAAGAAGATGCCAATGTGGTGTTTAGGAACCGAACACAATACTGATCTTGGTTTCATTACAGACACGATTCACCAGAGTCTGAGTGGCTATTAGGTGGCTGCCGTACTAGGATTCTAAACATTGAGGGGAAAGAATTGTAATACAATCATGTATGTGTCAAGTTTTTCGAGATATGATGCACGACATACATGTACATGTACATGTACATTGGTGGGCGTGTAGCCAAACAGAGTGCGCTATGAACCGCAAGAGATGCGTGCGACAGAATCATACTCATGTCAAAAGAGAGGTACTGGGTGGCGTAATGTGCTTGGCTGTATTGTTCAACAGGGTGATGCAGCGCCGAAACGCATTTACCTTTTCACTGCCCTTCTTCCTAAAAGCGTCGGCATTATTATTTGCTAGGCATTCTGACATCCAATGTGAGTGGGGTTGAAATTCACATCTAAATCTACATGTACATGTGACAGTGGCGCAACAGATATCATGTGTAGCAATACAAACTGAGCTCGAACATGTATTCCCAGGCAAGCCAGCATACAATTGAAGCTCAGAAAAACTCTTGGCGAGTGCTATCCTATAGTAGTCTCTTGGGTTGGGAAGAGAATTTAACCGTATAGATTCTGGCATGCGAGAAACGCAATGTCGGATAGTGCACATGGAGTGTGGCCTCGATAATTGTGTAGATATCTACACGTAAGCTATAGCTACCTGATGATTGTACCATGAACACGGTATTGTGGATATAATACAGCAAATATCATACTACTGGTGGTTTCTGCGCAATTATGGCATATCCGCTAAGATGGGTGTATTGGTGGAGGCTCTCACCACGATTATACATGTGTGTAAATCGTCCATGTACTGATGTAGACGATCTGGCTCTCTTCAGCTGCCAGACGGACGTTGAAACCAACAAGCCCACAAATGTTTCTCCAGTACCAGCTTTACCAGGAATAGACTTTGGCGTTTGAGGAATGCCATTCCCAGTAACAAGACGTCCAATATATCTTCGAACAGCGCGCTTGGTGAGAGAGTGATATGGGCGCGGAGGTTTAAGGCAGTCCAATGCAGTCTTCAAGGTGACCTGAATGCTCTCATGAGGAACCCACATACAATCGTACGTCCAAGGCTCACTGCATTATTCTATTTTTTCAGACATTCAGACTCATTGCATTATCCACACACCCTAGAACAAAACGAATAGTATTACGATTACGTTAGGCGTTCTTGCGAGCAAGCTGGACCCTGGCTTCATTAGGTTCAACTCCCACAATTTTGCCTCTCTTTCCAAATTTAGAAGCTAGGCGTGCAGTTAAACTACAAGTTCCGCAGCCAAGGTCAAGAGTACAATCCCCATCTTTTGTTTTTAAGTCATGGTCCATGAGAGATACTCCCATTCGGTATAGGAATCCGGAAATATCCTCATAGAGCTTTGCTTTTCCTGCAGACATGTTCATTGTTGGTGTTGTCAATACTGCGTCTGTTTCTAAATGATCTATATCTTTTTGTACAGGTAATTGGTGACCTGAAATCTTCTTCACTGCTGCATAAAAAGAAAAAAAGTGAGTGAAATTGATGCGGCGCTTGGTTTCCATACTTTCGGGACACTCCATGCAGAAGAATGCTGACCCTGAACTGGCTGCCTTTGTGACTGACGTTCCCAATCACAACGCTTTGAAGATGATAAGCTGTCACAGGAGCATTGAGTGGCTAGCTAAACCTTACAATAGGGATAGAATATCGTGCTACTGGGCAACTAAGTGTGCATGTACGTCCTCTGCGAGCAAGAACTGGAAGACTTCTTTTATTCACATTCAAAGGAGTAACTGTGTTCAAGAAATTTGGCTCCGTTGAATAAAATGACTTCAAAGGCAATGCGAGGATCTGCCTTTTGAAGTACAATCAGTCATGTGCATTGCACTTGTAATTTCTTCTCTACGAGTAGAAATGGCTGTATGAAGGTAAAATAATATGTATGAGAACGTAGGGGCAGCTAGTTAATGTAGGAGTTATACAGGGTTACTGTACAAGTGGGTACCGACAGTTTTCACATCATTGCAGAAACAGCGTTTTGGGTAGAATTTATATGCAGCAGTCATTGGCCCTCTGGCGATTTGTGCGCAATCAGACGGACGTAGTTTGATTCCGTGACGACTTTGTCAGACCTCGACTTGATACCGTGGGCCTTCATCAGTGAACTGACATCGTTATCCATTATAGCATATCCGCTAGCATGCGTATCCAGATAGGCTCTCACCACGTTGATACAGGTGTCCAAGTTGTCCAGGCAGGCCCTTGCACTCTCTTCGGCCGCTACAGACACATCGAATCCAGCAAGCTCACACATACTTTTCCATTTTGCTCCGGCTTCACCAGGAATATACTGCGGAGTTGGAGGAGTTTCATTTCCCGTCACAAGGCGTTCTATATCCTCAAACAATGCTTTGGGTGAGAGAGCGATGTGGGCACAGAGCAATCCACCTGGCTTCAGGCAAGCCAGTGCACCCCTCAATGTTTCGTGGATACTCCCATCAGGTACCCAATGGAGGACGTAGTTGGAGAAGATACTATCGTATGGCCCAAGGCTCAGCATATCATCCACAAGACCTACAACGAACCGGATATTTTGGTGATGGCGCTGAGCATTCGTACGGGCAAGCTCGATCCTGCCTGCATTAGGGTCAACTCCCAGAACGTTGCCTCTCAGTCCAACTTTAGAAGCAAGGCGTGCCGTTAGACGACCTGTTCCGCAGCCAAGATCGAGAATGCAATCTCCATCTTTTGGTAGCAAGTCATTGTCCATGAGGGACACTCCCATTTGGTACACGAAATCAGAATTATCATCGTATAGCTTCGCTCTTTCCTCAGACATACTTCTGCTACATCCGCATCTACCGTTATGCAGTTGGGGAAACAGAGGAGCTGGAATCGGAAAATGATCTTTCTCTCTGTCGTAACGTTATGAAGACACTGCCTGGCAGGCTGCAGCAGCTCTTATATACCATGTAAACTTGTCGGAACAAAATGAAACGAAATGAAACGAAATGAAGCACGAAGTATGGGCGCAGATGGGCTGCGATTTGGAAGCGATATACGGGCGTAGATGGGCCGCGGTACAAGCGGCCACGTTCGAAAAGAACTGAATCCAACGTGTCCAACCATTGAAATTGATTATTTGTTTGCAGAGGCAAGGGAGAGTCTGTGTACTAGTATTGCAGTTGTCCGAGCGCCATGAAGGCCTGCGAACGCAGTTTGGTCTATATATTTAATCCTTCAACATCTACCTTCACTGATGAGCTATGTATTAGCGAAACAGCTGTCTGAAGGAGTTTATTAATATCGTCTACGGAAGTGTCCTCGCCATGGTGATGGTTGTGTGCAGGAGGGTGTAGTCGGCTAAAGAGCGCTAGCGTGTAATGGTGGAGGTGACTCAACATTTTCTTCAATGGCCGAGAGCTCTGTCGCACCCTGTAATAATATGATACGTGCGCCGTTAACGTCAGAGCAAGAAGAGGGACAGGACGAGTCAAGGGACAATCCGGAGGACGCAATACCATACGACCAACTGTTTGTTTCTACCAGCGTTATTGTACCGTCGACACGGCTCTGACGACGATATACTGGGCGAATGCCGCGGGGCCTCCCAGCGTGTCAGCGGCAGTGGGTGATGGGCAGATAACAGGGTAGCTTGCGGACAACATCGTCGGCATGAAGCCTATTGACTGCCAAGCGTCTTGGCGCGACGGGCGAGCAGTACAGTGTCATACCCCAGGGGCTGCTGTGGCTGTCGACTTTGGCGGGTCGTGAGGTGTGTTCGCAGGCCTTCATGGCGCTCGGACAACTGCAATACTGGGTACACAGACTCTCACTAGCTACATAGACCACCCTTTTCAGGTGATCTACGGATATTTCCCCTGGCTTGAGGGGATTATGGCTACAAAAATTATCAGAGTCATAATCCCCTCAAACGAGGGGATCTCATATCCACAGGAAATCCTGTGGATCCCCTCGGACGGTGGGTCGGACTCAGTCCTTCTACCAGCTCTCTTGGCTGCTGCTTGAATATGCAAGAAGGGGCCTTCCAGATAAGGTCTAAAAAGGGGAAGTGGCTATAGTTGTCAAAAGAAAAGCATATTGGTGAAACAAAACTAGGGAAGTGGCAATCTTTCTATCAGCAACCAACAAGAGCATCTTAATTTGCAACATGCTACATGAACCGGGTGTGACGAACACCGGTAAACATAGAGACACACCACACTCTCATATAGATACTGGTTATAAATAGACCGAGTAAGGAAAATAATCCAATAGCCTATGGAGAGTAAAAGAAATTGAGTCAATGACAACAAATGCTCGTCCAGCACACGAGTTGTCATAGAAACATTGAACGATATGACAAAGACGCATAGTACTAATGAGCATCGCCGTTCAATGCAAACTTTGGTTTCTACTAATTCTAGTACAGTGTTTGGAAAATTCCTTCTTTCACAGACCTGAAAGATTTTAATCTTTGCAGCAGTTAGCCTACTACTAACTCAATGTCATTGGTTCTACATGTACGTGTAGATGTACCCATTCACGCTCTACTGGTCTTGTCAAATTTGTTCCACACGATCACAAACAATCCATCTTATGTCGGATACTCTTACACCATTTGACTAAGCCATGGGACGGACGTCAGTGTCTGACAATTCTTCATTGTAGTCTTTGATTTGTAGGGAATAAATCGCCTCCACGCCGGTAGGTGACAGACGTACAGAGCACCTCAAATTATTTTCAAATAATTACAATATCTACTATTTCGTCGTCTTCACTTGATCACTATCAGTATCGCTTTTCCCCACGGTCTTGGCAAGCAGCAGAGTTCATGAGGCTTCGTCTTGGGAGACAAACCAAAGAAAGTGTGTGACAATCCGCATTCGCCTCAGTCAAACCAATAAGTGGATCAAAACCTGGAGAGGCGATGAACAAACGACTATATCAGAACTACTGGTACTTCGCGTTCGGTGTTCCGTTCACAGTGCACTGGTTCATGCTGCATGTAGCGCTGCTGATCACCCGAAAAGTGTGGTCTATACAGGATATTGCACAGTGTCCGCGAGGATTATTTTTCATAATCCCCGCGGCGCTGCGCGCCTTGGGGATTTGAAAAATGATCCCCTCGGTGCCGAGGGGATAGTACTCTGATTCTGACACGTTATTTTATGCATTGAATAGTGATTGATTTTCCGCGCCGAATTTCCGACGCTGCATGCATGTCCAATGCGCGTCAACAGTACTTCACACTTTCCTTTACCCGCGTTATCACCTCAGCTATGCCAGTTTTGTATGTGGAAACCCCCTATATAATAGCAGTTTGGTCTATTTATTTAATCATTCAACATCTACCTTCACTGATGAGCTATGTATTAGCGAAACAGCTGTCTGAAGGAGTTCATCAATATCGTCTACGGAAGTGTCCTCGCAATGGTGGTTGTGTGCAGGAGGGTCTAGTCGGCTAAAGAGCGCAGTGTAATGGTGGAGGTGACTCAACAGGCAAGGGAGAGATAGCAATTAGATGGCTTGCGAGTGACTGCATGAGCCGAATTTATTGCCCGTGGAAGTACCCACGACAGGAATACACTGTTGGGAACATACGGTGGTGGTGGTCCAATCTAGATTAAATTTTACTTTCAGCTAATCGTTGAAGTGTTGACGCTCTGTCCATTGATTTGCCAGAGATAGTTTGCAAGTGATAGCAGGAGCCAAATTCACTGCCCGTGGAAGTACCCACGATGTGAATACCTCTCTTTCTTTCTCTCTCTCTCTCTCTCTCTCTCTCTCTCTCTCTCTCTCTCTCTCTCTCTCTCTCTCTCTCTCTCTCTCTCTCTCTCCCCCCGTAGCTCTCTCCCTTTTGAAATTCGCTTCAATAGAATTGGGCACCATTGCCCGTTTGGCCTTGCGAAGTAAAATAAAAATCAACAACAACATCAACAACAACATACACTGTTGGGAACATGGTGACGATGGTGGTGGTCCAATCAATTAATTTTTACTTTCAGCTCATCGTCCTTGTCGGTGAAGATACTAGTGGTCAGCGTTGACGGTCTTTCGAGTGATTAGCCAGCGATAGTTTTCGAGTGATAGCACCAGCCGGATACCATGCTAAAGAGTAATGGATGCTGGTAACACTTTGCCAGAGAACCCCGTCTAGTGCTGTGGCCAGGGTGTAAATAAGTTGCTCACTGGATGAGCACTGATATGACGTGCTTTTTGTCCTCTTCCAAAGAAGGAGTCTCAGTGAACAATAATATAACTAGCAATAACTTGTTACACACTTTTATCCCTCCCCTAGTTGGAACAATCAACTTCATGACTATTACCGCCGAAGTCGCAACTTCTAAGTTAATAACTTGTTGCACACTTTTATCCCCTCAAGAGGCTGCCTTGCGTCTTCTTCCCTGGGCTGAGTCCAATAGTGTCCTGTATATAATTTGTGATGTAAGTTGCCCACCCTTCTCTTGTAGAATTGCCCTCCTTGAGATGATAGTACACTTTGTGTTCTTGGAAAACGGTCTGCACCTTCCAGGGTGGTATAAAAGCTTGCAAATCTCATGTTGGTGCAGAATGTTTGGAGGACTGGTTTGGAAACAGTTGTCAAAAATGTCTGCACAATTAATTGTTATAGTGTCTTCTGCATGCTGCATTATTGTGGAGAAAGAAAGTTCAGGTTAGTGGAACTGCCCAATTCCCAGTGGACATGTTTATGCTGCAACCATTTACTGCTGACACAATTTATTTAAGGAAAAATTGGAGGCGTATCAAATTTCGAAAGAAGAGGTGTCAGCACCAACGCAATCCACACAGTCAAGTAAGCCAATTCAGTAACCGAACGTTTTCGCTCCCTTCTCATCATGGTTAAGTACAGGAAATATGGGAAAAATGTCAAAATACAGCAACTTATAGAGCTACAGAAAAAGCATAGATCGAGAACCTCACGCTATACGTGTCGAAAATAAAATAAAATTCAGCAGAACTGTTCGGCTACAATTTATTTATTATCTTAAATATTTTTAAGAACTTTGAAACTCCACTGTAGCCTTGTCATATTTTCAGTATACCCAACTCGCAACATACTAACAGTCCTTGGCTACAACACGTACAGTTGAAATTGTCCACATTTTCACCCAGGAGGGCATCATAAGGGATTATACATGTAGGAAAAGAATGATACAAAGTTGGCTTTTATAAGACAGTATAGGAACAGTCACATAATTCACACTACATAATTCACACAATAATAATAATAATAATAATAATAATAATGTAATCTGAAACACGTTACAAGCTAGCACTAAGACATAACAATGTAAGTGAGCATTTCATCACGTGCACAGTGGGCGTGAAACAGCCATGGTTGAGTTGATGTGTGTGTGTGTGTGTGTGTGTGTGTGCGTGTTTCTGTGGTGAGAGGGGAGGGGGGTTAAGAGTCAAGTATGGAGTGTGTTAATCTTCTCAAGCTCTCAAGTCAGGTGTGGCTATCCATTCGAGATGTCGAATCTGAGATCCCGCACTCGCTGTGATAACAACAAGGTGTGGAATACCCAGTCTGTAGATCAGCCATGTGCTGGGAAGTTTGATTCATGCCAAAAGGCGCCAACCCTCGCACTTTGGGTATGTACGTTCTGCCCGAGTCCTCGTGATTGATTCCATTATTCTACCTTCTCTTTCATTCACTGACCAGAACCTCGAACTACGGTACGAGCCCACCGCACCTAAGATAGATGGCCGGAATCTAAAACTCGAGAAGTACTTTGGTGGTCGCTTGCCGGTCTAGGCACTGAAGCATCAATTTTAATCTGGACATTGCCTGTCCCCTCTGCCAGCGCATCTTACCAACAAGGGGCTATATGGCAAGACTCCACGGCTCATACTTGCCATGACGACATACCTTTGTCTTGCTGGTAAGTGCTGTACCATATGTTCTCTAAGACATTCCCAGGTCTCCAATAGTGACCTAGGGCAAGGGTAATTATTGATAAGAGCACAGTCCCACATAGTAGTCCATGCTACATTTTGAGTATGCAACAGAACAGTGATTGCATAGCAAATAAACTGTAGTGGTCATACATGTATGTCTGTTGCTGGCACTGATCTGGAAAGCGTCTACATAATGGATTCTGGATATGTTTGTATCCTCTGTTTTGTTTGTTCAGGCGAATATTATGAGTGGCGTCAGAGCCCTCGCAGCAATGAGGCACGCACGCCTACCTTCATCAGTTAGGACAACCAGATGCTGGAAAAGATGCAGGACGGGACTCGTTCCTACTTTCCCGTGGTGTTGACCTACTGGCACGCATGCGATGTCACAATTCTTACGCTCCTCCGCTCCAGGACTTTGAGCAACAGCCTCAGCGCTCTGCGGAATCAAATCCTAGAGGTACATTCCGAGGAGTACATCCGTCGGTACGCTGACAACCAACACACTCAAGCTCCTTAAAATTAATGAGACTATCCGTACACATTGTAACTCAAACCTGTTGTAATAGATCTTGTGCGGAATCGCTTGAATGGTGCCCAGAGCGAGGAAAATCAGCAACTTGAAACTCATGTTCTACCTCTCAATTCAATGCAATCAAGCATTTCGGATAATTGATCCTTCGGATAGTTGAAATGAGGATAATCGGCACGTTGTGTGTGATTGAGGGAGGGGGGTCCAGGGGGCCGTGGTGGACGAGGACTGGTACAGAGCATGGAGATAACCTCACTTTAGATAAATACACATTCAAACGGTGGATGCTTTCTGTAATGTTCTGGGACATTATTATTATTACAGTAATGGTCAAACCAAAGCACTAACAAAGACAAAACTAAAGCCCAAGAACCAGGAACATAAAGCACAGAGAAAGGGAACAAAACAGATACACATATAAATATCGTACAAGATACTATAATAGTACAATACTATAATAATAGTATTAACCAGGAGGCCTGCAACATCACATTCCTCCTTTTCTCGAAAGTCTACAACTACAGTCCATAGAAATACTGACCATAGCGAACTTCAACGTAGCATTTCAACAAACTAAATAAACCAAAATAGGCTGTCCAAAACGCGACGAATAACCAAAAGCGTTCTATCAATCCATGTCATAAAATATGTAAATATACAGTATAATGCAAGCTCATACATTGTTAGCCGAACGACCAGTCAAACACAACTGTCACACAGCCTAGTCAATGCAGAACAGAACAAGGGCCGGACAGGTTCCTTAGCATTTCACGCTTAACCTGTCTGACCTGCGGGGCTCCGCACGATGCTGGGGTGCCTCTTGCACTTCGGGGCTAGGTTCAGCTGGATGCTGCTGCCGGAATGGTTTGGTGAACTGTACGTTCCTCCGCACAAGCTTCCCATCCGGTGCCTGAACCACTACTTGGTCCCCATTCCGACTAACCACCACATGAGGTTGGTGATGGAATGGTGTGTCGACCTTCGACCGTGTCTCCGAACGCTTTAGCAGTACTGAGTCACCTATCTGCGTTGACTGGCTTGTGGCATGGTTGGCGTCATCTGCAGAGTCACGCATACTCTGCTTACGCTCGCTGTCACGATCTCTGACGGCCTCGTTTGTCGCTGGTTCACCGAGGGCTGGTAACTTGCAGTGCACTTTGCGCCCAAACAATAACTCAGCTGGAGCAACTCCGGTGGTGCTATGTGGCGTTGAGCGGTATGCCATCAAGAATCGTTGAACCTCCCGCTTCCACGTCTTTCCTTCCGCATATGCAGCACGGATCACTTTCATCAGGGATCGATTTTGTCGCTCAACTTCACCGTTAGCTCTCGGCCACAGTGGTGTAGTACGAAGCTGTTGAACACCACACTCATGTAGAAACTTCGCAAACCCTTCCGAGTTGAAAGGTGGGCCATTATCCGTACGCAAACTCGTCGGGATACCGTGTCGGCTGAACTGGGCTTCAATCATCGGAATCACAGCTTCAGCTGATGTTGACTTGACCACATCTACTTCGAAATATCGACTGTAGTAATCCACAAGCACCACAATGTGCTCGCCAGACGGTAGTGGACCCAGCAAGTCAACAGCCAAATGCTGCCATGGCGCATCTGGAAGAGGAGTGGACTTGACTGGCGGTGCATTGGCTGGCGCTGCAACCACTTGGCAGGCATGACACGACTTGCAGAGCTTCTCGGCCTCGCTATCCATGCCTGGCCACCAAACCTTGGACCGTAGACGCTCTTTCGTCTTCACGATGCCCTGGTGGCCCTCATGTGCCAACTGCACGGTCTGGTGTCGCAACTCGCTAGGGATAACAATGCGTTGACCTCTGAGCACCACCTTGCCAACAACAGTCAATTCTCCTCGGACCTGACGGTATGCTGCTGGCAGACCATCCCAAGATCCGTCATGAAGGCACTTGCGAACAGCAGATAGCTCTTCATCTTCAGCTGAGCTACGTTCAATCGTTCTGATACCGATAGCGATGGGTGCTGCTATCTGAGTGATAAGTCTAACCGACTCTTCATCACTGCTGATTCCTGGATCCGCCGCTGCAACGGGCAGGCGAGATAAAGCGTCAGCGATGTTCGTCTTTCCAGGAATGTGCTGGACTCGATAGCTGTACGGCTGTAGGCGCAGGACCCATCTCTCGATCCTGGCACTGGGCTTGGATCTTGCCGAATAAATCACTTCCAGCGGCTTGTGGTCGGTGCAGAGTGTAAACTCCCTGCCTAGCAGATAGGTGTGAAATCGTTCACACGCCCAGACAATACCAAGAGCATCTCGCTCGGTCTGCGAGTACCTCCGCTCTACCGCTGACAGTGATCTGCTCGCATACGCAACTGGCCGCCAAACACCATCCTGCTTCTGGACAAGCACAGCTCCGAGCCCAACTGGACTGGCATCCGTCACTAACTCGATCGGCGCTTCAGCATCATAGTATGCCAGTGTTGAGCTGGACACCAGTAGTCGCATTGACTAGGCTGTGTGACAGTTGTGTTTGATTGGTCGTTCGGCTAACAATGTATGAGCTTGCATTTTACTGTATATTTACATATTTTATGACATGGATTGATAGAACGCTTGCTGTTGCTCTGTAGTCCACTTGAACTGAGCTCCCTTGACCGTGAGGCGACGCAGTGGCTCAGCAACTGTAGCAAAATCAGGGATGAATTTTGCACTGAAACCGGCTGTACCGAGGAAGCTTCTTACTTCCGACGCATTGCTCGGCCTGGATGCTTCCGCCAAGGATCGTATCCTTTCCGGAGTTGGCTGTATGCCCTTGTCAGATATCTGCAAGCCGAAGAACTCAATGGAGCTCTTAGCGAACTCACACTTTGCTGGGTTGACTGTGAGGTTGACCTGCTGCAAGCGATTCATCAATGCATGAACCCTCACATCATGCTGGTTCAGTGAGTCCGCATGTAGCAAGATATCATCAGCTCCGTTTCTGCAACCGGCCAAATCCTTGATCACATCGCTGATGATCTTCTGGTACAGCTCTGGTGCTGAACTTATACCAAATGGCAGTCGACGAAACCGGTACAACTTCCCATTTGCAGCAAAAGTTGTCAGGTAGCGGGACTCTTCTTCCAACTCTACTTGGTGAAATCCCCACTTCAGGTCAATCTTCGAAAACACCGTGCTGCCATTGACTTCATGCAGCAACTCCTCTGTTGTTGGCATCGGATGTCGTTCTCGGACGATGGCTTCATTGACCCGGCGTAAATCCACGCACAAACGGATGTCGCCATGCTTCTTTGGTGCTATCACAATTGGGCTTACCCACGGCGTCGGGCCCACAGCTTCTTCAATAATTCCTGATTGCTGTAACTCCTGAAGTTTTTCATCCACCTTGGTTTCATACGCATATGGTATCCTACGCTGGCGTTGGGCCACAGGTGGAACTTCAGAGTCTACATGAAGACGTGCTTGGTAGCCAATTAACTTGCCCCCACCACTGAACACACCAGGATACTCATTCTTGATTTCATCGTTGATACTGGGGCTAGCTGTGGCGCTGCCAACTTGATTCACGTCAGGTAGCACCAAGGCCTTCAACTTGAGTGCAGTACTACGTCCCAGCAAGAACTCTCCATCTCCTCTGACGACGATCACTTCGTCCTCAGTGCGCTCTGAGCCGCATTGGAAAATTGCAGTAAACTTGCCGACGACATTCAGCTGGTGTGCTCCATACGCGAAAAGCTTCCTGGTGCACTTCGTTGTTAGATATTGCATGCGTCTTCACTCTGTACATTGACTCTTGATTTGACGGCTGCATGCATCTCTTGTATTTATGGCTACTGTGTGTTACCGTCGGACAACATTACGATTTATTGTTACATGTACGTTCTATGTCAAGTCAACCCTGTTCCCATTCGTTTCAGTCTAGTTCTATACTTACTGCCATGACTTGTCCCGTTTATGGTTATACAGTCTTCTTCTTTTCCCGTCGTATTGCTTTCGTTTACCGGAGACTTCTACGGTATGTCTCTATTCGCCTCCACGATGTCCTTATCCTGACACTAGCATTTTCTGCGTCGCGTACGGCTGGTGGGAATATCTACCCCAGCCGTCGTGATGTAGACGCTTCCTCATCATAACTACTTGGAGGACAGTCACGAGTTTGAGTATCTCTGATACTAATGATAATGATTCTTACTGAAGTATGAGGAGAATTATTTCCGAGTGGAAAGACACTGAGTGTCTGTGTGTAATAACTAAATGAGCTCAACGAAGAGCCAAAACGTCCTTTAGGATTCTACTACTACTAGTACGGGCAGAACCAGAGTAGGATCTCTAAAATTCGTCAAAGTGACACCGAGGCCTTGCAATTGCAGCTGGCCCAAAGTCGATTCTCCCAACAAGTTGCATGATGCTCCAGAATCGACTAGCACTCGCGTCGACACCCCATTGAGGCTGACATCGATAGAGGCCTGTGTCAAATATTAATTACCGTGTTCCTCGCACTCCAAACACAAAATCGTCTACATCTTGAATTTGATTTGCCGAGTGATTTTCTTTTCTGTACAAACTTGCCTTTCCCGACGACTTGGGAGCGTGACGCGTGTTGCCTGTACGCTGTTTGTCACCTCCGTTGCATTTGGATGCGAAGTGACCGTTTATGCCACACTTTCTACACCTTTGGCCACGTGCAGGACAGTTCCGGTCGCGGGCGAAGTGGCCAACTATTTCCGCAGTTGTGACACTCTTGCTGGGGTACGCCGTGCACAGCATTCACACTTCCTGGTGCAGCTTCACCCGTACCGTACGAACTGGACCCATGCCCATCATGGCTTGCACTGTGACTTGTACTGTGACTTGTACTTGTCGATGTTGACATATCACGTGCGTGCTGCTCCGTTGTTTCATACTCGCGACCTTTTTTCAAGGCCACCGCCAAAGTGAGGTCGTCGACTTCTAACAATTTCTTTCTGAGGCGATTGTCCGATATCCCTATGAGCAGTTGGTCGCATACATGATCCTCCATGTCGGTGCCATAGTCGCAGTATTTGCCTTGCCCAAGCAAACGGGTCGAAAACTGAGATACTGTTTCACCAGTCCGTTGTGACATCTGACGAAGCTTATAACGTTCGAACCTCTTGTTGGCCACGAACTCGAAAGCCTTGTCCAAAGCACTCACAGCTCGCTCGAATAAATTGTCGGTATCCTCATCTTCTGTTAGCGTTTCGAATTTCTCCTGTACTGGCATACCAGCCAAGTACAGCAACAGACTCCTCTGCCTCTTCGCGGATGTTATGTTCTGCCCATCCACATAGTACTGGAATGATCTCTTCCACCTGCGCCATCTTGCAGAAACTTCATGGGCAGGACCCTCGAGATCGAACGGCTCCAAAGCCGGGCCTACTCCTGTGAGCGCCATTGTCACTGAGGCCTACTCAGGTCATCTATATGACTATAACTATTAAATCTAGTTCATCTTCGTCGCCAATGTAATGTTCTGGGACATTATTATTATTACAGTACTGGTCAAACCAAAGCACTAACAAAGACAAAACTAAAGCCCAAGAACCAGGAACATAAAGCACAGAGAAAGGGAACAAAACAGATACACATATAAATATCGTACAAGATACTATAATAGTACAATACTATAATATAGTATTAACCAGGAGGCCTGCAACATCACACTTTCCACCATCTTTTTCCCTTATCCCCCCCCCCTCTCCCCCTTTTTCTGCGAGAACATTAGCCCCCTCCCTGTGCAGGTTTTGTGTCTTGCTATCTCCCTAACTCACGCTCACCACCACGCACATTTGTTGGTAACAGCGTACTACCTACATGTACAATCTTCTCTGAGTGTCACGCTTATAGGCAGCATCAGACATTAGCTTCCGGAGAAAAGACATATACTCCCTAAGGGTTTGGTCACGACTCATTTCCAGACAACAGAAGGAGAACCATTTTACTAGCTTGACAGCTGTGCACACATCGCGCACGTAACGTCTGCAGAGTTGCTGTTGGGAAAAGTCATTTTGACACCTGGTACTGTAGCCATGCCTGTGTACATTTGTTGCGTGACAGTGGCCTAGATACAAGTACATGACATTGTATTGATGTCAGGTTTAAAAATAATGGTGTTAGTGCGTGGGATGTGGTGCTATTGAGTATTGTTAAATTATTTCAGGTTATGTTTAGTGTTATGGTGAATATGGAGAGTCGAGAGGACTTGATAAACTGGAAATGTTTAAATGTTGTGGTTGAAGATGTAATACAGATGGCGATCACAGTGCAGATCGATTGGGCTAGATGGAGTGGTGCAGAAGATCAGATTGATGCTGACGTGATAGCAGCGTGTATGGCAAGTTAAAAATTACTATGGGGAGAGGTGTCTAGCATGCGTTATAAAGCAGTAGCATCGAATAATATAGGACATTATCAGGAGGCAGAAGGTATGATATTCCTACGTTCATTGATTGCAAAGACGTGCAGAAGCCTTCATATCTACATATCCCATATTTTTGGCGTTTAAGGGTGCATTTGGTTGGTACGACCTAGAACGGGAATCATCAGAACAGCACGTTTGGTTGGGACTGCACCTGTTCTGGGTCGGCCAGAACATGTTCTGCTTGCTCCGCCACGAGGCCGAGCAGTTTCACTTTTCACAGTGAAACCTGGCGGGAACATTGATTTTTCTCACAAATGATCACGTGTATACACTTTTGGATTGCACTTGTTGTACCGTTCAAGGTGACCATGGTGACTTGTACACATTTTGAAGAATATAAACAAGTTTTATTTTAGTTCTTTATTATTTCTGCACCTCGTGGCGTGTGTTTGATCCTGTTCTACTGTGTATCGTATCGTTTTGTGAATTTAAAATGGTGATAAAAAGGTAGACGGACTTGGATGGAGAGCCAAGGATTAATATAGCAAAGAACTGGGACCAAAGAGCTACAAGTCACGCTATAATGTCCACTAACACCACCAGTTACTAAAAAATCAGCTCATGCGATAACATTGCATGAGCCCTCCTTATCTATGCGGCGAAACAATCGAGGTGTAAAATTGCTGCTTTTAACCGCTGCTTATTGTCCATCTAAATTGTCATAGTCGAAGGGCAGTGCTGTTTTACGGAGGCGTTTAGTTTTACACGATTCTTGTTCGCATAGCTTCCCTTTTACTAGTAATTGATCTTCTAATCTTTGAGCCACACAAGTTGTGTGGAATGTTGCTTTGCGTCCTTGAATCGTGGTTTGACCGTATTGTCCAATGGTCTTGCCAGTATCGTCATCGACATGCATGAACATCCGCCAACACCCTTCACAGCTGAAACTTTCAGCTCGTGCTTGTCTTGGGTTCGCTCACCTTCCCCTCTTATGTTATCATATAACTTAGAACCTTCCAAGTTGGAAGGCTGTTGGAGTGCGCATCCATGATGTGCTAGAGCTGTTAGCCAGTCAGTTGTAGAGTGTCTGTACCGTCAGTCAGCTTCGTGCAATGTTACCACATGAGCTGATTGTTTTGTTAGGGACCTCTTCCTGTACGCTCTACAACCTTTTCCAAGCTGGCCTACATGCACCCTCGTACTCACCTTTTGTCTCCTTCTGTCACCTTTTGTTCCATTGTCCTGGGTAGCTACTTCCGCTCCATATTTGCCATAGCTACTCAGGCCCTTTATCTCGCATTTGCCCTGACTCTCTCTCTCTCTCTTCCATAATGTAGTCGTTTCGTTCGACTTTGTCTCCTTCTCTTCGTCTATAATAAATGTCTTCCACCTACACGTTCCCGTTGGAAGGAGCACACTTTCTGTACTCAACAGTTTAGTAACTGATGGTGTTAGTGGGCATTATACCGTAACTTGTACTTCCTTGCTCCTTTCTACTATAAAAGGGTAGATGTCTGTATTTATGGTACAAAAGGAGAAGAACAAAATGTTACGAGTTATGACTAACTGTCCCGCAACGTACCCAGATTATACAGTCAGCGAGTGCGAGGAAATGGCACAAAACTGAAAAAGAGTACATGTACAGTCAACTTCGCTTATAACGACACTCGGCGGGGCATCAAAAAGGTGTCCTTATTCGCGAAGTGTCGTTATACCCGAAGTCTCGTTATATGTATTGCAGTGGGATGGGACTTTGCTCTGGGCATGGAAATTCTGTCGTAATTTGCGAACTGTCGTTATATCCGCAGTCGTTATTAGCGAAGTTGACTGTACTGAGACATTCAGCGCCCTGACACCTAGCTCCAACAATGTCTGTATTTCGTGATAAACAAGCAGGGTGCGGCTTCTACTCCAGAAAATAAGGTGGTTATTAATTAAAATCAACCAACAGTGAGACGTACCTCTCTGGTATCCACACATCCAAGTTACATGTACGAATATTGAGAGATTGACGGTCATACTACTCCCGAAGCCAGGTCAAACAAGGCAGGGCGGCGGTCCTAGTGGCCCTGAGGCACTTGCTGCGCTGTCCGTCGTTCTCCGATTTCCTGTCGCCATAGTCGCGCATGTCGAGAGTCTATGCTCCTGTTGCCTCAAGGGAAATGGGGATGTTGAGAGCGGCAGTGTCAGTGTGGATTGCTTGTCAGACGAATTGTATTGAGTGTAATGGCCAAGTTTGTCGCTTCCGATGATATTGGCCAGTTTGCGGCTTTGCACTTCGACCTGTAGTAACTATTTCTTTTCTTGCACTACAAATACAAAATTAACGAAATAGCACGAGCATAAAGGGGTAGGCAGGGGAGAATGGTGTTTGGAGTCACTTTACAAGGACAGTCTCAATTCCAGCGTATTCCATCCCGCCGCTTCACTTGAAGTTATCGAACAGTTTTATCAGCTAACAGTAACACTCCTGACCTTGAGAAGCAGGTGGAACACGCATGCGCTAAGTCTCAGGGCAAGATTGCCACCACCTGCAATGGGCGTGGTGACATATCAGTGTTCGTGTTTGGCTGTCGACTATTCAACCTAATTGAAGTAGTAATTCTGCAGACTGCATTGGACTACATGTAATCCAACACAGCTTGCATGCATTGCCCCTCTGCAAAACCAAACGACCGATTGGGTTCAACATGTCGCAAGTGGCTCGGAAGTGACTTTGGCTTTTACGTACAAGTAAGTCTACTACTTGGTATAAGTATAATTTTTCCTCACAAAATGTCGCCTGTATATGTATCTGTTCTCTCTTCGCTTCAATCCAAAACAGTATAAGAGTAAAAATTTAACTCGGATACTGAGCCAGTAATAAATGTAAAAAAGAGAAGAAAACACAATAAGAGTATAATTTGTTTTTCGGTGGCTTTCTTCTCTTACGAGTCCTGTTTAAAATGATGATGGGTTATTGAAAACCAGGTTTGGTGTGCTGGCCTTTTAGCACCCTATATGTCCGCTCTCAGGCCGTGATGGGTGATTGTGTATCTCGGACCACAAGGCAGACCTCGTTCCAGAGTACATGTACTATAGTGCACCTCCCTTGGCTTCCACACGCACTCACATGTACATGTACATGCACGTGCATGCTGTCACTAGTGAGCAGGCTTCCACAGCTTTCATCTACCATTCCCCCAACCCGCCCCTCCATCTGGTATGCGTGAACTTTCATTCCTAGCGGCGAGCAGTTGGAACGTGCTTCTAGCTCACTGTCATAAAACTATGTCTCTGTTGTAATTTGTAAACAGATCTACATGTATATTGTTCCTAAGATTCACAGACAGTGAACACGTTCACACTCTTCCCCACACACCACACCAATGTGCACATATTTAATATTTGTATTGTTGGTATGGTCTTTTTCTATTACCCTTATCATGATTCTTGTCTCATCATCACCTTCCGTCATGTACTTCTAATATCACTCCTTTCCCACTTCTTGGTAAAGCGCCTCACACACCATTCAATCCACTTTGCAGATGTACTTGAGTAGCCAAAATCCGTGTCATGACTGACATCCGAGGCGTCACCTTTCATAAAAAGCAACTACAACATCATTTTGCTTCAATAAAAAAATTATATTTTTACAGGCACGGCTAACACGCCCCTACTTACAAAGGACTATCTTCAAGTTGAAAGTTATTTTAAGCTTAACTAATACTTTTGGCAATGTTGTCCGCGTAAATGTGTGTTTCATTCACTAAAGTTGCATCCCTTCCGCTCGCGCTCAATACTGTCTTTGTCTGCTGGACGCTTTTGGTGGGCACAAGATATTCCACAGCATTCAGGTGCTCGGTCGTTGTCGGGAAAACGTAAACAACAGGCTGAGGTGGGACTATAAAACGAGCGAATAGAAATCGTGTGCCACATATTTTCACAACGAGTCGACCTTATCTGGTCGATATTATCCTTCCAAACGCCACCGAACACCAAGGCATCGAAGATGGAAAACTCGTCCTCCCTTGCCCAGCTCTATGAAGACCATTCAGCTTTGCAGTATGGCTATGGAAAGTCCCTGATAATCAGCCATCTTGGTCCTGGTGAGGGTGAGAAAATTCTTGATTTAGGATGTGGCACTGGACGTCTTTCAAAGGATATCGCTGATATCATTGCACACGACGGCGAGGTACTGGGAGTGGACCCAAACACAGAGAGAATAGAAGTCGCCAAAGTGCATTATGAACGCCATTTGTCCAACGGAGCAAAGGTGAAGTTCATGACTGGTCTTGTTCATGATGCTGTGCCACATGGACCGTTTGATGCTGTCTTCTCCAACTTTGCACTTCACTGGGTACCGGAAGATGATATGAATGCTACGATGAGCAGCATAGACCGATGTCTGAAGCCTGGTGGCCGTCTGTGTTCTAACATAACACTGACGACTGGTCCCTATGCCAATGATCTTTCACTGAAGACGACAGGATTGAGTGAGGAGATGGTAACTGGAATGAATTTCCGATCTCTCGACTTCTGGACAAACCATTGCAGAACGATGGGTCTGGAAGTACAATTCGCACATCAGGATGATGACATGGTCGTACGTTTCAAGACTGTTCGGGAATACTTCGAGTTCGTGAAGGCGTACACAGAAGGAGGTGTCGATTACGGAAAGCTGAGCTCTGAACAACTGACTGCCTTTATGGCAAGTCATGATATGGGTAATCTGGACTCCGAGCTTGTCAATCGTTCTGCAATGCTGACCGTGGTGGCGTCAAAGCCAGACAGTGCGTTGTATTGAGAACTCTCTGCTTTTTAAACGGCATAAGTACTGATTTATGTAGCCAAGTCTAATAATTTCCTTCATCCAATCATTTTCGTGAAGCACATTTATCGTAAAGCATATTAAAAACTCAGATGGCGAGCCAAGGATTATTAAATTAAAACAAGGAAAACGGTGGGGCACAAGTTAAGCGTTAGAGTCCAGAAGTCCAGAAGATGGAATGTCTCGGTACTCCGTGTCAGTCTGGTGCTACCTTGTGCACGTCGGACTGTTCAAAACCCGGTTTAGTTGGTGGACTCAAACGCATAACTTGTGCGCACCGTTTTCCTTGTTTCAATCCATAGTAAAAAACACGCTTTTCACAATAGCATGATAACAATAAAATCTCCATATGCATTTCTTTTTTTTCTTATACAATACTAGTAAATAATGTAGTAGTGTGTTCGAGACGCCCCGTCACATACACCGCTTTTCTACGTTCACTTTCATCACTTAGCAATGCTCTTATGAGCGGTACTTGGAGTTGTGGTAGCTGGACAGCGTGCTACATAACTTCCATTTTATCTTTTAAACACAAGTATGGCAGGATGTAAACTGTATTGCTGTGTCCGTGAGTTGAGCGTACAGCCGATCATCGGATATACATGTTGTTGTTGTTGTTGTTGTTGTTGTTGTTGTTGTTGTTGTTGTTGTTGTTGTTGTTGTTGTTGTTGTTGTTGTTGTTGTTGTTGTTGTTGTTGTTGTTGTTGTTGTTGTTGTTGTTGTTGTTGTTGTTGTTGTTGTTGTTGTTGTTGTTGTTGTTGTTGTTGTTGTTGTTGTTATTGTTGTTGTTGTTGTTGTTGTTGTTGTTGTTGTTGTTGTTATTGTTGTATTATTTCAATTCAATTCGCTCAGGGAACAGGAAATGCTGCCTTCTCACCGGAGAGACTATTCTCCGATTCCCACCAAAAACGAGAAACCTGCGATATGAATATGCATTTTTGTTGCTGTCCACAGATTGGAGTACAGTCGACCTACCCTTAACCCGACTGCTGCATGGACGATAAGTGCTGCGAATAGTGATCATGCGCCCTGGCCTGAGTAGCTCGCTTGGCTAATTGAAAGTCTGCCGACCTGGGCCACATTATGTCGCTAAGGCATGCACAACCCCAGTCACAGCGCGCAAGTTGGTTGAGTTTGGCCGTCAGGAGGCCAGCGCAAGGTATCCGGGGCGCGGGTCTGATTCCAGCGAGGGGCAATGTGGTACCCCGCAGCGCAAGGGTAGCGTGATACCCTAAGCCAGCGTGCGTGCTGCATGAGTAGCGTGATACTCGCTGAGCGCTTTTGCTGTTGCCTAGCAACGCGTTTCTGTCTTTCCTGGGCCCCCAACGCATGTTGGGTGGCCCTGCGCATGACTGCACGTTGTCATAGCAACCTTGGAAACCTCAAGCCGGTTACCAACAAGCTAGGAATCAGACCAAGCCGCCGAATGCCCCCGCCGGCCCCCGGCGCTTCATTGCAATTGAATTAATATTTGTCCAGAATAGTGAGCTAGGACACATCAAGAGGCGTGGGTGGGAGGGAGAAATTGCAAAACAGTTGGATGCACGCAGCAGCACAGCTAGCAAGAGAAAGAGCCGTGGATGGGTTTGTTCCTGTTTTTGATGGCTGTGGCCATCCGTTGGCCCAGCGGTCTCGTGTGAGTACGGTGTTTGTTCGTGCTGCCAGCTCGCGCCCGGCATTTGTTTGCGCTGGCAGCTCGGGCCCGGTGCGCGAGTGAAACCGAACCGTGACAAAGGCTTTCGCTCTTTAGTGCTATTGACTGGCTTTTCATACGATGCCTATTGATGTCTAGAGACATGCTGTCTAGCCTTCCCCTAGTACGCATTCACGGGGCTTTGTTGAAGTTCGTGCCGTGAACTGCCAAAGGGAACTGTTTGAATGGTGCTGGGGCGAGTGCGACATTACGGCGTCCCTGCAGCCGGCCTAATCGCGTTTGTCGCCACAACCGATTTTAACCCGACTGCTGCATGGACGATAAGTGCTGCGAATAGTGATCATGCGCCCTGGCCTGAGTAGCTCGCTTGGCTAATTGAAAGTCTGCCGACCTGGGCCACATTATGTCGCTAAGGCATGCACAACCCCAGTCACAGCGCGCAAGTTGGTTGAGTTTGGCCGTCAGGAGGCCAGCGCAAGGTATCCGGGGCGCGGGTCTGATTCCAGCGAGGGGCAATGTGGTACCCCGCAGCGCAAGGGTAGCGTGATACCCTAAGCCAGCGTGCGTGCTGCATGAGTAGCGTGATACTCGCTGAGCGCTTTTGCTGTTGCCTAGCAACGCGTTTCTGTCTTTCCTGGGCCCCCAACGCATGTTGGGTGGCCCTGCGCATGACTGCACGTTGTCATAGCAACCTTGGAAACCTCAAGCCGGTTACCAACAAGCTAGGAATCAGACCAAGCCGCCGAATGCCCCCAAATTCCGCGTTGGTCAGCCGAATGACCTTAGTGTGGTATTCAAGCGCTTCAGCTACATGTACGTAGTTCAAATGCGTGCCCTTCGCATGTTTGTTTTCCCTTAGTGACACCGAGAAGGGTTTGAATCGCATGTAGTCGGAGCGTGCGTGCACACATGGGGTGTCCCACACCGCCATGGCATGGGGTGTCCCACACCGCCATGGCATGGGGTGTCCCACACCGCCATGGCATGGGGTGTCCCACACCGCCATGGTCTGGGGTGTCCCACACCGCCATAGCATGGGGTGTCCCACACCGCTAGGTGGGAGCTATAGCACAGCAACAGAGTGGTGCAGATAACTTATCATAAGTATCAGAGGCGTGCGTGCACAGTCAGTGCTAGAACGTGAGTGCATACGTCCGCGAATGGGCGTACCAGCGTGTGCGTAGCGTGTGTACCTGCATGCATGCTTGTGCGGTGTCAGACTGTGGGTGCGTGTACGCGTGCATGCATGTGTGTGTGCATGCGTGGGTGTGTGTGCGTGCGTGTGTATGTGTCTGCGGGTGCGTGTATGTGGGTGTGGCTGTGCGCGCTTGCGCGCCTGCGGACGGCGAACAGTTACTTTCCACAGCGTACATAGTTCTTGTAGCAGGCACTTCGCCATCTGCCGAGTTTCATGATCTCGGATTCAGTGAAGCCGCTCATTGCTCCTGTGGTTGCGGCTCCGGCTCTGAGGCCGTGCAGTGAATACTGGATAGGTGGGTACCCTGCGCTGCTCAGGAGCTGACGGATTAGACGGGTGAGTCTTGGTGCAGTTAGGAACTTGCCACAGCTGTCAACGAACAGTGGTCTATTGGGCAGGTTGGGGCGTCTTGATAGATAGGTATGCATGGCTTTGACCGGGCAAACCGTTGAGTTGGTGGTTGTGAGCCGGACGGAGTGACCCTTGCCGAGTTGGTCGGTCTTGGACTTCTTGATTGTGACCTGTATTGCCTGCGGCGTGATGGAGAGGTCTTCTGTTCGGAGGCCACCGTCTGACATGGTCGTGGCGGTTGTGGAAGTGTACTCACTTGCCCGGAGACACGCAAAGAAGCCCAGGCAAATAGCTGCCCATACCATGGCTCGGTCGGTCGCGTTGAGGTTAGACCGTATCAGGGCCCTGCGCATAGCTGCCATGTGGGGCAGGAGGATTGGCTTACTGGCGTTTTTAGTTCGGTTGGCCTGTGCACGTGCCACTCCTTGAACTGCGAGGTCCACTCTTCGCGATGAGAGATCTTTGCCGTTTTCTTTGGCAATTGCCCGGATCGCCGACACATACAGGCGGACGGTTGACGCGGCATGTTGACGCGCCAGGTAGGCTACAAACGCCAGCATGATGGTGTCTGTAATCACCTTGGTGCCGACTAGTTGGCAGAATTGGTGCAGTCGTTTCCAGGCTGTCGCGTATGTGGCACGTGTGGACGCTGACAGGCCTAGCCACTGGTAGGCCTGACCCTCCAACATCAGAGGGAGTAGGTGCTCTCGGGCACCGGAGATGGTGTGTCTTCTGCTGTGGGTGCCAGTCGGCGAAATCGGGCCATCTGAAACCGAGACAGGGAGTCAGCAATCGCATTGTCAGTGCCGGGGATGTGGGAGACTATGACGTGAAAGTTGTGTCGGGCAGCAATGGCAAACAAAGTGCGTACCAGCGCCATTAAGTCGGGGCACTTTGTGCGTGAGCGGAACCAGATGTCGCATACGCTACGGTTGTCGCAGTGGAAGCGGATGCGCTTCAGATGCAGCTGCGGTGCCCATGTGGATGCTGCGGCCACGATGGCAAAGAGCTCCATCCACGCGATGGATCTCTGGGATTGGTGCCTCTGCCACCGGTGTTGGAGCCACCGGCCGGCGAAGAAAGCACCATAGCCGATGGCTCTAGATGCGTCCGTGTAGAGGTCCATATCGGCGGCGGCTGACCACGTGGGTTCTAGGAAGAAGGCGACGCCATTCCAGGCAGGGAGGAAGTCAAGCCACCACTGGATGTCTGCTTTGGCGTCTTCTGTGATTCTGATGTAATCGTTTGGATGCGGGACCGTCGTGCTGAGATCAATGAGGCGGCGCAGAAACATGCGGCCCGCAGGGACCGCCTTGCAGGCAAAGCTGAGGTGACCTATCAGGGACAACAATTCAGACTTGCGGGCGGTAGGGCGGGTATGTTGCCAAGCCTTGAGGGCAATGAGAAGGTCTTCTAACTTGTCGGATGGGAGGCGGATTTCGAAGCGCTCTGTGTCCAGCATGACACCGAGGAATGTCAGGGTTGTACTAGGGCCTTCCACCTTTTTTGGATTGACCGGGAAGCCTAAGTCGTGGCAGGCTACCAGGGCACGGTCAAGCTGGTGCTGTGCGCCGATAGAGTCCGTCGCTCCACCAAGGTAGTCGTCTAAGTAGTGGATGACTGGGGCTACGTCGAAGTTGTGCGACATGACCCACTGGAGGGCGTCTGCGACTTTGTTAAACAGCGACGGTGATGAGCGAAGGCCGAAGGGTAGGCATTTGTCCACGTAATATTGCCCGCGCCAGAACAGGCATAATAGTTCCCAGTCCTCTTTCCGTACTGGACAAATGCGAAATGCGTCTTGGAGGTCGACCTTCCACAGATGGCAGCCACGGCCTAGGGACCGTGCGAGATTTACGCCGTCGTCGACCGAACAGTACTGTACAGAGAATTTGTCGACAGGGATACCATCGTTCACTGAGTGGCCCTGTGGTGCTGACAGATGCATAATCAAGCGCCATTTTTGCACCGACCGTGACTTTTTGGGAACCACACCCAAACCGGAGACCTGTGTAAGTGTGAAGGGGGGCTCTTGGTAGGGACCGGCCATGCGACCTGCGGCAATTTCACGACCGATGGCAGCATCGACAATGTCAGGGTGCTCAATCGCTGATTTGAGATTACGAGAGACTCGGAAGGTACGGGGACCAGCAAACCCAATATCGAACCCGTAAGACAAAGAATGTATTACGAATGAGGCAAAAGCCGGATCAGGATGCTGACACAAAGCGTCCTGCAGGTAAGAAACGTTAATGGGGGTTACAGGCGTGTGCAAATGGATTGGCTCGTGAGCGAGGGTGCGTGTAGGAGAGATGTGAGCAGCTGGGCAGAGTGTGTGAGTGCTATTGGCCTGGGTGAGTGTAGAGTTACCGGTGAGTGACTGGAGTGACCGAGTCTCCAAGCTGGGCAACTGCGAGCTATTGGTCGCGGCTGGCGGCGGCTGGCTTTCCTGGGCATGACTTCGCGGGGTGGCTGCCAAAGCATGTGCTGCACTGGTGGCCGTAGCGACAGGCTGCGCGTTGGCAGCGGCCTTGGTTGTAGTCGCGGCAGACAGCTGGGGCGTTTGGGTGAGCGGTAGCCCCTGACCGCTGTGCCGGAAAGGGGCGTTTGGCTGCTGGCCCGTCAGACAGTGAAGCTAGGCTACGGGCGCGGGGGCAGCGAACTGTTAAATGACCTTGCCGGTTGCAGTGACGGCAGGGAGGCAGGATGGAGTTTGTAAACCACTCCGACCAGAGTTCCGGATCTGACGTGGCAAGGCTAGATTTGCTGCGTGCAGCTCTTGCACGGAACGACATGTCGAAGCCAGACCACGCACCGAATGTATAGCGTGCGGCCGCTTTCACGATTGTGCTTTGGTACTTGAATAATTCCGGACCTCTGCCGGGGTCGTGGTGGAGGGCTACTTGGGCGAAGGCTGAGAACGCCTCCAACCACGATGTCAAGTCTACAACTTTCTTTAGACGGGATGACGACGACATGGCAGATGGCACAAGGGTGATGTGGTCCCCCGTCCCCTGCAGGGTGAACCCACTGTCCGGACCCATGCTCGTATCAAAAGCCAGCTCTCCCAGTACCCTACCAAAATCAACGTACTCACGTTTGATAATCTTGTCCGTGAGATGGTCGCTGAGGGCAGGTAATGGGATGGATGGTGGACGCTCTGGGGCGAGCAAATCGCCGTCCAGGAAGAGACTCTCCTGGTCTGGTCTTAGTGCTGAAGCCAGTGAAGGCTGGACATATTCAGGCTCAGAGTCAGGCACCACAACATCACCAGAGACTGGACCGGCCCGCTGTGCTGCTGTTGCTGCTGCTACAGTTGGCTGTGCATGTGGAGGTACCACCGGTAGACCCATCGAAGTTGTCAATGACGTCATGCAGGACGCCACTGCATCTTGCACGACCCGAGAGATCTCGGCAGATTGCTGCGACGTGAACGCGGGCGACGAGTCAGGCTGGGTCGCGGCCGCGGGGCTTTGAGTGGCCGGGACTGCAGGACTAGCCCGCCGACGCGTGGTCTTTTTTGCGACCTGGCTCGTAGACTTAGCTTTGTTTCTTGCCTGGGCCGACAAATGCTCATGCAGACGGCTCACCTGGGCTCTAAAATTGCCTGAGCAAGAAAGCCCCAGTTCTCGCAGTCGAGTTTCAACTCCGTCGACTTTGAGTTGGCGGAGATCGGAAAGTGATGGCACGGAGCTCATGGTGACGGCTCAGGATCTCCTGCGACTGCGGAACTTTAGAAATTTCAAATCTCGCCGAGTAATTGCAACAAGGAAGAAAGAAATTGCAAAACAGTTGGATGCACGCAGCAGCACAGCTAGCAAGAGAAAGAGCCGTGGATGGGTTTGTTCCTGTTTTTGATGGCTGTGGCCATCCGTTGGCCCAGCGGTCTCGTGTGAGTACGGTGTTTGTTCGTGCTGCCAGCTCGCGCCCGGCATTTGTTTGCGCTGGCAGCTCGGGCCCGGTGCGCGAGTGAAACCGAACCGTGACAAAGGCTTTCGCTCTTTAGTGCTATTGACTGGCTTTTCATACGATGCCTATTGATGTCTAGAGACATGCTGTCTAGCCTTCCCCTAGTACGCATTCACGGGGCTTTGTTGAAGTTCGTGCCGTGAACTGCCAAAGGGAACTGTTTGAATGGTGCTGGGGCGAGTGCGACATTACGGCGTCCCTGCAGCCGGCCTAATCGCGTTTGTCGCCACAACCGATTTTATAACGATATTTCCGTCACACCAAGAAATATTGTTATAAGGGTAATATTGTTATAGGGGTAACTGGTTCATTTCATACACATACGTCATAATGCATGAATTCTGTTCATTTTTTACACTCTTCATAGCATAAAAAACTGACGTACATGCTCATTATGGGCACAGCAAGGTGCCCACTGGTGCCCCCATTGCATTTCGTCATGTCCCAGCGACTTATCAAGTGAAGCTTGCCCTACCTGGATAGTGGGCTCTACATGTTGCTTGCTAGATATTGTTATAAAATGGAAAATGTCGATTGGTCAGCCCATTTTATATCGTTATAGGGGTAATATCGTTATAACAATATTGTTATAGAGGTAAGGCACTGTATACACAAGTCAATGGAGTGATTTGGTTTGGCAGAAAAATATCGTTATAAGGGTAATATCGTTATAGAGGTTATCGTTATAAGGGTAGGTCGACTGTATTATGCTCCCTAGCGTCAGCAATGTCATTAGGTTGAGCACTCTTACCTTAGCGCGAACCCTTGCCGCTCGCCTTGTGCAAAGCTCACTGCTCTTGGAGCATTTCGAGCACTCTTGGCAGGGTTTGCAGCTCTTTATAGAAATGGTTTGCTTCACGGAAACGTATTTCATTGCGAAGAGCTGTGCTTCGGTCCTCTGAGCTGTGCTGAGGAACTCTAACAGAGCGAAAAAGTTGCTGTCCACAGATTTGAGTATGAGAAAGATATGAGAAAAATGAATAATGATGATGTCGGATTACGATAGTTTAGTTGTTATGCGAGATTTCCCTGACAATTACAGATAAAGCGTTTCTGGAGGCAAATGTCGAGAAAGGATGCGAGAACAAAAATACAGCGTTCCTGAAGGCAATGGTGCACATAAATAGAGCATAAGGCAAAAGCAGAAAGCAGAAAGGAGGTGAGAATTTACAAACAAGGCAATCGTGCAGAAAAAGAGGGCACGGAAGAACTAGCGGTTCTAGAGGCTAAGACATAAAGAGGTAGGGACAAGCGACTCAATACAGTGTCAGATGGTGCTCTTGAATTCATCCTTTTGTGATGTATTCATGTTTGACATGAATGTACATGTACATGTACATGTGCATGAATGTACTTCGAAGTACATACATACATACATACATACATACACACATACATACATGTACATTTGTATTTTGTATTTATATCATTATCTCATGGCACATCATGATGACGGCCAATAAAACTGAGACAAGGGTGAAAGCCAACCACAGCAGTAAAACAGATAAAAGAATACAAAATTAATAAGAGGCAAAGAAGGCAAAGGAGGGACATACATACATGTACATACATACATACATGCATACTTTTTTTTACGGGGTAACGGCCTCTTTTACGGGCAAAATAAAGTCATGTAGACGTGAAAAAAATTGAGATACCATGAAAGTTAAAATAGAACTTTATTAAAGTACAATACATTGGGAAACTCCAAGAAATTCCACGTAAAACAGACGGAATTCAGTTTTCAATGGCCGATGCCTACCCCAGCACCATCCTGCGTCGACAGGCCTGTCAGGCGCCTTCTAGACCCGCGTAGCTGGAGGTCGACTGCATGGATCACTGCAAATTGGCTGCGAACTCGCACCCAAGCCATGATGATTGAAAATGGCTTGTCCCACTTGAGGGCGAGGCGACCAGCAAGTCGCTTCTGATAGCTGGCGTATTCGCGATGTAGCACCCCATCCGTGGAACAAACCAGTGGTGTGAACGACCCACGGAGGTCCTCGGAGGCCTGACGATACTTCTTTTTCTTCGCGTTAGCAGCGCGGTTGGAAGTAGCTTCCCAGGATGAATGGGAGTAACTGGGTGCGTTGGCATCAATGATGCGATTAACAAAAAACGCCACCCTGTTATCCTCTCACACACCCCGGGCAAGCCAATCTGCCCGAAGAGCAGGCTGCCCCGTCCGATCACCCTCCGGCACCATGATCGGCTCGACGACAACACCACCGAATGCCATATCAGCTAGCTTTGCATCGCTATCACGCAGATCATTGTGGCCTCGCTTGATAAGTCCACCTTTCGGGCAGTCAAGGCCATGCTGGAGAGAGAAAGGCTTCCCGCAACCATCACATTGCGCTGGCAGGGCAAGCGGCTGCCGACGATAGCGGATGGCAAGTTGATCGCGGAATTCTGTACTCGACAGATCATACCCCTCGCGCTTCAGGGGCAACACCGTAAGCCATCCGGAGGCATTTCCCCGTACGATGCGGGAGAGGGTGCGCTCCTCAAGCTGTGGCAGGTCACTGAGAATTGATTGGCTGATTTCAGCGGAAATCACATCTCGTTCCCTGCTGATTTGGCTTGTGATGCGGCGACAGTGAGCGCTGTGATCATTTACGTTTACGGGGTTACCAGATTGGATTGAGTTGCGCAGGATGTCAGTAGCGTTTCTCGAATTCTGGTAAGCCTGGGGTGCTGTGTGGACAGGATCGGCCAAAGCCAAGCCACCATACTTGACTGGCAGGGTGAGGAGCTTGTGTCCCCGAGGAAGAACCTCCCGCCCAAGGATGGCTGGGGCAAATTGCTCCAGGATGACGTCTCGAAGCGGAGCAAACTCCTCCTCAAGACCCTGGACAACACGCTGCAGGTATGACCACTCACATGAGAGCGAGCGATTCAACGCACAATACGCCGACTGGGGGTATTTCCTGGTAGCAGCGGCAAGGCAATTGACACTGCTCACCCACGTCTCCACTCTCTCCTTGACAAACGATCTCACTCCGTCAGGTTCACCGATACAGCCTCCTAGGAAACGGGCGGATGTGGCTACTTGGATGTTCAGATCCCCAAAGATATCATTAGCTTGCTGAACGAGATCCGGGGAAACAATAATGATACTCTTTGTCGGCTCAACTTGGTAGCCGAAAGCTTCACCCTGATCGATAAGGCGGTCGAGCCACTTCCTGATGTTGCGCAACCGTCCCGCACAAGAAGAATGTACCGAGACATTCAGCGCCCTGACACCTAGCTCCAACAATGTCTGTATTTCGTGATAAACAAGCAGGGTGCGGCTTCTACTCCAGAAAATAAGGTGGTTATTAATTAAAATCAACCAACAGTGAGACGTACCTCTGGTATCCACACATCCAAGTTACATGTACGAATATTGAGAGATTGACGGTCATACTACTCCCGAAGCCAGGTCAAACAAGGCAGGGCGGCGGTCCTAGTGGCCCTGAGGCACTTGCTGCGCTGTCCGTCGTTCTCCGATTTCCTGTCGCCATAGTCGCGCATGTCGAGAGTCTATGCTCCTGTTGCCTCAAGGGAAATGGGGATGTTGAGAGCGGCAGTGTCAGTGTGGATTGCTTGTCAGACGAATTGTATTGAGTGTAATGGCCAAGTTTGTCGCTTCCGATGATATTGGCCAGTTTGCGGCTTTGTACTTCGACCTGTAGTAACTATTTCTTTTCTTGCACTACAAATACAAAATTAACGAAATAGCACGAGCATAGTGGGGTAGGCAGGGAAGAATGGTGTTTGGAGTCACTTTACAAGGACAGTCTCAATTCCAGCGTATTCCATCCCGCCGCTTCACTTGAAGTTATCGGACAGTTTTATCAGCTACCAGTAACACTCCTGACCTTGAGAAGCAGGTGGAACACGCATGCGCTAAGTCTCAGGGCAAGATTGCCACCACCTGCAATGGGCGTGGTGACATATCAGTGTTCGTGTTTGGCTGTCGACTATTCAACCTAATTGAAGTAGTAATTCTGCAGACTGCATTGGACTACATGTAATCCAACACAGCTTGCATGCATTGCCCCTCTGCAAAACCAAACGACCGATTGGGTTCAACATATCGCAAGTGGCTCGGAAGTGACTTTGGCTTTTACGTACAAGTAAGTCTACTACTTGGTATAAGTATAATTTTTCCTCACAAAATGTCGCCTGTATATGTATCTGTTCTCTCATCGCTTCAATCCAAAACAGTATAAGAGTAAAAATTTAACTCGGATACTGAGCCAGTAATAAATGTAAAAAAGAGAAGAAAACACATAAGAGTATAATTTGTTTTTCGGTGGCTTTCTTCTCTTACGAGTCCTGTTTAAAATGATGATACATGTAGGTTTTGTAAAAACAGGTTTGGTGTGCTGGCCTTTTAGCACCCTATATGTCCGGTCTCAGGCCGTGATGGGTGATTGTGTATCTTGGACCACAAGGCAGACCTCGTTCCAGAGTACATGTACTATAGTGCCCCTTCCTTGACTTCCACACGCACTCACATGTACATGTACATGCACGTGCATGCTGTCACTAGTGAGCAGGCTTCCACAGCTTTCATCTACCATTCCCCCAAACCCGCCCCTCCATCTGGTATGGGTGAACTTTCATTCCTAGCGGCGAGCAGTTGGAACGTGCTTCTAGCTCACTGTCATAAAACTATGTCTCTGTTGTAATTTGTAAACAGATCTACATGTATATTGTTCCTAAGATTCACAGACAGTGAACACGTTCACACTCTTCCCCACACACCACACCAATGTGCACATATTTAATATTTGTATTGTTGGTATGGTCTTTTTCTATTACCCTTATCATGATTCTTGTCTCATCATCACCTTCCGTCATGTACTTCTAATGTCACTCCTTTCCCACTTCTTGGAAAAGCGCCTCCCAAACCATTCAATCCATTTTATAGACGTACTTGAGTAGACAAAAATCCGTGTCATGACTGACATCCGATGCATCACCTTTCATAAAAAGCAACTACAACATCATTTTGCTGCAATAAAAAAATAATATTTTTACAGGCACGGCTAACACGCCCCTACTTACAAAGGACTATCTTCAAGTTGAAAGTTATTTTAAGCTTAACTAATATTTTTGGCAATGTTGTCCGCGTAAATGGGTGTTTCATTCACTAAAGTTGCATCCCTTCGAACTTCCGCTCGCGCTCAATAATGGGGCTGTTAAGTGATGACGTCACAGTTCCTTCGATACGCATAGCAACGATCCCACTGGGGACAAACAAAAGTAGCGTCGTCTCCACCGAACCAGTTGCCAGTGGCAACATATAGGAATCGTGTACATTTCTTCGTTTCTTCTTTGCTGTTTTCAGTGAGTGTTTTGTTTTCTCTTTGTCCTTGATCTCGACGGTGTTGTCGTGCTCATTACCTTACTGAGACGTCTCTTGTGACTGTAGCCAGTGTCACGGAGGATTTTATTGGCGTGACGAGGTAGATCGCCGAGATCGCGTGAAAACGCTCTGCATTAGTAGCTCCTGTAGAATGTCTTCTGGGATGGCGTATCCATGGTCAACAAAGCCAAGGTGCAAGACAGCATAAGAGATCGTGTAAACGATGGGAACTCCAAAAGGTAAGCTCCTGAACAAGTGGACAGATATGTGTATTTAAAAACTCTCTCTTCATCCATCGATTGCCGCTATGCATTGCATTTTGTCTGCACAGATAATCTGGACAAATAAATTATATTGTAACTGGAGAGTGCAATCGTGCTTGGGACCCATCCCAATGTCATCACATGGCTGTGGTGACTATTGTATACCTGTACCTGGGAGAGTTTTCCTCAACTGAGACGGAGTGTAGGTGGATGGATTATGAGAAATGCGAAGATGTGGAGTAAGTTGTGTCGAAGAAATGTGTAATAAAATAAAATTTACTTTACACTCAAACATACACTGTACATGTACATGTAACATCATGATACTGATGATTCCATCTTCATATCTCCGCAACAGGTACGCCATACGCACCAAACACATGGTGTGTGTGCACGCGCGCGCTTGCGTGCGCGCGTACATGCACACACTCTCATGCGTGGCCGAGTTGGCCGGATGAACAGACCACGCATTTGCACGAGGTGTCCGTTATGTCATTAGAGTGCTGTACTTTATGACTTTATTCCAAAATAGTATGTCTTGCTCCTGTGAAATGGAGTTTGTGTCTATGCTCAGCGGGTATCGGGCCACGACGCCACACTGCAGTCAGCGCTGGAATTAAAATAGCACTTCATGGATTATTTTAACTAATTTCCTTTGCGTTTACATGTACTTTGTTGAGCCCGTGGTTTCATTTCTGTGTTCTGTTATGATTGGCCTCTGGAAATAATCGGAGTGGATGTCATTTTTGTCATATGTGTGTGCCTTGTGCAACAGGTTCAAGGCTAGATGCACTTCACATTCGGCGTGCGATCTCGGCGTCTGGGACCTGATAACGTCTTGGTTGGATGGGTAATCAAGGACGATACTACTCGGCGCACCAATGTACATGTCAATGTAATTTTTTACTCTTTCAGACTGAAAGAGTAAAAAAGACAGAGCTGCACTATTTACGGACGAATGTGTCTGTTAGAGAGGAAATAAATAGTATTCACAAACAAGTCCCACTTATTGTTTCTGTTCGTAAAAGGAAATTGCAATTTTTTGGTCATATTGTTCGTTCCGGCTGTTTGTCATTGACTGTTCTTCAGGGTTGTGTTGCTGGAGGTCGTTGCCGAGGCAGGCCCAGAATGTCATGGCTTGATAATATTATTTCATGGACTGCACTTGACGTGCAGTCCCTGCTCGCTGCTGCACGCGATCGATTTTTATGGCGCTCACTTGCTCATACTTGCTCTGTGACGCCCCGACGACCTTAGGGCTATGGGCTTGTGGTGATGACTATTTACGTCTTGATGCTTACTTCGGTGCTAGCGTGTTTCCCCCGGATTATTTCTATCATCATGCGTGTTCTTGAGCTGAGCGAGCACATGCATGAGTGTGCAGCTATAGCCCTGTGTATCTTTGGTGACACTTTGTTCTGCAACGCATGTACCTTGTAACAGTATGTGCTTGCACTGCTTTGTGTGGCCTGCATATTTCAAGACTATTCAGTGCATTAGACCCGGGTTGGTTTGGTTGCCGGATGATCTCTTGTTGCGTCGCTCTGTGTTTTGTATTCATCAATTTTTTGGCTTTAGAATTGAGCTGGTGTGTGGTTCCCAATATCAAAACATCATGCTGGTGCTCTGTGTTTTGATTATCGACTGTCCGAGCAGTCGCGATTCATTACCAGAACGGTCAATACTGTAGTCTCTTGACGTGTTTGTCTTTTTGTGTTTTCGCCGGGGGAATTAGCGGTGACGTTGCACATAGAACGGCAGTGTTGCATCACTGGACGACCCTGCCTCTGACTTCATGTCCCCAGGATGTGCTGCAGATACACCAGACAGTCACTTCCTGTAAACACGCAAACAGCAAAAGAAGAGATCCCGCAAATCAGGAAAACCCATTGCGGAAAATATCGAGTAGATCATACACCATTCAATAATCTGGAGTAATTACAGTGAGACAAACACTTCACTGCTCTCTCTCTCTCTCCATCCTTCCAAAATACCCTGTAACAATTTCCTAGAATTATTTTATTTTAATATATTCTCAGGACATCATTCTGAACATAATAACTTCTTCCATGGGTCTTCAATCACCACGGAGGGCGAGAATATATCTAAGTCATGCAGTTTACGGGAGGTGCGAGCTGTCATGGATATAGAGGCTGATATTATTGTGCCAGCGTGAGGGCAGAGACAGAAAGAAGACACTGATTTCTTTAACAACTCACCTACATAATAATTATTATAATCGAATCCACAGGGAGCGCTCGTACTTTGATCCATCAGGACGGGAAGAATCTTCAAAGGACTCTCAAACACGGAGTTTTACAGTGGGCAGCCAATTTCACAGCCATTATGAAGGCCCTCGACGACTACAGGAGATTTGTAGAGGAAAGAACAAGGAGTAAAGAGCGACAACAATCGCTTGAAGAAAAAGCAAAGAAAAACTGCTCTCTCTCCAGTCATTTAGATGCTGTTGCCTTTGACAACTGGTTCCATCCAGAGGACGCGACTTTTGTTTGTCCCCAGTGCTCTCCGTTGCTATGCGTATCGAAGGGGCCGTGACGTCACACTTAACAGCCCCATATCCCCCCATAGGGCTTGAAAGTCCTACGTCACGGGATCACGTGCCACATGAACTGGATCCACTACCCACTCGAGCTCTTGTGACCAGCTTTGAAAATAGTGGAGGAGACATATTTCTTTCGATTTCGACCAGAAGCCTAGGCTGCTGTCTTCCCCCTGGCCCCCAGTTCTGCGTTTTGTTTGTTTTAGAATGTCTTTAGTACCGTTATCTAGCATCGCCACTTTTTTCAGTGGAGAACCAAGGCTGATCCAGCGTGGAGAAAATGCACACTCTTCGAACCGCGTGGAATCATTTCTGTTTCACCATGAGCTTGGGCACATTACTGCCAAGATCCACGCAAGCATGAAGGACAAGAGATATGATGTGGAGGTGAGCAACCTAGCACTAAACAACTGTTGTGCCGTTCCTAGCTGCCTACAGTCTCTTCTATCGACCTGGACACCCTCACATCGTCTTTGAATTTTTCTACTATTTTTATATTCAAATTTTTGTGTGGATCGAACTTGGTTCTGAAGGTGGCGTTGTACGCGCTTCGTGCACTTGTCCCAAAGGCCAAGGACGGTGCCACCACATGGCTGCAGCCCTTGTCTACGCGAACAAGAATGTGAGCAGCACGGACAGGGAATGTTCTTGGACTGTACGGAAGGGAACTAGTGAAACAAAGCAAGGTTTTTAAGCAAATTATTGTTGATTATTAGTTTTGTGAAAGTAGAAAACTGGTGCCTCCAATGTCACTGCAACACGTACATGTATTGGTTTCATGAAATTCTTTGCCTCGATGTTTAGCTTACTGGCAATCCAGCATGTGCGACAACCAGTTGGCAGGTGTTACTGTAACTGATGTGGATGATGCTTATCAATATTACCAAGAGTAGATAAACAAGAGTGTGCAACTCCGGATCTCTCCTGCACAATCTGCAGATACCGCGGCCCGCGGGCAGAATTTTTTGTTGACGTCACCTTTTTTACAGAGCATGCGGATTTTGCCGCAGGGCAGTGTAAGAGCAGGTGCTGGGCACCGACCTTGTAATGTAAAGCCTGGCCAAGTGCACGAGGCAAAACTTCCCAAAAGGCTCGCAGCGTGTCCGTCATAGAAAAGATTACGTCAACAAAAAATTGCGTCGTGGGCCAACCCATCCTCGAGTTGCACACTCTTGTTTATATGTAGGACTCAGTATAGAGTCCATGCACTATATGATGTCCAGCACCCTATATAGAGTCCATTGGTCCAAAATCCACTATACAGAGTCCAGGAGTCCACTCAGTTTTGATCAGCTTCATCCTGCCGCGCAATCCCCTATAAGGAGTACACTTTTTCTACAAGTCCCCTATTCACGGTCCAGGATCTAGGAGTCCAGTTTATCCAGTCACGCCGTCCTGTGTGTTGTGCCCGAAAGAGAACAAACACCTTTTCAGTTTTACTTGCCTCATGTCATGGCAGCGCATTCCGTTCTTCACTTCAGCCATGGCTGCAAGTTCTGCTGTGCAGTTGCTGACATTAATCTGTCTCAAGTAACCAAGGAGACGTTCAAAATCAAATCTGGAAAGCGTCTTGTGGTTCTCTGAAGACATTTCATCAGTGCGCGGGATGAAAGCAGAAATTGCAGAACGAGAAAAGTTCAGCACAGTTCAAATCTGACGAGTCAGGTACACTGACACTCTCTTTCGTTCGACGCCACAAGGATCCCCTGTTTGGCTGGCCATTGCTGCCAGTAAGGCGTTTGAACGGTTTCATCAGAGCGAGGGATGAAAGCAGAAAGCGGAGAACGAGAAAAGTTCAGCACAGTTCCAATCTGACGAGTCAGAAACACTGACACTCTCTTTCGTTCGACGCCACAAGGATACCCTGTTTGACTGGACAAGAGCTGCCTGTACCACCGTGTCAAAAGGCTGTCCAACTACATGGCAGGACGATGACTGAGGTAAGGAAGCTTTTACTCGTTTCGATTAGTCTGCTGTTCTGTCGTTATGCTTGACTTTTTTTTCCATTTTCAAGGATCGTATCGCGTTTGTTTGATGTTGCTTGAATGAATGCCATAAAATTAATCACCCACTTCGTAATAGTCCTCAAGGACTGCAAGGACTTTGCATCAATCGTATACGATCGTGTAGCTATCATCAATTATTATTTTATTTCATGAGAAATGTATTTTTATCCCTTTGATAATTATGTGAACGCCACGACACTCTTCCTCTACTAGGCTCTAGTATGATGTCAAATACAATGGGATCCACAAACGCAGTGCCAGTGTACTAGTAGTAGTAGGAGGAGGATTTCTTGTATGCCGATGACAAGAAAAAGCTTCTCAAGCTAATACATGTACTCGTATTCCATGAAGTATCCGTTTTGATGTCACAAACATGACATTGTGCCAGTGAAATTGCCTCGTGACAACAAATCATTGCATTTCCATCTTGGGGAAGACTGACTGACGGCAACGCTGTACAGATTGTTCAAATCATCTCATTTCAATTTTGTTGCAGTGAAGTGAAACACTGTGGAGTACACTACATGTATGTTGGTGTGTCTGTGCGTCTTGAGTTTGCACAAACGATCTTATTCCTCGTATTACTAATAGATTATTGTCCCCACCGTCACCTGTTCACAGGTCTTTGAGTGGATGGATTTTCATTGAGCATCACTTTCGTTGAGAACTTGGTAGTTGTGTGCTACCATGCATCATTACGGTAATACGCGTATCCTTGTGCTATCTATTTGTTGCAGGTGTGCTGATCTTCGGAAGCTTGCGGAACTGATTGCTGCTGAACATTTGCATGGCCATGAGCAATAGTGAAGCTTGCTATTGCACTCTCAGCATGTGCTAGTATTATGCTGACTACTGCACTATGTTACTCTTTTACACTACTGCATGTATGTAAGCGTGCATGCGCCCGCCCACGTATGCATTCGTTTCGTATAATTATTTGTTATCCCTCTTGACTTTACGTGTAAATGGGTGGACGTTTGCATGGCTGTTGGAGTTGAGTGTGTATTGTGTCTCTACTCTTTTCTTGGTGTTTTCTTGGCGTTGTATAAGTTTGTGTGTGTGTGTGTGTGTATGTGTGCGCGCGCACAATAATTTGAAAACAAATAATTAATCCTTGGCTCTCCATACTTCTCTTTCGATTCTTGGTTTTTTTCTAGGTATTTTCTTGGCGTTGTGTGGGTGTGTGCATGTGTGTGTGTGTGCGTGCACAATAATTTGGCAACACTACATGATTGAGATATTGTAATTTGCAGCGTCTGCGAAGAGACCACTTGGTTTGAGGATGGTGTTTGTAGGGTTTATCATGTAATGAAGTGGCTGCAGTGGCAATACTTATTTTTTTATCTTGAGAAGTGAATGATGTAAAGGATTAACGGGAGAGGCCGTTTTCTGGTTAATATTCACTGCTTACAGCAGTTTCTATGTCTAATTTTGAACTCTGGATAGGGGATGCCAAATTGGCTGGACTTTATACAGGGAGTGTTGTCCACATAAAGACTTCTTATTGCTGATTTCAAAGTTTGGACTCCATACAGTTAATTTTGGACCAATGGACTCTATATAGGGGTGAAACCAATTGGCTGGACTCTATACAGGGAGTGATGTCCAGCTCACAGTTGATTCCAAGTTTGGACTCTGATTTTGGACCAATGGACACTATTATAGGGGTTGGACACCATATAGGGGCTGGACGCTCTACTGAGTCCAACATATATACTTATTGATATTAGTATACGCACGTCCGCGTTTACGTCAACAGTACGTCCACGTATTCGCATGTGCTAGAAGACAGGCAGACTTTTGATATTAGCAAGAGTATATAACCCCCAAGAGCGTGCAACTCATGATACCCTTTCTATGGGGTACGCCGACGGCGAAAACTCACGTCACGTGATGCAGTGTCGCAGTTGTATGTTTCCAGCCCGGTTTTAGCGAGCAACGGAGTAATAAAAAGCACTCTGTGTTTTGTGTGTGTGTGTGCACGTATTTTATCTGCTTTGTAGGACTGTGGATGACATTTTCCCGAAGTCAAAGCCGTTTTGTGCCATTTCACGCCCTGTGGATAATGAGGACAGGGCATGGTTTCACCATCAGCTTGGGACACTTGACAGGTGGAAGGGTTTTCGTTGGCTGCTAGATCCCGAGGTGAAAGAAGCGGACAATTTGCCGACGGAGACGGTTGAAGGTATTACCCTGAGTCAAGGATTCCTGGAAGCAGAACACAAAGTCACCTATGTGTGTACCAGGCTATCCGTATCTGCTGCCCGAATTGTAGCCGTGGAAAAAGCAACACGTGGCCAAAACTCGAATGCTACTTGGTCGCTTCTACGCAAGGGCAGAATAACGGCATCCAACTTCGGCCCTGTGCTGAAGACTATCTCATCTGGCCGCCAGCCATCTAAATCTTTATTTACTCGCCTTCTTGGTCAGTATGATTTGTCTGGGCAAAAGGTCATCCAGTGGGGTCTCATGCACGAAAGTACGGCTGTTGCATGCTATGAGGAGTGTGAATATGTGTCTGTGAGATCCAGCGGCTTATGGCTTGCACAATGTGGCCTCATTGGTGGTTCCCCAGATGGCGTAGTTAGCGAAACAAAGCTCATCGAGGTCAAGTGTCCGTACTCGGCAAGATCGACATCTCTTGCAGCTATGGCGAAGGAAAAGACCTTCTTCTTGTCAGTGTCTTCTTCCTCTCCTGCTAACTTTTCCCTTGATTTGTCAACTGAATCTGGATGGAATTATTTCCATCAATCCAAGGTAACTTATGTCTGACAGGTCGTGAAGTATGCGACCTTGTCGTGTGGACTCCGTTGGAGACGGTGATCATCCCAATTCGGGCTGACCCGACCTGGTCAGGAAATTTGGCTCGGATCGAGGAATTCTACAAAACCTTTTTCTTGCCTGTCTTTCTGGATGGTGGTGTGTAGTTAATCCTAGGATTGCAATGGCCTGTGTAACTCTTCCCTTCTATATCCAGCCATGTCTTTCTTTCCACCAAAACAGCGTACAGTGAGAACATCTGTATGTTTGTTCTAAATTGAAGTTCTGCCACTGTGTGTGTAGGTGTGGCTGGGTGCATGTGTGTGTGCGTTTGTGTGTGATGCATTGTGTATGGGTGTATAATTCTGTATGTGTGGGTGCATGTGCGTGTTCGTGTATGCATGAATATTGTAGGCCCATGATAAACAGCACCCCTCTTGCTTTAGTCACCTGTGCCATGGCTGCAATCATAACTCTACACCTTCCTCTTCCTTCAACACCACCTGAACATTCCACACAATTGCACCTACGAGCTGACAATTATATTATTCCCGTAGCTATGCAAAAGACGTTACTTCAGTAACGTCTGACGCTAGCCAGGGTCATCACAGCTTTAACTTTGTGTTTGTTTGTTTGTGCCATCGGCATGCCTCGCGGTATCCCGTACCTGTGCCGTACCGTACCATCAAAGACAGCTGGCCACAATATTCAAATAGGGCTTTCAAATGCAAGATCATAACGTGAAGCAACTTGGAAGAATGAGTATGTATGCAATGTGTATCGGGGGAATGCATGCGATCGCCATAACACATGGCTGAAATGTTTATAGTTTCCAGAACTACATTTCTCGTCACAATCAGTGGGTCAAGATAATTTTGGCAAACGCACCAAAAGGATAAACTACTGTTTTCGTGCCAATATACAGAGATGGCTATCTTTTATGTGCCCAACAAGCGTGGAAAGAAAATTCGCTGCAACTTTCATGTCAGCTGGGAGAATAGCGATTAGGGCACCACGCTCGCCATGGGCATGGCTGTCGAAGACTTGAGCATAACCAGATGGGAAAAATACCAGAAGAATGGTGTAGGGATTTTGAATTAAAGAGGCAGGAAGAACAGATTGGGAAAGAATAGCCTGATCCTTACACTTCTCTAACAACTTTGATAAACCTTCCTCATTCCGTGCACCAAAATCGGAACGAGGTGCCACCCGAAGTGGCTTGCCTGGTATGACATCAAGCGCATCATAAATGGCAAGGAGATTGTTCCCCAACTTGGCATCATCATACAGTCGATTGCCCTCTCTCATGCTGTTTACAAATCTCTTCGTGACTTCGGCAGATGACAATGGCTGTATGGGGTAGGGCACAGTCAGGTACTTCCAGGCCTGTAGACATGCAATGATGGTGCAGGCATTGCTCCATTGCCGCCCATCCATTCCAGACTGGCACATGTCATGTGGCAAATAATGCAATGTGTCCAGGGAGACCCGTGAAGCTGCGGCTGCAGCAGATGCTGCGAGTGCTGCTGCTGCGGCTGACGGTGCTGCGGGTGCTGCTGCTGCGGCTGACGGTGCTGCTGCTGCGGCTGACGATGCTGCTGCTGCGGCTGACGGTGCTGCAGCAGATGCTGACGGTGCTGCTGATGCGGCTGACGGTGCTGCTGCAGATGCTGGGGGTGCTGCTGTTGCGGCTGATGCTGACGGTACTGCTGCTGCGGCAGATGCTGACGGTGCTGCTGCTGTGGCTAACGGGTCTGCAGCTGACAGGACTGCGAATAACTGATTCACCATGTCGGGTGTGATGGCTGATGCTGACGGTGCTGCTGCTGCGGCAGATGTTGACGGTACTGCTGCTGCGGCAGATGCTGACGGTACTGTGGCTGACGGTGCTGCGGCTGATGCTGACTGTACTGTGGCTAATGCTGACTGTACTTTGGCTGACGGTGCTGCGGCTGATACTGACGGTGCTGGTGCTTTGGCTAATGGGTCTGCAGCTGACAGGACTGCGAATAACTGATTCACCATGTCGGGTGTGATGGGCAGTTTCTGTGATGGCGTAGCAGCAGGGGTTTGCAGTGGTGTGAGAGTAGAGATGTCGGTGTGCTCAGAAGTTTCTGATGCAGGATCAGCGCTGAGGTCACCAGCTTCAATCTCCTTCAGGAGAGGATTACAAAGATTAGTTAGCATTGCACAGACTTGGAAGATTTCGCTGGAGAAAGAACGGTACTGGTAGGGTATGTAGTCGAGAATGGCGAAGATCTTTATGCGTTGTATGGCTCGCTCCACATGGATCCGAGCTCTTGCGATGCGGGCAGTTACATTTGCTTGAGCAGCGGTAAACTGAGGAGTAGTGAGAAAAGGAGGAAGATTTAGAGAAACACCAGCCGGCATCAAGTCATGGATCAGGAATCCTTTATCGGCGAGTACCATGTCACCGGCTGTCAACTTTGACAGCACTCCACAGTGGCGAACGACTTCTTTGTCGCTGGTTGAACCTGGGTACAGAGGACTGACATAATTGACAACACCGTTCGGTGCGACACCCACAAGACCTTTGAATGTATTTTTATGTTTGTAGTGGGAATAGGTCCACGTCTGAGTGTCCATACGGCTTGGAATTGCAATTTCGACTTCAGTACAATCAAGTATTAAACGACAACTGGAGAACGTAGAGAAGCAGACGGGTAGAGAAGTCTTGTTTTTCGTGACGGACGGAAGCTGCGACGGGAGCATGCCTTGATAGAGTACAGTATGAAGGACAGAAAGCCATGTATGGAAGATATTAGATATAGTGGTGTGCGAAGTGCCGAAACGTAAGCCGAGGTCAGTCAGACTGAAGTTGCACCGCAACTTCATGAGGGTGATGAGGAGCTGGTCCTCCATTGGTACCAGCTCCACTCGCCAGCCCTGGTGATACTCTATCGGGAACCTCGTGCAAAGACGAAACAGGATACGAAAGTCGTCAGCAGACGGCAGGCCGGTGTAGTGCCGGACAAGTTCAGCTTTCCGGGAAATAAATTCGAAACAGAACTGGATTTCCACCTTCGCTTTTCGCTTTTCTAAGGCACTAACTTCAGCCTTCAACTTATCATACTTCACTTCGAGGATTGACGTGTCGATGCGTTGGAAAAGTTCAAGCAGGCGTTGCATATATATAGTAGTAGCTTCACGTTCAGCAGCTTCGCGTTCAGCAGCTTCACGTTCAGCTTCAAGTGGGTCAGCTTCAGTTGGTTCGCTACCATCCTTGTCCGTATCATCAACAGCTAATGCCTTTACAGTCCGTTTCCTGCACAAAATAATGGAGAGACAGTGAGAAACAAAACAAAAAATGAAAGATTGCCCGTCGATGGTTCACAGTGTTATGAAATACTGATCTGGTCCATCTACTAGAATTCACATAGCACACTTCATTTAGGATGGCAAAACAAATTTAGAAATCGCTTCAGGAGAACATCAAGTTCAATATACAAATCTCTTACATTGACCTGGACTACATACCTTCTATGCATTGGTTCAGGGTCCTGAAAACCAAACGCCTTATCCTTATTTCGTGGAAATATAGTGGGGTCCTTCTTTTTATCTCCGTCTTTGAAATGACAGCTACACAGTCGAGAACTGGCATCTGGCTCCTTGTCTTGTCGCCTGCAAAGTACAGAGCAAACAATATCCAGGAGGGTTTAGCTAGCTGCTCAATAACTTGAAACAATAGTAAATAGTCACAATAGATTGCATCATAAAAAGCCACCTACATGATTGTATAAGGATTTGCACAGTCTTGCTCATGTACTCATTTGGTTTAGCTTAGCCTAGACGGCTATCATTGATTAAAAACAAAATCGTTCTGCCAAAAATATAAGTTAGCACGGCAGGGCATGATTTATCCCATATCGCATGGCAGTTTGCGACGCAGATGCGCCTACTTGCGACTCAAGGTCAGGGTTGTGTAACGAAAATGTGCGATGCATGCCATGCATTGCGGTCCAAAGGTCGTGTGAAGTGTGTACCTGTACCCCACATGTTCTGAGCACTCGGTACGGTACTGACTCTGACAGTAGCACAAATACGTAGTCGACTGCGCAGATTGTGGAGTCCACAGACTACATGTTACCAAGAGTACATAACCCCAGGGTTAAAACTCATATCACGTGTCTCTGATACGTTCGTACTACGTACAAACGAAGGATTGCGTGCGTGCAATCCGAATATCTGCCATGATTTGGCTGGGGATTTGCATACCCTCAGTGAGTTTCTGTCAGAGATTTTTTTTATTACTCTGCTGCTCGCTAAAAACGGGCTGGAAACGTACAACTGCGACACTGCACGTGATGTGAGTTTTCGCCGTCGACGTACCCCATAGAAAGGGTATCAGGAGTTGCACACTCTTGGGGAGTTATATACTCTTGAGGTTACATTGTACACTGCACTGATCTTTCATTTATGCCATGCACTGTAACACACGTGAGTTGCTATGCATCTGATTCTGGGTTTGAGTAAATCATGCCCTGCAGGATATGAAAGAGAAAAATCTGAGGAAGAATTTAGCACGCCGTAGATATTTACGCACATCCGTCACCAACCAAATGTTTGAAGACCTATGGGACCAACTACATGTAGGCTTCCCTGCAACTATGGGAAAATAAAAAATAATTGAAAAAATTACTTCCACTCGATCGAACAAAATACAAACTGTGAAAAAGCGTTACGCCATCCATCCGCCAGCAAAGCAAAACGCATTAGCAGACTTGGTAAGCATTTACTCATAGCGTGAATAGCACATCACGATAAAACTATCCAGGTACTGTACAGGCTGCCTACATATCCTTACCGACACATCTTCCTCCATATCTCTCTGCGCTCTGGATCCCTCGCCGGGAATCGAAAGAAGCTGCACTTGCGATCCTCTGTCCTGTGGTTGCATTCTGCTGCAAACCACTGCACCATGGTCATACGAAGCCGCCCTGCCGGGTCAAGAGTATACTAGGTATCGAAAATTGCTCCCACAGTTCTTCAAGTGGCCTCTTCTCAAAATGTCGCTTCTTTCTGCTTCGAAAAGTATGGGAAACAGCATCAAATCAGCTTGACGCGAGTGGATCCAAAAAGCCAAGTGGATCCAGTTTTGTTGCCAAGCGACGATTGACGTCATCACTTTCAAGCCCTTACACTCTCTCTTTGTCTGCGGGACGCTTTTGGTGGGCACAAGATATTCCACAGCATTCAGGTGCTCGGTCGTTGTCGGGAAAACGTAAACAACGGGCTGAGGTGGGACTATAAAACGAGCGAATAGAAATCGTGTGCCACATATTTTAGAAACGAGTCGACCTTCTCTGGTCGATATTTTCCTCCAAACGTCACCGAACACCACGGCATCGAAGATGGAAAACTCGTCCTCCCTTGCCCAGCTCTATGAGGACCATTCAGCTTTGCAGTATGGCTATGGAAAGTCCTTGATAATCAGCCATCTTGGTCCTGGTGAGGGTGAGAAAATCCTAGATTTAGGATGTGGCACTGGACGTCTTTCAAAGGATATCGCTGATATCATTGCACACGACGGCGAGGTACTGGGAGTGGACCCAAACATAGAGAGAATAGAAGTCGCCAAAGTGCATTATGAACGCCATTTGTCCAACGGAGCAAAGGTGAAGTTCATGACTGGTCTTGTTCATGATGCTGTGCCACACGGACCGTTTGATGCTGTCTTCTCCAACTTTGCACTTCACTGGGTACCGGACGATGATATGAATGCTACGATGAGCAGCATAGAGCGATGTCTGAAGCCTGGTGGCCGTCTGTGTTCTAACATAACACTGAAGACTGGTCCCTATGCCAATGATCTTTCACTGAAGACGACAGGATTGAGTGAGGAGATGGTAACTGGAATGAATTTCCGATCTCTCGACTTCTGGACAAACCAATGCAGAACGGTGGGTCTGGAAGTACAATTCGCACATCAGGATGATGACATGGTCGTAAGTTTCAAGACTGTTCAGGAATACTTTGAGTTCGTGAAGGCGTACACAGAAGGAGGCGTCGATTACGGAAAGCTGAGCTCTGAACAACTGACTGCCTTTATGGCAAGTCATGATATGGGTAGTCTGGACTCGGAGCTTGTCAATCGTTCTGCAATGCTGACCGTGGTGGCGTCAAAGCCAGACAGTGCGTTGTTTTGAGAACGCTCTGCTTTTTAACCGGCATAAGTACTATTTTAAGTAGCCAAGTCTAATAATTTCCTTCATCCAATCATTTATCGTGAAGCACATTTATCGTGAAGCACATTTATCGTGAAGCATATTTATCGTGAAGCATATTGAAAACTCAGATGGTGAGCCAAGGGATATATTAAATTGAAACAAGGAAAACGGTGGGGCACAAGTTAAGCGTTAGAGTCCAGAAGTCCAGAATATGGAATGTCTCCGTACTCCTTGTGAGTCTGGTGCTACCTTGTGCACGTCGGACTCTTCAAAACCCGGTTTAGTTGGTGGACTCAAACGCATAACTTGTGCGCTCCGTTTTCCTTGTTTCAATCCATAGTAAAAAAACACGCTTTTCACACTAGCATGACAACAATAAAATCTCCATATGCATTTCTTTTTTATCTTATACAACACTAGGAAATAGTGTGTTCGAGACGCCCCGTCACATACACATGTACACTGCTTTTCTATTTTCACTTTCATCACTTAGCACTGCTCTTATGAGCGGCACTTTGAGTTGTGGCAGCTGGACAGCGTGCTACATAACTTCCATTTTATCTTTTAAACACAAATGAGGAAGGATGTAAACTGTATTGCTGTGTCCCTGAGTTGCGCGTACAGCCGATCATCGGATATACATGTTGTTGTTGTTGTTGTTGTTGTTGTTGTTGTTGTTGTTGTTGTTGTTGTTGTTGTTGTTGTTGTTGTTGTTGTTGTTGTTGTTGTTGTTGTTGTTGTTGTTGTTGTTGTTGTTGTTGTTGTTGTTGTTGTTGTTGTTATTGTTGTATTATTTTATTTCAATTCGCTCAGAGAACAGGAAATACTGCCTTCTCACCGGAGAGACTATTCTCCGATTCCTACCAAAAACGAGAAATCTGCGATATGTATAGATTATAGACCGGTTAGGAGGTCTATACAGGATATATAGACCGAGTAAAAGACCGAGGTTCCCCGAGGTCTTTTACGAGGTCTATATATCCTGTATAGACCAACTATGAGGTCTATAATCTATTTATCGTGTTCTCCACGCAATAGTTTCTCTTCATATACGACATATCCTTGTAATTCTAATATTATACTATAGCCTATACCGCATTGTACGGCATTGCAGGATCAAGGTCATTGTTTAAACTAGGTTCAGCATCGGTAGCACAGTGGCTGGGTGGTAAGGAAGAGTGACTGAGATTCACATGGTTGTGGGTTCAAATCCCATCTTGTGTGTTTCTGCTTTCTTCAAAAATTTCTTTTTCTAAGTTGGAGAGAAAATTTCTAAGTCCAAGAAATTCTAAGGAGTCAAATATAAGTAGTCAAATATATCGTGTATTTGACTAAGCAGTCAAATACGCGATATATTTGACCGCTTAGGTATCAGGGAAATTAGTGGGGTCAAATACTAAGAAGGCGATAAGAATATGTATTTTTGTTGCTGTCCACAGATTTGAGTATTATGCTCCCTAGCGTCAGCAATTTCGTTAGGTTGAGCACACTTACCTTAGCGCGAACCCTTTATTTAATTATTTATTTATTTATTTATTTATTCACAATCACGTGGCACTAGCCAATGAAATGGTGATGTGGGCGATAGCCAGCCATGGCGGTAATAGAGCTAGAGCGGAGAAAGAAAAAGAATGAAAGGGGAACTGAAAAGCAAGAGAAGCTAGGGCAGGGCTGGATATCAACTAGTATGTTGCATTCTGCAGTAGCTGTGTGAATGTATTGTAACATTGGCAGCATTTTAGATGTTGTGGGAGGAGAGACCAATGGCGGTAAGCAAGGAAGAGAGGAGATGTTTGCATAGAGGCAGACCGCGCAATAGGGAAACGGAGAGAGTTTCTTGTGCGCATGTCTTGATATTGAGCAAACCAGCTTAGGCAGGAGAGAGCATGAGGAGGAGCAATGCCCAGCTTAATTTTATGAATTGTCTGGCATGCCAAAAAACGCACGCGGACCGAGAGCGGCACAGCAGAAGCAAGGCGGTATAAGTCTGCGCTTGGAGTCAGGCGAGGAAGCCGAAATAATATTTTCAAAAGACGCCTATGCATAACTTCGAGTCGAGCAATCAGTGTGTTAGAAATGCCAGCCCAAATTATGCAGCAGTAATCAAAAATAGGCAGAATCTAAGATATGTAGATAACATGGCGACAGTCGGTGTGGAGGTGGGTGATGTGTGATGAGAGACATCCCATTACTGAGCTAACACGGCTGTCTAAATTTTCGATCTGGGATTTTCAGGTTAAGTGTTGGTCAATAATGACGCCAAGATGCTTGTGTTTTTCAACGATGCAGAGCGGGGTTGTGGTGCCTGGAAAGGTGAAGGGACTGGTTACTAATGAAGATAGGTCACAGGAACAACTGGGGGGGATACACATTACAGCAGTTTTCGAAGAGTTGGGCTGCAATTAGCTGTCACTCCGTCAGGCCAAAAGTCAGTGTTTTGCACAGCTTCCCAGTCATCTTCTGTGACGACTACGTGCGCGTACGCTAGGCCAAAGTACTTTGTCTCAGAGACGGAGCATTTCAGTACAGTCACTTGCTTGTTTTCGCACCATTTTGCGATGTAGGAAGCAGAGCAACCAGGGTGAATTCTTCCAACATGAACAGCTTTGCATTTGGTACGATGGGCACTGCGTAGTTGCTCATGTTTGCGGGGTGGGCGCTGGTAGTATGAAATGACGTTTGTCGGAGGGCTTGATCAGTATGTGTCCCCGTATTGGAGGTAGCTGACTGTGTCATGGGAGAATGCGATGGGAAGTGAGCTTTGGGACGTGCAGATACTACTTTTGCACTGTACGAGTGCGGGTTGACTCCAGAGTGCGTATTCCGTGCCTGTGCTGCTGCATCCAGCTCAGGAGAGACTTCTGCTACGAGTACGCTAAGTACGGGTGCGTCAGGTGCGGGTGTAACCTTTTTGAATTCCGAACTGCCAATTTCTCTCTTCAGAACTTCAGTTTCGGCGTGGAGGGCTGAAATTTCGGCTTTTTGGCCAACCTTCAGTGCCACTATTTCAATGCTCAGGTTTTCAATACAGGTCGTCAAAGATAATAATGCATTCTCTAGCCTGGATACATACGTTCCGGCTCGTGCATCCACACCAAATGCCCGGAGGCTCTCCACCAGCTCAGCACGGGACAGCTTACTCACGCCCTCTATGCTGTGTTTTGTAGCCAGTTTCCGCAGGTCGTCGAATCCCAGCAAAGCTAAGTCCTGGGTCCCCTGGGCCTCCGACGCGTCAGAGTCCATGCCTACCACTACTACTACCCGCTACTATGCTCCCCTTATGCAAAGCTCACTGCTCTTGGAGCATTTCGAGCTCTCTTGGCGGGGTTTGCAGCTCTTTATAGAAATGGTTTGCTTCACGGAAACGTATTTCATTGCGAAGAGCTGCGCTTCGGTCCTCTGAGCTGTGCTGAGGAGCTCTAACAAAGCGAAAAAGTTGCTGTCCACAGATTTGAGTATGAGAAAGATATGAGAAAAATGAATAATGATGATGTCGGATTACGATAGTTTAGTTGTTATGCGAGATTTCCCTGTCAATTACAGATAAAGCGTTTCTGGAGGCAAATGTCGAGAAAGGATGCGAGAATAAAAATACAGCTTTCCTGAAGGCAATGGTGCACATAAATAGAGCATAAGGCAATGGTGCAGAAAGGAGGTGAGAACTTACAAACAAGGCAATCGTGCAGAAAAAGAGGGCGCTGAAGAACTAGCGGTTCTAGAGGCTAAGACATAAAGAGGTAGGGACAAGCGACTCAATACAGTGTCAGATGGTGCTCTTGAATTCATCCTTTTGTGATATACATGTATTCATGTTTGACATGAATGTACATGTACATGTGCATGAATGTACTCTGAAGTACATACATACGTACATACATACATACGTTACATACATACATACATACATACATACATACATACATACATACATACATACATACATACATGCATACAACATGCGCATGTACATTGCACATCATTCTGTGTGTGAATGCGCATGCGTATGTTTTAGTACACCTTCAAGCTGGTACCTTTCACCCAGGGTGGATTCTGGCTTCCCAAGAGTCCAAAACAAAAGACTCTCCACAGATACTGGCATGCAGGGAGTGCATAGACAACGGAACTAGGGGTATTTGAGGGGTATGAGGGGTATTTGGCCGCAGCCAAATGTGACGGAGAATCATTTCTCGCCTATCTCCCTACGCTCCGCAGGCAAGAAATAACATTTCGGGATAGATCCTTTCTTATGTACTCAATGTTGCTAGCTTTAAGCCTACACAAACCCCACCCTGATTTAGCAACCCACACCAGCATCAAGACTTAGTACCTTTTGACTTGGCAGCAAGGTAAAGGTAGTCAGATCGATACCGTCACAGATACATGTACACAATGGCGTCAATCCTTCTTTTTGCATCTCTTCCTCGCCTTAAACACTAGCACTGCCTCTAGCAATGTTTCAAGTGATTCGAAGTTGATTTGATCTTGGGGGGGGGGGGGGGGGTTGGATTCTCCAATAACCGATCTCACCAAGAGTGCATAAACTGTTTAGGGACTCTTGATCTCACTCAGCTAACACCGCCGTTGTTACCCACGTGAATTCATATCGAGCAAATACAAACAAAAGAATAATATCCATGTACTGTACAAGTAAACGTGTGTGTTTGGTATTTCTCTATTTGAGTATGCATTCAAAACACCCTAATAATTATGGCACCTGTTATCACATACTGTATGAAGGCGATGCTTTTTGTGGAACAGCTATCGCCTTTTGTGAGATCATTTAGGTGTACTCGTTACGTGTATCATAATAACATGATTTTACATTATTCGCCCCAGTCTTTTTAGCAACGACATCTAGATGGCATATTTGGTATGTTATCCCATCAGTGAAGTCGAAGTATTTTTGTGCATGTAGGCAACTACGTGACAATGCTCAATACACCAAGTTGCAGAGCCTACTACACACACTTGAGAGGAATTAAAAACGTTTCTGCTGTAACTCTGCGTTTCACGGTTTAACCGATCATCTGAAAGCAACTTGACTACAAATTTCAGAAGATATGATTGATGTCGGCTGCACGCTTGGATCATGGCGTGAATAAATGATACGGGTTGATAGTGTAATATGAAAATCAGTGACAATTTTGACGAATTGAAGAATTGTATGTAGCCAAGAAGTCAGGCGGATTGTGTCCGGAGTGTGTGTGTAATTTGAAAAGACTACACTGGAGTTACTCTAAACTTTCTATACAATAGGTGTCTATCCCGAGAATCGTGGTCCGCCGGCTGCTGAGATGTGACCTTGGGTTCAAGCTTCTAATCGAGGTGTCATAATGGACGAGTACGTAGGGCACACTGTACATGCACCGAGTTTTTTTTACTTTACTACAAGTATTTTGACAATGCAACACAATTATTGTGGAAAGGTCACAACAATAAGAGACAAGATCAAAAGGAAAGCTTTATAATAATATTAACTGGTTTTGAGGGAAAGAGACAAACGAGAAAAGTCTGAAGAAAAAATTGACTGTCACCACCAGGACTCGAACCAGGGACCCTCGCTTGTAGCCAGCGATGCTCTAACCACTGAGCTATGGTGTAATAATAATAATAATAATAAAACGTAGCCTGTAAAATGTAAAAAGTCACTGAGTACAGTTTAATTCCCGTAGCTATGCAGAAGACGTTACTTCAGTAACGTCTGGCGCTAGCCAGGGTCCACACAGCTTTAATTTGGTGTTTGTGTGTTTGTGTGTTTGTGTGTTTGTGTGTTTGTGTCACGCCTGGCGCTATCCGTATCTGACGGCAAAAAAGCATAGGATGTTATAAATTTTTCAATTCTCCTATTTTTTCAGGCATATCCTGGGATTCGAACCCGCACTACAGTGTCGCCCTACATGCATTCCCCCATACACTTGACAGCTGTGTTTGATGGTACGGTACGGTACAGGAGACGGTGTCGTATTACCCTCGATCGTACCTGTCCCGTACCTATCCCCTACCGTACCGTGCTATCAAAGACGGCTGGCCACAATGCATATTTATTATTATTATTATTATTCCACAATCACGATGACATAGTGCCAATAAGCATGTGATGCGGGCGATTTTAACCAGCCATGGTGGGGACAACTGACGAACATCTGTCTTTCTCAACCCAAGTGGATGCAGTATGTGCAACTGTCAATAGGAAGGTCGGAGCATTTGTCCATGCAAAGCAGAATATCAGCATTTTTGGCAAACGACTTTTCTATTTATCGATCATTCAGTCCACATTTGAGTTTGGCAGCACTGCATATATATTATTCATTGCTTATCACAAACCCTACATGACAAGCTTCTTACTGCCAGCCGCGTAGCATTAAAGAGAATATTTTCGTTGGATAGAATGACTCCCACCACTCTTCTATACAGTCATACTAACTTGTACGCCCTTGAGAAACGCCTCAACTTCAAAACCTATGTATTTGTTTACCGCTGCCTGAATGGACTTGCTAGTCCTCTTCTGCGAGACCGCTTTACCTTGCGCGCCCATGGTGCTCGCACTGCAGCCACCACCCGTGGCCAAGTCTCTGCTGCTCTTGTTCTGCCCCCCGCTAACACCCGATATGGCTTTAGTGCAATTTCTTATTTGGGCGCTGCCAGGTGGAATACACTTCCACCGGCTTGCCGCATGTCTAGTTCACCAGCTGAATTTCGCTCATCCATCAAATTATACCTAGGGTTCCCTGTAAAAAGGCGCTGACGCCTGTTGGGAATTCCCTAGTAAAAGAAGAATAAATAAATAATAATAATAAACAACTGAGAAAAAGAAGGAGAAAAAAAAAGAAAACAAAACAAAACAAAAGAAGTACTATAGGAACCTGGAGAGAGCAGTATGAAGATTAGGCTAGCAATGGAAAACAACGAACTCAATTCAATTCGACTTAGGCGCGGGCAGAATGGAACAAAATGCAGCGAAGGTGTCACGAGACTTTACCTCCTGCGGAAGCCGAGACCAATGAGAATAGGACTTGAACAGAGGGGATTTTAAAAGGATCGATGATCTGGCAAGTGGGAAATGGAGAGAACATCTAGTACGCGAGCTATTATTGAACCAGCTTAAATGCGCAAGTGCATGAGGAGGAGCAAGTTGAAGCTTAATACGGTGAATGAATTTGCAGGCCGAGTGGGGAAAGCGTTCTGAGAGAGGGGAAGAGGAAGCCAAAATGTATAGCGTCTGAGAGGAGGTCAGAGGGGGCATGCGAAATATTAATCGAAGTAATTTACGGTGGGTGACTTCTAACCGATGCATAAGAGCGGAGGATAGACCGGAGGACCAAACGAGAGAGCAGTAATCAAACAAAGGAAGAACATAAGAGTGATAAATTTGTATTCGACAACCATGGTGTAGATGGGAGATGTGAGGAGAAATGCAGCCTATCGCGGAGCAAACTCGCTTTTCAATATAGGTTACGTGCGAATCCCAGGACAAGTGTTCATCAAGAAATATACCAAGGTGTTTGTGATTTTTAACAATGTTGATAGCAATGGGATCATCAGGGAAAGTAAAAAGCCGAGTCGTAAAGAGGGTGGGGTCACTGGAGGGTCGTGGGGGGATACAAAGGATTGCCGTTTTCGACACATTGGGGCGGAGTTTCCACTTCGACATCCAGCGCACAACTTGATTAATGTGATACTGTAGCGAGTCGCAGGCTTGTAATAATCCTGGCTCGATTATATGGAGCGCTGTATCGTCCGCGTAGAGTGAGGTATGATCCAAACCTGCCAAATCATTAACGTATACGATGAACAATAGAGGCCCCAAGATAGAGCCCTGGGGCACTCCAGAGTGGACTGTTAGAGGAGCGGACAGGGCATGTCCAATTCGGACACTCTGTCGACGTTCAGTGAGATAGCTGGTGAGCCACTGCAGACACGTCCCGGCTACGCCAAACGCTGCTAACTTATGGAGGAGACCCCTTGTCCAGACAGTGTCAAATGCTTTGCTCAGGTCGAAAAAACATAGGAGGCTAAATTGCTTCTGATCCTTGCATTCATAGAGCTTCTGCACAAGCCTCAGCAACTGCCAGGCGGTCGAATCGCCTCGCCGAAATCCAGACTGTGACGGATCAAGGACCGGGTTCACATGTTGGTATAAGTGGCCAAATGCCACACGTTCACAGAGCTTTGAAATGGTGGAAAGGAGTGAAATCGGCCGATAATTGGATGCAGACAGTTTACTGCCTTTATTCTTGTAAATAGGCACAACCACAGCTGCCTTCCAGACATCAGGGAAGATTCCGGTGACGAAGGACTGGTTGAAAACTAGGCTGAGAGGGATAGCTATACTAGGAGACAGGGCTTTTAGGAGTTCATGGGATATGCCATCTGCACCTGCCGCCTTCTTGGGCTTTAGGCGACGGATGTGTTGGGAAATGGCGGTGGGAGTAGTGCTAAAAGAGGGTAGTGCTGGGAGCCCGTGGTATGGAATACCAGGAAGAGACCATGCAGGATCATCCGGTGTTCCAAAGCTGATGAATTGGCGATTCAGAGCATTGGCAATCTGGGTAGGGTCGTTGTGTACTGTGTTATTTTCATGGAGTTCAGTGATGATAGGGTTTCCAACAGGGGTCGGCGAACGAAGCTGCTTAACAAACTTGAACAAACTAGGGGTGGATGCAATAATGGATGAGGGGTTAGTGCTAATGGAGGACACATACTGGCGGTGAGCCTCTCTAGATAGGATTCGTGCTCTGTTACGTTCGCACTTGTAATGTTCGTGATTGCTAGGGGTAGGATACTTGCGATACAAGCTGTACGAGTCTCGCTTCCTCTTCAGCTGAGCTTTAACAGCACGTGTCAGCCACGGGGGACTTGGTGTACGTCGTCTAGGGGCTGAAGAGCGCGACCGGGTGGGTAGGAAAGCGGAGCATAGACCATGAAGGATGTCATAAAATGCTGGAGCAGTACGGTTTGGATCTCCAAGCTTCAACTGGAGAGCAGCATGCCAGTTCACAATAGCAATGGATTCATTTAGAGCAACTAGGTGAGTGGGAAGAATGGAGGAGATGTCAAACTGACTGAAGTCAGGTATCTGGAAGGAATGGGAGGGCAGTGTAGTGTTGGGTGCAGGTGGTGATGCGGTACATGTCGGGATGCACAAACGGCCAAGAACAATTGAGTGGTCCAACTGACCGAGAGGGGCTGAGGGGCGCGGTTCGCAGATGCTGGCTGCAGTGTCAGTGATCATCAGGTCCAGAGCAGCCTCATTGCCTTTGTGGGAGCGGTGGGTCGAGAATGTGACGTGTTGCTGCAAGGAAAACATGTCAAGAAGACATGAAAGTTGGTGGCCTGCAGTGTCTGTTGTTGTTCCATACCAGGTGGAACATTTAGCATTGAAATCTCCCATGATGAGGACTGGCGAGCCAGGGGTCCGTATTTTAGTCAAGCAGCTTTGAAAAGAGGCGTAAAAGTTATCTATCACCGACGGGTCGGTGGACGGTGGGCGGTAGACAGCCGCAATTTGGATGGGCTGCTGGCGCGTGGGGCAAGCAGAGGTTCCAGTGGATGGCGATATCTCTACCCAGGTAGCTTCGAATTGCGGAACATGTAGGTCTGTGCGGTGGGTAATAGGACCAAATGCACTTGATTTCACTAAGATAGCAACACCGCCATAGGCCAGGAAGTCGTTGGTGTTAATTTTATTCTCGGAGGTGGGTCGATCCCTTCGAAAACATTCATAGCCTGGGAAGGAGAGGGAAATTTGTGGACACAACCAGGTTTCAGTTATGCAAACAACAAGGGGACAGCTGGTCGTGAGAAAGTCGGATAGCTCAGCAGATTTGTTTCTAAGGGAACGTGCATTGATGCAGGCTACGGGAAAGGAGGCTAAGGGCGTTGAAGGATAGAAGGGTGTTGCGTTAGGGTCAAGTTGAGGTGTTGGTTTACTCATTGTTCAGATTCAGTCTGGTCAGTGTGGAACCTCCATTTCCGGATACTAATTTTGTCAGGCCAGAAGTCAGGCCCTTGGATCTTGTCTACACAGTTCTCTCCCACAACCAGGTGGGCATAAGCTGTACCAAAGTACCGTGATTCTGAGATTGAGCAGTGAAAAACTTCGACATCTTTCTTTTTACACCACAGTTCAATTGAGGCAGCATCGCATCCAAGGTCTACATTGCCAAGGTAGAAAGCCGTGCGCTTCACCCGCTCCACGCCCTGAAGGTCAGTGCGTTTGGTACGGGCTGGCTCTTTTGAGAACTGGCTTGTGATAGTGCGTTTCAGTGGACTACTGGTAGTGTTGGTGTCGGCTTGTGCAGGGCGGCGGCGGTGTGGGTTTTGCCACCCATTGCCGCTTGTGCTTGTATCTTGCGTTTGAGGTTTGGCGGGCAGGTCAGGTCTGGCCGTTGGGGTACTACTTCTTGTAGTAGTACGTGTACTACCGTCCGTGCTGGTGTGTGTGCCTGTTGGTGAGGCAGCTTTCCTTGCAGTGCTACTGTACAATTTCTCTTGGTCAGTGCAAGCTGGGGACGCTACGGGTACGGGATTTGTGGACTGCATTCTCTCTACTACTCCCTTCAGTTGAGCAACTTCTACTTGCAAGGAGACAATGGCGTCTGTCTTGCTCGTTCGAAGACATTCTATTTCTGAAGCCATACCTTTTATAGTCTCGTTAAGCTACTGCTCATTTATTCAAGCACACCTTGAGTATGGTTCTAATGCGTTTGTACACTGCCTCCACACCACACAACATGATAGACTAACTCGTATTGCTAACCGCGCTGTTAGGATTGTTTTTGGTTTCCCTTGGCACTATGATGTTTCAGTCTTACACACCAGATATGGCCTTGCTCCTATTGCACTGCGCTATCAGCTTAAACTGTATATTCTTGTCTTTCGGGCCATACGTGGCATGTGTAGCACTCTGCTCTCTGATTGCTTCTGCCTTCGTTCTGCCACAACACGCACAGCTGCCCATACACGTTCTCAGTCCATAGATTCACTTGCTCTGCCTAAAGCACGCACTCGGTATGGCTTATTCGCTTTGAGCTTTCTGGCTTCTGACCGCTGGAATTCTCTTCCAGCTGACATTCGCTCTTGCTCCTCGCTTTCACTATTCCGCAAATCTATACGTGACCACATAGGGTACCCTGTAAAAAGGCCTTAGGCCTGTGGGGATTGCCCTATTCAAAATTTAAATAATAATAATAATAATAATAAGCAGCTGGAAAGTGGAGAGCAGGTCGCTTACCATTTGGTCTGGTGACTTCCGTATTCCTAGTCCTTCCTTGCGAAGGGCAACAACCCGCCGATAGTGTCGAAAGTGCTTGAACGTATTGTTCATAAGCAGCTTCTGCAGTACCTCAACACGAACAATTTCTTGCCTACTAGTCAGTTTGGTTACAGACACCAGCATTCCACAGCAGATGCCTTAGCGCTAGCTGTAGAGAACATCAATGAAGCACAAGCCGCTGGGCAGCACACAGGAGTAGCATTTGTCGACATGTCTAAAGCCTTCGACAAGGTAAAGCATAGCATTCTGGTTGAGGACCTCTTTGAACTGGGTCTCACTAGCACTGCTTTGCAATGGTTTTCAGACTACTTGATGTATCGCCGGCAATACGTGGAGACAGGAAAAACCAGAAGTACAACTTATGACAGCCAGTCAGGGGTTCCTCAAGGGTCAGTTCTCGGACCTTTGCTCTTCGTTCTGTATGTGAGGGATAGTAGGGAGGTTTAGTCCCACGTAATCCGTGGGTACTTTACGTGGGTGTACCACGTGATACTCAGTGACCCACGTACAGACGTTTTCTGATTCACGACATACCGTGTATGGAGGCTCACCCACGTTCCGCCAGAACGTGAGTGAAAATCAGAATGGAGCGCATTGTGCGAGCTGTGAGGGTGCTCAGCTGAAGAAGTTTCCGAAGCACGAAATCAAAATATTGGATGAGCTTCTTAGGCCGGGGTAGCTTCGTCTTTGACCAGGTTTTGGCCTTTAGCTTCATGCTTTTGTTTGTTCCGTGTGACTAAACACAATATTGAAACGTGGGTGCCCTTCATCCACTTTACGTGGATCACCCACGTACGCGTTTCCGTTACGTGGGAACTAAACCTCCCTATTGCCGGCGACCTTGCCCCTCATGACGTCACCACTATTCAGGGGAAGTTAAGGAAAAAAATTAAAATTTCACCAGTTGTAGTCTTCGGGGTGCTGAGTCGAATGGTCGTGGTCCGAGGAAGCTGAGACGCTCCCTTCCTACTTGAATCCCAATCGAACTCGCGCACTTCCACCGAAACTGGGTGACTGCGCCCTACTAGATGGGGATTTGTATGCAAAATGTCACTAAAAGCGCCATTTCGTTCTTATAAAAGCACGGATGACCGCGATTGGCCCATATGTTGTAGTCCTTTGGACGCTGAGTCGACTGGTTTTGGTCCGAAAAGGCTGCGATGCAGCGTTCCTCCTTTATTCCCAATCGAACATGGTTGAACAAGCGGTCACGTGCTCCTGCGTACACCAGTCACCTGATCACCGCGCCTGCAGGGTACAACTTACTAGCCTGTTTGACCTTTTTTGGGTGCAGTCCTGTCACTCGAGTTGAACTCGAGTTGAACCTTGGTGTGAAAGTTGTCGCCTGCTGGCGTGGTGACCAGGTGATTTGGGCACCCAGGAGCACGTGACCGCTTGTTCAACCATGTTCGATTGGGAATAAAGGAGGAACGCTGCATCGCAGCCTTTTCGGACCAAAACCAGTAGACTCAGCGTCCAAAAGACTACAACATATGGGCCAATCGCGGTCATCCGTGCTTTTATAAGAACGAAATGACGCTTTTAGTGACATTTTGCATACAAATCCCCATCTCGTAGGGCGCAGTCACCCAGTTTCGGTGGAAGTGCGCGAGTTCGATTGGGATTCAAGTAGGAAGGGAGCGTCTCAGCTTTCTCGGACCAAGACCATTCGACTCAGCACCCCGAAGACTATAAGTGGTGAAATTTTTATTTTTGCCTTAACTTCCCCTTTAATCTTCTCAAGCTCTCAAGTCAGGTGTGGCTATCCATTCGAGATGTCGAATCTGAGATCCCGCACTCGTTCTGATATCAACAAGGTGTGGAATACCCAGTCTGTAGATCAGCCATGTGCTGGGAAGTTTGATTCATGCCAAAAGGCGCCAACCCTCGCACTTTGGGTATGTACGTTCTGCCCGAGTCCTCGTGATTGATTCCATTATTCTATCTTCTCTTTCATTCACTGACCAGAACCTCGAACTACGGTACGAGCCACCCGCACCTAAGATAGATGGCCGGAATCCAAAACTAGAGAAGTACTTTGGTGGTCGCTTGCCGGTCTAGGCACTGAAGCATCAATTTAATCTGGACATTGCCTGTCCCCTCTGCCAGCGCATTGTACCAACAAGGGGCTATATGGCAAGACTCCACGGCTCATACTTGCCATGACGACATACCGTTCTCTTGCTGGTAAGTGCTGTACCATATTTTCTCTAAGAAATTCCCAGGTCTCCAATAGTGACCAGGGCAAGGGTTGTTATAATTGATAAGAGCACAGTCCCACATAGTAGTCCACGCCACATTTCGAGTATGCAACAGAACAGTGATTGCATAGCAAATACACTGTACTGGTCATACATGTATGTCTGTTGCTGGCACTGATCTGGAAAGCGTCTACATAACGGATTCTGGATATGTTTGTATCCTCTGTTTTGTTTGCTCAGGCGAATATTTATTATGAGTGGCGTCAGAACCCTCGCAGCAATCAGGCACGCACGCCTACCTTCATCAGTTGGGACAACCAGATGCAGGACGGGATTCGTTCCTACTTTCCCGTGGTGTTGACGTACCGGTACGCATGCGATGTCACAATTCTTACGCTCCTCCGCTCCAGGACTTTGAGCAACAGCCTCAGCACTCTGCGGAATCAAATCCTAGAGCTACATTCCGAGGCGTACATCCGTCGGTACGCTGACAACCAACACACTCAAGCTCCTTAAAATTAATGAGACTATCCGTACACATTTTAGCTCAAACCTGTTGTAATAGATCTTGTGCGGAATCGCTTGAATGGTGCCCAGAGCGAAGAAAATTCCGCCATCCTTTTCCCCCTCTCCCCCTTCCCCCCCTTTTTCTGTGAGAACATTAGCCCCCTCCCTGTGCAGGTTTTGTGTCTTGCTATCTCCCTAACTCACGCTCACCACCACGCACATTTGTTGGTAACAGCGTACTACCTACAAGTACAATCTTCTCTGAGTGTCACGCTTATAGCCAGCTTCAGACATTAGCTTCCGGAGAAAAGACGTATACTCTCTAAGGGTTTGGTCACGACTCACTTGCAGACAACAGAAGGAGAACCTTTATTTTACTAGCTTGACAGCTGTGCACGCATCGCGCACGTAATGTCTGCAGAGTTGCTGTCGGGAAAAGTCATGTTGACACGTGGTATTGTAGCCATGGTTGTGTGCATTTGTTGTGTGACAGCGGCCTAGATACATGTACATGACATTGAATTGATGTCTGGTTTAAAAATAATGGTGTTAGTGCGTGGGATGTGGTGCTATTGAGTATTGTTAAATTATTTCAGATTATGTTTAGTGTTACGGTGAATATGGAGAGTCGAGAGGACTTGATAAACTGGAAATGTTTAAATGTTGTGGTTGAAGATGTAATACAGATGGCGATCACAGTGCAGATCGATTGGGCTAGATGGAGTGGTGCAGAAGATCAGATTGATGCTGACGTGATAGCAGCATGTATGGCAAGTTAAAAATTACTATGGGGAGAGGTGTCTAGCATGCGTTATAAAGCAGTAGCATCGAATAATATAGCACATTATCAGGAGGCAGAAGGTATGATATTGCTACGTTCATTGATTGCAAAGAGGTGCAGAAGCTTTCATATCTACATATCCCATATTTTGGCGTTTAAGGGTGCATTTGGTTGGTACGACCTAGAACGGGAATCATCAGAACAGCACGTTTGGTTGGGACTGCACCTGTTCTGGGTCGGCCAGAACATGTTCTGCTTGCTCCGCCTCGAGGCCGAGCAGTTTCACTTTTCACGGTGAAACCTGGCGGGAACATTGATTTTTCTCACAAATGATCACGTGTATACACTTTTGGATTGCACTCGTTGTACCGTACAAGGTGACTATGGTGACTTGTACACATTTTGAAGAATATAGTCAAGTTTTATTTTAGTTCTTTATTATTTCTGCACCTCGTGGCGTGTGTTTGATCCTGTTCTATTGTGTATCGTATCGTTTTGTGAATTTAAAATGGTGATAAAAAGGTAGACGGACTTGGATGGAGAGCCAAGGATAAATTTATAGCAAAGAACTGGGACCAAAGAACTACAAGTCACGCTATAATGTCCACTAACACCACCAGTCACTAAACAATCAGCTCATGCGATAACATTGCATGAGCCCTCCTTATCTATACGGCGAAACGATCGAGGTGTGAAATTGCTGCTTTTTACCGCTGCTTATTGTCCATCTAAATTGTCATAGTCGAAGGGCAGTGCTGTTTTACGGAGGAGTTTAGTTTCACACGATTCTTGTTCGCATAGCTTCCCTTTTACTAGTACTTGATCTTCGCATCTTTTGAGCCTCACAAGTTGTGTAGAATGTTGCTTTGCGTCCTTGAATCGTGGTTTTACCGTATTGTCCAATGGTCTTGCCAGTATCGTCATCGATATGCATGAACATCCGCCAACACCCTTCACAGCTGAAACTTTCAGCTCGTGCTTGTCTTGGGTGCGCTCACCTTCCCCTCTTATGTTATCATATAACTTAGAACCTTCCAAGTTGGAAGGCTGTTGGAATGCGCATCCATGATGTGCTAGAGCTGTTAGCCAGTCAGTTGTAGAGCGTCAGTACCGTCAGTCAGCGTCGTGCAATGTTATCACATGAGCTGATTGTTTTGTTACGGACCTCCTCCTGTACGTTCTACAAACTTTTCCAAGCTGGCCTGCATGCACCCTCGTACTCATCTTTTGTCTCCTTCTGTCACCTTTTGTTCTATTGTCCTGGGTAGCTACTTCCGCGCCATATTTGCCATAGCTACCCAGGCCCTTTTTCTTGCATTTGCCCTGACTCCCTCTCTCTGTCTTCCATAATGTAGTCGTTTCGTTCGACTTTGTCTCCTTCTCTTCGTCTATAATACATGTCTTCCACCTACACGTTCCGGTTGGAAGGAGCACACTTTCTGTACTCAACAGTTTAGTAACTGGTGGTGTTAGTGGGCATTATACCGTAACTTGTACTTCCTTGCTCCTTTTTCTTTTCTATAAAAGGGTAGTGTCTGTATTTATGGTACAAAAGGAGAAGAACAAAATGTTACGAGTTATGACTAACTGCCCCCAACGTACCCAGATTATACAGTCAGCGAGTACGAGTGCGAGGAAATGGCACAAAACTGACAAAGAGTACTGAGACGTTCAGCGCCCTGACACCTAGCTCCAACAATGTCTGTATTTCGTGATAAACAAGCAGGGCGCGGCTTCTACTCCGGAAAATAAGGTGGTTATTAATTAAAATCAACCAACGGTGAGACGTACCTCTGATATCCACACATCCAAGTTTCATGTACGAATATTGGGAGATTGACGGTCATACTACTCCCGAAGCCAGGTCAAACAAGGCAGGGCGGTGGTCCTAGTGGCCCTGAGGCACTAGCTGCGCTGTCCGTCGTGCTCCGATTTCCTGTCGCCATAGTCGCGTTGTCTATGCTCCTGTTGCCTCAAGGGAAATGGGGATGTCGAGAGCGGCAGTGTCAGTGTGGATTGCTTGTAAGACGAATTATATTGAGTGTAATGGCCAAGTTTGTCGCTTCCGATGATATTGGCCAGTTTGCGGCTTGGTACTTCGACCTGTAGTAACTATTTCTTTTCTTCAGGGGCGTCACAGGACCCCTTCACAGGGGGGTGCACAGGAATTTTGCACAGGAAAACATGAAAAAGTTCGCTGATAGCAGGCCCGTTGCACCGACTTTGGAGGTGGAGCGGTCATAGGGTACGGGGGCCCTCCCCCGGGAAAAATTCAAGCCAATTCCAAGCATTTCCGGGAATTTGGTGCCATTTAAGTGTAACTACAATGAAAGACTTTTTGATTCTGCAACAAGCCAAGAAGACGGTACGATCGGGGACAAGAATTCTTCATTATCCTCCCCGGGAAAAAATTCAAAAATTGAAGGCAATTGCAAGCATTTTCAGGCATTTGGTGCCATTTCAGTGTAACTATTTGACTCGTAGTGTAACTAGTCTACGAGTCGTACTGGTCATGTACTTGCACTCGCTACATGCACTCACGCGTTCGCGGCAGCACAGTACAACTAGTTTTAGTGCATGCAGTTTATTTGTAGATTCTACCAGCACTACACTTTTCATAACCAGGAGTTCGCAAAAAACCAAGGTCGATTTTTTTAGGGGGGTGCACGTGCCCCCCGTGCCCATTACGGGTGACGCCCCTGTTTCTTGCACTACAAATACAAAATTAACAAAATAGCACGAGCATAGTGGGGTAGGCAGGGGAGAATGGTGTTTGGAGTCACTTTACAAGGACAGTCTCAATTCCAGCGTATTCCATCCCGCCGCTTCACTTGAAGTTATCGAACAGTTTAATCAGCTAACACTCCTGACCTTGAGAAGCAGGTGGAACACGCATGCGCTACGTCTCAGGGCAAGATTGCCACCATCTGCAATGGGCGTGGTGACATATCAGTGTTCGTGTTTGGCTGTCGACTATTCAACCTAATTGAAGTAGTAATTCTGCAGACTGCATTGGACTACATGTAATCCAACACAGCTTGCATGCATTGCCACTCTGCAAAACCAAACGACCGATTGGGTTCAACATGTCGCAAGTGGCTCGGAAATGACTTTGGCTCTTACGTACAAGTAAGTCTACTACTTGGTACAAGTATAATTTTCCCTCACAAAATGTCGCCTGTATATGTATCTGTTCTCTCATCGCTTCAATCCAAAACAGTATAAGAGTAAAAATTTAACTCGGATACCGAGCCAGTAATAAATGTAAAAAAGAGAAGAAAACACATAAGAGTATAATTTGTTTTTCGGTGGCTTTCGTCTCTTACGAGTCCTTTTTAAAATGATGATAGGTTATTGAAAACCAGGTTTGGTGTACTGGCCTATTAGCACCCTTTACGTCCGCTCTCAGGCCGTAATAGGTGATTGTGTATCTCGGACCACAAGGCAGACCTCGTTCCAGAGTACATGTACTATAGTGCCCCTTCCTTGGCTTCTACACGCACTTACATATGCATGTACATGCACGTGCATGCTGTCACTAGTGAGCAGGCTTCCACAGCTTTCATCTACCATTCCCCCAAACCCGCCCCTCCATCTGGTATGCGTGAACTTTCATTCCTAGCGGCGAGCAGTTGGAACGTGCTTCTAGCTCACTGTCATAAAACTATGTCTCTGTTGTAATTTGTAAACAGATCTACATTGTTCTTAAGATTCACAGACAGTGAACACGTTCACACTCGTCCCCACTCACCACACCAATGTGCACATATTTAATATTTTATTGTTAGTATGGTCTTTTTCTATTACCCTTATCATGATTCTTGGGTCATCATCACCTTCCCTCATGTACTTCTAATATCACTCCTTTCCCACTTCTTGGAAAAGCGCCTCCCAAACCATTCAATCCACTTTGCAGACATACTTGAGTAGACAAAATCCGTGTCATGACTGACATCCGAGGCATCATCTTTCATAAAAAGCAACTACAACATCATTTTGCTGCAATAAAAAAATAATTGTTTTACAGGCACGATTAACACGCCCCTACCTACAAAGGACTATCTTCAAGTCGAAAGTTATTTTAAGGTTAACTAATATTTTTGGCAATGTTGTCCGCGTAAATGGGTGTTTCCTTCACTAAAGTTGCATCCCTTCCGCTCGCGCTCAATACTCTCTTTGTCTGCTGGACGCTTTTGGTGGGCACAAGATATTCCACAGCATTCAGGTGCTCGGTCTTTGTCGGGAAAACGTAAACAACGGGCTGAGGTGGGACTATAAAACGAGCGAATAGAAATCGTGTGCCACATATTTTAAAAACGAGTCGACCTTCTCTGGTCGAATATTTTCCTTCCAAACGCCACCGAAAACCAAGGCATCGAGGATGGAAAACTCGTCCTCCCTTGCCCAGCTCTATGAGGACCATTCAGCTTTGCAGTATGGCTATGGAAAGTCCTTGATAATCAGCCATCTTGGTCCTGGTGAGGGTGAGCAAATCCTAGATCTAGGATGTGGCACTGGCCGTCTTTCAAAGGATATCGCTGATATCATTGCACACGACGGCGAGGTACTGGGAGTGGACCCAAACACAGAGAGAATAGAAGTCGCCAAAGTGCATTATGAACGCCATTTGTCCAACGGAGCAAAGGTGAAGTTCATGACTGGTCTTGTTCATGATGCTGTGCCACATGGACCGTTTGATGCTGTCTTCTCCAACTTTGCACTTCACTGGGTACCGGACGATGATATGAATGCAACGATGAGCAGCATAGAGCGATGTTTGAAGCCTGGTGGCCGTCTTTGTGCTAACATCACACTATCGACTGGTCCCTATGCCAATGATCTTTCACTGAAGACGACAGGATTGTGTGAGGAGATGGTAACTGGAATGAATTTCCGATCTCTCGACTTCTGGAGAAATCATTGCAGAACGATGGGTCTGGAAGTACAATTCGCACATCAGGATGATGACATGGTCGTACGTTTCAAGACTGTTCGGGAATACTTCGAGTTCGTGAAGGCGTACACAGAAGGAGGTGTGGATTACGGAAAGCTGAGTTCTGAACAACTGACTGCCTTTATGACAAGTCATGATATGGGTAGTCTGGACTCGGAGCTTGTCAATCGTTCTGCAATGCTGACCGTGGTGGCGTCAAAGCCAGACAGTGCGTTGTTTTGAGAACGCTCTGCTTTTTAACCGGCATAAGTACTATTTTAAGTAGCCAAGTCTAATAATTTCCTTCATCCAATCATTTTCGTTAAGCACATTTATCGTGAAGCATATTAAAAACTAAGATGGTGAGCCAAGGAATAACGTTTTCCTTGTTTCAATTTAATATAATTATTATATTAAATTGAAACGAGGAAAACGGTGGGGCACAAGTTACGCGTTAGAATCCAGAAGTCCAGAAGATGGAATGTCTCGGTACTCCTTGTCAGTCTGGTGCTACCTTGTGCACGTTGGACTGTTCAAAACCCGGTTTAGTTGGTGGACTCAAACGCATAACTTGTGCGCACCGTTTTCCTTGTTTCAATCCATAGTAAAAAAACACGCTTTTCACAATAGCATGATAACAATAAAATCTCGATATGCATTTCTTTTTTATCTTATACAATACTTGTAAATAGTGTGTTCGAGACGCCCCGTCACATACACTGCTTTTCTATTTTCACTTTCATCACTTAGCAATGCTCTTATGAGCGGCACTTGGAGTTGTGGTAGCTGGACAGCGTGCTACATACATGTAACTTCCCTTTCATATTTTAATTAATTAAACACAAATAAGGAAGGATGTAAACTGTATTGCTGTGTCCCTGAGTTGCGCGTACATCCGATCATCGGATATACATGTTGTTTTAGTTGTTGTTGTTGTATTTTTTATTTCAATTTGCTCAGGGAACAGGAAATATGTCACTTCTCTGCGGTTGACGTCACAGTATAAGCATTAGCAGAGAAGTAGTGTTCTCTGTCCACCCGTGAACGGGTACGAGGGAGCACGGTGTGGGATAAAAGGAGGTGACGAGTGCAGGGTCGGCCTCTTTTGTCTTTGTGCGGAGAGTTGAGTGAGAGTGCCCACCCACCCACCCCAGTAATCATCATGTAATTTCATACATCATCGCTTTGATTATTCTAGTGATTTGATTATTCTAGAGTGTGCGGATGCATAATGGTCGGGCGTGGTTTTCTGGTTGTACGTAGCTGGAGTTTTTGGTTAGACTAGGCAATGGTTCTGTATAGTCATGACCGCGGAATTGTGTGCAAAGACAATAAGTTGGGGTGCTGTGCTGTGGTAGCCCCCACTGGCAGTGTTCACGTGTTCAATAGTGGTGTACACGTATGAGTGAGTGTGCGGATGTGTGCGCAACGAGTGAGTGCAGGGTGGACAGAGAAAATGCCTTCTCACCGGAGGGACGATTCTCCGATTCCTACCAAAAACGAGAAATCTGCGATATGAACATGCATTTTTGTTGCTGTCCACAGATTTGAGTATTATGCTCCCTAGCGTCAGCAATGTCGTTAGGTTGAGCACTCTTACCTTAGCGCGAACCCTTGCCGCTCGCCTTGTGCAACGCTCACTGCTCTAGGAGCATTTCGAGCACTCTTGGCGGTGTTTGCAGCTCTTTATAAAAATGCTTTGCTTCACGGAAACGTATTTCATTGCGAAGAGCTGCGCTTCGGTCCTCTGAGCTGTGCTGAGGAGCTCTGCATTCAAAACACCCTAATAATTATGGCAAATGTTATCACATACTGTATGAAGGCGATGCTTTTTTTGTGGAAGAGCTATCGCTTTTTGTGAGATGATTTAGGTGTACTCGGTACGTGTATCATAATAACATGATTTTACATTATTCGCCCCAGTCTTTTTAGCAACGACATCTAGATGGCATACTTGGTATGTTATCCCATCAGTTACGTCGAAGTATTTGTTTGTGCATGTAGGCAACTACGTGACAGTGCTCAATACACCAAGGTGCAGAGCCTACTACACACACTTGAGAGGAATTAAAAACGTTTCTGCTGTAACTCTGCGTTTCACGGTTTAACCGATCATCTGAAAGCAACTTGACTACAAATTTCAGAAGATATGATTGATGTCGGCTGCACGCTTGGATCATGGCGCGAATAAATGATACGGGTTGATAGTGTAATATGAAAATCAGTGACAATTTTGACGAATTGAAGAATTGTATGTGGCCAAGAAGGCAGGCGGATTGTGTCCGGAGTGTGTGTGTAATTTGAAAAGACTACACTGGAGTTACTCAAAACTTTCTATACAATAGGTGTCTATCCCGAGAATCGTCGTCCGCCGGCTGCTGAGATGTGACCTTGGGTTCAAGCTTCTAATCCAGGTGTCATGATATAAGAGTTTTTTTTTTTTTTGCTGTACTACAAGTTTTTTTGACAATGCAACACAATTTTTGTGGAAAGGTCACAACAATAAGAGACAAGATCAAAAGGAAAGCTTTACAATAATAATAATAAAACGTAGCCTGTAAAATGTAAAAAGTCACTGAGTACAGTTTAATTCAATATCCATGTCCAGTATTTATAATAAAAATAATCTGCTGCAATTTATAGATTCTCACATGCGAGCAACCTGGGCCTCAGCAACAACCAGTTCAGCAGACTCCGGATGCCGAACCGATCGCTCACGGAAAAGACCCCGTGAACCCCGCAAACACATGATGCATTATCGCAACAGGGCAAATGAGAGACGGCATCTGATGTAAGATATTACGTGGGAGTACTGCTCCTTCCTCCTTTCCGCTCTCAATAACGCGATTCGGCGATAGAGTGATGTCGCCGCTCTTCCCATGCCACCACTTGCCGACAGCACAACAAGCATGAACGTCGCATACTCCACCTCTCTCACTCTCTCTTCATAGCATCGTCGCTTTTCTTTTTCATGGCGCTGATAGACAGTGGTGTGTGGTGCAGATCGATTTGAGCGTGCATGAGGATTAAAAACCCGTATATCAAGTAAAGTACGCTCAAAACGACTGCCCCACAAACCACTGACCGCTACATCAAGCCGCGCATGCTCCTCCACAATAGCAGACCTGTATCTCATTCTCTCTCCAATGAGTGGCTGCAGCAGTGGCTCAATGGAGACATTATGACAGGTCTCTTGAAGGAGAGAGGCTGTCACATCCCGGATATCATTATGGCGGATAATGATAAAACCACCAAGGGGACATGACAAGGCATGGTCAATACCATTGTCCCGTCCACAAGAGCAATGAGTTGGTAACCTCGGCGGCATCCAACCATAACGGAGGCACAAGCCGTCCATGAACTCAGCTTTGCTCAGTGAAATGCCATACTTTTTCAATGGACGGCAAGTCAGCCAACTCGAGGCGCCAGGTTCACGGGCGAGGACAATGGTGTGTCGCAAGGCATCCGACGCATCATTGCTGATACGCCGTCGGTTGATACAGGGGCGATCCTGATATTGCGAGCTCAATGCAAAATTCGAGAAACTGTTCTGTGGCACCTGTTGTTATTTGGGGGGGGGGGGAGGGGGCGGGTAGCAGCAGATATATGCATCCTGGTTATAGAGGTTTTTCGAAAAGTGGTCACGTGCCGGTCCCGCGTGGGCTCAGGTGACCTTGAGTGGCAAAAAGACCGTGACCTGGTGACAGCTGCACTTTTTGGTTTGAGTTTGCACTATTCCAGTATTTCTTTGCTGATTTGACGATCAGATTCGTGCTTGTTTGTGCGTTCTTGAGAGGGTACCTGCTTGTTATGACTGCTGAAATGGAGCCTAGAGAATTTGGAAAAATCTACGGTGAGCTGGACGAAGTAGCCAAGAAGCGGTATCGCGAGAAGCTTGACCGAATTGTTTCAAATGTGTCCGATCCGTACGTCCTCTCCAAAAATTCTGCCGTGGAGTTTTTCCCGAGTATCGAGTGGCCTGATGTTTATAACTATCTTGTAAATACTCCTAGTCCGTACACCAAAGAGTCCTTGAAAGCCTACAAAAGTCTGGATGCTTATAATTTCGTAAAATCTGGCTGGGTTGGAGACGTCCTGTCGTTTCCTGCAAATGCTGACAGCACGAAATTTTTCGTGACAGCTTCGGTCAGGCATTCGCAGACTGTGTCTGCAGATAATCTGAGGCCTTGGGTAGCCGCGGAGAAGGACGGAATCGTGATTTGTGCGCATTGTAATTGCATGGCTGGCCTGGGCGAAGCGTGCTCGCACATCGCAGCTTTGCTCATGAGCTTGTCTGTCCGTACGTCCATGGCAGTAGAGCCTGCATGTACCTCCCTGCCTTGTCAGTGGATTGCCCCAAGCATGAAAACTGTGGAGTATGCTAGGGTCATTGACATTGATCTTGCTGTGCCCGACCCAAGGAAGGATAAGAATAAACAACCAAGAGCTACCAGCAGTTCCGCCAAGAGCAAGCCTGCTCCGTTTGACAATCCCACAGCTGAGGAAGTTGATGCCCTATGTGCCTCTCTGGATTCCGCCGGCTCTTGTGCGGTGCTGAGCACTATGCCTGCCTTCTCTGACCGGTACGCTCCAAAGGATCAGGACGGCTGCCCACCATACCTGGTAGACGAGCTCTACAATGACGCACTGTTGACAGCCAACTTTGCCGATGTGCTGCAGCACTGTGAAAAAGTGTTCAGCGCAATAACTGTGACTGCGGAGGAGGCAAAGGCTGTGGAGAGGCTCACAAAGGACCAGGCTACCTCCAAGCAGTGGTTTCGCTACCGTGCTGGCAGGGTAACAGCATCCCGCTTCAAAGCTGCTACGCGCACCAATCCCAGCAATCCATCCGTGTCGCTCATCAAAGCCATTTGTTATCCGGAGGCGCAAGCGTTCACAACTTCAGCCACTAAATGGGGCTGTGAGCATGAGGCCAGTGCGCGTGAGCTGTATGTAAGGAAGCAGGGGGCTGTTCACAAGGAGCTGTCTGTGACTGAGTGCGGTCTTTGCCTGTCTCCTGACTTCCCGTATCTTGGGGCAAGCCCAGATGGCTTTGTCAGTTGTGCATGCTGTGGGGCCGGTGTGCTTGAGATCAAGTGTCCCTATTCATGCCGGGACAAGGCATTCGCTGATGCTGCTGACGAGAGCAAATTCTGCTTGGAGAAGGACCCGTCTTCCTCCGGGTTGCTGCCACAGCTTCGCCTAAAGCACGACCATGCCTACTACTATCAGGTCCAGCTCCAGCTGAAGGTCTGCGCTGCCAGACACTGTGACTTCATAGTCTGGAACAAGGAAGAGCTGCACGTGGAGCGCATACTTCCTGATGCGCCGTTTATGGCTAAAGCCTTGGAGGCAGTTGTAGATTTCTACAAACTTGGAGTTCTACCGGAACTAGCCGCTAAATGGTATTCAAAGAACTTTGATAGCTTACCTGACGGACCACCAGCAGCAGCGGGCGCATCAGCCACAGTGGGTCTGCCACAGACTACATTGTCATCGCCGGGTGGTTGTTACTGTGACGGGAAAGAGGCCGGTGATGTAGCGAAGTGTGCTAATACTGATTGCACTCGCCGTTTCTTCCATGTGAAGTGCCTAGGCCTCAAGAAGAAGCCCGGTAAGAGCTGGCATTGTCCTGAATGCCGCAAGGCAGCTCGCCAGAAGAAGTCGAAAGCTTGAGGAGTGGTCCTGTTAGAATTATGTGCATGCATCCTGAAGATTGTGTTGGTGCTTCTCTCTGCTCAAGTAACTGTATCTGGCTGGACTTGTCCCCTTGTCTGTATTGTGTACGCATCACTTTGTCTGCACTGGTGTCGCGACAGTCGATTGCTTTGATTCATGCTGGCTGGCTCTTTATGATAATAGTTCCGGTGTACCAGCGCTGCAGCTAGCGTAGGCTGTGTGTGCAGCCATATGCACTTGCCTTTCACTTTTGTAAGCTCCTTCACTGCGTGTGAAAGGATGAGATTTGTTTTGTAGTTCGTGGAGTGAGTTAGCCTTTTCTCCCATGCAAGTAGCTTGGCGTGTTCTCGCTCCTTTTCCTTTGCTATAATGTATTTTGAAACTCGGGTATTGAGCCAATAATAAAAGTAGAAAGGAAAAGGACATACAGTGGTGGAGAGTTACTCTTAACTCGTTTCCATATGTCCTTTTCCTTTCTACTTTTATAATGTATTTGTAATGTATTTCAGTTTGCTGATAACAAGATGAGTTTACAGTCTTCTCTCGAGTGGTAATTATTAACAGGTCCTACCTTTCAGGAATACTGATACTGAGGTATTGTGCAGCATTCACTGGTCATGCCTGTTCTTCATTTCACAGTCTGCCGTATGGTATGTACGTTGCTCAAGTCTACCCCTGACGATGCCGTCATCCTGCAACTTGTACAGTTACATTGTATACGCATGACGTCGCTGGATATCTTGTGTATGGAGTATGGCATAAACTAGTTTTCTAATTTTGAGGTATTCAAATCGTATGTCAGTAGCGATTACACTGTTGTACCTCATCAATCACATTCTGTATAATTATTGTGTGAACCAGTGTCTTCTTTTAAACCAAGATCCTCTCCATAGTGAAAGCCATTGGACCACCACTCAGACTTTGTTGTGCCTGTGAAAGGCAATTGCGGCAACAAGAGAGATACACTAAACTCCCAATTTGGCTGAGTTTGACTCCTGGGAAAGGGAATGGAACCCCAGCATTGAAGTGGATTTACACCCAAAGCTCATCCACAACCGAACAAGTTCAACTTGTCTGGGTGCCGATAGTGTTAGTTTATATGCAAATATTGAAGTTCACATTGCCGAACACAAAGACAGTTTCATTAATCATGGTGTACAGCTATTTTCCATTTGATGCTATTAAAAAAATAAAACAATACATTCACAGTTCAGCGCATAGCCGGCCAGTTCAGGCATCCAATGGACATTGAAACAGGGTGCCACCAGACATAGGCAAAATAACTGACACTCGTTGATATGGCAAGCAGAGCTGACATTGCAGGACCATGGTGGCATGATGAGTTTCATGACCAAGATAATAACGGCAACGTGTATAATGAGCAGAGTACCACAATGCATAAACCCGTTGCAGCAAATCACAATCATCTACAAACTACTATCACAGTGCTCAGTTGAGCGGCACAACAGATTTGCAGCAATTGCACAAAGCACAGCACACACTAACAATACGATCAATCATGGACTCCTTCTCATCCGTATCATGCTTCAATAGGGTGATAGGCAGGGTTGACTGCAAGATGGTATACTTCTGCCGAAGCAGGCCGATCACCCTCTCAACGTGGATACGCACATTCGCGATTTGGCGTGACTGCTCGAGCTCCTGCCTTCTCAGCTGCTTCTTCCCCCTGGTGAAGGAAGGGATGACTAGTTTCGCACAGTACATGCCAACGCTGTCTTCGATAGTAAATCCACGATCCGCCATGACTTGATCTCCCGGATTGAGGAGCTTCAATAGGCCACAGTTCTCCGTCAAATGCTTGTCAGGTGTTCGTCCGCCCCAAGCCTTGGAGATGAAGGATATGGAGCCTTGGGGTGTGACAGCAACCAAAAACTTGACAGTGTTGTGGGATTTGTAATGTGAAAAGGTGAGAGCTCTAGCCATAAGATTACGTGGCCTCTCCATAAATACCTCGAAACAGTCGATTATGCAGACGCAGCGACCGAACTGTCCGCGGAAGCTCCTCGGCATGGTCTTCTCCAGGTCACCATGGTTTGGCCAGCGGATAAGTGGGCGTAGCCGGACGAACATCACTTGAATCCACTTCTCAAATATCTTTGTGACAGTGGCCGGACTGATGCCAAAGCGGTAAGCCAAGTCCTGATGCGCGAGGTTCAGTCTAAGTTTCATGAGCACGAGGATGAATTGTTGGAAGAGGGACAACTTGCTATGACCATGGGCAGAGAGAGGCTTTGACACATAAGAGAAGACAGTTGACAGGATTTTCACATCAGGCAGGCCAGTGTAGTAATGGACTTTGGCAGGGTCATTTTTGAAATTATCTTCAGTGTACCCATAAGACGGCTGCTTCAGCTTCAAGGTGGCGTTCTCCAGCTCCAACTCCGTCACTCGGGCCTGCAGTTTCGCTACTGATGCCTTCAACTGCTCCTTTTCACTCTCCAAATCGTGAAGCTTGCCCATGGTGAGATCTGTTTGGCAAGATTTTGAAGTGGACGCGGATTCAGCAGGATCAGGAGTAGGAGTTGCTGCAGTCGATTCCACAGCCTTTGTAGCGCTTTGATCAGCAAACAAACGAGTCCGCTTTGCACGCCGGTGGTAAGCCTCCAACTCCTCCTGCATTTTCCTCTTGACTGGGGACCGTACAAACGTAAACACACGTGGCACATAGTCTGGTGACAAAGGCTCATCACTCTTCGCCCCGCCGATAAAATGCGCTCCACATAACCAGCTGTGCTTTCCTGGTGTCCAGTTCTCCCTTCGCAGAGCAGTTATCCACTTTTCCCTGCGCTCAGGTTCACTTTCTTCAGAGGGCAATCTTGTCCAACCTTTGTCGCCCTTTTTGAATCGTCTCGTACAGCCAACAGCCGAGCAGCTCTTCCCCATTTCGACCTTGATCAATATCGGTTACACAAACAAAGCGCTAAAGATAAACCTGAAGATCAAGCGTAAAGCGAAAATGGCCAGTGTGGACTGAGTGGATAGCAAAGAAAGACGACAAGCCGTCAACAAAATAAATAAAATTGTATTTGGCGTTCAATCTCGATCTCACTCGATCTCATCTTTTGCCACTCAACACGCCAGCAGCTGCGCCGCGTGGGGGCGTGTGACGTCATTCGAAAAACCTCTATAACTTACTTTTATTTCGAAGTAGTGTGACAGCTGGTACTTGTAGTCCAATGGTGAGACGCGGTCGTCAGAGTGCATAATTATTATACCGACGGCGTATGAATAGGGTTGTTCCATCACGAGAGTGCGTTGAAACAAACCGTGACAGGCACTTGAGACCGGAATGCAGGACAATGAATATTGACTTGAGACCAGCGTAAGTTTTAGTATCATGACATATTATTATGTCACTTCGGAGCCTAAAAAAATGTTAAACACTTGGAGAAGGACAAACTTCAAGCTCGTTATGGAACGTTTTCCTTAAGTATGCTTTCACGCCTTCTCGTCAGGTGGGATACAAGCAAAGATCAGGCAAAACTAACAACTGTACAAGGCATGAACATGTCTCTTCAGAGACAAGAAATATGATACACATTTGGAGAAGGACAAACGTCAAGGTCATTACAGAATGTTTTCCTCAAGAATGCTTTCATGCTTTCTCGTCAGGTGGGGTACAGGCAAAGAAGATCAGGCAGATTTAACAGCGATACAAGGCGTGAACATAGCAAACATCATACCTCTGCGGGTTTCTGCGCAATGAGGCGAAGGTACTTGGATTCCGTGAGCACGTTGTCAGCCCGTGACTGGATATTGTGTGCCTTCATCAGTACAATGACATCATCATCTCCTATGGCATGTCCTGTAACACCTGCATCGGTGTAGGCTCTCACCACGTTGATACAGGTATCCACGTTGTCCCAGCAAGGGTTTGTGCTCTCTTCAGCAGCCACAGAAACATCAAATCCAGCCAACTCACACATATTGCTCCAGTCTTGCCCACCTTGACCAGGAATATGACTTGGACGTACAGCCGGGCTATCATTTCCAGTTACAAGACGCTCAATAGCCTCGAGCAATGCTCCAGTCGAGAGAGCAATGTGCGCGCAGAGCTTTCCTCCAGGCTTTAGGCAGTCCAACGCGTCCTTCAAGGTTTCCTGAATGCTTCCATCGGGTACCCAATGGAGGACAAAGTTGCAGAAGATGCCATCGTACGGTCCTAGGCTCGCTGCATCACCCACCAGACCCACAACAAACCGAGTCTTGGAGTTATGGTGCAGGGCATTCTTACGAGCCAGCTGTATCCTGCCTGCATTAGGATCAACTCCCACAACTTTGCCTCTCTTTCCAACTTTAGAGGCGAGGCGTGTCGCTAGACGCCCTGTTCCGCATCCAAGATCAAGCATGCAATCTCCATCTTTTGGTTTTAGGTCATTGTCCATGAGGGACACTCCCATTCGGTATTGGAAATCACAATTCTCATCATAGAGCGTAGCCTTTTCTGCAAACATGTTGCTGCTACTCGGTCTGGATTTACTTCTACAAAAATAAGTATAATAATGTACGCGTAACGCGTGCCAACTGAACGGTGTCTGTAGGTATACTGAGGGTTTGGTATCCCGGATGCATGTACATGTACATGTACCTACATGAACATGATTGTGCTTATCACTTATCAGGCACACATGGGGTCTCGGCAAAGGACTGGTGGTACGTGTGCGTGCACCTTGCACTGTTTTCGCTAATCGCTCTCACACCGTAGTGTGAGTGCGATTAACTACAATTATTACAAATCGTTCGCACTTCAGGATACTTTTGTAGATGACACCCGTATACCCTGTCAGCAGAGCACACTCCAAACCATCACCACACTACAACAACAATGGAGGGGAGAAGTCAGTTGTATGTACAGTCAACTTCGCTAATAACGACGGCGGATATAACGACAATTCGCGAATAGAGAGTAGTTGTGTAGACACACCAATTCCTAGGCGGGTTCTGCTCGAAAAGGTGGCAGATTCTGCTCGAAAAGCAGTGAAATTGGCAGAACCATACAAACTTTATGGGGGGAAATTCCTCGAATTCTGCTCCATTTTTTATCCACATACCAAACATGCATGAAACTTACCAGAAAAAGTACCGAATTCTGCCAATTTTACTGCCGGCAGAATCCGCCGGACCCTACTGGCCATTCCCAAAGCACTGCAAACTGAACCAATTCCTTTACGCACAACGTTTCCGCAAAATTGCCATTCGTCAGGCACGAAATGAAACAATGATCATTGTTTCATTTCGTACCTGATGTTAGGTTTTGGTTCGGTTTGCACTGCTTTGGGAATGGTTGTGTCCAACCAACTACTCTCTACGGATGAAGCTGAAAGATGCGTCAAAATATTCGCAAATAGTGCAGCATGTACGACAAAAAGTACTTTTTCATGCGCTAACTCAAAAGTAACTCGCTCGCTAGACCTTCGCTTGGGCTTCATGGTTGGTATGACTTTTGGCGTTTATGTGAGCGTATGATAATAATCTCTTGTGCAACGCTCACTGCTCTTGGAGCATTTCGAGCCCTCTTCGCGGGGTTTGCAGCTCTTTATAAAAATGCTTTGCTTCACGGAAACGAATTTCATTGCGAAGAGCTGCGCTTCGGTCCTCTGAGCTGTGCTGAAGAGCTCTAACAGAGCGAAACAGTTGCTGTCCACAGATTCGAGTAACAATCTCTTTAATAATATTAACATCTTTATTTCAGGATTACCCAACGCCGACGAACGCTTTTCAGGGGGATCTCCTATTTGAACATATTTATTACAACATCTCAAGACTCGGTGGAAACACCGGCCAATATCTTGAACAGGCGGAGTGAGACCATATCCTTAACGTCTGTGGGAAGAGTAAGCCAAACAGAAACAGCAATAAAGAGAGGGGAGCGCCAAAGAGTGGATGAGTTACCCTTGGGAAGCACAAGCGAGTCTCTAGTTCTTAGAGAAGAGAACCAATTAAAACACATGAGATAAGGTGGGCACAACTCGAGCTTAATAGAATGGACAAGAGCAGCCAGGCGTGCACTGCATCTATGTGATAACGGAGTTAAGTGAGCGAGTTTATAAAGAGCGGATGATGAGAGCATGCGGGGTTGACGGAAGAGATTTTAAAGGATTTTCTTGTGGTGTAGTTTGAAGCAGACAGGACAATTCAGCCCAAGACGTATCGGCATAATCGAATACTGGGCGAAGATAGACTGAATAAAAAGGAAGGTTGCAAGAGACTGGGAGCTATGAGCAGTGGGGGGGGGGGGGGAGAGAGAGAATATCTAAGGAGTATCTTGATTTTTGACAGATATATTCGATGTGGGGCACCCAAGAGAGTGCAGAATATTACAATGCCAAGGTTGTTTGTGAGAAGACACTATGTCAGTTGGATTTGGAAAATTGGGATGGACGAGAGATGTGAATTCCGGCTGAGACGGGAAGAGCATGATTTTTGTTTTTGATAGATTTGGGGACAGCCTCCAGGACAATATCCAGGAAAGAACCTCCTGAATGCCAGCACGCAAGTTGTTTTTCAGGTCAGTGAGGGAAGCCGATGAGTTGAGAAGGGTCGTGTTATCAGCAAACAAAGATGTTCCAGGGAAGACTGCAGGTAAGTCGTTTACGTAGATTTTAAATAGTAGGGGACCAAGAATTGATCCTTGAGGAACCCCTGACAATACTGGTTCTGCAGCCGAGGATGTGCCTAGCACGTTTACGTACTGATAACGCCTAGAAAAATACGATTTGAGCCAGGAGAGTGGCTGTGTGCTTAAACTGAATGCATGCTTGAGCTTTGCCAAAAGTCCCCGATGCCAGACAGTATCAAATGCCTTGGCCAAGTCAAAGCAGCAAATACCAGCAAGGGCACTTTCATCCCTATGCTGGCATATCTGTTGCACGATGCGCGTTAATTGAAGGGAGGTGGAGTCGCCTTTACGGAACCCAGATTGTACAGGACTCATGAACGGCAAAACATGTCTGTATAAGTGATCATAGAAGATGCTTTCACATACTTTGGACAGGCAGGGAAGAAGAGAGATAGGGCGATAGTTTGCAGGTTCGTGGCAGGAACCTTTCTTGACAACAGGTATGACCTTCCCTGTCTTCCATGCAGAAGGGAATATGCCGGTGGTAAATAACACGCTGAAAATATGGCACAAAGTGAATGATATGGATGGTGCTAGGGCCTTGCCGTCGGAACCAGATGCCTTGCACGTCGGAAGCGCCTTCAGATGACGCCGGACAGTGGCAGTTGTGGTGATGGCAGACGTGGAACAAGCCGATGGCTCTGAGGGGTGAGAATAGCGGGAATAGAAAGCGAAGGGTCATCCGGCCGAGTCATAGAGGCAAACTGGGCATTTAATGCTGTGGATTTGGCCAAAGGGTCAGTCACCTGCTGAGTCCTTGTGGTGAGCGACGGAATTTCCTGTGATGCATTTCGAATTCTTGCTTGTCTCACAAACTGGTGAAGCGATGGATGATGTCTACCCTGCAAAGTAGTTTCCATTGAACGTATATAAGCTCTGTACTTTGTCCGCGTCAAGGTTTTCACTAGATTTCGCTGCTGTTGGTATGCTTGTTTGCTTCGTTTTGTTGGGTACTTCTTAAAAATGCTATAGAGATCATATTTCCACTTGATTGCTGTGCGGAGATGGGCATCAACCCAGGGTGGCTGATTGGGCCGTGGGCAGCGGTGAGAATATGGCTGCTTGCTGAATGGCCAGAAGTGTCTCTCAAGGGCACTGTTGAGAAAGGAGGGAAAGTGCGAAAGCGCATCTTTGACATTTCTAGCACGCAGGTGCCAGCTCCAGTCAATATCAGCGAGCTCTGCATTCACACTATCCCAGATGGAAGATGGCACGGATTTATAGTCGTAGTGCGGCTTTACAGGAACATTCCTGAAGCTTCATTGGGGTGCAGCAGCGGGATGTCCGTTTGCAACAGGTTCCTCACGACTGAGGACCTGTGCGTGGTCAGATACACCAAGAGGAGAAACAGATGTGACAGAGAGTAGCAGGTGAGGATGATCCGAGAGTAAAACGTCAATACACGATGATGAGCCGTGGGGTGGGGGGGGGGGGGAGGGTGAAGTGCGTGGGGAATGTCACCATTTGCTCAAGGGCAAAACAAGAGAAGAGGTTGTGAAACTCTCTTCCAGCACAATTCGTGTACATAACTAGTCCATCATACATGATAGTGGAGTTCAGTAGGATGTTGGCGTTTCGGTATGTCACAATTCGTCTTCGCTTAGCTTCCCCTTCTATGTGTATTGCATAAACTTGAGCCTTCCAAGTTGGGTGGTCTGTTGCTTTGCGTCGTCGAGTTGTAGTAAGGCCGGTCTGTCCAATAGTCTTACTTGTTTCGTCATCATCCAGTAACTTTCGGCATTCTTTGTTGCCGTGATGCGTAGCTCATGCTCGTCTTCGGTGCGCTTTCCTTCCCCTCTTGGACCTTTCCGAACCTAAGCCTTCCAAGTTGGAAGGTTATTGGTTTGCGCCTTGGAGAAGTGTTGGAGCTAGGTGTCAGGTCGCCGAATGTCTCAGTACTCCTTGTCAGTTTTGTGCCATGTTGTCGCACTTGCTGACTGTATAAGATCTGGTTACGTTGGTGGACAGTTTGTCATAACTCGTAACATTTTGTCCTTTTCCTTTCTTCATCACAACTATATTGGCTCACCATCCGAGTACAATTGTATGTGTGAATAAAAACGAAAAAAAACTAGAGAGAAAAAACCCATGCAGGAAAATACAAGGGCACTGTCCTGCCCACCGTCATCTCCAAAACCTCACAGCCAGCCCTCCGAGATTGCCAACTCTCGCAATGCATTTGAAGATGTCACCGTTGTGTGCAGTGCTGGCTCCATTACTGAGCCTGGATACTTCCTTTCAGGTGCAGCCTGGGCAGCCCGGGCGTGAATGTTGTGGGTAGCCGGCGCCGCCGCAGCCCTGGAGTAGGAGTGGGGTGCACCGGTGTCTGGCACGCACCCACAGCCTGCGCAGGTCCTGGAGGGCATTCGCGGTGAAGGACTGGTACATTCTTGTTGGGTGCCGGCCAAGCACTCCTCCAGCCTCCCCACTCGACTGCAAGTTACGTCCGCATGCGCATATGTGTGTGTGTGTGTGTGTGTGTATGTATGATGTGCCCTAGCTCACTTACTAGTACATGTACACGTAGATCATGTCCATGATGCCTTTCCTCTGCACAGGTCCACCGCACTATTGTTTAAGATTTACATATTATTTCTGCATATGCATTACATACTAATATCACTATGATCGCGCTGGCTTCATCCCGTATCTCCTAAGCTATCACCCCCCCCCCCCCGGCCACTCCCGCTGCATCTACCCAGTGTTGACTCCGAGACCCACGGTCGGACGAGCTGTCCAAGCCCCACCACCACTGCCGTTTCTGTACTGCCTTCTCTATACATACATGTACGTATGTACACTGTACATTTATAATCGTGTGCACATTCACATTCACATGTCTGAAGGTTTGTAGTTTTCAATAAAAAAAGTCTGAGACTGAGGTGTAGTTTAGGGGCTAGTATGGGAAAAGAAATTAACTTTTAGAAACGTGCCATTGCCCATGGGTATTTGGTACCGATGTTCAGTTCCTAGTTCCACTAATTAAAGGCGATGTGTATGACATAACAGTGTAAATCATGCCACACGGCTATGGATTTTAGGTGCACACACTAGACCGCCAATTAGTCGGGTTCTTTTTAGACATGGGTTCATGCTGTAGTTATACAATACATGTACATGTACGAGTACATTAAGTGTAGATGTACATATTAGATAAACCTAGTACTGTACAAGTACATGTATCGTAGAAAAACGCTTTTAGTTCGACAATCATGCACACATTTAACACATTGCTGCGTGTACTCTAGATAAGACAAATCGCTCTCCCCCGGAGGCCTATAGCGCTTCGGAGCCGTCCGCAGTAAGGCTAATGGGTTCGGGAAGTTATTCACGCGTTAACTGACAGCAACCTGCGGGTATATTTTACAGTAGTTGTACGGGGTTTGCATTGGACAATACGCACAAGCTGATTCTCTTATGAACGCGGATTATTCACACGGATGTTTTCCGCTAGGCTTCCTGCTCGATTGGCAACTGCATGTGCAGTACATGTACATGTACGATCGTCTCATGAGTGTTTTTGAAACATGAAACTCGGAGTTACGAGAAGGATTTTTGGTCTTTGCTGTTCTGCCCCGTGTGTACATGTACATGTATAGTAGTAGCCGGGTAGGTCAGGGTTCCAAACATGCAGGAGGAAACAAATATATTGACAATAGATGGACATAGCGAAAGGAGAACGTTTCATGGAGGAACTACCCGTATCCGAATATGAGCGTACCCAATTATCAATACACATGTACTTGTCATTGTGAATGCAAGTGCATGTACATGTACATCAAATGGCATGCACTGCACATCATTCCAACCATCTCTGCTGTCCGCAACTATAGGGAAGGCACACATCAGTCATGTGTTGGTTTTGCTACTGACATACGATACATACATGTACATGTACAATGACAATCCCCAGGTTTTAATTTCAGTTGCCTGAAGATTACCTCGGCTTGAAACTCTGAGTTACGACTTCTTTAAACCGAAACTCTCGCTCTCTCCCCTCTTTCTCATGTTAAAATACTCGGCGATCTGTGTATTGTGCACGTTTCAGGAAGTTTGGCCTACGCTCTTTGTACATGTATTACACAGTATAGAATGTCTCAATACTCTGTCAGGTTTTTGTGCCCTGTCTTGCCACTTACTGACTATTGTTGAATCGGGAAAAGGACGACTGACGACACATTATCCAGACATTACAACGGGAACAGGTTGGTTGGGGGAACGACATTTATTATAGACGACGAGACAAGAGACCAAGACGAACGAAACGACTACATTGAAGAGTGAGGAAAGAGAGAGCGAGATCAAGTCTAAACGGCAAGATAAAGGGCCTGGGTAGCTATGGCAAATATGGGCGCGCAAGTAGCTACCCAGGCCAACGGAGCAAAAGGAGACAAAAGGTGCGTACGCAAGTGCATGCAGGCCATGCGCCAGCTAGAAAATGTACGGGAGGTGGTACCTAACATACCACCCCTCCATGAAAAAATCCCGCGTCCTCGCGGAGAGAAAAAAAAAGAGAGAAAAAGATTTAAAAAAACGACTGAAGGAGAAAAAACACACACACACACACACACAACGCACGGGCCTCACAAAAGTGTGTACTAAAAAAATGCACTACAGATCATTACAACCGTCAACGTTCCTGTACTACTCATACTATAGTGTGTACAAGGCCAATAACAACGGGCCCAAACGCCCCTTCAAAACATGGCACAAAAAAGACTATTGGAGTTCGACGAGGGACTTGAATTGTATTCTGATGACTAGTATTTTGCACGGCTAATAGAGCCTAGTTACACTTTAATATACGACATAAATAAGAGAGCGTGGCTCACCATGATCGGACCCCTAATATTAATGAAGGACACCCGCGCGCACACACACTAACAAAAAATTCACGAAAATAAATTTGACGAAGAAGGAACGCATACAAAAAAAAGAAAGAGAGAAAGGTAGCTGACCTGCATGGCTTGAACGACACGAGGTTGATATAGACGAGACGAGGTTGGCGTAGGAGAGACGAGGTTGATAGAGACGAGACGAGGTTGGTGTAGGAGAGACGAGACTGACATGGACGAGACGAGGTTGACATAGACGAAACGAATGGCGGTTGAGGACGGCTGGGCATGGGATGATCTCAGGGTCGTGGGTCGATCAATAATCGGGCGCCAATGTTGAATCGGGAAAAGGACGACTGACGACACATTATCCAGACATTACAACGGGAACAGGTTGGTTGGGGGAACGACATTTATTATAGACGACGAGACAAGAGACCAAGACGAACGAAACGACTACATTGAAGAGTGAGGAAAGAGAGAGCGAGATCAAGTCTAAACGGCAAGATAAAGGGCCTGGGTAGCTATGGCAAATATGGGCGCGCAAGTAGCTACCCAGGCCAACGGAGCAAAAGGAGACAAAAGGTGCGTACGCAAGTGCATGCAGGCCATGCGCCAGCTAGAAAATGTACGGGAGGTGGTACCTAACACTATGAATAGTAGCGTGCAGTGGTGAACAGTTTTAAAAATAATCTTACGAAAGTAACTCGTATTCATCTGTGCCGTTCCCTTTAACATGTATAATTACTGGTACCGGTAATGCGGTATACTCAATTGCGGACAGAACTGTTTCGTCCTTTGTGGACTCATCAGCGCAGCACAGAGGAAATGAGGCCAAACCTGATAGCAATGAAGCATAAATATTTCCAAAGCCAGATTTAAACCAGGCCCGAATGTGCCTTGCCAGAGTCCCCAAACTGGCAAGTCAGTGTGCTCCGCATAATCACCAGTATGTGTACCAGTATATACTGCTCGACTTCACATACAATGTAGCATGCACGCGTGTTGCTAATCTAAGTAGAGGGTTGAATAGCAACCACGGCTGAGATACCATGAAGAAGCAGAGAGAAAAGAATAGGAAAAAGAAGGAAAAGACAGCAAAAAAATTAAGTAAGGCAAGTTGCGCATTCAAAGCACACACACCATTCGACCATTGGCACAGGTTAGATTTCCTGAAAAGAATAAAAGTAGAAGATTTCTTTGGATACGCATTCAATTAGTCCTTGAAACTAGAAGAGGATGTACAGGTTCCTGCACGAGTACAAGGGCAGTACCGCGGAATCCAGCCCGCGCCGCGATAGCGGCAAGGGCTGGATGAACAGCGGTAGTGGCCGAGTATGAGTGACTGGAACGTGTTTCCCGTGTGCACCCAGGCCAAATGAGGAGCTACATGTACATGACATCCACACCTGCATGCATTGTGTTTTGTGATTGTTTTCTGGTACAGTGTCAGTGGTAGTAGTCCACAGTGCTTTTCTTCTCGTGGTGGGCATTGTCCACTTGGCATCGGGCATTCTGACTGTTCGGTTTCTACGGATTTTTCCCAGGGCTTGATCGGAAAGTCCGAAACGTCGGCAAATAATTGCGCGGGTCCTGCATATTGCTGAGCATTGCGCGCTTTGGTGGAGGCTCATCCGGCTCGTCCAAGATCTCCTTCGCGAGCGACTGCGCAATAAAAGTTTCAGTCTCTTCCTCCACTTTTTGGAGGATCTCGTTCACATCTCCAATACCGTTCAACAAAGGGGCTTCTTGTCTCCCAGTTCCAGATCAAATGTTGGAGCGCCATGATGACAGTTGTGGTTGCAAACAGTCGCTCTTCTGCGTTAGTTATTTATTAGTCAGGTCTTTTTTGATCTTGTTGGTTTTCCACTTAGTCGCTCTTTCCGCGCAATCCGGTGCCTTGTATTTTATGAAACATGCGGCAAGTAACCAATGAAAGACTATGAAGTAGAGAGTCAGTTCAGTGGTACTGCCCGTCGTCAAGTGACGCCGGGCAGTGGAATCCGTTCCTTCCCGTCGTCAATTGACGACGGGCAGTAGAATCCGTTCCTGCCCGTCGTCACTTGACGACGGGCAGTGGATTCAGTTATCACATGAGCTGATTGTTTAGTAACCGGTGGTGTTAGTGGACATTATAGCATAACTTGTAGTTCATTGGTCCTTTTTCTTTTCTATAAAATAATTAATTCCTGGCTCTCGATCCGACTTCATTAATATGATTTGAGTTTGTAATAATGATACTCAAGTAGCTTCTGAAAACGAAAGAAATACTCGTCCTCCCAATTTGAGGGATATTTGAGTACCTCCTAGTGATAACCTAAAATTATTAGTTGTTTGATAGCGACCGATTGTTTTCCTGTCGGTATGCAAAGCTACTCCCAGATGATTGAAATGAAGATAGCATATAGGGAATGAACATGGAAGGATATACATGTACATGTACATGTAGAACACCGGGACCTGCATGTACATGTACAATAAAAGTAGCACGTTGAGTACGCCAAGGTATCACAAAGGTGAGGATAAGGTTGGTACTCGTGCAGCAGTTCGGAGCGGCATTTGTGAGATCACGCCGATAACTACTTTTGCACTACGCCTTACTCCTGACTTGTTGACATGCGACACTAATTATTGTTCGAGTACGTCTTGATAAGGGTGCTTGGACGCACGTCATAAAATCAAGTTCAGACTTTCACAAGTTACAGTGTATTATATCCGTTCATGCGGCAGAAAAGTGGCAAGTTTGGTAACTAATACGTGTAATCGATTTTTGGTTCTGACACCACTGCGACAAATTAATAGCTACACCGCAAATCGTTACCTCGGGGTGAAATTAAAACGTATCAGATCACCTGGGAGTTGAAGTATGCGCATAATTACACTGATAGAGTGTATTGAGAAACATCGCTTCTTGTGTAACCTCCGGAGTGAAAAGGTGCAAGGCAAAATAATTATCACAAATAATTTTGCTGCAATACAATCACAATTATCTTTACAGGTACCGATAACACGCCCCATTTGCGAAGCATCTTTCCTTGATATGTGGGTCATGCTTTGCCGCATACTCGATCGTTTCCTCAGCGAGTTTGCTTGCTTCTCGCTTGCGGTCAAGAATGGCCGCCTGCTGCACATTCTTGATGAGCACAGCATTCCAAGCATGGACGCCTGCTGCATGATCTTGATGGGCACAGGCCGCACAGCGTCTCGTCAGTAGTTGGTTGGTTTTTTTTTTTTTTTTTCAGTTCGCTGCCTCAACAGTACAAAGTACAAATATCAAGAGGGACGAAAGTAGTCGGACAAAAGGACCGGTGTTGGACTATAAAAGGATAGCCAGGAGGTCGTGAGTCACCCATTTTCAAACGAGAACAACTTTCAACATTTACTGACCGTTGTTTTCCTTCTAAAGATCCCCTAACAAACAATAGGAGGACAGAGGAAGTGTTTTTACTCAGAGTTTCACGCACTAAGCGATCATCAGAAAACAGTAATTGGAAATCTGGATCAGTTTTGGTTTATATCCTCACAAAGCAAAGTGTAAATAGCGGCAGTGCAAAGCGTGAATGACAGCAAGTGGTGAAAGGTGACAACCACTGGAGCTTGTTGTCTCTTACTTAATTAGGTGATGGCTGTAGCTGGTTTAAAGTTCCGAAGGTAGTACCTATTCTCATGGCGACACTTCGACACAAGCTCACTCCTTTTGTTTAGAGAGAGGTGCTTGGGTGCTTGCGCGATTGCCAATTTTTCCGCCAGGCACAGGTTGCACCTTTTGCTTTTGTTGCTGTAGGCCGCTGCTCTGCGGTGTACCGCCCATTGAATGCTGCATGCCTTCCCTTCATCCTTTTTGGTCCAGACGTACTGCGATAGGCGGGTGTCCTTCTCGTGTTGTCTGTGGCGGAATGAGGATTGGTGGTTATAGTAGCGTTGTTTGAATGTTGTTGCTGTTAATCCAGTATATTCCTTCTTCTCCATACCTGCGGTGACTCTTGCCTTATATACGATACTCTCCGTTAGACACGCTCCGTCCAGTGGACACGAGTCTTTCGCCCGACAGTTACAAGTCCTGGTATCGTTGTCACCTCCGTTAGCTTGTTTCTTGGGTCGTAGAATCGTGTTATTGTGTTGCTTGATGATAGTGGCCATATTCTGCATGCAACTGTAGCTAACCTTTACAGAGTTCCGGTTGAAGATTTTGTTGAGGCTTGAGCCTTTGGGGAAGTGTTTGGCCACTAGCTGGAGGAAGCGATGTCCAACGTTGGTGGCGACGTTCTTGCTAAATGGTGGGTTGAACCATATGATGTTCCGAGGGCGATTCCTTTTCTTCTTCTTCTTTGTCTCGTCCGTTTTACGCTCGTCAAAATACTGTACGTTCTCCCGGTATCCACTCTTCCTCAGCGCGTCACTGTAGATCGGAGTCGCATCTATGAAGACGTCTTCATCATTGGAAATATCTGTTAGTCTTCTGCTGATCGATGCAGGTAGGTTCTGGATGATTGTAGGTGGATGGTTTGACTGGCAGTTGATGTACATCGGCTTGTCGTTCGGTTTCCGGTAAGGGCAGTACTTTCCGGTGGTCAGGTCCAATGTCACGTCCAGAAAGTCGACTCTCTTCAGGTTTGTCTGTATCGTTATCTTCAGTCCGAGGTTCTGGAATATTTTGGTCATCTCCTTTCTTATTCGGTCAGCTTCATGTCCTGATGCATTCCTGAACACAGCCAGGCCGTCGTCGCGATACAACCCGACGTCTCGGCCGTTGAACACGTCCGCTATCATGGCGAGGGCGAAGGCTCCAACAAGCTCACACACCTCAGCCCCATCATAGCACCCCATTGTGACGTCAAAGTGCTCGTTGTGTCTCTTCACCCAGTGCCTCTCCAAGCCGAACAGCAGAGATCGCCTGGCGTGGAATATTATGTCACCCTCCTCCTGGGAGATGTCCGTGTAGCGGCGGGCGAATTCGACGGATCTCTGGAGGAGGTCTTCGGAGATTGAGGGGTAGAAATCTACGATGTCAAAGCACACGAATATGCAGTTTTCTTTCTCTGGTATTCTTGAGAACCACTCTATCACCGCTGCCGTGTTCCTCCATGCATTAATCTGCAGCTGGGGACGGAGTTGTTTTAGAGCGGTATCCAGTATAGACTTCGAGACTATGCCGATTTCACTCTTTGAGGGATTAATGAGCCGGCATGGCAGGGACCGGGAAAAGTTGTCTTTATGGTCCTTCAGCGTGATGTATGCGTCCTTCTTCGCCATTGCATCCATTCTGTCGTCCAGCTCCAGCGTCGCAGCAATTGTCTGAGCTTCCGAGTTGATCTGGTCGTAAGTCTCTGCCGGTGTAGGTTTGTAATGCTTGGTGATGTTGTTGCTCAGCAGTTTTGTGTACTGCTCTTTGTTGACTTCGTAGAGGTTTCTGGTCTTGTCACCCTAACACCAAGTTTTCGAGAATGGCAAACACGTCCTCCCTTGCCCAGCTCTATGAGAACCATTCAGCGTTGCAACATGGCTATGGAAAGTCCCTGATAATCAGCCATCTTGGTCCTGGCGAGGGTGAGAAAATTCTTGATTTAGGAAGTGGCACTGGACGTCTTTCAAAGGATATCGCTGATATCCTTGGACACGAAGGCGAGGTACTCGGTGTAGACCCAAACACAGAAAGAATAGAAGTCGCCAAAGTTCATTATGAACGCCATTTGTCCAACGGAGCAAAGGTGAAGTTCATGACTGATCTTGTTCATGATGCTGTGCCACATGGACCTTTTGATGCTGTCTTCTCCAACTTTGCGCTTCACTGGGTGCCGGACGATGATATGAATGCTACGATGAGCAGCATAGAGCGATGTCTGAAGACTGGAGGCCGCCTTTGTGCAAACATCACATTAACGACTGGTCCCTATGCCAATGATCTTTCACTGATGGCAACAGGACAGAGCGAAGAGGTGATAACCGGAATGAATTTTCGATCTCTCGACTTCTGGACAAACCAATGCAGAACGATGGGTCTGGAAGTACAATTCGCACAACAGGATGATGACATGGTCGTAAGTTTCAAGACTGTTCGGGAATACTTCGAGTTCGTGAAGGCGTACACAGAAGGAGGCGTCGATTACGGAAAGCTGAGCTCTGAACAACTGACTGCCTTCATCGCAAGTCATGATATGGGTAGCCTTGACTCGGAGCTTGTCTATCGTTCTGCAATGCTGACAGTGGTGGCGTCAAAGCCAGACAGTGCGGTAATTAAATTTTGAACCTTCCCCGAATTGACTCTCTCCCTCGACACGGAAATTTGTTCCGCTCAGTTCTCATTGCCCATTCAATGTCTGACATTGTACCAGTCCAGTCTAGTTACCTTTTATCCAAAGATCTCGTGGAAGAGAAAAATATCAGAATTGTAAAGTTTACTTCCCTCCATTGTTGCAAGTAACAGTATGTTTCAACTTACAATACTTTCATACAGATACAATGTAGATGCATTTGCGTTCGACACGCCCAGCTACGCCCATTGCATTTCAGTTTAGTGCCCAATAGCCCAGTATATTGCTAGCTGCTTTGGTTACTTACGTGTACTTGCGAATTGTGTCTGTCGGGTAGGATTAATCGTGCATGCTAATTTGTCACTTCCTTTGTCCTCCAAATCATCAGGATACATTATTGTACATTGTAGTCTTGTATGATTTCTATTCTTGGTCTTGTTTATGATCGAAATTGATCTCCAACAATTTTTGCAATCAAGAGTCATTCGGAGAGGCAGATGGGTCGTTATCCCCTCGTTCATGGCATGGGAGAGTGGAGAAAATCGTCAACTTTATCAATACATTTAGATGTATTTTACACACATTTTCACTGGAGCAGCAAAGCAGAGAAGGCGAAGCCTATCTGCACTAGTCCACAAAGAACGAAACAGTTCTGTTCGCAGATTGAGTATCTGCACTAGTCTCAAAGTGCACATTCCAAGAATCAGGTGCAGAACCACCGGACCTCAGTCAACACTCGATGTCTATCTTTATAGTCCCATGCAACCTGGTGCTTGAGATCGCCTCCCATTCTTGGAGTGCACTATGGCTGTGAGTGCGGGTGTCCCTGACAATAAAATCCGAGCTTCTAATCCAGCTGTACATATACAATATACAATGTACATGTATTATGTGTGTAATTATACTTACATACTGAAGTAGGACACACTTCAGGCTCTTGATTATTTTGAAAGTGTCACTAGTAGTAAACTAGTAAACAAGTGACACTTTCAAAATAATCAAGAGCCTGAAGTGTGTCCTACTTCTAAGCATAATGGACAAGAGGATAGCGTCCCTCATCGCCGACAATACCGGAGAGGCCCACAGACTACAGTGCCGTGATGGCTTCAATCCGGTGCCAGATCAGCTTTGCCTTGGTCCGATCCACTGTGATGTGCCTGAGGTGTGCTAGACGGCTCTATGCACCTGTCTTTGCCGCGGAGAGTCAGCTGCGCTTGTTGTTGCCGAGGCGGCTACTGGTATCCCCTGTTGAGGTCAATTGCCGTGCTCATTTATGTCATGTTCTGTATCATGTTCTCATAATTAAAATATTATCTGCTTTTCTTGTCATTCTTTAGGTACCGGCGGATTCTGCTCGAAAAGGTGGCAGATTCATACAAACCTTATGGCGGGCAATTCCTCGAATTCTGCTCAATCCGCGATATTCATGTTAAAACAAAATGGCGTCACGATTTATTGAAAGTGGTATAGTTGGTGGTACGAGTGTTCAAAACCATTTGAACTTCATACTGTTCGTCTTCTTTTTGACATGCTCTCTTTCCATCATCCTTAGCTTTTGTTTGTTGAGAGCTGTTTTGGCTTTCTCCTATACCTCTGGGGGATGCCAAGTGATGGTTTTGAGAGGTTGGTGATGGCTGTGAGCGAGAGTTTGCCGATCGGCGTCGTCCTCGCTATAGCGATGAAAATACTAGTTACTGCGCACCTGGCAGATATCACAATACGTCGGAGCGTCCAGGAGCAAAGGAATCTTGGGTTTTCACTGGAATCTAGTTCCTCCAGCATCGTGTAGCCCACCGTCGGTGAATGGCCGTCCAGAAAGGTCGAACCTGGTCTTCTGCAGCATCTCGCAGTCCTGCGAGGCATACTGAATACGCCTGTCATGTATTCTACAAATAAAAATCACGAAGTAGTGGACTTTATAGTGATGAGTCTATCCTGCATGCTGCAAAAGACGCAGGAAATGTGACTGGTGTCTGTACACTCAGTGATTGGACGCCAACACCCCAGTCTTCTCCTGCAGGATCTGTTTGACATTGACATTATGCAGTAGGTCGGCATTGACCTGGTTTGGCAGCTATCGTAATAGTATCTGCCTGGTTGGATGTAGCAGGTTGGCGTTTGCTCGTCGTCCAGTCCGGAATTTTCTTGTAACTCACGGTGGAGTACGCGCAGGGTTTGTGATCATCCCTGTTCACTTCAATATTATCAAACACAACGTTCCCTTTGTCACTCATCTTATCCTAAGTCACTGAATTTGCTGACAATATTGCACCACACTTGTCACAACCTACCGCCACTGCTGGCGGTAGCGACTGGTTCGTCAATGGTGGTGACCAGGCTGACTGACTAGCTTCGAGACAGCGGCCTCGTTGTCAACCCCGCGACAGCCTAAAGGTTGATTTTATCGATCCAGCCTCAGCGCCATGTTGACGATGCCCTAGTGACTGTGTGTCATGGATTGCCTTGCCATCAGCGGTCATTGCCGTCCACCTTGGTGCAGCCCTCAACAACTAGCTCAGCCCATGGGAGTCTCAAGTGGACAAAGTTGTTGCCAAAGTAGCTCAGAAGATTGGTGCATCGTGGTGTAGGTGAGCACATAACTAGGACTTCCCAGCGCCTATTTGTCCAGGCTGCGATACTATGTGACATGCTGTACTGCACATTCTTTTCAGCACTGCAAGGCCGGCAGCTGGACCGACTGCAGGGGCCGCGCACATGCAGGCCGCCTGTTGCCAGTGCAGCATTCTGGAACGTTCCTTCCTTCTGAGATCCGTGGAATAATAACTTTCTTTGCTTCAAAGCAAGTTGCTTACCTTTCTGTTGTGCTCCCAGTGTCCTTACAACAATAACCTACAGCAATGTTTTATTTTCCTTTCCATTCCCCAACCAATGAATACTACAATGTCGATTCTATTTCTGAATACTTTAGTGTGTGCCCGCGCACGCACGTGTGTGTGTGTGTATACCTCACTCGCCACTCGAAGTTCTGTTCCCCATTACTGGAACGCTGCCTGTTCTTTCAGGACCTGCCATCATCTGCGTATGGGCATTCAATGATTGTATTGTGTGTGTGTGTGTGTGTGTGTGTGTGTGTGTGTGTGTGTGTGTGTGTGTGTGTGTTTCATTCAGAATCAGATCCGCTATCGTTGCTATAAGAGAAAATCTGTGGGTTCATATCCAGTGCATTTGTAGATTTGCGTGCTTTTCTCGCCACGGGCGCATACATGGGACATTGTGTGTGTGTGTGTGTGTGTGTCTGTGTCTGTGTGTATAGGGATATTGTCTTTATCGGCTTTTGGTACTAATGTTCAGGTCTGTGCTTGCATGTGTGAACATGAAATTATTCGGTTCTGTACATGCTATTGCTATGTTGTATATTATTGTATGTATGTGTGCATTTCCACGAACAGTGTAGATGAGCGTGGAGAGTGCATTCATCCCTCATCAACCACTTCCCCTTGGGCTTACGAGAGTTTTTTCTGCGTACCTCTCATTTTTGTTTGTTTCTCTCTGATACTGTATTGATGCCGGTACCTGTACCTCGATGTGTTCCTCTATCTGCAGTCGCCTTTATCCTTCGGTCAAGTTAACGTTTATTGTGCTCTATTTATCGAGCGAATCAAAATAAACAATAATAACACAAGTCATGCTAGAGTGACGACATAGGGTTGATGCGATGGGACGTTATAATTAGGTGGAACAGAACACACATTGGGCAGATTGATTGGGCATCATTGATTGTGTAACAGTTTTCCCCTGTTCTCTATAACTTTACACTCCCTCGCACCTCGTGCGTCTTACGCCTGTCTATTAGCACCTTCATTGGCGCCATTGCCACATGTATACTATCACATTTTGCATATAACTGGTCGAGGCACGCTCAACCAGGCCTCTTACTTTTCAAGTTTGATTAAACCTGTTACACTGGTAGCAGAGGATGGTTACTACTCTGCTTTTGGCAGGTGTTCTGGTCGCTCTGCTTACGCTCCTCGTACTCGTCGTTCGGCTGATAAACGATATCAAGACCGCTCAGCGCGTTAGCCAAGGACACCGAACGATACATCCGAACTCGGAACCGTGGGAGCCAACACCCCGCCTTACGAAAGAGCCGCCTGTGTTTGGAGGAGATTCCGCTACATTCAAAGAATGGACGTTTGCAATGGACATGGCCCTACGGTCGTTGGCACTCCCAAATGCGGCACAGAGGGTCGACTACGCGGCAGGATTTTTGACTGGAAACGCTCGTCTTTGGTTGATAGCGGCATTGGAAGCTAACCAAGTGTTTTCCGACTGGCCTGCTCTGAAAGCGGCACTTGGCGATGTGTACGGACCACGGCACAACGAGGAAACATCGCGTATGGGACTAATTTCCGCAGCGCAGCGCGGGTCGCTGGACGCATACATTGCTGCTTTCACTCGCCTCAGCCTGCAAGTGCCGGAAATCGACCACCACACCAGAGCGCTGCTGTTCGTCAGGGGTCTAGTGCCGCACATCCAGCGACAGGTCATGCGTGAGCATCCACGTACCCTGGAGCAAGCTGTCATGGCAGCAAACACCGTGGAGCAGTCGTCAGGGCCACCGGCGTCGGGGCCACCAGCCAGTAGAGAGTCGCGTTCCGTGCCCAGCTTCCGTGGTCAGGGCCTCCGCAAGCTGACGGACCAAGAGCGTGTCCAACTGCGAGCAATGGGACACTGCTTTGCTTGCAGGAAGCCAGGCCACCTCGCTAAAGACTGTACTGAGGGTGGACAGCGCTACCCAAACGCTGGTCGCCAGTAAGAAAGGGGGTGCGCTTACTGGCGACGACCCAAGCGCCCACGCCGGTACCAGTCGCTAACCGGTTCGGAGCTCTGGAGGTTGAAGACGTTGCTCTCCAGGAACCTACGGAGCCGGAGACACCCATAGCTGTAGGAAATTGTCCCGTTGCAGAAAGGTGTCATGTCAGCAACGTCAGCGTCGGCAATGAACCTGAACACGACCTACTGCGCATACAGGGAAAGATCGGCGGTCGCCGTGCAGTGATGCTGATAGATTCCGGTTCGACGCATGACTTCATTGCAGACAGTTTTGTTCGAAAGCATCATCTTGACACGGATGCAAGCTCAGCAGTGCTGAGCGTAACATTGGCGGACGGCTCGACCAGCGAGGTCCCGCAGATTTCCACACGCACGCTAAGGGTGACAGTCGGGGGCTTCAGTGAGGAACAGCACTTTACTGTGTATCCCCTGACTCGCTACGACGCTATTCTTGGCAAGCCGTGGCTTACAAGGAACAACCCCAGCATCAACTTCCGTACGAACGAAGTTCAGTTGGACGGTGAGCCCTTTGTTGCCAAATTGCCTTCAGCTAACCCGCCGACAGCCGACCGGCCATCTGTGGAAAGCATGTTTATCAGTGGCCGACAAGCTCGTCATGCCCTGAGGAGTGGAGCCGAGGGGTTTCTTGCATGGGTCACTGCTGCAAACGAGGAGAATCGTTCCGGGCCACAACTCCAGGAATCAGAGCAACAAGACATCCAGAACCTGCTCAAGAGGTACCAGGATTTATTTCCAGACGAGCTGCCGAATGAGCTTCCACCGAAGAGACCAGTCGACCATGAAATCCAGATAGAAGATGGAGCCAGACCACCGTCTCGACCCGCCTACCGCCTGCCGAAACCAGAGATGGACGAGCTCCAGTCACAGCTATCAGAATTACTTGAGAAGGGATTCATTGAGCCAAGTAAGTCGCCATACGGTGCACCTGTGTTTTTTGTGAAAAAGTCGGATGGTACTCTGAGAATGGTGTGCGATTGGCGAGAATTGAATAGAATTACGATCAAAAACAAAGCTTGTCTTCCTAATATTGATGACTTATTCGACACGATCCAGGGCAGTGCATATTTCTCCAAGTTGGACTTGCGGTCAGGCTACAATCAAATCAGAATTCAAGACTCGGATGTTTCTAAGACGGCCATTAATACGCCGTTCGGCCACTTCCAATTTAGAGTCATGGGATTCGGGCTGACTAATGCCCCGGCCACCTTTCAGTCTCTCATGAACTCTATTCTGCAACCGCATCTCCGAAAATTCGTTGTAGTATTCTTGGATGACATTCTAGTTTTCAGCAAGACCTGGGAAGATCATCAGCATCATCTTCAAACAGTTCTAGAAACACTTAGAAATAGTGAGCTGTATTGCAAACAGTCTAAATGCGAATTCGGCGTGAGAGAAGTTCTCTTCTTGGGGCATAAAATCAACGGCACATCAATTTCCCCTGATCCCAAGAAGATAAGTGCTGTGGAAACATGGCCAACTCCGTCGTCAGTAACTGATGTGAGGAAGTTTCTTGGCTTTGCAAACTATTTCCGAAGGTTCATAGATCGACACTCGACCATCTCTCGTCCATTAGAAGAAATCACCGGAAAAAATTCACGCTTTGAATGGAGCGCTGCTAGACAGAAGGCATTCGAGTCTCTAAAATCAGCATTACTCGAGGCGCCAGTGTTGCAACTGGCCGATGTTGAGAAAAGCTTCATGGTAGAAACTGACGCAAGTGACTTTGCCGTGGCGGGTGTGCTCCTGCAGCAGGGAGAAGATATGGATTTGCATCCCGTAGCCTATTGTAGTCGGAAACTGTCAGCTGCAGAACGCAACTATACTGCGGCCGAGAGGGAAACGTTGGCTGTGGTATTTGCATTAAAGTGCTGGAGAATCTATCTATTCCGCCACTTTGACCTGATGACTGATAATATGGGTGTTGTCTATTTACGAACCAAACCGACTCTCACCAAGCGTGAGGCAAGATGGGTAGAGTTTTTAGCTGACTATGACTTTACGGTCTTTCACAAACCAGGAAAGAAAAACATTGCCGACCCGCTTTCACGCCGTCCAGATCTGTTCAGTGATTCTGAAATAGGCGGGTCATCCTATCCTCCTAACATTCAGTTGAATGCCATAGAGCATACCCTAGAGATTAATCCAGACTTAGCGCAGTTAATTGTCAACGGTTACAAGTGCGACAAGGATCTTGCTCCCATTATCAGGAGACTGAAAAATTCAAGCCATGACAATCTGCACGACCGTTACCTTCTAAATGAAACACCCGGTTATCTTTATCTCAGATCTTCACCACAGAACAGGTTATGCATTCCAAAGAGTAGCAAACTCCGACTCGCCCTGCTTCAAGAATACCATGACTGTGTGACTGCGGGGCATCCCGGTCGAGATCGCACCTATTTCAGACTCTCTAGATATTTCTATTGGCCCAGAATGGGACTGGATGTAAAGGCGTTTGTCAAGTCATGTGACGTCTGCCAACGAGTTAAAGGCGGCCAGCTAAAAACTGGTCTCTTGCAGAATTTACCAGTGCCCAGTCAGCCGTGGGCAGATATCTCGATGGATTTTATCATGGGTTTGCCTAGGACCGATACAGGTCATGATGCTATATATGTATTTGTAGACCGCTTGACAAAGTGTGTACATTTAGCACCTACTTCCTCTACTATTGACGCTAAAGGAAGTGCTGATCTGTATATTCAACATGTATTTCGACTTCATGGTTTGAGTTCTAGTATTGTATGTGATCGTGATCCAAGATTTACGGCAGCATTTTTTCAGGAATTGTTTGATCGCTTAGGAACGAAACTAGCATTTAGTACTGCCAATCACCCTCAGACAGATGGCCTAACTGAACGAGTAAACAGAATAGTAGAGGATGTGCTGAGGGCTTTTGTAAATCATAAACAAGATAACTGGGATATGCTCCTACCTCTCTGTGAGTTTTCTATCAACAGCGCTACTCAATCATCTACAGGAAACACACCGTTCTTCTTAAATTACGGTCTAAATCCCAGAGCGCCACCCGACTTCCTCAACCCTATTCAGGGAGGCAGAGATTCAGCTGATTGGTTGCAAGCAAGACAAGACGCGGTCAAGATCTCACAAGATGCGCTAGTGGCAGCTCAAGCTCGTCAGGCCTTCTATGCAGATCGGACAAGGGTCGAGGGAAAGCTGAAGGTGGGAGATTTGGTAATGGTCTACCGGGATTTCCTCCTGACTCCTGAAGCTCGGGACCGACCATCCCATAAATTACGCCCCAAGTGGTTTGGCCCCTTTCCTATAACCCATGTGGTCGGCCCGAATGCCTACAAGCTCAAGTTGCCTCATACCAGCCGCTGTCACCCGGTATTTAATGTGTCGGCACTCCGTGCCTACGAGAAGAACGCTATTCCTAATAGGAGACAGCCTACGCCTCCGCCTATCACGGACCTTGATGGTCATGCCCGCTATGTGGTGGAGAACATTCTCAGTCACCGCCGTCGGCAGAATCAGCTTCAGTACCTAGTCAAGTGGCAAGGCTACTCTGATGCCACTTGGGAGCCTGAACATTATTTGTTGGATGAATCTGGTAATGACATTGTTCCACTTCAGAAGTACAAAACCTTGGCTTCTGCCCGCTGAGTTTTGCAGTTGAACTTCTAGTTTCACCTTACACATTTGTTGAGCTTATTACACTTTATTTGCATGGAGTTTCAGTCGTCTTATTGTGTTACTTCAGTGCGAAGCCTTTTTTCGTCTCGCACGTGTTTGCGCTTATTGTACTCTATTCCACTTGAGCATTTGGGTTATAAGCTCCTTCCTCTCCATAGGAGGGGGATGATGTAACAGTTTTCCCCTGTTCTCTATAACTTTACACTCCCTCGCACCTCGTGCGTCTTACGCCTGTCTATTAGCACCTTCATTGGCGCCATTGCCACATGTATACTATCACATTTTGCATATAACTGGTCGAGGCACGCTCAACCAGGCCTCTTACTTTTCAAGTTTGATTAAACCTGTTACAGATTGTGCTCAGTCTAAACAGTGAACATAATAATTATCTCCAGTGACAGACTGTAGCGGCTAGCCTCCAATAGGTAGCTGGCACTAGTCGCTACTGCTTGTTTGACAGGTGCCGCCAGAACCCCTGTTGTGTCATGCTATAGATGCACATGCCCTATTCTGGGGCATACTGAGGTACTTTGATTTTGTTGACTGCATGTAGACAGCATCCAATAGTAGTACTCGTAGACCTTGGCTCTTTGTAGGTCAACCACCATCGCATGGATCGATCAGTGACTATGCACTTGGAGGTTGGAATAGCCCGCGCTGAACAGATCTTACCATGGCCCAGGGAGTGAACTCGCTTACTCGACTATCCCGGTTTTAGTTAACCAGCATGAGTGGTGCAATTTGTCCATACCATGTTGCGAGCTCACAGTTGTTAGGGCAGGTTTTGAGCTGCAACACGAAACAAAGCGAAATAACGGCGTGACTGTAGAGCAAGGAAGCGGCGAGACGGCACTTCCAGGACGAGACAGGCAGTAGAGATGTGTTCACAGCACGAGCAACCTCTCAAACCCTGCCGGTACTCCACAGTTACAAGAAAATGTCGGACTGGACGACGCGCCAATGCAAACCTGCTACATCCACCCAGGCAGATAGCTGCCAAACCAGGCCAATGTCGACCCACTGCATACTGGTATGTCAATGTCAAACAGATCCTGCAGGAAAAGACTGGGATGATATTGGCGTCCAGTGTACGGACACCAGTCACATTTCCTGCGTCTTTTGCAGCATACAGGATAGACTCATCACTATAAAGTCCACTACTTCGTGATTTTTATTTGTAGGATACATGACAGGCGTATTCAGTATGCCTCGCAGGACTGCGAGATGCTGCAGAAGACCAGGTTCGACCTTTCTAGACGGCCATTCACCGACGGTGGGCTACACGATGCTGGAGGAACTAGATTCCAGTGAAAACCCAAGATTCCTTTGCTCCTGGACGCTCCGACGTGTTGTGATATCTGCCAGGTGCGCAGTAACTAGTATTTTCATCGCTATAGCGAGGACGACGCCGATCGGCAAACTCTCGCTCACAGCCATCACCAGCCTCTCAAAACCATCACTTGGCATCCCCCAGAGGTATAGGAGAAAGCCAAAACAGCTCTCAACAAACAAAAGCTAAGGACGATGGAAAGAGAGCATGTCAAAAAGAAGACGAACAGTATGAAGTTCAAATGGGTTTGAACACTCGTACCACCAACAATACCACTTTCAATAAATCGTGACGCCATTTTGTTTTAACACGCATACGGTCCATTTCTTTATCCACATACCAAACATGCATGAAACTGACCAGAAAAAGTACCGAATTCTGCCAACATTTCTGCCGGAATAATCCGCCGGTGCCCATCAGTCTTGTTCCTAATGTTTGTTTGGTTTCCTCTAGTTTTCTTTTGTTCGCGGAGAAAGCGGGGAGCCGGAACGCAGAACCTTCAACGCTGTATATATTATTATTTCACGGAGAAGGCGGAGAGCCGGACCGTGCACTTCGCGCAAGTATACATTGTAATCATATTCTTGTCTCCAATGAAATAATGACTTGTGTGTAAGTCATGCATGTACATGTACAGAACGATTGTACAGTCATGTACATGTACATCGAGGTTTAGCCTGTCCCACACAAAATAATATTATGTACAGTCATGTACCTTTGCTGTTTGCGTTATGCAGAGCCCACTGACTTGTCAGTTTGAGCACTCTGGCAAGGATTTACAATGTAGGTACGTTCGGGCCTGGTTTTAAATCTGGCTTTGGAAATATATTTTCATTGCTATCAGGTTCGCCCTATTTTCCTCTGTGCTGCGCTGATGAGTCCACAAAGGACGAAACAGTTCTGTCCGCAGATTGACTATTTCGCTCCTGCTCTTGTAGCTGTTGAGCACTCTTGTGTGGGGTAGTGCCTTTGCTGTTTGCGTTATGCAGAGCTGACTGACTTGTCAGTTTGAGCACTCTGGCGAGGTACTTCCACCACAAAGGACGAAACAGTTCTGTCCGCAGATTGACTATTTCGCTCCTGCTCTTGTAGCTGGTGAGCACTTTTGTGTGGGGTAGTGCCTTTGGTGTTTGCGTTATGCAGAGCTGACTGACTTGTCAGTTTGAGCACTCTAGCAAGGTACTTTAGGGCCTGGTTTGAATCTCGCTTTGGAAAATATATTTTTTATTGCTATCAGGTTCGGCCTTATTTCCTCTGTGCTGCGCTGATGAGTCCACAAAGGACGAAACAGCATGCTGTCCGCAGATTGAGTTTACATGTACATTGTATTAATTTTGATATACATAATTATACATGCACATGTAGCCTTAGGGACCGTCCTGATGTTTCGTGGTCAGTGTAAGTTTCGCGTTGCTATTCATTGGCACCTGTTTTCTGTCGGTTGGCAGTGCGTGCAACCTGGGTACAATCATTGCGGTTCTATTTCCAGACAAGTCAAGGGGCTCTGGTCCCAATTCCCCGCTTCACGGCCGTAACTCCATGCCTTTTCGTGTTTGCTGTACTTTGGATTTCTCTTCACGGGTCAAGCACATGGACATGACCATGATTGTACACTGTACAATGCCGCTCAGTATGGGTATCGCGTTTGCGAACTTCTATGTACATGTACATGTACATGTACATGTAACTTACAGTCGTCGGTGAAACTCGACTGTTGACTGTTGGGGAAATAGAGCCACTTTACCACAAATAGTAGAAAAGAAAGCTGACACCAAAGAGGATGGACTCGATAATATTATATACTTCAAATATTTACATTGTATACACCATGGACTGGACAAAGGCAATAGCATTCACCTACATGTACCCTACATTGTACGGTTGCGCCAGTTCGTTGAGATACTTTTCACAGCGCTACGATTCACAGCGCGACAGTTGATCGCGCGACATTTCACAACCCGACACTTCACAGTGTGGACTTTTCACAGTGGTACGATTCACAGCGGGTCAATTCAAACCATGGACATTTCACATCTCCAGGAGGTCATTTCTTTTCCGCACCGCTACTGTCTGGAATGCCTTGCCCGCAGACCTGAGAGCCGCAGCCTCGCAGTCCTTGTTTCGCAGTCACATTTGAACGCACTTCTCTGACACAAAACGCAATGCCAATCCTCACTGACATGCCTCTGTCCTCTTTCTTTGAGCTTTGCGCTGATTCTTTTTTTGTGTTTATTTTTCTGTTTCGGTATATTTCGTATTTCAAGGCGCAACCCGAGGCTATAGGCATTATTGAGTAAAGGACCATTCTGAAACATAAAATTGTTATGTATTTTTTCTAGCTAGGCTGTTTATTAGCCATCCACTGTCTGCTATCTCAACCCTACAGCCTCCCAACGTAATGGAACTCCCTTCAATTTAGACTATGTCTTTGGGAAATCCTCAAATATATAATAATAATAATAATAATAATAATAATAATAATGTAGAAGAGAAAAGGACATATGGATACGAGTTAAGAGTAACTCTCCATCACTGTAACATGATACTTTATACAGTCAGAAAGTGCAATAACTAGGCACAAAACTGACAGAGTACTGAAACATTCGACGTCCTGACACCTAGCTTCAACACATCTCCGTAGAGCTAACCGACAGCCTTCCAACTTGGAAGGTTCAAGGTTATGGAAAGACCAAAGAGGGGAAGGCAAGCGCAACGAAAACGAGCAAAAGCTACAGTCCCAACGGAACAAAGAATGTCGATTGTTACTGGACGATGACGAGACCAGTACGATATTTGACAATTTGGCTTTCAATGTCATAATTATGGGACTGTCCCTGCTGTGAATTGTACTGGGTGTGAATTGTCTCGCTGTAAACTATCCCACTGTGATTTGTCACTGTTGTGAATACTGGCCGCTGCGAAAAATCTCGCTGTGAATTGCGGGCGACGAACTGTGGGGGTATGAATAATCCCGCTGCGAACGGTCGTAGATCCTGGTAGCAATGTCTGATCCATCGGGAACGGACACAATTACTACTTGAAAGTATTTCACTTTACAAACACATCAGACTAGTAAGGTGCATAGGAAGAGCTTCAAATATGGCCATGAGAAGGGTAAATGTGACATTGCCTGAGTATATCATGTGATGTGTGGCGGCATTCGGCAAGTCAAAATTCTCCTAGGCGAAACAGTGGTGTAACGGTCAATGCGCATCATATTGGTCAATGGGGTTGGCTAAAGGTTTTGGAATGTTGTACAGTCAACAAAGAGAGCAATCGAAACTTGGAAAGTTCATGAACAGTGGACCTGGTTGCATCCAGACTTGGAAACTCAGAGTTTTAGTTTCAGACTTGCAGACAAGCAATCCAGAACTTATCGATCCTCAGGCTTTGAAGCAACGATAGTCAGCACGGATAGAATATAAACAAACTTCGACTCCAATGAACCGAGGCTATGGTTGCCCATGAAATCGGACAACTCACGCGCATTCAGCTTCTGATAATCCACAGCTCCTTCAGTGTAGGCCTTGACGAAGTCAAAGTACTCTCGAACACTGGGAAAGTTCATGGTGGTATTGTCATCCTGCAGAGCGTACTCTATCTGTAAACCGGCCGCAGTGAATTTGTCCGTCCAATACTGTAGAGACCGAAAGTCCATGCCAGTGACAGATTCTTCCGTTTGACCAGTAGTTACCAGGGAGAGATCATTGGCACAGGCACCACTGTCGTGGGTCAAATTAGCGCAGAGACGACCTCCGGGTTTCAGGCATTTGACGATACTGGACACACTGGCGTCGGTGTCGTCTTTTGGCACCCAATGAAGTGCAAAGTTGGAGAAGACAGCATCAAACGGTCCATGTTGCACAGCATCATGAACAAGACCAGGTATAAACGTCAAGTTACGTTGATGGGATTCGGAACAACGTCGCTCTTCCTCCGTAGCAACAGCTATCCTCTCAGTGTTCGGGTCGACGCCCAGTACGCGTCCTTGCTTTGCCACAACGCTTCCGATTTTTCTTGCCAATCTCCCCGTGCCACAGCCCAAGTCCAAGACGGTTTGGCCTGGAAAAGGCCGCAGGTGGGATGCTATAAGGTCTTGGCCAAGCTCGTATTGCACGCTGGAATGATCTTCGTACAAACGTGCAACTTGAGGAGTCTTTTCCATCATCGACATTTCGGTTTCTCTTAAAATAAACGAACGAGACACAGGAAAGCACCGAAAGCTAGAGTGAAATCAAGCGACTGACTAGGTAGCAGTTCTGCAAGGGCTTATATAGAGAGCATACGCGATACTAGCACTACATTGTATTTTTAAAGCAATTAATTGTGTTTTGTTGGTATTGTTCGTTGCATAAAAATCGTTTTGGACTAACGTACATGTGCATGTACTACTTCGAGTATTTTAAATGATGATACGGATGGACGTGATTTCGGAACGAGTGGGACGGGAGAACATTTCCCAGGAAAATGTCCATAAAGTTGCAATGACAGCATGGTTTGTTCGAATCTAAATGTACATGTAGGTGGGGTTCAAACGCATGGAGGTGGGTGATCCTGTAATTGGTTCATAATAAAGGGATACAATTATTGATGGATGGGTAGTTGCCAATACTGGGTTTGCGTAAGTGGTCGGAAACAAAGCGAGTGGTAAAAGCACAGTAATGTGTGGGTGTAGCAAGTTATTCACCACGCAATCTTGACGTTTATTACCACCAGCCGAGCTTTGACAGCAGGTTCCTCGTAGCTGCTAAATGTGTACTTGCATTGCATGTGCATGATGTGATATCCGCGGTGACTGATGGTGTCCACAAAATAACATAAACACTGTCCCACCACTTGCATGTAACACACACAGCTGGCTTCCACGTCAGCCCTGACCATTGTGCATATACATGTGTCTGTACATTACATGTACGCCTGGACGACAATATAACACTCCGGAACATACTCAGTTCTGTCTTCTGCCGCGGGTGAAGAGCGTGTACGTGTCGATACACCCAAACTGCATACCAACACCGAGAGTACGTAACTCACCTGCGGTTTTGCACTTTTTGTAACACATGTGTGGTGATACATGGGTATTCCTTTTGCCGTCAGCTGTGGGTCGCGGGTGTATCATGGCGAAAATCAAACACATAATTATGCCTGAACCGCGGAACATGTATCTCCCTTAGGCAAACGTCTGGTGCACTAATTGCTGGTGTAATCAAAGAACACTTACCCACTTTACCCACGTCACCTTTTTTACTTTACGCCAGCTACGAACCAGACCTCCACTCGGCCGCATCGAACGAGTGTTTGCACTAGTGATGTGATTCCTGTCGTAAAAGCAGTTTGCTATAATTTTCTTTTATTGTTTTACTTTTAACATACCACAGAACTATCAGATGCTCCACAGCGGGGGCGGAGGTATATAAGATGGAAGTGGGAGCGGGGCAGGAGTAACTCCTCCGATCAAGGGTCTCGGATTCCATGAGGGAGAGAGATGCGCCACGAAGATGTGCAGGCGCTACATGTACGTATGTCCCTCCGCAACGATGAATGCCAAACGTTACGGGATGATGATGACGAGACTAGTAAGACCATTGGACAAACTGGTCTAACTACAACTCGTCTTCCTCATTGGAACTTTCCGCACCTACATGTAAGCCTTCCAAGTTTGAAAGTTGTTGGTTTGCGCTTCGTACATGTGTTGGAACCAGGTATCAGTCTACCAGGTCGTCGAATGTCTCAATATCCTTGTCTTTTGTGTGCCTTCTTCTCGCACTTTCTGACTGTATATTATTTCGTTAGTCATAACTAGTAACGTATAGGTCCTTTTCTCTTTACATAATACTATCGGCTCAACATCCGAGTTATTGATTGTAAATCCATTAGGAAATGTTGAGGAACACAAACAATTATGGCAGAGAACCTGCACGTTCTACGAAATGTAACTGTGTGCACCAGGTTCATGGTCAATGTCTTTGATCTTTGAGTTTGCAAAGCTTGGCATTGAATCCCAAGGAGAAGGGAGAGAGTTGTAAATACGTGTGTAGATTTAGGGTCCACCTTTATCTTATCAGTCGGTCGCTTATGGACAAGAGCAATATGGAATTTCGTTGACGAAACCTTCACCTAGAATCACAAATGAGTTTCTACTAATATTTAATATTCTTTTAAGTTATCATAAAGGGAATAGAAAAGAGAAAAATCTGAAGGAATTTGGCTGTCACCACCAGGATTCGAACCAGGGACCTTCGCTTGAGGGTATTATTATCCACATGTACACGTACATGTACCTTTGTGACTGAAGCGAGTAAGCCCGGCCATCGGCATCCCAATTGTTGTGTAGGTCCCTTTGACATCCGCGTGTGTCCTGGTCTAGCCATCAACACCGCAAACCTTTGCAGCAACTCTCCTGATTGCAAGACGCCAGGATAAGAATGATACACATGAACTTGTAGTGCAGTGGTCCAAATGAATGGATCTTCAGAGTTGTCAGAAGGTAATCAGAATCATCACAAGTACGGATTTTAGGCTGTCGAATACTCGCTTTGCGTAAGGCGTTTAAGGAGCGTAATGCCCAATGCTGTATGTGGTACATGTATTGCCATTTTGTAAGGTAACTATCAGGTTGGATCGCAGACTAGTGCAATATGTGCACAGTGTGTCGTAGGTGATGGAGGTTTCTATTGACTGCTCGCCATACATGTGTGCCATGACATTTCCGCAGCCACTTACTGTTTTAGACGGACCTGACTTTCTCTCACTTGAAACGTCCTCCAAAGCCACCTCGAATCCATAAGCACGCAGATACAAGATACTTCACTAGTTTGAGGGAAAGACACAAGATACTTCGAAGTATTATAATAAGTATTAGGTTGCACACTCCATTCGCTGTAATCAGTATGTTCAAGATGCATGGATGCTGGACATACATGGAAAAAGGTCGTGTGTATTTCACAACGCCTTGTAATGTACCATGACAAAGTGCCGAACATCTAATACATATGTAGGTCTTAACACCCGACAATTATCCACCTTTGACCTGGCCCAAGCCGATATTTTCCACAAACACACATTTTGACGAAAGAGCTCGAGCTCCCACGTAGGGAGCGACACACAAAAAAACAAAATTAAGGCTAAAGGAAGTTGGTTGCTCCAACGAGGAGCACACGCTTCTTGCCGAACTTGACACTTGACTGACTCACGACTGCCATCCGGAGCACACGAGGAGCACGTCGCACCTTCCGCTCGGCAAACCTGAAAGAAAGCACCACTCCCTGCTCAATACACAGTGTTTCGGGGAATTCACCCCTCATCAGTTGAGCTTGAGTAGGCTGAGGAAGATTGTGCCTGAAAAGCACCACTTATATACTGCTCTCCAGGCCAAACCATCACCAGGGATACAAACTTACAGAGACGCTTTGTTTCCAGCGCGACAAACACCTCGTGAAGCCCCAGGTAGCAGCGTGAGTCAGAGTCGCTCATGGAGTTGTGCTGAACAGACGTTGAGAGCCAGTATAGCTATTCACAACGCTTTCACCTCCAACAACTAGTCGCACGTCCGCGTGAGGGACAACAATACGTTCTAAGTTCGTAAGGCTAAAGGTAGACTGAAAGAACGAAAACGGTTAGGAGTGTATTAAAGAACGTCGGTGTGGAGAAAGCAATTTCATAATTGCAATAAAGAATAGAATTGACTCTTTCATGGCAAGACAACATCGATAATCAAATTTAATAACAAATCGTTCGATCCGCCTAGCACTAGCGCGCTGCTAGTGCATACTTTATGTGACGGTGTACCTACAACAGCCTAGTACTGCCTACTAGTAGCCCAGTAGGCTAGTCGTGGCGGATACACATGTAAGTGTCCCAGACGTGAAGAGATTTTGGTCGAAGACAATGAAGCAGAATTTGAAACCAATCAGGATTGTAGTACTTCAAGAAAATGCGTGCCAACGGCTTGCAATTTTTGGCGAATATGCATTGTTAAACATTCTCCAAGCCCTAAAGTATTCGTTTCTGTTTATAGTATCTCGGTATTGAGGCCTGATCATCGTAATTCTTGACTATGTGAAACTTGGACTTTCAACACAGCTTCCTCTCTCTCTCCCTCTCTCTCCCTCTCTCTCCCTCTCTCTCTATCTCTCCCTCTCTCTTTCTTTCTCTCTCTCTCTCTCCCTCTCCCTCTCCCTCCCTATCTCTCAACCTCTCGCTCGCTCTCTCTCTCTTTCTCTCTCTTTCTCTCTCTCTTTCTCTTTCTCTTTCTCTCTCTCCCTCTCTCTATATCTCTCTCTATCTATCTCTCTCTGTCTTTCTCTCAATCTCTATCTATATATCTATCTCTCTATATCTCTCTCCCTCCCTCCCTCCCTCCCTCCCTCCCTCCCTCCCTCCCTCCCTCTCTCTCTCTCCCTCTCTCTCCCTCTCTCTCTGTCTCTGTCTCTCTCACTCTCTCTCTCTCTCGTGAGTGTAGTATGTTGTTATATACATATTAAGAGGAAAGGACCTATAAGTTACACTATTGGCATTTCCGATATGCTTCTGGAAAATGCGCTGCGCTTGCGTACTTGTTCTTACTGCGATACGTTCTAACAATATTTAGATGCCTTTTGTTGGCTCTTCCTCCTGGATTTCATTGACAGATGCGTTAAGACCGTGGGTCCTTCCATGAGTTACATGCGAACTGTAACTATTATTATTAGTATTAGTAAGTTACTACACTGTAGTTATGATTAGCAGTCCAGCCGAATTGACACCTACTTACAACACATCTACGAACTGTAAACCAAAAAATGCTGTAAACTATCACGACTCAGCAGAAGCGGCAGCAGGAACAGCGACCTTGATCCTGAAACCACCAGTTCAATGACATGGACAGGAACATTAGAAAAAGAACACCAAATTTTGCACATGGGCTTTGTTACAAGCCCGGGGGCACCATTAAAGAGAGGGCGTTATTTTTCACAGGCTCTATAGACTGGAGCATTACTTGGGATGGGGCACTATTCAAGAGAGGGCTCTAATGGCGCGAGTACGGTAATTACTTTTGGCTCAACATCCCAGTTTTTAATATCCTTAATATCAATTTGGCAGTTTAAATGGGAAAAAGTCTGAAGAAATGTGCCTCTCACTTCTCGTACAGAAAGACTCAAATCAGAGCCTTCGCCCAAGGCCAACTATGCAATACCACTAATCGAAGGTAAGGCATATTCGTCATACCGGTAGTGTTCTCGGCATACTATATCCTCATCGTTCTCATTTGCCAAATACATGCCGTTCTATGTTTTATCGCTCGTATCTATTACCTATTTTCCAGTATGCATGTCAGTCTTGGTGTAGTCTAAGTCAACATCTTGTGAACAAACTTGAAATCCAACATAAATCTCTTCTTAAAATATTGTTTAACAAGCAGCGTTTATTTCCTAGTCTTGAGCTCTATTGTATCAGCAATACTCAGCCACTGCAAGATAATCGCAAACAGCAGCTTTGCGTTTTGATCCACAGAATTCGCCTAGGTAAAATTCCCATTCATCTCTCCGTATTCAATTGGTTTTCTCTGTCCCGGTCCACTCGTAATAGTCTCTCACTTCCCTGTGCTAATTCAGCCGCATTTACCAACTCTCCTCTGTTTTTGTCCTACAGCCTTTGGCTGCAGCTTCCCCAGCATGTTAAGACATCAAAATGTCTTTCCAGCTTTAAAAATGCACTCCGAGCGCATAATGTAGTACGATAGGATCTCATTGCTGGATTCTTGTCTATCCTTCTTTCTTCTCTTTTTCTATATTCCTTTCTTTTCTTTTCTTGCCGTGGTTGACTATCACCCCTCTCTCGCTCTTTGCGTGCCAATTGGTCATGAACCACGAGTTGAGTGAAATAAATAAATAAATAAATACCAGTAGCGATCGTTCAACATTTTCTTCAGACTTCGAAACTCACTCTTCCTGTAAATCCACTCCGGCTGCTGGAACGCAACCCTCAATGTAACCTACACACTTCACGTACAAACGAGCACGTTGAGAGACCCCTTAGTCAAGCTGACTTGTACATTGAAGGCAGGATGCTTGTTTTTGGTGTTCTACATGTAGGTGGAGTGCATTAGAGATGTTGACTTGTTGTAGAGGTTAGTAGAAGAATAGGGCTGCGGTTGGAGTCGTGGGTGACCTTACAAAGTATTTTGGTGAGTGGACGGGCATTGCTCTGAAGCATCCGCCGCTGACTGCAATCAAGACGTACCAGTGTACTATGGAGAACAGGGACGAGTGAACAAATATGTACTTTGTTTGCTACACTCCTTGCCGAAGTCCCCAGAGCCAAGGCCAGGGTGAGAATTGGGAGATATTAATATTGAATTGTAGTGTGAGACCACCATAGTGATGCTGGCAATGGTGGTGATTTCGTTTCGCTTTCCCTTTTAAAATCATCTCTTAAAACGGATGATTTCAAAATTGGCAGCATTGGAGTCTCCGAATATTGGAAAGGATTAGTTGATGCAGGAAAAAGTCTTCTTTTGCCAACACTACCGCAAATCGGTACATCAAGCCGGCCCCAGGCACCTAGTAGGGGCAACCCAGTTTGATCGACAGAGGCCCCAGTACTGCACAAAGTCTATTTATTTATTTATTCAACATCTTATGGCTTCCGATGGCAGCCAAAACGGGAAGATGTGGGTGATAGCCAACCATGGTAAAAGAAGGAGAAGATTATATACATGAAAAGGAAACAGCCGAAAAGCTATATATATTGATTAGTTTTTACTTGCAAGTATTATTATTATGGTGCACTCAGTCATCAGCAGGCCCTTAGATTCACTTTAAATTCTTTCAATGATGCAGAAGTCTTCACTGATTCGGGAAGTTGTAGCCATGCACAGTAGCCCTGGAAGAATGGCGATCTTGTGAATTGCGTTGACTTGGCCTTGGGAAGAGACACTTTGTTTCTGGTGGAGCGGCCCGAAACAAACCAGTTATAAGGCTTTATATGTTCAGGAACACAACCCAAGAGAATTCGATGAACCAATATACAGAGGCAAGTTAGTCGGCGTTGCTCTAACGGAGTAGTCTAATCTTGCACACACTGTAGACAACTATTATCGGTTTGGCACGGTTTACAACAACTGTCTTTACTTCTGTATCACACCAGCACACGAAGCACGGAAGCCATATAATTTCGACTAGGCCTTTCGTACCATTGCTCTTCAAGTTTTTTCAGGAATCCGGCCACAAAGCGTTACCGCCTGCACAAATACATACGATGACATAACAAAGCCGTAAAAAATATATAATTTTATAAAAATTTACTAAACAGCAATAGCTGCCTCTGAAACCGCCAGCGTGGCGGGAGGCTTGTCACATGCTATGAGATTGTGGCTCTTGTTCATCCATTCTTTGTTGATATTTTCGTCAAGTCGAATACAATGGTGATTAACAAGGTAGCAAGCAAGTCCTTATAACCGGCACTTTGTATTCGACTTGAAGAGAAATGGTACGAAAGGCCTAGTCGAAATTATGGCTTCTGTGCTCCGTGTGGTGATTTGCTTTCCTCCAACCAAAAATCTATTCTGTATCACTCAAAGCCTATCGGGCTGATCGCCTATGATGTCTGTGGGATCGTGCGAAGGTAGAGAAGTCATGAACATGGAGGTTCGTGCTAGAGCTAGCATCAGCGACAAAAATAACTGGAGACTAACATGACAACTGAAGTATAGTAACTCAAGGTGAAAGATCCCTCTCCAGCTAGGTTAGATAAGAAATTACCCACAAAACAAACGTGTTATGGGTAGCACTTCAGCTACATGCCGCAGAATGTTGTGTTTTAAACTATTTATATCAAAATGTGGATGATATCTATTTGTGGAACAGTCTCATGCATGCATGTTTATCACTAACGCAAAGAGTATTGTGAATAATGGGTGATACTAGTAATGGACATTCCGATAGGCATGATAAAATTTAATTAGAAAATGATTCCTTAGGCCGAACAACAAGTTGATTTTGATGAAGTAGAGTTCAGTTCAGTGCTCCAATGACGGCTTTGACGCAATGATTGTCAAGATGGTAGCAACACAGACAAAAGGCGAGTCCAAGGAGCCCAGTCCTTGATTGCTGATGAAATCGGCTAGGTCGTCTGCATTGACGCTCTCGTAATCAATCGCAGCTTCTGTGTAGGCTTTGACAAACTCGAAATAGCTGCGAATGCTAGGGAATTTCCCCGTGGTGTCCTCTTCTTGCTCCGCGTGCTCAATGCACAGACCAGCTTGTTTCAATTTGCTCGTCCAGTAGTTAAGCGGCCGCAGGTGCATACCAGTAGCGGATTCTTCAGATCTTCCATTGACAAAAAGAGAGAGCTGGTTTGCGTAGCCTCCTGTGCCACGTGTCAAAGTAGCGCAGAGACGACCTCCAGGTTTCAGGCATTTGACGATACTCGACACACTGGCATCCGTGTCGTCTTCAGGTACCCAGTGAAGTGCAAAATTGGAGAAGACGGCATCAAACGGTCCATGTTGCACGGCATCATGAACAAGACCAGTCATGAACTTCACGTTACGTTGATGAGATTCGGAACAATGTCGCTCTTCCTCCCTAGCAACAGCTATCCTCTCAGTGTTGGGGTCGACGCCCAGTACGCGTCCTTGCTTTGCCACAGCGCTTCCGATGTTTCTTGCCAAACTCCCCGTGCCACAGCCCAAGTCCAAGACGGTTTGGCCTGGAAAAGGTCGCATGTGAGATGCTATAAGGTCTTGGCCAATCTCGTATTGCACGCTGGAATGATCTTTGTACAGACGTGCAACTTGAGAAATCTTTTCCTTCGTCGCCATTTCTGCCTCTTTTAAAATCACCGAACGGGACACGGGGAAGCACCGAAACCTAGAGTGAAATCAAGCGACTGACTAGGAAGCAGTTCTGCTAGGGCTTATAATAGGGAGCATACGGTATACTAGGCACGTATGCGGATGCTGGGGCATGCACTGCGACTCTCGCCGGACACCCCAGCGTAGCAAGCCACGAGTGGGTACTTCACCCCACAGCAACGTGGGCACAAGGGCCGGCCCAGATCGTCGCTGGTCGGCACCCTGAACCAAGACCTGCTCAGCAGTCGCAAGCCGGGCCTCTCGAGCCGAAGCCATCTGGACGACGTGGGATAGTTTGCTGCGGATCGCAATGGATGGCGGCAGATAATCTGAAGGATTCGCCACAACTGCCGGATATTGACATACATGTACATAATTATATTGTACAGAGCTAGAGAACAGCAGCGGAAGCATGTATAGCACGACTGTTCATGTTGTACGCGTATCTGTGTTATTATTATTATACGGTATGCTGGTACTACATTGTATGTTCAAAGCAATTTTAAATCGTCTTAGCTGGTCCATGGTATTGTTCGTTGCATACCATTTCGTTTTTTGGACTGACGGACATCTCCTAGTAGTGAGTATCCGGATGGATATAATTTCGGAACGGGTGGGACGAGCGAACAATCTCCATGATAATATCCATGGCATTGCAATGACAGCATGTGCTGTGATCATGCCAGAAATCATGTATGGCTCAAATTACTTTTTGAGTGCACTCCACCAACATCACCTGGAGCTACTACAGAAGCTTCAAAACCGGGCTGTCAAGGCTGTGTATGGTGAACCTCCACATGCCCACCCTCTCCTTGGTGCATCGCCCCTATATATTTTGCTGGAACTGTTCCGCCACAAGATGCTCTGCTTCGTGCTGCGCTTCGTGCGACGCTGTGTCAATGGCACTGCATCTGTCCTGCTGGAAAATTTGTTTGGGCAGACAAAGTCGCAATCCCGGCTCCAGCAGTGATCATTCCTCACTCACGCAGCCGTGCTGGGACAGCGCGCTGCTCTTCCAGTGGTGCTTCCAGGTGGAACGCCCTGCCACGGGCGCTGCGGATGATATCTGTATACAGTGTACTCCTCACACCCTAGCTTGATCTGTCTGTCTCTCAGGCTGCCTGTCTGTCTGTGTTTCTGCTTACACCCCTGTCACTTTCCCTGTGTATCTCCCACGTTCTCTCTCTCTTTCTCTCTCCCTGTCTATCTACCGGTATCTATCTATCTATCTATCTCTATTTCTGTCTATCTGTTTGCCCGTCCACCATTTTCTCTGTCTGTCTCTCTGTCTTTCCCATCACCTCACACACATGCACACACAAACTCTCTCTCTCTCTCTTCTTGTCAGACTGTCTCTACGCGACCTCGCACTGTTTGTTTCCCTCCCCTTCCTTGTGTTCTAGCCGTCCTCTCATGCATGTATCTTTAGTTTCACTGGTCTGCCGGTTACTCTGTTGGCTGGGCTGTCCGTCTCTCTGCATTCTGCTCCTATGCCTGAAAGCCGGTCTTTTAAACAATCATTTATACAGGATTTAACTCGGATACTGAGCCAATAAGTATAATTAAAATAGAAGAAGTCACATGGAAACGAGTTATGAAGCCACTATCCACGACTTGCTTCATAGCTCATTTTCCCTGTGATTTCTTCTATTTTAATTTAAGACTGAGCTTTCTTAGTGGTTGCAGCTTCTTTTCATGGCACATGATGATCTTCAAGCCTCTGATATATTTCCCACCTAAATGTTTGCCTCTCGGTATCAGAGCTCTCATTGTCCATTTCGGACCAGACACCACCTACTCCCTCCCCATTGTCTAATATTTTCTGGTTTTAAGTCCCATCGTGCTGCTTGTCACCTTCATTCGCTTCCTTGTTATTGAGCACCTCTGCACGTTTGGTCACTGCGAATTTTAATACGCAGTTACAAAATAAAATCAGCAACAGGGACAACAACAACAGCATGGTTTGTTCGGATCTAGACGTGCTCCAAACGCCTGGGGACGAATGATCGTGTAATGGGTTCATAATGAAGCGAAAACATTATTGATGGATGGGTAGTTGCCAATACTGAGTTTACGTAAGTCTAATCTTGGTCGGGAACAAAGGGGGATGTAAAACACAGTAATGTGTGAGTGTAGCAAGTTATACACCACACAATCTTGACTTTTATTACGACCAGCCTAGCTTTCAGCTTCTTCATGGCTACTAAATGTGTACTTGCATCATTATTATTATTATTCTCATATCCGTCCCGAATGGGACTCACGGAGGCAGATTTCACTGGCAGCATGTGTGTGAAAGTGGGAAAACAAAAAGCAAAAGAAAGTCTAATAATAAAGGTCACATTAAATTTTAAGAAGAGCGGTCAGTACTACACTAAATGGCTGAGCAGGTGTTACTCCATTGTTTTCTGTCGCAGGCATAACTGTCGAGATCACGAAGGCAGCTGGGTTTATACATCACTATAGGTGTGAGGCGGACGTCTCGCTGGAGGCTTGTGGTGAAACAAGAGTGGGGTGATCCTATTCGAAAGGGCTGATTGGTAGCATATGCACAGAAAGCAGTGAGATCAGCATTGGCAGGGATATCACTGGGCTGGCGTAATATATATCCATAACAGCTTCCACGCTTGGCCATATTTTATTTTATTTTTTATTTTATTTCACAGGCAGGCATAGTGGGATGGTCTAAGACCATGATTGAGAAACAGAGGGTACCAGGTTCAAGTCCTGCTTGGCAGCGGAAGGATTTTTTCCAGCCGTGCTGCGACCCATAGTTAATTGGGAACTCGTGGCCTGGCACGAGGGAAACATGGATGCAGTGAATGGGATTTCGGTCTTTGACCACTTTGTGGTGGGTCTGATCTACTCACCTCCCACCGCTTAGGAGCTGCATCTGCGCCTTGATCCAAGAGGGTGGTGGCGTTCCTGCGGATGCGGAAAACTGGGCCTTTCGCCGAGTCTCACGCGAACCGTGAAATTTTTTTATTTATTTTTTTTTATTTCACCGTCCACTGGCAAAAGTCGATGCAAAGGAGGTGGCGTTAGCCAGCCATGGCAAAAGACAAAAAGAAAGAAAGAAGGAAAGACGATGATAATCGGAAGAAAAGAATGCATCAGAAGGGTGACATTTATCACTATGTTGACCATGTTGGACAGCAATATCAGATACAGAGTACTGACCAGTGACAGCAAATACATGAAAAATCTGCATTCGAAATGACATCAACATGTAGGTAGGAATTCCAAGGGTACACCGAAGCTGTTTCTTTGAAACACATCTACAATGCAGGTACTTGGATTGCATGATGTGATATCCGCGGTGACTGATGGTGTGCGGGAATGGTGTCCATAAATTTAATACAATAAACTTTCCGCTACCCACCACATATCACACACAGCTGGCTACATTGTAACGTTAAGAGTTAAGTGCGCCGCGTCAGCCCTGAACATTATACATGTACATGGGCAATAGGCGCAGGCAACAACATAACTCACTCCGGAACATACTCAGTACTGCATTCCTGGGCAGGCGAAGAACGTGTACAGGTGGATGCAAAAATCACAGTTTTTTGCACCCAAACTGTATACCTCTCAGAACTAACACCAAGAGCACATAACTCACTTAGGGTTATGCACTTTCAGTAACACAATCATGTGTGGCGATACGTGGGTATCCCCTTTGACGTTAGCTGTGGGCCATGCGCATACATGTATAATGGCGAAAATCAAACTGACATGTACATGTACATGTACTTGACCAAGGAACATGCACATGTATCCCCCTTAAGGCAAATATCGGGTATACTACTTCAGTACTTGCTATTGTTATCAAAGAAAAATTACCCACTTTTACCACACCACCTTTCTACTTTACAACATGTGCTGTTACTGAAGTATGTATTATTGCCAACGAAACCAGACCTCCAAGAGGCCGTGGCGAGCGTGTGTTTGCATTACTGGCGTGATTCCTGTCGTAGAAGCAGTTTGTTCCTTTCGCGGTTAAATAGAATTAATTGCATAGGATGTCCCGTTAAAGTGTACTTTTAAACAAGCTCGTGGTACCACCTACTATAAACTTTCTTCTTCTTATATTTTACCACAGAACCATCAGATGCCGCGCATCGGGGGCGGTGGCATATTGGATGGAAGTGGGAGCAGGGTAGAAGTAACTCTTCCGAAAAGGGTCTCTGAACTGTACATGTATTTGAAAGCGCCTTGTAATATACCATCACAAAGTGCCGAACATCTAGTATACATGTAGATCTTAGAACTTGACAAGTATTCAGCATTGACCAGGCTCAAACCGATATTTTCCGCAAACAAAAACTATGTGACTAAGTGATTGGTGCGACTTCGACGATACTTAGGGAATTGTGCGTCGCTCCCTACGTGGGCGCTCGCGCTTTCCCTTGGGACTTGAATCTCATTTCAGTGACTCACGACTGCCATCCGGAGCACACGAGGTGTTTGTCGCGCTGGAAACGGAGGGTCACTTTTTTTATACGAAAGTCCACTATATTCCCGAATATATGCTAGAAGTGGTGGCGGGGTCAGGCTGCTCTGCCGACCTTAAAAAGGTCTCGGCGTCTACGCAGACAAAGGGCGCCATAATACAGTAAAGCCATGAAGAGGGGAGGAGGAAGGGGAATGAATAATAGTGAGGAACAAGTACAATGGGTAGATGGTCGTTAGAGAAGTAAAATAGGAGATAACATCACATTGTGGTGAGGAGGGAGGGAGGATGCTAGTGAGGCGCTGGTCTAAACCGTTTCATAGGGCGTCGGTGGCTGTTTGCCAGTTCAGGTGGAGCAGATACTTGTTGCACTTTTCCTTGAAGGACTGGAGCTGTCTGGGCTCTGCTGATAGGATGGTCGTTGGTTGGCAGTTCCACAAGGGAGTACTGCAATCTAGATCTGGGTAAGAACCCTGGAGGCTGCTGGTGCTGTAAGTTAGTATACCTAGTGATATTTAGGCTTCAAGAGCGCGAACATAATGCAGTGCTCTAGGAGTACAAATTTCATTAGCCGACTCAAGCTCAACTGATGAGGGGTGACTTCTCCGTAACACTGTGTATTGCGCAGGGAGTAATGCTATCTTGCAGGTTTGCCTAGTGGAGGTTTGGAATGACTTCTCGTGTGCTCTGGATGGCAGTCGTGAGTCAGTCAAGTGAGATTCATGTCGGCAGGAAAAGTGCGAGCTCACTTTAGGGAGCGCAACAAGATTCCCCTAGTTTTTATGGGCCTGGCAATAAAAAGACCGGAAGAGCGAAAACGTTAACGACTTCATTACAACTAGCCATCCTCCTTGTTCCTTGTGCATCCTCCGCTCTTTTTATCGCCATAATTTGTTTTCTGTCTCCATGTAAGTTTTTTTAAGTGGTTATCAAAATAATAGGCCAATCCGGCCAGGGAGTGCGCTTCTTGCTTCTGGTTATTGATATTTCATTTGAAGGGAATGCCCGACAACTGGTTCATGAATGACAATGCTGATCAATGAAATCCAGTCCCATCACTCAAGTACACGCCGAGTGATGCGCAGCAATAGACATTCGAACACTGCGAAATGGTGCAAGGCGCAAAATTGAGTGACGCCACTGGATTTCATTGAGCAGAACTGCTATGTATTTAGTCTTTCAGAGTTGGAGGCTGATGAGACAAGAATTACCCTACATACAGTCATGTTGCTCATGGAAACCCCCTGAATGAACAGTATTGACGGGTCTGAACATTCGGAAGTATCATCAGCAGTAGCTGTGGTAGTGTATTATATCATGAGGTACATTGTGTTTGAAGGCAAAACAAAAGTCGCTTTGAAGTCTTGCTATGGAATAGTTGGCGAAGCTACGCTATCACACCATTAGTGAAATAACAGCCAAGGACCTGTAAGGTGGCATGGCTAAAGAGGAAGACCACGAAAGAGAACACAAGAGATTAAAATCTCACCCAATGATTATTATTTCCACAAACAAGGCCGATCTATCCATGTATGCAAAGTGAAGGTATCACAACGGTAATGGTGACCCGGGGTCTTGCATCAACCGTGAACGATTTTTAGTGTGATCAGACCGAGAAGCGAAGGGCCAAGTCAAAAAGAACAATAAGAGTGAAAATTGCTGAAATCCCGACTGTAATAATTATTTCAACTCTCTCATAAATACCATCATAAGATGCATAGGAACAGTTTACATCCATATTCTGAGGATGTGTGTTGTACGAGTTCCAATTGCATTTATGTTGCATTTCTGATGGGAACTTGGTTTGCACGCCCAGCATCTTTTTTTCATGATTACTTTCTTGCACACAATTGTTGTCGCGTTCTAATCCTTCATGATGGTATATTGAATTGTATTTTCTGCACGTAAAAAAGAGGCCTTTATAGGAAGAACTTGAAATATAACAATGAGAAGGGTAGGTGTGGCTATGCCTGAACGAAGCATGTGATAAGTGGCGGCATTCGGCCAGTCAAATTATTCGAGGCAATACAGTGGTGTTACGATCAACACACATAATATTAGGCAAGGGGGTTGGCTAAAGGTTTTGGAATGTTTTACGGTCGACACAGAGAGCAATGGAAAAGTAAGGTTATGAACGGTGGTTGTGCCCAGACTTGGAATCTCAGAGTTTCAGTTTCAGACTTCCAGACAAGCAATCCAGAACTTATCGATCCTCAGGCTTTGAAGCAACGATAGTCAGCACGGATAGAATGTAAACAAACTTCGACTCCAATGGACCGAGGCTATGGTTGGCCATGAAATCGGACAACTCACGCGTACTCAGCTTCTGATAATCGACAGCACCTTCAGTGTAGGCCTTGACGAAGTCGAAGTATTCTCGAACACTGGGGAAGTTGATGGTGGTATTGTCATCCTGCAGAGCGTACTCTATCTGTAAACCAGCCGCAGTGAACTTGTCCGTCCAATACTGGAGTGAGCGAAAGTCCATGCCAGTGACAGACTCCTCCGTTTGACCAGTAGTGAGCAGGGAGAGGTCATTGGCATACGCACCCGTGTCGTGGGTCAAAACGGCGCAGAGACGACCTCCAGGTTTCAGGCATTTGACGATGCTCGACACACTGGCGTCGGTGTCGTCTTCAGGCACCCAGTGAAGTGCAAAGTTGGAGAAGACGGCATCAAACGGTCCATCTTGCACGGCATCATGAACAAGACCAGTCATGAACTTCACGTTACGTTGATGAGATTCGGAACAACGTCGCTCTTCCTCCCTGGCAACAGCTATTCTCTCAGTGTTCGGGTCGACGCCTAGTACGCGTCCTTGCTTCCCCACAGCACGTCCGATCTTTTTTGCCAATCGCCCCGTCCCACAACCCAAGTCCAAGATATGTTGGCCTGGAAAAGGTCGCAGGTGGGATGTTATAACGTCTTGGCCAATCTCGTATTGCAAGCTTGAATTATCTTCGTACAGACGTGCAACTTGAGTAGTCTTTTCCATTATCGACATTTCTGTCTCTCAAACCAACCAACAAAGTACAGGAAAGCATCGGGGGCTAGAGCAAAATCAAATGACTGATTAGGAAACAGTTCCGCTAGAGATTATATAGGGAGTATACGGCATACACGCACCATTTTCGAAGCCAATGAAATCGTGTTAGCTGGTAGTGTTCGTTGCGTAAAAAAAGTAGTTTCTGGACTAAACTACATCTAGTGAGCTGTGTACGGATGGATATAATTTCGGAACGGGTGAGAAGAGGGAAGAATTTCAAGGACAATATGCAAAGCATTACAATGACAGCATTGCTGTTTGGATCTAGGCGTGCTCCCAACGCCTGGGGGCGAATGATCGAGCAATGGGTTCACAACAAAGCGAAAACATTATTGATGAATGGGAAATTGCCAATACTGAGTATAGTATATATGTATGTAAGTATGATCTTGGTCGTAATGAAAACGCGATGTAAAAGCACACTAAGGTGTGTGGGTGTAGCAAGTTTTACACCGCGCGGTCCTGACTTTTACGACCAGCCCAGCTGTGACAGCAAGCTATTTGGGGCTGCTAAATGTGTAACGTGCATTGCATCATGTGATGTGATGTCTGAGGTGATGGTGTTCGGGGATGGTGTCCATACAGAGCTATACACTGTCCCAGCACCCATACAGCTGGCGACATTGTAAGTGCCCCCCGTCAGCCCCGATCATTATCCATGGACAATACGCGCGGATGACAAAACAACCCTCTGGAACATACTGCATGTCTTCTGTTCATATCGATACGCAATCAAATATTTGAAACCAACCTCTACCTATCAGTTTAACACCAAGAGTAAATTATTCACCTGGCTTTATGTGCATGTAGAAAGTACTTTTGTAACACATGTGTGGTGATACGCGGGTACGTGTATCCCCTTTCCCGTGAACTGTGGAACACGCACGTACATGTACATGTACAATAGCGAAAATCAAACACACCTCACTAAGGAACGTGAGTCCCCCTTAGGAAAATATGCGGATACAATACATGAGCTGATTGTCAAGGAACTGGTGGTGTAGTGGACATTATAGCGTAACTTGAAATTTCTTGCTCCTTTTCTTTATTATAAATTATGTAAAAAAATGAAGTTGAAGACACCACTGCAGCTGTACTTATGGTTGATAAATGTGGTGGTAAAGACAAACCTGGCAATATGGCGGTAAACACACGCCTGCCCACACACGCTCTGTAAGCTGCAACGTTCTGGCACAGACTGACAGAGCTCTCCTTCTCACCACCACCACCACCATCAGTTCGCGCCTGGCGCCTAGTCGATGCAGGGTTGGCGGTATCCGACATAGCAGGCTGGTACATCAAGTAGCGCATGGCACATAGAAGATGACACAGCAACGAAATAGCTCAATTGCGACGTACGTTTCGTCTCCGCTGGACTCATCAGGCGATCTTCTTCTTGGATGTCTTCATACGGAGCCTATTCATATTGCAAGGTGTGTCTTTACCACCATATTTATCAACCATAAGTACAGCTGCAGTGGTGTCTTCAACTTCATTCTCCCGAGTCAAGCTCCGTATGAAGACATCCAAGAAGAAGATTGCCTGATGAGTCCAGCGGAGACGAAACGTACGTCGCAATCGAGCTATTTCGTTGCTGTGTCATCTTCTATGTGCCATGCGCTACTTGATGTACCAGCCTGCTATGTCGGATACCGCAAACCATGCATCGACTTGGCGCCAGGCGCGAACTGATGGTGGTGGTGGTGGTGAGAAGGAGGGCTCTGTGCCAGAACTTTGCAGCTTACAGAGCATGTGTGGGCAGGCGTGTGTTTACCGCCATATTGCCAGGTGTGTCTTTACCACCACATTTATTAACAATACAATGTACTTCTTTTAGTTATCGAAGAACACATACCTACGATTCTTTCTCTTTTTGCCCATTTTTCTCACGATTCTATTTTACTTTACACCCAGTGCTATTAGGGCCAACGAAAGCAGACCTCCACTAGGCCGCGGCGAGCGAGTGTTTTCACTGCTTGTGTGACTCCTGTTGTAGAAGTAGTTTGTTCCACTGGGGGCTAATCACTTTACTACCTGCTATAGTCTTGTTGAGAAACATAGCCAGTTATACAGTAGTAGAGGACCTGTGCATTGTACGTAATGTAACTGTGTGCGTCAGGTTGATGGACTTTTTATTTGAGTGTTCAAAGCTTGGCATTGAATCCCAAGGGAGAAGAGAGAGAGTCCTCTTATTGTTTGAAATGTTGTAGATTTATGGTGCAGTTTTGTCAGTGGCTCGGCTATAGGGTCCGGCGGATTCTGCTGGCAGAAAAATTGGCAGAGTTCGGTACTTTGTCTGGTAAGTTTCATGCATGTTTGGTAAGTGGATAAAAAAATGGAGCAGAATTCGAGGAATTCCCGCCATAAGGTTTGTATGGTTCTGCCAATTTCACTGCTTTTCGAGCAGAATCTGCCACCTTTTCGAGCAGAATCCGCCGGTTCCTACTCGGCTATGGATAAGCACAATATGAAGTTTTGTTTACAACACCTTTATCCATATCTTTGAGCGTGCAAAGCTTGGCATTGAATCCCAAGGGAGAAAAGAGAGAGAGAGAGAGAGAGAGTCCTCTTATTGTTTGAAATGTTGTCATAGATTTATAGTGCAGTTTTGTCAGTGGCTCGTCTATGGATAAGCGCAATATGAAATTTTGTTTACGACACCTTTATCTAGAGGCAAAATTTGACTTTCTTTTACATGTACTACAAGTAGTAGTATTACCAAATATTCATAAGTTAAGGAAATGGAAAAGGGAAAGTCTGAAAAGGTTGACGCTCACCTCCTGGACTCGAACTAGGGATCTTCGTTTGAGGGTATTAATATCTACATGTACATGTGTCTACATTATAATAATATAACCCAATGCTATTACAATACTAGTATTAGATAAACCTTGCTATAGTTCACACAATCATGTTGTTAGGTTGACAGCATGTTTCCGAACACATGTGCCTACATGTACATGTACATACAGTGTATGTGACGGAGCCGAAAGCCGATGAGCAGATCTTATGTGGGCGGAAAAGGATTTGTTTGTATGTCCCCTTGTTATCCGGGTATCTCCTGGTTAGAGGTAAGCGGATCATGCTCGGAAATGAACAGATTATCTAGCGGATGGTCGAGAAAACAGCCAATTGTGCTGTATATGCGTCACACCAAAAAGACCAAAAGAACAGATAATCGTCCTAAAAAAAGAACTCAGACCATTGTCATGATATGGACTGGCAGCTTTGTGGAAGTATAAGACAATAATATGCAAGAGGAATACGAATACCAAATTCACAAACAAACGCTGAATTTTTGGGATATGTCCTATAGTGGCTGCTAAAATATTATTCCAAATCGATAAGAAGCGCTACATGTATGTCTGGTCCTTCAATAGCAGGTATGTATATGTATATAACAGCCTCATTGGGCATCTGCCCTTGTTTTTCGGATGGCATTTTATGCTCCTCAAAAAGGACCTGATTATGCCAAAAAATGATGCCTTCAATTATGCCTTCAATAGCAGATGTGTATAACGGCCTCATTGGATTTGAGGCTGATATACGAAGTTTTTGAAGTGAGCCGTGGCCGTCCTGTGCCGTGGTCCTTCGTCCTTCATCATTATTATTATAATATTATTAAACTCAATCTCGTAGCATGTGCACGCATTGCCAATGTGGGGAGCAACCCCAGAGATGAGGGCGATAACCAGCCATGGTAAAAGTACAAAAGAAAACAAGAAAACAGTGGAAAGAAAAGAACAGGGAGGAAAACAAAGCTCAGCCAAGAATCATCATCTTGTCATAGATAACATTAGTATTTCGCTGTGATGTTTAGCTTGTTTTTGTATAGAGCGCGCTCACATTCCCCTTTTCTGACGTTACTTCATAACTTAGAACCTTCTAGCTGCCGGTTTGCGCATTCCAGACGTGATGCAGCTAAGCATCAGGTCGTTGAATGTCAGTATCACATCAGTCATGTTTGGGCTAATTGTTGCACACTTTGACTCATCATTATCCTGCATATAATCGTTAGTGTTGTACAAAAACGGACAATTTGTAAATTTTTAGTCCCCTCTTTTTTTATTATAATCCTGGCTCTCCATCCGAGGGTAATATTATAGAGTGCAAAAAATGGAATGGGAAAAAAGTCTGGAGAAATAATGTCTCTCACTTCTCGTACAGTAGGACTCAAGCCATTTATTTTACATTTTACATCGCATGTCAAACGGGCAGCTTTCGCCCCAGGCCAACGATGCAATACCACTAATTAGGCCTAAGGCATATTCGTCATCCCAGAAGCGATCGTTCACAAATATTTGTTCAGACTTCGAAACTCTCTCTTCCAGTGAATACACTCCGGCTGGTGGAACGCAGCCTTCAATATACCCACACATATATACTTATGTACAATCGAGCACGTGGAAAGACCCCATCATCAAGCTACACTGTAACATTGAAGGCAGGATGCTTGTTCTAGGTTTTCTAGGTGGTGTACATTAGATATTGTGACTTGTTGTAGAGGTTAGTAGAAGCTGAGTAGGTCTGCGGATGGAGTCATGGATGACTACACTTCCTAAGGCATCGCTAGAACAGCGGGAAGAAATCCCGGTTGGTGTTATGCATCAGGTGGTGAACAAGAACGTACGGCGGTGAAAGCTCTGAGTATGAGGAGGAATGGGCATCAAACATGGAGGAATGCCTGATTTGAAAAGCAATCCGTGGCAGAGGAGAGTGTGAGCTTTGGCAAGATTGCTGTACTCATACACGCAATGCGTGGCACATTAGATGACACGAGGTACGTGTACGCTCAAGAGACGCAGGCCGGTATTCAACAACAGATAACTGTTGCTGGTACAATTTGCTAAGAGCCGCTACAGTGACGTCATTATGATCCATGGACCCCTGGATCAATCTACTAAGTAGCATGGTGGTTGTAACTCTGATTGGCTACTGCTTCGTGCCCTGTGATGGGACGAACTGCAATATCAGTATATTAGGCCTCCCCTCAGTTAATGTCTGACCTACATGTACATGTACATGTGTAATAGGTAGCCGAGTGGAGGCACGGTGCTTAACACGAATTAACTTTTAATCAGACTTCCTCACGTACACACCTGGATTATTATGTAAGTATAGGATATTGACCAAGACGAGGTCTATATGGGAAATATAGGCCGAGTAAAAGTAAAGTTTTTTGGCCTTTTTCGTGCTTTGGAAAAAGAAAAAAAATTAGGTGTGAACAAAGAAAGAAAGTAAAAGACCAAGGTCCGCCGAGGTCTTTTACTCGGCCTATATTTCCCATATACATATTGACCGAAGTCGCGGTCAATATCCTATTTATCACGATTCCTTTGCCATAACCCCAACATTTGAACCTTTAGGAGCTATTTTAACCTTTTTAGTATAGCATTTATACTATAGTGCACATAGGATGTTGCCTATTTTGGGTACAAGCCTGTAAGAACAACAGGGTTCAGCACCTGCAGCAAAGTGGCTGGATGGTATAAGGGGTTGCTTGAGATTCATAATGTTGTGGGTTCGAATCCTGCTTGTGCTCTTCCTTTGTCTTCTTTCTTTCAATTTTCTTTTTGAAGTGGAGAGAAAAATTCCAAGTCCCTCCAAAGTCGAAAGATTGTATACAATGCCTAAGTGGTCGATACAAGCGGTCGATACAAGCGGTCGATACAAGCGGTCGATATTCCGGCGATATAGGCAATATGACCAGTCAAGGATCACAAGAATTAGTGGAGGTCGATCTAGGAGAGTGATAATAAAAATTAATGAAAACAGAAACGCGCAGCAGCTTTTATATGCAACAGACCACATACGCTAACGTACGGGGATACGGTAACGTACGAGGATACGCTAAACATACGGTATAGTAGTAGTCAGCTAAAGCAAGGCAGGGATACTACACCCTCCTTTCCTACAGATATTCACGCCTTCGTGATTCGAATACTAGGTGCTAGCTGGACACCAACAACCGGCGGCTATTTACAAGAAACTGGAGGCATGCATGGTGGCGTCGGAATAACCTCGACGATAGGAGATAGGCAGAATGGATGACTTGCATATTATTAGTATTATTATTATTATTATTTTGAACGGATTGGGAGACCTTCAAATTCAATGGATCAGTTGGGGAAGTGAACTGCCTGAAAAGAGAAAAAACCGCCAGACCCACCAGGACTCGAACCCGGGACCTTGCTTGTCATGAGCAATGCTCTAACCACTGAGCTATGGGACCGGGCTGAACCCAGAAGGCGCTGACAAGATTTTCACTCCAAAGGCAGCTCACAACACGTGCCACACATACTGATGGCACTTGGGTCTTTCTCCCTCCCCCAGGGAACCAACCACGGTCAGTTTCTGGACCCTACCAGAAGTGAAAGAGAGTGATAAATTTTGAACGGATTGGGAGAACTTCAAATTCAATGGATCAGTTGGGCAAGTGAACTGCCTGAAAAGAGAAAAAACCGTCAGACCCACCAGGACTCGAACCCGGGACCTTGCTTGTCATGAGCACTGCTCTAACCACTGAGCTATGGGACCGGGCTGAAGTTGCGACTTCGGCGGTAATAGTCATGAAGTTAGTTGCTCCAACGAGGAGCACACGCTTCTTGCCGAACTTGACACTTGACTTACTCACGACTGCCATCCGGAGCACACCAGGAGCACGTCGCACCTTCCGCTCGGCAAACCTGAAAGAAAGCACCACTCCCTGCTCAATACACAGTGTTTCGGGGAATTCACCCCTCATCAGTTGAGCTTGAGTAGGCTGATGAAGATTGTGCCTGAAAAGCACCACTTATATACTGCTCTCCAGGCCAAACCATCACCAGGGATACAAACTTACAGAGACGCGTTAGTTGCTCCTCGTTGGAGCAACTAACTTCATTATTATGTCTCCTTTATTCACTTCTTTCGAAGGCGATAAGCCAGAGCCACCGGGAAATATTTCAATGGGTGGGACAGGTAAAAATAAAGTGAAAAAAATAAAAATGCCAAAAACCAAAGGGACAAGAAATAGGGGAAGGAAGAGGAAGAAAGGAAAGTAGCTCAATCCAAACTCCAACATCAAAACAATAATAAAGAATTTGCAACGACAAGTATTGTACAAAGACAGGTATTGTACAAATGATAAGGACGTTGATGTTGTTATGGGGATTACAAAGGAAATATCTTTATCAGTCGTTATTCAAGTCTCTTGGCAATTGCACAACGTATTTGCAATTGTCATTGCCACGGGTGTTACCTCCCAGTAACACCCGTGGCAATGACAATTGCAAATACGTTGTTCCGCTAACTCGGCGAACATCTGGCGACAGCTGACCATTGGTTTCCGCCGTGAAGCTTTGGAACACCCTGCCACAGGAACTCACGTCCGCTCGTTGTCCAACCCCGTTTAAAGGATTGCTGAAAGTGTTTTTCTACGGTTAATATGGCCGAATAGCACCTCCCTCTGGCATAGGTCCTCATCTTCCTATTTCTCCCTGATTGTTACTTCGTTCGAACTTGACTTGTAATTACCGGTACAAATACTTCCTTTTGACTGTTTTCTCATTTTCGCAAGTGAAGCTTTATCGAGTCACACTTTTTATTCTATCGCCATCATAATATTGGGCATCAATGCCCGCTTGGTTTGCGATGTAAAATAAAACTTCAAACAAACAAAAACATGAAAACGCAGCAGATGTGCATCTACATGTTAAGGACATTTCTGATGAGGCCGTTATGGCCGAAACAGCTTGCTGTCTACAGCATTGGGTATTATTATTATGATTATTATTATTTAAAGAGTCGGCGTGGAGAAAGCAATTTTATTAGAGCAATTAGGAGTATAATCGATGCAGACATGGCCAAACAACAACGAGTTCATGGAATTTTTAAGGATTTTTAATACCCATACCCACATGACTTATTGAACAAAATACTGAAGCAAGAATCTAATAACAAAGATACATTCACAGGTCCTCGAAAGTGTCCTATCTACTTATGCCTGCCTTGGAAAGGCAACGCGTCTGTCAGCATGTCCAGAGCTATCAAGACCCTAGTCAATAAAACATACTTTGCTGCCCACTTCATCCCCGTGTTCACCACGGTACGTGCGTTCATGGTGAGGAAGGATGTCCTACCTCCCCAGCTTTCAAGCCATTTGGTTTATCTCTTTGAGTGCCGGAATTGTGCTGCCCGGTACGTTGGTAGGACTCTTCAACACCTGAACGCACGTATCAGACAACATGTGCCGTTGCACTTATTACCACCAGCAGCCAGAGCAAAGCGGCCAAAGCGTGGTAGGCCGTGTAAGAACCCAGTTAGCTCAGTAGACAAACACGCTGTGCCGACAGCGCCGGCTGTTCCCGTGCCACCACCGGCCCCACCACCTGGGGTGCCGTGGGTGGCTGGGGCTGGGGTGGGTTTTCCATCATTGACCTGGCCACCACTTCTCGACCCACTGCAAACGGCAGCGGAGCCTACTCTAGCACAACATCATCGTCCTGGAATGGAGGAGGGGCCACCGAGAGACACTGAACCTTCACCTCGGCAGTTGCCCTTGCCTCCGCCTGAGCCACCCCCTTTACCTTTGGTGACTACCGAGACGGTGGTCCCCCCGGTGCTGGGATCCACGGTGCCGACTGTGTCTGGACAGAGAGGGAGATCATCGACAAACCAAAATGAAACCAATATCCTCACCCATAGACCCAGAAGAAGCACAGCAAACTATTCACTTGAAATTTATGCACGGAATGGACTTGGCCCACGCAAAATGGACAGTGGAAATGGGTGTGCAGTAGCAGAGAACCCAGCAACGGTGACGCGGAGCAGCGGCCAAACAACTTGTGATGCTGGTGGAGATGATGGAGCCATGTTGGAGGCTGATAAGGAGTGCAGTGAGACTGAGCATCAAACGGATGATGAGGAAGTGACTGATGATGAAGATGGTGGTGATGAGGACGATGATGATGAAGATGAGACGGAGGACGAGGATAAGGCGGAGGAGATTGAAGGAAAGGAGCGGGATGAGACGGAAGAGAGCGACGTGAGCAAAAAGTCAGCTGTATTTTGTCACTTGTTATCACGTCCAGATTGTCGTAGTGTGTACGATGATTCTCACTTTTCTGTTTTGTGCCGTGCAAGTTATGTTAAGCAGTTGAAGGTTCTGGAAGCTGTATGTATTCGTGTGCATAATCCTGTTCTTTGTAAACAAAAGAAGCATGTAGTCGCGCTAAAGTTGTTCTCGTAGCTGGTTATCAGATGTAAATGTTGTGTCATGTTGCACTGTATCACCTCTTGCTTTGTGGCTGCACTCAGTTATATACGTTAGCACTATGTTTGACACCTATTATGTAATGCTGTAGCACTTCCTTTGTTGTTCACACTTTTAATTAATTATGCTGTTATAAAATGTTCTATTTTTGTACACAGTACCCTCAGTTCCGATACTATTCACTGATGAGCGGAACACGAAAATCGATTTTGAATAACATAAAAATCCTTAAAAATTCCATGAACTCGTTGTTGTTTGGCCATGTCTGCATCGATTATACTCCTAATTGCACTAATATTATTATTATTATTTGATAACCGCAATCAGTAATACAAGCTGGATCGACATTTGTGTACACTGTATTCATGTAATGTAAAACTGTGGAGACAATGTGCAATAAAACGATGAAAATGTGAAGAAACTGTGTAGAGAAAAAAAGGGATTCAAACAATTTTTCGTACAACACTCATCAGGAATCTTCGTTGTACTAAAGGACACTGAAAACAAAATTGAACTATTATAGAAAATTTAAGATAGAGAAATAACACTAAGAACAACAGCAGTGAAATTTACAAGTGTGAATTTCAATGGACCAAGTCAGGCGGGGTAACAGGGAGAGCGCAGAGTAAGCAGATGATGGGACGGACAGTGAAGGGACCAATGAGTCGGAGAGCGACGATTGTAGTGATCGTGAGAGTGCCGGTGAGAATGTTAGTGTTGTGCGTAGGTTCGTGGTAGCAAGTCTTCAATGTACAATCATCTGTTGGCTAGTCCTGATTGTTGCAATTCGTATTCCGACTCTTCATTCACTCTATTGCGCCGTGGTCGTCATGGGTATGGACTACAGTTAAACATTTTGGAAGCCATCTGTCAGCGTCTGTATAAGCCTAATTTGTGTGTACAGAAAGATAGTATAATTGGGTTGAAATTGTTCAAGTAAAGTGTCATGTTTGGTGCGGCCAAGCTTGGCCGTTAATGTTCTAGGTGTAATGTACTGCTGTTATTTGTTATCACTTTGTCCTTCCTTCTTTCTTTCTCTTCTTTGTTCATTTTTCAGTTGCAAGTTTAGTGTTAGTACACACATTCGTTATTGCTCTCGCTTTCATTGTTAAAATTCACACTTGTAAATTTCACTGCTGTTGTTCTTAGTGATATTTCTCTAACTTAGATTTTCTATAATAGTTCAATTTTGTTTTCAGTGTCCTTTAGTACAACGAAGATTCCTGATGAGTGTTGTACGAAAAATTGTTTGAATCCCTTTTTTTCTCTACACAATTTCTTCACATTTTCATCGTTTTATTGCACATTGTCTCCACAGTTTTACATTACATGAATACAGTGTACACAAATGTCGATCCAGCTTGTATTACTGGTTGCGGTTATCAAATTGTTGTCTCCTCGCCGTTTGCTCAAATTATTATTATTATTATTATTTCGTAATCGGTACTTTCGCATGCAGTAACGCACATCCACAAAGTCCAGTAGTAACTTTCTTCTATCAAACGTTTTCTTTCCCTTCTCTTCAGGATAGTACAGGGAATGTTGGAAATTTGGAACAACACATAACTCTATAGAAGAATAAAGAAAAAGTCAACACTTCAACATAGGCGATAAAAATGGTTAAAGTGTTAAAAACTCAGAAACAAAAGCTGCAAGTTGTAGACAAACGCATTGAACACATTTTTTGTTTTTGAGTTTTAACACTTTAACCAAAGAAGGCACGGATTGCAGCTTCCGTCATTCGAGTGAGGGCGTCCATGTTTCTGGCCATCAGAGACGGATAGATTGCATTGGACCCGTATGTTAGTCTGGACATGATCATTGCATGATAAAATAGGTTCTTCGAGGAGACTGTCAAGCTTTGACGTGAGCGCCATAGCGCACCAATGGAGCGTCGAACTTGGCGAATGGTGTGGTCGACGTAGCCATCCCAGGAGAGCTCATTATCAACAATAACACCAAGGTAGCGAGCCTGTGACACAATTGTTAGCAGTTTCCCATCGCAACGGATCTGGAGCGGTTCTGCATTCTGCTGCCCACCACGAGGTGTTATAAGCAAGACCTGAGTCTTCGTCTGGTTCAGCTTAAGGCCACGGTCCTCAAGCCAAGTTGACAGATTGGTGACGGCGGTGCTTAGATAGGTGCACACCACTGCTCGACTCCCAGAGGCCTTGAGAACGATATCGTCCGCAAACTCTTGATGAACGACGGGACGTGGAATGCAATGGTGGATGTCGCGAATATACAGGGTAAAGAGCAGTGGGCCGAGAACGGAGCCCTGTGGCACGCCTCGACTGCACTGTGTGTAGCTTGACATACTGCCGCCAACAACTACACGCTGGTACCGGTCGATGAGGTAACTAGCAAGCCAGGAATTCGCTGTGCCTGTCACACCCATGTTGGAGAGCTCTTCCAGCAGCAATTTGTGCTTGACAGAGTCGAACGCTTTGGACATGTCGACAAATACTACGCCTGTTTCTTTCCGCTCATACTTGGCTATTAACCAGCGGTTTACCACAAGGACAACTTCAAGGGCGTCCTCAGTGCTGTGTCGCCTCCTGTATGCAAACTGCGAAGCAGGGAGGAGATCGTTTTCCATTATGTATGCCATGAGTTGGGCTTTGTTATGCACAGATATACAGTATTCCCTCACTAGTGGGACCATTGTTATTAGGCTAGGGCCTGTTTTGGACTTCCCACTCTAAAGAATACAAACAAACAAACAAACAACCACCGCTGCCACCAAAAAATAAATTATCGTATCCGTTCCCGAAGGGAACTCACGACGGCCGCTAACACCCGATAAACCCTAGCGGCAGATGCAGCGCCTTACGGTGGGGGTGAGTGGGCAAGTCTCACAACCACTGGCACAAGTGCCGAAAACAACCCCATTAGCTGCATCCATGTACCCCTTGTGCCTGGCCACAAGTTCCCAGTTGACTGTGGGTAGCAGCACGGCTGGAAAAACCGCTCCCAGGCAGGACTTGAACCAGGTACCTCTCGTATCTCAATCATGGTCTTTGACCAACCCACTGTGCCTGCCTGGTCCTCAGGTACACGCCTGAATTATTTATAGGTAAGTGCATGGCAGGGAGGGCCTTATGGCTTGTTAGTACCCTGAAGGGCACAAACAAGCCTTAAGACACTCCCTGCCATGCACTTACTATTAAATTTTTTGAACGAGGTTACATGCATTATCCCACTTGCATTATGCTTGTGTACTATTATATTGGGTAGTTTTGTGGTTTGTGTGCAGAGAGACTTGGTGTGGTATGAAAGAATATTTTCTTCCGGTAAGTTATGGTAATCAGCACCACTTAGGACTGGGTTTCTTCTAAAATAGCTGTCCTAGTCCGCCATGCTGCATCTTTACCCCTCTCATGTCGTATCTGCTACTTTAAATGCTTTGTGCTGCCTGAGATTCTGTATGCATCCAATGCTTATGCCCCATACCTATCTGTTCACCAGGAGCTCCGTCTGGAAAGGCTCTTCAAGCGCGCACTGCGTGCTGTATGTAAAGTGCCCCCATGGACCCCCAATGTTACGCTGCTTGAGCGTGTACATGTCTCTCCCTTGCGCGCTACCATTCAACTTAACTTGCTCTGCTTTATATGGCGTTGTCTAAATTATTCAGGAAGTAGATTGTTTGAAACTTTTTTCGATCTCTTCCGTCACGAAGAACTCGAGGAGGCAACAGTAACCTGCTTATCGTCCCTGCAGCTGCTTCTGCACATTCTACCAAATTGGTGACACATGCCGGCGCAGTTCTCTGGAATTCCCTCCATGCGAATATCCGAGGCGTCACTAAACTGGCCGCCTTCAAGTCAAGCGCTTTGCAACACATTCTCGCCTGCTATTAGCTTTACGCCCATGTTTCTGTAGCTGTACTGGAACTGCTCTATTTCGCTGCCACTATTTACCATTGGCCATCTCTCCCCCTCCTTTATTATTATTATTACGCACACATTCATGGCCAAGGCCTATCAAGGAGGAGGTGAGGGCGATTATAGCCAGCCATGGCAGCTCCACACTACACAGTGGGTCCATTGTTCTTAGGCATCTGCCTGTTTTGGTTTCTCCACTATAAATAAAGAATACTACTATTACTACTACTACTACTACTACTACTACTACCAAGAGTACATAACCCCCAAGAGTGTGCAACTCCAGCTATGCCCGGCCTATGGGGTCTGCGACGGCAGAACAGGGTTGTACGCAACCCAGCTTTGGGTACAACTCTCTTGTGACCACTTTGCACTGTTTGCCAGCATACTATAACCTTTTGAACCATGTCAGGAGATGTGAAGTTCTGCCGTCGCAGCACTGCATAGAGGTTGTGCAGGCAGTTGCACACTCTTGGGGTTATGTACTCTTGCTACTACTAAAAGTAGAATAGAAGCAAATGAAATGCTGGGCTCTTATTGCGAGCTTCATTCTTATTCATAGCTTGTGGAGCTTTTTCGGGGCTTTTAGAGCCCCTTGTCAATACCTCTAATGACTTTGATCTTCGGTTTCTATAGGTTTCCGCAATAGGGTTCCCAGTATAAAGGCAACGCCTGTTGGGACTCCCCTAGTAAAATAATAACATCTACTACATGTACTACTACAAGTACTACTACTACTAGCATTAAGGAGTTCAAGCTTCAGCTTCTTCGTCCTAAATAATCTCACCATTTTCGTCATGCCTCCCCTTGCAGTACTCTCTTTGTTTCTCTCATTATTATTCAGTTCGCCTTGGTTGGCTACCACCCGACTTCTCATAATATATTGGCAGTCTTCTGACGAGGCAGGAGATGTTGAATTAATAATAATAATATTCCCGTTTGTCTCTTTCCCTCAAACCAGTTAATATTTTATGACTTGGGGCTCCCCGCGTGCTAGTTTGTACGTGAAGTGTGTGGGTTACAGTGAGGGCTGCGTCCCACCCGCCTGTGTGGATTCACAGGAAGTGTGAGTTACGAAGTCTGAAGAAAATGTTGAACGGCCTCTGCTGGGATGACGACTACACCATAGCTCAGTGGTTAGAGCATCGCTGGCTACAAGCGAGGGTCCCTGGTTCGAGTCCTGGTGGTGACAGTCAATTTTTTCTTCAGACTTTTCCCGTTTGTCTCTTTCCCTCAAACCAGTTAATAATAATAATAATAATTTCCCGTTTGTCTCTCTTTCCCTGAAACCAGTTAATAATAATAATAATAATAATAATAATGTAAATAGGCGTCGAGGCGACAGAACGAGCTGAACCGACATTTCACAAAGGCTTTTATTGTATTCAAAAACGAGTGGATACGAAGGCAGTGAAGAACATGGAAGAAAGAAAAAATGTGATATGGAAGAAATGATGAACAAAAAATTTGTACTTCGAACTAGTTTTCGCACAACACTCCTCAGGAAGCTACGTTGTACTAATGAAAAACAATCCCGAAAGATACTAATAAAGAGAAATGGAGTGAGAAGAAACAACACCTATGAAAATGATAATCCTAGCACTAAGGTAATAACAGGAAAAACTGCGAAAGCACTTAACGAACTTGTAAGGACTACTAGTATACTGTGCCAGAAGATATGACACCATGGCCAACCAGAGCCAAACAGACAGAACAAGCTGCTACTAAAACAATTTCAAACGAATAATGCTGTCCTTCTGGACACACAGATTAGGCTTATGAATACGTTGACAAACAGCTTCTAACACATTCAACTGTAACTTATAACCATGACGAGCACGGCACAAAACAGAAAAAGAAGAATCAGAATAAACCTTGCAGCGATCAGGACGAGATACAACTTCGTTCAAGATGCTTGTACACTGATGACTTCCTACTAGAAAACACACGCTCGCACCCACTCTTACTCACACAATCATTCTCGCTCTCACACTCACCGGAATCACTGGACTCACTGGCCGAATCCTCCTCAACGACGTCCTGCCTCGGGGCAATCAGGTCCCGTCTCCTCCCATCCCTCGTCTCACGTTCCTGTTGTGTATTCCGTTGGCTCGGTACTTCCGTACTGAAATAGGTCATGGTGTAATTAGCAGTTGTTCTTCTGGGTCTCGTTGATATTGAGGTAGGTATTGTTGTGGTCTCTGCCGGTGATGCAGCAAGCGATGCTGACGCAAACGTGTCTGCATGCAACACACGTGGCGTCGCCAAAGCCACATCCACCTCCGCTGGTGGAGGGAGTGACTTGGTCATGGCCACGGGAGCCAATGGTGGACTTGCCGAGTGGAACGCTAGATCCTGTGTTGGCGGAGGTAGTGGTTGTTTACGGGGTCTTCCCCGCGTGGGACGGTCCAGTTGTGCGCTACGTGGGATAATGTGTAAAGGAGTGTGTTGCTTGATGCGTTCGCTCAGGCGCTGAACAGTCCTACCAACACACCGGCTAGCACAATTCCGGCATTCAAAGTTGTAGATGTACATGACTTAAATGATGGGTTGGTAGGACGTCCTTCAACACCGTGAACGAACGCATCGTTGTGTAGACGGGTATGAAGTGTACCGCATAGTAGGTTTGTTTGATGATCGCACGAACTTCACGACTCACATTGTCAGACTTCTTGCCCTTCCATGGTAAGCATAAAAATACAGGACAACGAGCAGGCCCTATCAATTCATGTTTCGGCGTGAGGGCTGTGGACAACAGTTTTGCCAACATGTCGCCTGGGTATCCGTTTTTGGTGAAAACTGAACGGAGAAATTCGAGCTCACCACTGAGTTTACAAGGTGAACAGATCCGTTTGGCGCGATCCACGAGATTCTTTACTAAGTTGACTTTATAATTAGATGAACAGTACGAGTCATAGGAAATGTATTGTCCGGTGAATGTCGGTTTACGACACACCGATGTTACGCTTCCAAATTCGGTTTCCGCAACAAGTACGTCGAGGAAGGATAACTTGCTGGACTGCTCGTGCTCACATGTGAAGCGGAGGGAAGGGTGAAGGCTGTTGAGAGCACCAAGAATGACCTCGCTGACTTCTATGGAATCAAAGTATGTGAAAGAGTCATCAACGAAACGGAAATACAGACTCGGCCATAGAGACGCATCAATCTTGCACTCACAGTAACCGACAAAGACATTAGCTAACACGGGACTCAACGGAGAGCCCATGGCTACTCCATCTATCTGCTTATACATCACGTCATTGAACGAAAACTCGACGCCAGTTGTGACTAACAACATCAAACGTCGAAAAGCACATTCAGGTAGCCACGGAGTGTCAACTTCGTCAACACGGTACAACACATCCGCGCAAATATCAATTGTCTCCTCCAGTGGTACGTTTGGTGAGTGTGAGAGCGAGAATGATTGTGTGAGTAAGAGTGGGTGCGAGCGTGTGTTTTCTAGTAGGAAGGCATCAGTGCATAAGCATCTTGTATGAAGTTGTATCTCGTCCTGATTGCTGCAAGGTGTATTCTGATTCCTCTTTTTCTGTTTTGTGCCGTGCTCGTCATGGTTATAAGTTGCAGTTGAGTTTGTTAGAAGCTGTTTGTCAACGTATTCATAAGCCTAATCTGTGTGTCCAGAAGGACAGCATTATTCGTTTGAAATTGTTTTAGTAGCAGCTTGTTCTGTCTGTTTGGCTCTGGTTGGCCATGCTGTCATATCTTGTGTCACAGTATACTAGTAGTCCTTACAAGTTCGTTAAGTGCTTTCGCTGTTTTTCCTGTTATTACCTTAGTGCTAGGATTATCATTTTCATAGGTGTTGTTTCTTCTCACTCCATTTCTCTTTATTAGTATCTTTCGGGATTGTTTTTCATTAGTACAACGTAGCTTCCTGAGGAGTGTTGTGCGAAAACTAGTTCGAAGTACAAATTTTTTGTTCATCATTTCTTCCATATCACATTTTTTCTTTCTTCCATGTTCTTCACTGCCTTCGTATCCACTCGTTTTTGAATACAATAAAAGCCTTTGTGAAATGTCGGTTGAGCTCGTTCTGTTGATCGCAATTCTAAAATAATAATAAAAATAATAACTACCGCAAGCTGTTGACAAAGGAAATTCGTACAGATGAAAGAATACGGGAGGCAAAAACCGTACACACTTCTGAAATGCGTAGCTTTTAGTAGTACACCTTACATTTTATGCAGAGTTCATTATCTGCACCGTACTATAATGCTCACAGGGAGTTGTACGCACCAGTTTAGAGTACTAGTATATTCAGCGGGCTTTAAACTAATCCAAGGCCCTCGACGCGTCATCAAGAGTAGTAAAATAATGATTAAGCGGGCTTTAAACTCTGATAAGGCCTTTGTCGGGAATGTCACTGATTGGTCGTTTCCTGGACAACGAGACAGACCTAGTTCTAATACAAGTATGTAATAAAAATTATTGAAAACAAAAATGCGCAGGAGCTTTTATAGGCAACAGACCACATGCGCTAACATACGGGGATACGGTAACGTACGGGGATACGGTAAATATACGGTATAGTAGTAGTCAGCTAAAGCAAGGCAGGGATACTACACATGTCATGCACATGTACCTTCATTAGTTACTCATTAGTTACTCATGTACACGGTGTTCTATCAGTGCTGAATGCTCCCAAGGCTACGTGAGATATAGTACCCTGAATATAATATTCTACAGCAATAGTTATTTCCTCGATAGGCCTTTAGATTATAATAAATTCCGTGGGTTCATTTCGAGAACGATTCAATTATTCAATACTCTAGCTTGCAACAATCGTAGTATGGAGATGCAAACTCCCAATGCGAGTCCGGCTGAAAATGTGCGCAAGGCGCAATACGAGATGGGCCAAAACCTTATAGCATCTCACCTGCGACCTTTTCCAGGCCAAACCGTCTTGGACTTGGGTTGTGGAAGGGGGCGTTTCACCAGAGAAATCGGAAGCGCTGTGGGAAAGCAAGGACGCGTACTGGGCGTCGATCCGAACACTGCGGCGATAGCTGTTGCTACCGAGGAAGAGCGACGTTGTTCCGAATCTCATCAACGTAACGTGAAGTTCATGGCTGGTCTTGTTCATGATGCCGTGCAACATGGACCGTTTGATGCTGTTTTCTCCCACTGTGTATTTCACTGGATACCCGAAGACGACACCGACGCCACTATGTCGAGTATCGTCAGATGCCTGAAACCCGGAGGTCGTCTCTGCGCCGTTTTGACCCCTGGTACAGGAGGCTTCGCGAACCCGCTCACTCTTTTCATAAAAAGAAGACTTGAAGAATCCGCTACTGGTATGCACCTGCGCCCACTGAACCACTGGACGAGCAAACTGAAACAAGCTGGTCTGCACATTGAACACGCGGAGCAAGAAGAGGACACCATGGGGAAGTTCCCTAGCGTTCGCAGCTATCTCGAGTTGGTCAAATCCTGCACAGAAGGTGCGGTTGATTACAAGATGGTCAATGCGGACGAGCTAGCCGATTTCATCAGCAATCAAGGACTGGGCTCCCTTGACTCGCCTTATGTCTGTGTTTCTATCATCTTGACAATCATTGCGTCAAAGCCAGCCACTGGAGAACTGAACTGAACATTACTTCATCAAAATGAACAGTCAAGCTCACATCTCAATCTTCGGGAGGTAGCTATTTGTCGTTGATGGGATACTATTGCTGTCGGATGTCTTTCGCGCTGCTACGCTCCGCTGTATTATTGTGTGTCCGGGGTGCTCGGTCGGCCCGTCACCGTCCAGTTCACATGCTTCGTGAGTTGGTGATCGTGGAGGGTCGCGTTCCCCTGCCGTGATTAGTGACGCACCGAGCTTGTTTTGTGTGAAAGTATACATGTATATTATTATTATTTTTACAAGAGGTCTGAGGCGGATAATACTTTAAAAACGAAGGTACGTTTTGGGTCGCAAGTATCCACGCAAACACACATCCAGGCAAAATAAGGCACTTGTCAAAAGTATCCGAACGTTCTCGGTCCCTTCTCATCAAGGATTATACAGGGAAATGGCTCAAGTTGGAAAGACTAAAACTTATATAGCGTAAAGATAAAGAGATAACAACACTCGTGACAAGGTGGATAATTATCAAGTTCAGCACGACACAAAACTCGAAGGAAAATAATAATAATAATAATAATAATAATAATAATAATAATAATAATAATAATAATAATAATAATAATAATAATAATAATAATAATAATAATAATAATAATAATAATAATAATAATAATAATAATAATAATAATAATAATAATAATAATGTAAAAGAGAAAAGGACATATGGATACGAGTTAAGAGTAACTCTCCATCACTGTAACATGATACTATATACAGTCAGAAAGTGCAATAACTAGGCACAAAACTGACAGAGTACTGAGACATTCGACGTCCTGACACCTAACTTCAACACATCTCCGTAGCGCTAACCGACAGCCTTCCAACTTGGAAGGTTCAAGGTTGTGGAAAGACCAAAGAGGGGAAGGCAAGCGCAACGAAAACGAGCAAAAGCTACAGTCCCAACGGAACAAAGAATGTCGATTGTTACTGGACGATGACGAGACCAGTACGATATTTGACAAAGCGGTCTAACTACAATTCGAAGCAGCAAAGCAGCACACCACCCAACTTGGGTGGGTCATAAATATCAAAGATAAGTAAAGAAAGGGAAGCTTTGCGAAAACGAATTGTACAAGCCTTTGGTCTTTCCACAACCTTGAACCTTCCAAGTTGGAAGGCTGTCGGTTAGCGCTACGGAGATGTGTTGAAGTTAGGTGTCAGGACGTCGAATGTCTCAGTACTCTGTCAGTTTTGTGCCTAGTTATTGCACTTTCTGACTGTATATAGTATCATGTTACAGTGATGGAGAGTTACTCTTAACTCGTATCCATATGTCCTTTTCTCTTTTACATTTATTTATGGCTCAACATCCGAGTTTCAAATAATAATAATAATAATAATAATAGTGACAACAACATAGTGAGCAAATTAAGGTACATTGTTAACACTTCCACGAGGAGTAACACTTGTAGCCACAACACATTTTCTTTCTGTACGAAAATTTCAGGATCTAACTTACGGATATACAAAGCTTCTAACACAGCCAGATGCACCGCACATCTACCACGTGACAATATTGAGAAAACATTATCACTGTACAACTCACGACAATTGGTACGGGCTGACAGATGTTGCTTGATTGAAGAAGTGCGATTCTTGGCTCCGCTGGGTGTCGTCTCCTCCAATGTCCAGTCATCTCGCCTCTTCGCAGCATCACCACTATCCGTCTCTCTGCTTTTCCGCGGCCTTCCACGTTTTCTGACACTAGCCGTTGTGTGCGCGATGCCCAGTGTCCTTTCAGCAACTGTAATGGGTAGCCGAGTGGTAGACTTCAACAAGAATTAGTTTTATTCTACTTCTTTCAGGTACACACCTGAGATATAACTATTAGTGACAGAAGAAGCGGGAAAATAAATAACTTTCTCTCCGGTGCTCACCTAGAGGTTGATTTCTTCTTCTTCGAGTTAGCTTTCGTTGCTATCTAATCTAATCTTCATCAAAACAGAAATGCGCAGCCGCTTTTATGCAGCAGACGCCGTACGCTTACATACGGAGATACACTAAATATACATCAGGCAAAGCTCCGTATTAGTTCCGTACTGCTTCCGTATTGGTCGGGCAGGGATACTACACCCTCCCTTCCTACAGATAATCACGCCCTCGTAATTTTTCAAAAAATTAGTGAAGAGTTACGAACACAGCGTCAACCGGAAGATGGCAAATTATATCGGAAATGATAACGTTTAGAGTAGACAGAAGAAATGAACTGATAACAAATCATAAAGTAGAAGCACACTAGGTTCACACGATCTCACGGGGTCAAAAGGGGAAAGAACTGTCCTCCAAATAGGACCTGAAAAACCACAGCACTCTTGCTGCACAACGCTGGCACAACCCGCCAGGAACATCGCAGTTCAAAAACCGAACTGAATGCACTATAACTTTAAGGGGCGTTGTCACACACATTGTCCCACGTTAGCTGGGTAAACCGTGGCTCACCATGATCAGACGCCTACCAAACTAAACTGGATTCACACACTCGCATAAAGGAAGACTGAAGAGAACAGGGAGACTGAAGGAAGACAGGAAAGAAAATGCCATACCTGGAATCAGCGTTAGTAACCACGGCGGCGGCTGGAGCTACGGCGGAGGGCGAGCCAGGTTTTATCTTCATCTTGGTTGAGCCGGTCACTCAGAGCGGCTAGCTCGGCGTCAGACAAATAACCTCCCTCCTCGTCTTGAATCATGGTCTTCACATTGTCGATAGCATCGCTTTGCGCGACGTAAAGAGTGATGGTCTAGCCAGGAAGAGTGTTGACGAAAATCTGCATCCCATCACGGAGACGAAGTACCAAGTGAATAGTATACTCCTGCTGAACGTTGTAGTCACTCAGGGTTCGGCCATCTGCCAACTGCGTGCTGGCGAAAATCAAACGCTGCTGGTCTTGGAGAATACCCTCCTTGTCTTGGTCAGCAGCCTGCCTGTCGTCGTCCTCATCAGCTTCGCCATCACCACCGGTAGTATACATGTAGGTAGCGGGTCGCTTGGAATCGCTATCGGAGTCTCCAGTGTGTGCGGGGCGTAGAGAAGGGTGATCTATGCTAGCACCCTGACTGTGCTGCAGGCTAATAAGCAGGGCAAAGCCCAGGAAGGCAAGAAACATGATTCTCATCTTAATTCGTCGCACGGAGCTGCAGCGGGTTGAGCCATGGGGTCTGGGGTCGAATCGCGTTGTTTTATTTAAAAATACACCGCTGCCACCAATGTAACAGGTAGCCGAGTGGTAGGCGCGGTGACTTCAACAAGAATTAGTTTTATTCTACTTCTTTCATGTACACACCTGAGATATAATTATTAGTGAAAGAAGAAGCGGGAAAATAAATAACTTTCTCTCCGATGCTCACCTAGAGGTTGATTTCTTCTTCTTCGAGTTAGCTTTCGTTGCTATCTAATCTAATCTTCATCAAAACAGAAATGCGCAGCCGCTTTTATGCAGCAGACGCCGTACGCTTACATACGGAGATACACTAAATATACATCAGGCAAAGCTCCGTATTAGTTCCGTACTGCTTCCGTATTGGTCGGGCAGGGATACTACACAACGTCTCCTCCATTGCGGATTTCTATTGAGCTTCTTACTCCAACTTGTCCGGTGTCCGATATCGAGGTTGGTTTTCGCGGTCGCGGTTTTATCTTTACGCTATATTATAAGTTTTAGTCTTTCCAACTTGAGCTATTCCCTGTAAAATCCTTGATGAGAAGGGACCGAAAACGTTCGGATACTTTTGACAAGTGCCTTATTATTATTATTATTTATACAAAAGAGAACGACCAAAGAACTACAAGTTACGCTATACTGTCCACTAACACCACCAGTTACTAAACAATCAGCTCAAGCGATAACATTGCACAACACTGACCGACGGTACTGACGTTCTACAACTAACTGGCTAACAGCTCTAGCACATCTTGGATGCGCACTCCAACAGCCTTCCAACTTGGAAGGTTCTAAGTTATAGAAATAACATAAGGAAGGGGAAGGTGAGCGCAACCAAGATAAGCACGAGCTGAAAGTCTCAGCTGTGAAGGACGTTGGAGGATGTTCATGCATGTCGATGACGATACTGACAAGACCATTGGACAATACGGTCAAAACACGATTCCAGAACGCAAACCAACATTCCACACAACTTGTGTGGCTCCAGAGATGCGAAGATCAATAAAAGGGGAAGCTATGCGAACAAAAATCTTGAAAAACCGAACCCTCAGTAGAACAGCACTGTACTTCGACTATGACAATTTAGATGGACAATAAGCAGCGGTAACAAGCAGCAGTTTCACACGACGATCGTTTCGCCGTATAGATAAAGACGGCTCACGAGGTGTGCGGGAATGGACTCAGATGGAGAGCCAAGGTTTAATTTATACAAAAGAGAAAGACCAAAGAACTACAAGTTACGCTATACTGTCCACTAACACCACCAGGTTCTAAACAATCAGCTCATTCGATAACATTGCACGACACTGACCGACGGTACTGACGTTCTACAACTAACTGGCTAACAGCTCTAGCACATCTTGGATGCGCACTCCAACAGCCTTCCAACTTGGAAGGTTCTAAGTTATAGAAATAACATAAGCGCTCACCTTCCCCTCCTTATGTAACTTGTAGTTCTTTGGTCTTTCTCTTTTGTATAAATTAAACCTTGGCTCTCCATCTGAGTCCATTATTATTATTATTATTATTATTTGAAAGTAGGACGGAGGCAGAAAATATTACAAAAAATGTATTATCTACGCATGCATCTACGCAAGAGTCACCACCAGCCAATTAGGACATGTGTCAAAGTATTGAACGTTTTCGTTCCCTTCTTGTCAAAATACTACAGGGAATGATGGAAAAAAGCTAAAAGACTACAACTATAAGGAAAAGAAGTTCAGAAATAATAATACATTATATCACTCCAATTATGGGTAGAAGTGACACGAAAAAATAGATGTGAAGAATCAAGAAAACAGCATGCAAATCCAATAAGTGACAAAAACGTAGTGACAAGAAAAAGAGAGAAATATCAAGAGATCTATTTCGCACCTTTTATTATTATTATTTATTTATAATTATATATTTGAGGATTTCCCAAAGACGTAGTCTAAATTGAAGGGAGTTCCATTATAATGGGAGGCTGTAGGGTTGAGATAGCAGACAGTGGAGGGCTAATAATTCGTAATGAACAGCCTAGCAAGAGAAATACAATTATGCTGAATGTTCCAGAATGGTCCTTTAATCAATGATACCTATAGCCTCGGGATATGCCTTGAAATACGAAATGTACCGAAACAGAAACACAAAAATTAATAAGAATAAGCGCAACGCACAAAGAAGGAGGACAGAGGCATGTCAGTGAGGAGTGGCATTGTGTTTGGTGTCAGAGAAGTGCGTGCAAATGTGACTGTGAAACAGGGACTGCGAGGCTGTGGCTCTCAGGTCTGCGGGCAAGGCATTCCAGACAGTAGCGGTGCGGAAGAGAAATGACCTCCCGGCGTGTTTCCCAACCCGTGGCAGAGTGAATGCGAGTTGGCGGCGGCGACTACGCGTGGGGCAGTATCCCGCTGCTTCAAAAAGTTCTGGTTGGGTGGTGACCAAATGGAAGAATTCCATAAGGCAGGCGATCTTCCTGCGCCAGGATAGACTTGGCCACCCCAGCTGTTTAAACAATGATGACTTGGGCTCGTCTGATGGGCAAGGGCATCTCTCAAGCCGCATGACTGTGCGAGCTACTCTGGCTTGCAGCCGTTCAAGGGTGAGCCGCTGTGCAGCAGAGAGGGAGGACTCCCATACTGGGGCGGCGTATTCTGCTGTGGGGCGGACATACGTAAGGTACAGCTTCCTGACGATGTCTCCTGTTAAACGGTCAGCCATATGGCACAGAAGAACGCAGCGTTGTCTAAACTTGCTTATTGTCTGTTCAATATGCTCCTGGAAGCTAAGTGTTTCACTCAACAACACTCCCAGGTGACGGTGACTGGTTGACGGCTGGATACCGCGGATGGTCTCTGCAGCTCCTTCCTCAGCGAATGAGATAACAACGGTTTTCGATGGGTTGAAGGTTCCGCCTACTCGGTCGGCCCAGGCAAATGTGTCCTGCAGGGCAGTCTCCATTGGGCTGGTACCTTTGGTTCGTGCTTGGCCGACGGCGGTGTCATCCGCGAACAGGTAAACATCAGCGTGCTGGTTGCGTTTCGAGGCACTGGGTAGGCTGTTGATATGTACCAGGAAAAGCAATGGCCCGAGGTGGGAACCCTGGGGTACTCCAGACTTGACGGGACGTGGGGAGGACAGATGGTGTTGGACTCGGACGCTGAATGTACGCGTATCGAGGTAGTTCTTAAACCAACTCGTAGCCGGAGCATCGCAGATAGTCCCGAGTTGCTGGAGAAGCACGTCATGCGGCACTTTATCGAAGGCCTTCGCAAAATCGAGAAATGCAGCATCGTAAGGGATGCGTTTATCCATGGTCGAGGCGATCTTAGTAGTGAGCTGTATCAGCTGGTCAACTGTGGAGCGATCACGGACAAAGCCGAACTGTTCCGGGACAATGATGTTGTTGACCTCGAGATAGTGACCGAATTTGGTGGCGACAATCGTGTCTAGTGCTTTCGCAATAGCTGGGAGTAGGGTTATAGGGCGGTAGTTGGAGGGATCACACGGGTTACCTTTATTTTTAAATATGGGTAGTTTGGAGTTGACAGGAGGGCATGCACATCGAAACCACGCCTTGTCAACGACCCCTTCTTGCTCAGTTTTAACGACCACACTCAGCCAAAGAACAAAACAACAACGAAACACAACGACACACCAACGCTGATGTGGCATCGCAAATCCCGTACCGTGCACGCAGGCACTGGGTTGCAACAGAAAAAAGACGCGCTGCAACTTAGCGTGCCAAGCAGCGAGTGAGTACAGAACGCATACTAATGCCGGCCAGTCATGGCAACGGAAGATAATGGAGATCGACCCGCGCATGGTTCGATCGAGAGCAGAGTACGAAAAAAGCACACATTCAAAGTTCAAACTGTGCAACAGAAGCAGAAGAGGAAAACGAAAATGAACACTTGTCGTGAGGTGAAGTGCTTCTGTCCAAGGGTGCTTGCACCCGACGGGGTGACAGCGCCCCTAGTCAGACAATACAAGGCAAACGAAATAGAAATTAGCTGAGTCACAGCGCGGGACTCCGAAACGAAAACCGGTGAGTATGTAAATATTAATTGTTCGTACCTGCTGTACAACGTAACAATTGCTCAAATTCATAACGTAATTTCAAACTAGCACTCGTAGAATTGTAGTGCGAAAGTGCCACTCGATTATAGTAACAACGACAAAGAGATACTCTTCTAAACATTTCTCTCCCTTCTCACTGTGCCGAAATTCACAGTGACCAAACAATTCGAAATTGATTATTGTTCTGAAATAGGCAAACAAGGAGCTACTCACAGAACAGCTTACAAAGACGCACGATTGGGCGGGTGTAGGTCTTGTCGCCCACCTTGACCTTCACAACTCGCACGTGTCCGTCTGGACCAGGGTGCACTTCGGTGACGCGACCCATGGGCCAAGTGCCCCGTGGGTTGTCTTGGGATGTCACAAGAACGATGTCGTCGACCTTGAGGTCTGTCTCGGCCGTCCTCCACTTGAGTCGCCGGTTCAGCTCTGGCACGACTTCCTGCATCCATCTCCGCCAAAAGTGCAGCACGAGTTCTTGCACTACACGCCAGCGTTGCCGAGGGTTGAACTCGCTCTCGTCCACTCCTGCAGGTGCGAACCGAGTACCGATTTGGCCAAACATGAAATGATTGGGCGTTAGTGGAGTTGGGTCACGACCATCTGCCGACGCGTAGGACAGTGGCCGTGAGTTCATGAGCGCCTCCGCGCTGACGATAGCAGACAATAGCTCCTCGTCTGTGACCTCCGCGTTCTTCAGAATCGCCTAGATAGCACGCTTTGCCGATTTCACTAACGCCTCATGCACTCCGCCGAAATGTGGTGCTGCTGGAGGGTTGAAACGCCAGCTAGTCTGCTGATCCGCTGTCTGACGCTGAATCGCCTCTGCATCAAGCTGCTTGACTAGCTGAGCAAGCTCATTGGTGGCGCCGACGAAATTCGTGCCATTGTCGGAGATGACGTCGATCGGTACTCCCCGTCGATTGGTGAAGCGTACGTACGCCTGCAGGAACGAGTCCGTTGTCAACGCGTATGACAGCTCGAGATGCACTGCTCTCGTCTGCAAGCAGGTGAACAAGCACAGGTACCGCTTGTGTTGTGTCTTGCCGCGACCCTGCTTCGTCATAAACGGTCCAGCGTAGTCTACGGAGACTCGGCCGAATGCGCGTAGCGGCAGGCTGACTCGGACCTTAGGTAGTGGCGCCATCACCTGCATTGCCGGCTTTGTACGGTTCCGGGCGCACCTCGCACACTTGGCTTCCCAAGCTCGCACCTCTTCGCGGCCAGCGACGATCCAGTAGCGCGACGAGAGTTCGGCTAGCGTATGGCTGACACCGAACGCGTGATATCCTCGTTCGTGACATGCCTTGACAATCAGCTGTGTCACATGATCCCCTCGTGGTAGGACGATCGGATTGCGTTGTTCTGCAGTCAAGAAGTCTGCATGCTGTAGTCGACCTCCGACGCGTAGAAGGCCAGCGTCGTCAATCATTGGCTTGAGCGAGACCAGCTTGCTGGTTGCAGGGATCGGCTTGCCTGCCTTAACTGCAGCATACTCTGGTAGCGACTGTTGCTGCGCTCGCTTGATGAAGAACTCCTCAGAGTCTCGGATCGCTGGTGGCGATAATTCGTCAAACTCTCGTTGTGCGGGTGGTACTGAGCAATTCGTAGCGAATCGCACACACCAAGCATGAACACGGCACATTCGTACCCAGTCGGAGTAGCGGCTTGGCTCTAGACGATTCAGCTCGCTGTGGCATTGGTCGACGGTCACCGCAGTCAGCTCGATGGACTCGTCCGTCGGTTGATTGTCTTTCTTCAACTCCAGAGTTGACGGACGGGGCTTCAATTCTGGCTGAACAGGCCATTCACTTTCAGCGGCACCCAAGAAGCCGGGACCGTTCCACCATAAACTGCTTCCCGCCAACTCTTGCACTGACATTCCTCGAGAGACCAGGTCGGCTGGATTGAGCGCGGTGGGCACGTACCGCCACTGGGTAGGATTGGTTTGCCGTTGAATCTCGCCCACTCGACTAGCCACAAACTGCTTGAAGGTGCGGCTGTAGTTGGTGATCCAGTGCAGAACGTTGCTGCTGTCCGACCATAGCGTCGTTGCTCGGGGGTCGAGGTTCAGTGACTCGGCGGATGATGTGGCGAGCGTTGCTCCGGTTGTCGCCGCCATTAGCTCAAGCCGCGGAACGCTGACAGCAGTCACTGGTGCCACACGGACCTTGCTTGCGACGAACCGTGCTGTCGGTTCTCCAGTGTCATAGTGACTGACCAGATACGCGACTGCTCCGTATGCGACCTCGGACGCATCTGAGAACACGTGAAGCTGGCTGCTGATTGCTGTGCGTCCCGTGGCCGTCAGGCAGCGTGGTACACGTACTGTTGATAGCTCCGTCACCTGCTCAAGCCAGCCGAGAACCTTCTTGACGATTGCTGGGGGCAGTTGCTCATCCCATGCTGCTCCACAAGGCCACATCTCTTGCAGCAGGACCTTTGCTTGCACGAGGTACGGTGCGAGGAGTCCAAGTGGATCAAACAAACTTGCTGTTGCACTGAGAAATGCACGCTTCGTAGGATTTTAGCCGATCTCCGACAGCTGCAGCTGGAACGTGAACTGGTCCTCCTTGGCAAGCCAGAGGACTCCCAGTGTCTTGACATTCGGCAGCTCTCCCTTCGTGAGGTTGATCTCCTCAGCGCGATCCTCCTCCGGGATGGTCTGCAACACCGCCGTGGAGTTGCTCAGCCATTTTCGCGGGTGCATACTGGCTTTGTGCCACAACGCCGACAGCTGCCTTACGAGCTCAACGCCTTCCTCATCGCTTCGAACAGAGTCCATGGAGTCATCCATGTACGTTGACTCAAGGACCGTTTCCGCTGCACGAGGATAGGTGTCGGCGTGCTGATGAGCATTGTGTCTAGCCGCGTACTGCGCTAGGAAAGGCGACGAGTTCACACCGAAGACCACTCGATTGAACTCGTATGTGGCCGGTTCCTGCTCGTTATCCCGCCAAAGAAAGCGATGGAAGGGCCTGTCCTCCGGAGCCAGGGATATCTGGAGATACATCTCCTGGATGTCGCAGATGATGGCGACCTTGTTCTGCCGGAAGCGCAGGAGTACCTTCGGTAGCGATTGCTGCAGCTTGGGACCAGCACTGATAACATCGTTCAGCGCTACACCATTGCTGATGCCAGCTGCGTCGAAAACCACACGTGTCTTCGTGGTGGCCTTATCTTCACGGATGATGGCGAAGTGTGGAAGGTACCATTCGTTTACAGAACCTCCACACTCGTTGTCAGGCACTCGTCGAATGTACCCGTTGGCTAGGTACTTGCGGATGACATCGCTGTACGCTGTTGCTGCTGCTGAGTCACGTCGCAGCCGCTTCTCCAAGCTGTGCAGACGGCCGAGTGCCTTCGCTCGGCTTTCAGGCATGACTGGACGTTCGGATTTCCAGGGTATGCCAACGCAGTAGCGGCCGTCCGTCACCTTCAACGACGCTGCAACTTTCTGCTCTGCCACCTTGTCGTCGCGTGACATGAATTTCGTAGTGCTGCTGTTCACTTCTACGATTTCCCACAGGCGCTTCAAGCTGCTCTGTAGGTCACCGTCGCTGAACATTGTGAAGCAGCAGCTCGCCGCTGAGTGTGCTGGTTGTACTTGGCCGATGCAGGTCCAACCTAATGCCGTCCGACGCGCCACGGGCTCATGGCTGTTACCCGAGCGCTCTTCATACGCCATGTGAAGCTCCGGATAGTCGGCACCGATAAGCACGTCAATGTGGCGTTTCGACGGTAGCGGCGGAAACTCAACGTTGGCTAGATGTGCGTACTGCTTTCCCAGGTGGTGCCAGTCTACAACTTCCATGTTGCCTGTTGGCTGCTCGATTGTGCACGCATGGAGAGTCGTCGACGTGGCTCCGTCAACACTTCGCAGAGTGCACGATACTGGTACCGTGTGAATGGTCTCTTGCTGTCCATTCAGCTTGCTGATGGTCAGCGACATACTGGATCCAATCAGGCCGAGTTCTGCCGTAACATTGCTCGCTATGTACGAGCGCGTGCTGGCGTCGTCCAGCAGCGCGTTAACAGTTAGCGACCGCTTGCCGTTGGATAGCTGAACGGGAACTGTCCGAATCGACGTCACCGTCCGTACTCTATTCTCCTCTCCCTTCGTGCTGTTTCCGAGGGAGACAGCACTGAAGTTCTCCGGCTGCATGGCTCCAGTCTCTCCGGAGGCGTGGGTTGACGACGCTGGAGGCGGTTGACGGGGCTCACTGTGCAGCAGGCGATGGTGATGCTGCGTGCACCCGTCGATACCGCACTCCCGGTCCCGTGGGCAATCCTTGCCGCTATGTCCAGTCGCAAGGCATCTATAGCATGACTTGCTTCGCTTCGCTGCTGCCCAGCGCTGGCTTACAGTTTGTTTCTCAAACTCTGGGCAGCGCCAGATCGGGTGCTCGCCACCATTGCAGCATTGGCATGTGGACCTTGCGGTGGGCACGTTGCCAGCGGTGTTTGTAGCTGTCACGAACGTGGTCGTGCGCGGTTGCACAGCGTCGTGAGCAGTTGCCGTCCGAGTCGGCTGATTCCGACTTGTCCCGCTGGTTGACAATTGGTTTCTGACGTGATGCTGCTGGCTGATGCCTTCGATAGTTTCCGTGGCGGCAGCAAGAACTTCTGCCTCGGCATTCAGCCACTCCAGCAGCACCTCGACCGATTCGTCCTTTTGGTGGTGTACTATCCAGCGGCGATACTGGGCCAACAAGTTCACCGGCAGCTTCTGCTGGATCCGCTGGTAGAGAATGCCGGTACCTAGCTCGGTGTGCATACCGGCATCCTTTAACGTCACCACTGCCATGTCAAGCACATCGGTAAAGCGCTCCAGGTCCTGGGCTCTACCAGCTCGAATAGGTGGAGATCGTTCCAGCTCTTCCATCCTAACCGCAAGGCGCCGGCGACTCCCACCGAAGCGTCGCTCCAGCCGCCGCAGAGCAGCATCGTATGCTGCTGCCGAGTAGCCAAGACTCTCGATGGCATCCAGTGCCTCACCCGCCACGTACTGTCGGAGCTGCAGCAGCTTGAATTCAGCGGAGAGCGGCTGCTGGTCCACACAAACGCTGAAAGCGGATTTCCAGCGCTCGTATTTTCGCTTCTCTCCGGTGAACACGGCAATTTCGATCCGCTTCAGCTTGCTGGCGATGTTGATCTGTGCAGCTGCCGCTGGAGCAGTCCGTGGCGCAGGTCGAGCTGCGGTGCCTCCGACATATGTCGGAACTGGGGCGAATACTGCGGTCTGGGGTGCTTGCATGCCAGCGCTGGGTCTCGCACCGTACTGTGACGCTCCGGCAGAGATGGTGTGCGACGGTCCAGTAGACACAGGTGAGTTGTACACGACTGCACTATTGCTCGCACTCCACTGCGGTTGCTGTTGTTGTTGTTGGTACATGTATGCCTGCTGCAGCCTAGCACTATTGTTGCCATACGTTGCATACATCATACTAGGTGTTTGATCAGCAGGATCGTGGATCAGGAAGCCTTGTTCCTGATTGATAGCAGGAGCGTTGCTGCCCGTGGTCATAGTTGCAAATGACGCTGGCAGCACTGAACTACGTGGCTGGTACTCTGCGGCTGCTGCAGATAAAGCGGTACATGCATTGCTGTTGATCATATCCGTTTGCGGTGGCGCGTGTGCTGACGCGGTTGCCATGGCAACGGTCGGGAAGGGTTCGGCAGGTTCCCCCACACACTGACCACTGAACATTATGACACGACTGTCCGGCTCTACTTTCACCCGTTCTCCATAGTCTGCAGCCCTGGGCAACATAACCCGCGCATCGTCCTGGCGACCAAGAAACGGTGCATCTTGGAGCGCCGCACGCAGATCTAGAATTTCTCTGCTTTCCTCTCGTACTGACGCCAGTAAAGGCGTTGCCCCTCTCAGTGGCGATTGCTTGGGACTGGGAGTCTGCCTGGTCGACGCTGCCAGGCTCGCTCTGCTGCTCCTGATGAGCACACTCCTGGCCAATTCCATGGCATCGGAATACTGGCCTTCCAGCTGCTTGTACTGCTTCTGGAGACCAGCATGTCTCCTAGAGTCAGTGTCCACCACCGCTTCCATGTATTCCATGATGACCTTCTTGGTCTCGTTATACACTGTCGTCAAGTGGCTTCTCCATGCCTTTACGTCATCTTGGTTCGGCACCTCATTCGTTGACTCCACTGTCAAATTTCTCCTCGTATTTGTGAAATCCGTTTTCAGCTCTCGCTTTTTCCGTGCGAGGTCTTCTAGTTTTACCTCCATGATGGCTCCGTGATAACCATCCTCTGCTACCAATAGTTTGGAGTTGACAGGAGGGCATGCACATCGAAACCACGCCTTGTCAACGACCCCTTCTTGCTCAGTTTTAACGACCACACTCAGCCAAAGAACAAAACAACAACGAAACACAACGACACACCAACGCTGATGTGGCATCGCAAATCCCGTACCGTGCACGCAGGCACTGGGTTGCAACAGAAAAAAGACGCGCTGCAAGCGTGCCAAGCAGCGAGTGAGTACAGAACGCATACTAATGCCGGCCAGTCATGGCAACGGAAGATAATGGAGATCGACCCGCGCATGGTTCGATCGAGAGCAGAGTACGAAAAAAGCACACATTCAAAGTTCAAACTGTGCAACAGAAGCAGAAGAGGAAAACGAAAATGAACACTTGTCGTGAGGTGAAGTGCTTCTGTCCAAGGGTGCTTGCACCCGACGGGGTGACAGCGCCCCTAGTCAGACAATACAAGGCAAACGAAATAGAAATTAGCTGAGTCACAGCGCGGGACTCCGAAACGAAAACCGGTGAGTATGTAAATATTAATTGTTCGTACCTGCTGTACAACGTAACAATTGCTCAAATTCATAACGTAATTTCAAACTAGCACTCGTAGAATTGTAGTGCGAAAGTGCCACTCGATTATAGTAACAACGACAAAGAGATACTCTTCTAAACAATGGGGATTACTGTTCCCAGCTTCCAGGCACTAGGAAACTCACCTAAGGTGAGGCTAGCGTTAAACAGGTTGGTAACAGAGGACGTTATACATGGTGCGATCTCTCGGAGGATCCTGTTCGAGATGTTCCCGCCTGTTGCCTTATGCTGCGGGAGCCTTCGGAGCACCCGGTACACTGAGGATTCGGCCAAGACTGGCAGAGAGAATAATTCATTCGGACAGTCGTCGGCTGGTGCTGGTATTGGACCTGTACCGTGAGCAGGAGTGCACTGGCGCTCAAATACCTTCGCGAGCATTTCTGCTTTCTCTGGTTCGCTCTGTGCCGTGTAGCCCTCACACGTTAGGTCAGGAACTTTATCTTTCTTACAGGAGATGTTGGCAAGTGTCTTGGCTTTCTTCCACCAAAGGTGGGCATCTTGCTCATCGTGAATATTCTCACTGAGGCGCTTGAAGTACAGGGTCTTGGCATTTCTTAACTGGTTCTGATATGCATTCCTCTGGGCCTTGTAGGTTAACCAGTATGCTACTGTTTGGTGGCGCTTGGCGGCACGGAAAAGGCGCTGCTTCTGGCGATGAAGGTGATGCAGATGCGGGGTGAACCAAGGCTTGGTTTGCTGTCTTCGAGATGAAACTCGTCTGTACGCTAAGCAGCTGGCAATGGCTTGTGTGATGCATGACTCCCATGCCCACCACGCACTCTCGATGGTGGAAGCACCGAGCATACACTCCCGCAGTGGAAGAGATGAAAGTTTCTGTCGTAGAGATTGAAAGTCAGTGTTCGCGTAGTCTGGTACAAAGCGGGGCGGCGGGTGCTTTGGGGTGTGCTTTCCTGAGAGATACTTAAAGATTATGGGACAGTGGTCTGATAGCGGATCTAGGACTTCAAGGTCGGATATACGATGCTCTGCGTCTGTGATAACCAGGTCGAGAAGTGATGACTGGCTACCCGTAGCTGAGTATCGCGTTGCGGTGTTTCGGACAATTTGCTGTAGTGCAAGGTCGTCTAACAATCCTGCTAGCTGTTTGCCCTCTGCCGTATCAACATCTGTTGCGTTCCACTGTCGGAGTTTGGCATTGAAATCACCGAGAATGACTGTCGTGCCTGAGGCTGACAGTGCGTTGGCAATGGTGGACTGGAAGGACACAAAAAAGTCGTGTTTTTCTGCTGATGATCGGTGAGGGGGCCTGTAAAACATGTGGAATGTATTCTTTCGACTGTTCTGCGATTCTATAAATTCCACGCAAATGTGCTCCAGTTTGCATTCAAGGTCGGTCCGCCGTTGGAAATGGCACATAAGCGATTGTCGAATATAAACAGCAAGTCCTCCGCCTATCGCGGAGTGTCGGGCACCGTCTCTATCTTTACGCAGGAGGCTGTATCCGGGAATTGAGATGGCTGCATCCGGCAGTGATTGGTAGAACCACGTCTCACAGAGGAATAGGAGGTCAAGGGACGCAGTGTGTAGTAGCGACTCAATGACTGGGATCTTATGAGTGGCGCTTTGGCAGTTGAGTTGGCCTATCCTAAGGTGGAATGAATGTGTTATGGGCGTGTAGGGTGGATGGCTAGATGTCACATCAGCAAGAAGGGCAGGGAGGGGTTCTGCATCGTGAGTAGGACATATACTGGTAGGCCTGGTTAGATTTGACTTAGAGGGGAAAAAGCTGGGTGCTAGGGGATTAAGAGACGCCATTTGTAAGAGTGTCGGCAGAATCAGCACAGTAGTAGAATACAGATTGATATGCGCAAAAATGTTCCTGACCACTATTACTAGGATGCTTACTTACTCAAGTGCCGTCGATGACTTGCGGCTACTCGTTTGGCAACATCGGCCATCTCTTTCGCGCTGGCCTGCTTTGCCCATTGCTGTTGTATGTCGACATTGAATGCTGGCTGCTGCTCGGGGGTCAGCTGGGTGGGGGTCAGGACATGGGGTGCGAAGGTGTGCTTTCCCGATGCTAGGGTAAAACCTTCTTCATCTGGAGATGAGTGGGCGGCTTTACCTCGGGATGGTGGTGGCAGCGATGGAGCAACAGGTGTAGAGGCCTGCTGCTGTTGCTGCTGCAGCCCTTGGGGAGGATTGGCTGAGTCCACAGATGATTGTTGTTCATCTTGCACGGACCGGCTTTCCTGGGGCAGAGACTCATCGCCAGTCGCTTGTTCCGCGCTGTTGGGGTCAGGGTGCCTGTGATGCCGCTCATCAACAGCGGAGGCATATGTACGGTTTGTCTCTTCATTCTGCTCTGTGCTGGAGGTATCGTTTTCCTGCTGTGAGGTTTCTGAGATCCCGTCGAGGTGGTGCTTTCCCTTGTGTTCGGTCGGGTGTATTTCTCCCCGGCCTGGGGTTGATGCGTCTTTTTCCTGTTGTCCGCCTTCAGCACTTTCATTTGTGTTCGCTACGGTATTTCCATGCCGTTCTTGCGTATTGCTCTGACCTTGTGTGACCTGTGAGTACAGTGCTTTCTCTCCTGCATGCGTGTTTGGGGTTGCCTGGGTCTGGCTGCTTTGACCCTCGGCCCCTGCGTACGCCTGGTTGCTATTCTTGCGTGTTGGACAGTACCTTGCCTCGTGGCCAGTCTGTGTACAGAGGTAGCATGTCTGTACTTGGCCAGGGTACCATGTACGTACAGTGACACTACCTACTCTCAGCGTACTCGGTACTCCTTTCTGCAAGCTGATTCGAATCTGCCTGGTTCCTGTTTCGATGGCATAATCTCCATGCTTGACTGTTTTCCTCGTCGGCTGACCGAAAACTTTCCCATGTGCCTCCAAAGAATTGATTAACGCTCCATCGTGTAAATGCAAGGGACAGCCGAACAAGGACACCACAGTGACTTGGCTGCCTCCAACAATAACATGCACATCCTTACCGGCGATCCGGACTCCACTTGCCGCGATCCTATCTCTCACAGCTGGGCAGGACAACGTTACTACACACCAACCTGGCTTTCCGTGTAAGTCCACTAGAAGCAACTCCTCTGGCTTCACTCCATTCTTGGATAGCTCCTCAATGAAGAAAACGTGGTCCTTGGGCCACTCTGGATCCTTGGGGAAGAGAACAGATGCTACTGAGCCAGGAGCTACAAATTTGCTCCCGCCCGCCATCGTACCACATCTCATTCACGACGAACAGTGCCAAACAACTGCAAAGACAACACATTCTCCTTCTGAACACAAAGCTCAGGGTCTAACTTACGTATGTACAAAGCTTCCAACACGGCAAGATGTAACAAAGACCTACCACGCGACAAAACAGAGAATACATCATCGGAATACCACTCACGACAACTAGCACTGCCCGACAGGTGACACTTGATTGCCGGGGTACCGTTTCCGTGACCCGACGACTTGGCCGTTGTCACCTCTGATATTGCCGCTTGCGAATCTCTCCCATTACGCCCTGCGTCCCTGCAATTCCGATTGCCTCGGTCGAGATCAGTGTGCTGCTCCACGTCCAGTCTGTCCTGCTTCCGTGGTCTACCTCGTTTCTTCACATTAACCGTTGTTGTCACTTCCAGTATTGATTATTTTGATTCGTCATCAATTCGTCTCCTCAATTGACTTCTGGTGACTCGTCCGGGGCTCGATTGTCCAGATGTCAGTTTCGGTGGTTTCCGTATAGGTCTCTTCTTCTTGTTGACTGTTGTTTGGGTTGGCTCCAGCCCTCCGCCCGACGAAAAGGAGGAGGCGTCGGCAAGCGTATCCACAGCGGACTTGGACAAGTACACCTCAGACACAGACTGCACTGGACACTTCGGTGGACGACCACGCGGAGGTCGAGAACCACGTGCGGCTACAGGGGCAAGACTCAACGGTGCATGTTGACGAATCCGTGCGCCCAGGTGCTGAAAGGTTCTACCTACGTACCGATTTTCACAATTTCGGCACTGAAAGAAATATATTAAATTAATTTTGCTTAGGGTAGGTAGAACGTCCTTCTTCACGCTGAACGCACGGGTCGTCCCAAAGATGACATACAATTTGACACACGGATAAGAGGAACAAACAATATTCCGCACCTCCTTCTCGACGCGCGAAGAACCGGCACCAACCCATGGCAAACGTAGTACCACAGGGCATCTCTCTGGTCCAAAAGTAATCGTCTTTTCCAAGGTCGGTTTCTGGTTGATGAGTTTCATTAAAAGTGTCTTTGGATAGCCATTCTTTGTCATTATGGTTAAGAGTCGTTCTAGTTCCTCGTCCAGCAGATGAGGGGAACATATCCTATGTGCACGGTAGACAAGGGCCTTGACGAGGTGTGTTGAGAGTAAAACTTGAACATGGGATATACAAGCCTGTGAAAGTGGGCTTTCTATAAATGGTCGTGTCCATGTTGTGCGTATCCATGTTACGAGAAATACTAACATCCAGGAAAGAAAGGGTACCATTGTTTTCACCATCTGATGTGAATTTTAATGCTGGATGTAAGGAGTTGAGAGTTTCCATAAACCTATCACAGGTTTCCTTGTCGTCGTCGTGACAATACACATCGTCAACAAAACGACAGTACATTGATGGCCAAAGTGAAGGGTCAATAGACGACTCGCAGAAGCCAACAAATATGTTCGCCAAGACTGGTCCCAAAGGCGATCCCATGGCGACTCCATCATTCTGTTTTTACATTATATTGTCGAATGAAAACTCCACACCAGACGTGACCATGAACATAAGTTTCACGAACTCTGTTTCATTCAAATCTGGGGAGTGATAGATTTTTGTTTGTTTCTTTTATTTGAATTCGTTTAGAGCACAGGCAATTCTGCCTTCTCACCAGAGGAAAAACCTCCGGTTTCTGCTAAGAACGAATATAATATTATGAGAGAAGGAAATATTAAAAAGAATCATAACATGATAATTCCAAAGCACAAAGTTTGTATATAATTCAAATGGGTGTGTGTATGTGTAAGCATGCAGTGAAGAAAACACCGAGAAAACATGCAGTAATGTGTAGGGATGCCGAGCAAGGTGGTTACAAATTAATTCGGTTCAGAGCCAGTTTAAAGGCAACCGCCGCACTGTGGAGGCGAATATCGCTGGGAAGGGCATTCCAAAGAGTGCTTCCCACAAATGTCAATGACTGACGACCGGAAGGTCCAGGAAGGAAAGGCACTTGCAGTAGCCGCTGCTCCTGTCCTCGAGTAATTCGGCGATCATCCCGGGATGCTTGGCCTGTGTTAGCCATCAACTGAAAGTAGGTGCAGAAAAGAGGACTTGCAAGATCATGTAGGCAACGGAAAACAAAAAACAAAACCTTGTAGTTAAAAATGTGAGTTAGGGATCGAATAGATAAGCGCACGAGGAGGGGGGCTGTGGATGCACGGCTGGAGAGTCGGAAAATTGCACGAATTCCGGATTTGCTGGATTTGATTAAACGACTCTGCAGCTGCTGTGTCAGCGACGGGAAGAATGCATTGGATGCGTACGTTAGTCGTGCTTGCACAATGCCAATGTACCAAAGTCTGCGGGCTCTTATGGGCAGAGATCGCCCATGGCGCCATAGCTGGCTGATGGCGACTGACGCCTTCTGCAAAACACTGGAGACATGTGGCTAGATCTGTTATGGTATAACGCCATGGCGCAAATGTCTATTGTTTCTCGTAAAGTAACGTTGGTAAACAAGCTCACTACGTCATAGGAGCACATGTAACCATTTGATTCAAATTTCGAATCTCTAAGTTTTTCCACAAACTCAAACGTGTCTTTAACGTAATGTGTGTTGTACAAGGCAAGAACCGGTTCCAGCAAATTGCATAACCATTTCGAAATCTATATTTCTGAATTTCTTTTCCTTATAGTTGTAGTCTTTTAGCTTTTTTCCATCATTCCCTGTATTATTATTATTATTATTATTACGAAGTAGTGGTTACGACTTCGGCGATGATTTGTAAGAAAGGTTGGCTCCCCACACCGGAGCTCGCGCTATTCCGCCGACTTTACTTGACACTTGACTGACTCACGACTGCCATCCAGAGCACACGAGAAGTCCATCGAACCTTCGACTCGGCAAACCTGCAAGAAAGCACCACTCCCTGCTCAATACACAGTGTTTCGGGGAATTCACCCCTCATCAGTTGAGCTTGAGTAGGCTGAGGAAGATTGTGCCTGAAGAGCACCACTTATATAGTGATCTCCAGGCACAAACATCACCAGGGATACAAACGTACAGAGACGCTCCGCTTCCAGCGCGACAAACACCTCGTGAACACCAGATAGCAGCGTGAGTCAGTGTCGCTCCTGGACGGTGAGACAGACGTCGAGGACCCTCGGTCATTCGCAACGCTGTCACCTCCGAACCAACTAGTCGCAAGCCCGCGCTGGGCACAACAGTACGAAGTAGTGGTTGCGACTTCGGCGATGATTTGTAAGAAAGGTTTGCTCCCCACACCGGAGCTCGCGCTATTCCGCCGACTTTACTTGACACTTGACTGACTCACGACTGCCATCCAGAGCACACGAGAAGTCCATCGCACCTTCGACTCGGCAAACCTGCAAGAAAGCACCACTCTCTGCTCAATACACAGTGTTTCGGGGAATTCACCCCTCATAAGTTGAGCTTGAGTAGGCTGAGGAAGATTGTGCCTGAAGAGCACCACTTATATAGTGCTCTCCAGGCACAAACATCACCAGGGATACAAACTTACAGAGACGCTCCGTTTCGAGCGCGACAAACACCTCGTGAACACCAGATAGCAGCGTGAGTCAGTGTCGCTCCTGGACGGTGAGACAGACGACGAGGACCCTCGGTCATTGGCAACGCTGTCACCTCCAAACCAACTAGTCGCAAGCCCGCGCTGGGCACAACAGTACGAAGTAGTGGTTGCGACTTCGGCGACGATTTGTAAGAAAGGTTTGCTCCCCACACCGTAGCTCGCGCTATTCCGCCGACTTTACTTGACACTTGACTGACTCACGACTGCCATCCAGAGCACACGAGAAGTCCATCGAACCTTCGACTCGGCAAACCTGCGAGAAAGCACCACTCCCTGCTCAATACACTCAATTCTTGTATCCCTGGTGATTTGGTTTCTGGAATAGCTTGTATGCTAACTCTCCCGACTCTTTGATCGCAATGGTTAAATCCATGTAATTCACTGAGCCACTCACCTCACTCAACTCGTATGTGAACTTGATACTTCGGTGGTAGGAGTTGAAGAGCTGTACGAACTGTAGAAGCCGCTCTCTGCCATAGGTCCAGAGGATTAGGATGTCGTCGATGTAGCGCTTGTACACTAGCGGCTTGATCTCTGCGGTCCGTAGAAGTCTGGTCTCGATTGTATACATAAAGATAATGGCGAATGGTGGTGCCAGGTTGTTGCCCATGGCAACCCCGTCGATCCGATGATATACCTGATGTCCGAACTTGAAATAATTGTGGCTCAGCACAAATTGCAGCAGGTTACGTACCTCGTTCAGGCTGAGGCCAAACGTGTCGATTTGCTCTAAGTGGTTCTCTAACTCCTCCATCACAGCATCAACCCCTTCCTGTATCGGAATGCTGGGGTATAAGCCGACTACGTCCTCTGTCGTATTAGCCAGGTGTGCCGGTACAGATCCGACGAGTTGTTGTAGTATACGTTCTAGTATAACTGAGATTCCAGTGGTAGGTCCATCACAAGCGGCCACAACAGGCCGCAATGGCAGATTCTGTTTGTGGTACTTCGGGAGGCCGTGCCATTCCGGGAATCTTGTACATCTTGGTTGGATGTCATCCAATGGCTTCTTGTCCATGCCGCTACACTCTGTTGCAAGTACGTCTTTTACTTTCTTTTCAAATGCCTTTTTTTGGCTCTATACTCTGCGTATATTATACTGTTCTTGTGTGGCTTCCACGGTATTCATTGTTATTACCTGACGATGGCCAAGTGCCGAAACGTTGTATTATAATGGAATGGTTCAGATTTGCAGAGAATTGTGGAATGGGTGAGTTCACCCAATTGTGTAAATACTATGAAACTGCAGGCAGCCTCAAAACTTCTTCTCCCTCAAACCAGTTAATATTATTATTATTATTCAGATGGAGAGCCAAGGTTTAATTTATACAAAAGAGAAAGACGAAGGAACTACAAGTTACGCTATACTGTCCACTAACACCACCAATTACTAAACAATCAGCTTATGCGATAACATTGCACGACATTGACCGACGGTACTGACGTTCTACAACTAACTGGCTAACAGTTCTAGCACATCTTGGATGCGCACTCCAACAGCCTTCCAACTTGGAAGGTTCTAAGTTATAGAAATAACATAAGCGCTCACCTTCCCCTCCTTATGTAGCATGCACCGCTGCATATTCTGCCGGATGCAGCTAAATCCAAGCGGCGGAAGCGTGGCGGACTGCGCAAGAACCCACCCCCTGTGCCAGTGGCACATACTGAGCCAACACAAAATACAGTGCCGTGTGGGAGAGCTAGGCCGCCCAAGTTGCCAACTCCAGCAGCACCACCATTGCCCTTGCCACCACCAGAACCGCCACCGGCTCTTCGTGTGTGTGGGGGGGGGGGGCTGGGGTGGACCCACCTACACCCGCGCTGGCATCACCAACTCTCACACGAATTGCCACGGCGCTCACATTAATCCATGTCATGGTAGCCCCAGGTCGATGCGAGCATCACGAAAGCCAATAAGAAAATTGGAACTCTGTGGCGGACACGAAAGTCGCTAACACGTGCTAGCCGTGTGCTGTTCTTCAAGGCAGCTATCATGCCGGATCTACTGTATGGGTCCGTTGCGTTTAGCCCAGGTCTCACTCAGGCCCAGACCGACCGGCTCCAAGTAGCACAAAACCGTGGGGCAAGAGCAGTTTATGGCCGGCCAGGGTTCTCTCGTGCCAGTGATCTCCTGGAACGCATGCAGGTGTTCAAGGATTGGAGAAGTAATTCGGCAGAAGGTCTTGGTCTTTGTCTGGAGGTGCATACACGCCAGTGCGAGTCCATCCCTCCAGGAGCTCTTCGTACGCTGCGCGGATCGTAGGACGCGCCTGGATCTCGCCCTGGGGCTCCGTCTACCAGCTACACGAACCCGCGCCCGACGATCTCGCCCTGCCTCCTGAGGTAGTGCCCTTTGCAACGTCCTACTGGATGCAGTCAGAGTACTGTCGTCTCTCAGCAGCTTCAAAGCTGCCGTCGTACCGTATACCCTCCGTTCTTCCTGATGTTATGATTAGAAACTTGCCCTGAGACAGCTTCCTGTCTGTGATTGATTTTCACTGTTTACCATTATTATTTGCTATGGCGACCCCCGTAAGTCCGTAACTGGCAGGGCAGGGTTGGGCCTTTTATCCTCCCGATGTTAGTAGCAAGTACTCTCGTTAGCAGAAACTGTTAGTACTTTGTTTGTTTGTTTTTTATTTTTTTATTCTATTTTATTTTCTCTATTTATTCTCTTTACCAGGCGTGGGCCATCCCCTGGCCTAACAAAATGGGTGCCTTATTATTATTTTTCTGTTTCTATTTTAATGACAGTCCACTGCACGCCTGAAAAAAGTACTTAGTTTATTATGCGGGTTACAGAACTATCGACGTATCGTACGCTGGCTTACTTGTAGTTTGATAATACTTCGCTCTTCATTGAGATATCTACCATTATCTCTTTTTTTCCTTTTTTTCTCCCCAACTCGAAGGTTCGATGGACTTCTCGAGGGCAGTCGTGAGTCAGTCAAGTGCAGGCCCGTAGCAGCCCCATTTAGGTTGGTCCGGCAAGATCCGACTTTGATGCTCCCCTCCCCCCCCCCCCCATACTCATACATATGCCGGTACATGTACATGACTTTATCTTGCCCGTAAAAGAGGCCGTTACCCCGCCAAAACAAAACATGCATGTACATGTACATACATTGTAAAATGTACATGTACATGCATGTAATCGTGACCATGTAGAGTGACATAGAGCGAGAAAAGGAAGAAGGACGTTCTGCATGAGTCAGGAAAAGGGCATCAGCATGTTGTGTCCGTCCAAACAGAACTTGTTGAAGCCTGTGAAGGTATAGCAACAGCATCTAAATGCATGTGATAAAAGAACCAAAATGTACCTTTGGAGGAGGAGAAAGTGTATTGCAATGGACTATCTTTGGTACAAACCCTATCTAGAAAGAATTGGAGGAAGAAAAGAATCCGAACACGTTTCCGGAAGTACAGAGTAGGAACATTCACGGGCATGACTGTCCTCATGACCTTCAGCAGGGTCATATTCCTGATGACATGTGCAAGGTAGGTCTACTCCCGGCACCAAGAGTCCATACCTCTTGCCGGCACTACTATGTAATACCTCTATACTACTTATTGCACACATCATCATCATCATCATGGATGGACATCCTGAGCTGCTCACATGGGTGAGCTCCCCTTTTTTTTTTCTTTTTTTTTTGGCCGAATATTGGTCCGGCAGCTGCCGGACCTGCCGGACCGCCTGCTTTAGTGTCAAGTAAAGTCGGCGGAATAGCGCGAGCTCCGGTGTGGGGAGCAAACCCTTTCTTACAAGTCATTGCCGAAGTCGCAACCACTACTTCGTACTGTTGTGCCCAGCGCGGGCTTGCGACTAGTTGGTTTAGAGAAGACAGCGTTGCGAATGACCGAGGGTCCTCGACGTCTGTCTCAACGTCCAGGAGTGACACAGACTCACGCTGCTATCTGGTGTTCACGAGGTGTTTGTCGCGCTCGAAACGGAGCGTCTCTGTAAGTTTGTATCCCTGGTGATGTTTGTGCCTGGAGAGCACTATATAAGTGGTGCTCTTCAGGCACAATCTTCCTCAGCCTACTCAAGCTCAACTGATGAGGGGTGAATTCCCCGAAACACTGTGTATTGAGCAGGGAGTGGTGCTTTCTTGCAGGTTTGCCGAGTCGAAGGTTCGATGGACTTCTCGCGTGCTCTGGATGGCAGTCGTGAGTCAGTCAAGCGTCAAGTAAAGTCGGCGGAATAGCGCGAGCTCCGGTGTGGGGAGCAAACCCTTTCTTACAAGTCATCGCCGAAGTCGCAACCACTACTTAATAATAATAATAGTTACTTGTATACTTTCACACAAAACAAGCTCGGTGCAGCACCAATCACGGCAGGGGAACCCGACCCTCCACCATCGCCAACTCACGAAGCATGTGAACTGGACGGTGACCGGCCGACCGAGGACCCCTGACACACAACACAGTGGAACGTAGCAGCGCGAAAGACACCCGACAGCGATAGACGAGGCAGATGATGGTAGTGATGATGATCGTGAGGATGCCGAACGGAACGAGGAAGAGGGCGATGGGATGGACGAGGAGTCGGATGGGAAAGAGCAAGATGAGGCGGATGAATGTGTTGATCGTAAGACGTCGGCTGTGTATCTACACTTGTTATCTCGTCCTGACTGTCTTAGTGTGTATGATGACTCTCATTTTTCTGTACTGTGTTTTGCGCGTTCTGTCCAACAGTTGAAAGTCCTTGAGGCAGTTTGTGTACGTATTGATGAGCCTCGCCAACCACATCGGCACATCGACCCTACTCCCCTTTGTTTTGTTGTCCAGTGTCATTTCAGTTGTCCTCTTCCCCTGATTATTAGTAGGGCTGTGTTTTCTAGTATAAAAATTAAAAAATTAATAAAAAGTCATAAGCCAGTATTGTGTAAGCAGAAAGAGCACGTTGTTGCACTGAGGTTGTATTCGTAGGTTGACACTTCGTTCAGTGCCTTCTCACCTTTGGTTACGTAATCTTACCTTTTTGCGTTTCCTCTAGTGGTTTTATTGCACTTGTATCATGATGTTATTTCCAACACCTTTCTATTACAGTACTTAACATCAGTTTCTTTAGTTGTATCCCTTAGTTCCGTATTTTTTCTCCAACTGATGATAGAAACGAGAAAACCGATTCTGGGTTTCAATAATATTTTTGTTATAAAATACACAGTCATACATGTCGAACAAGTAACGCAGTTGCGTGGTGTCTGCGGCCTTCATCCTATCCATAGCTATATTAAAATCATTATCTCCACGTTGATTAGTTGTATATTATTATTATTCTTATATTTATAATTATGTAAAAAAGAGAAGAAACACATGAGAACGAGTTATGCAGCAACTATCCACGACTGTAACGGGATGATAAACGGTCAGAAAGTGCGATAATAGGGCACAAAACTGACAGGTTCCTGAGACATGTGTTTCTTCTCCTTTTTACATTGGTGAAAAAAGGAGAAGGACAAAATGTTACATGTTATGACTTAGGGTGCGTTCTTAATTAAATTCTCTAGCTTCTAGGAGAAGAAGAAAAGAGAAGTCGAAGAAACTGGGATTCTTCAAGAACGGGTCTCGAAGAATTCGGAGATATTTTGCAGATGTCAAGCAAAATGAAGCGCCAAAGGGGCCGCGATCTTGAGTGCCACCAATATAGTATGCGCTGTGCGTATGCGAAAAGGGAAATGCGTACACTCATGATCAACACGTGGCTTTTAGCCTAGTTCGCATGCGCTGATCCCAAACCGCGGGAATCTCCAAGTTTCAACCACCTCTGAAGCTTGGAGAGCTTGGAGAGCTTTGGAGAGCCTCCTAAAATTCGGAGAGGATATAAGAACAGCTCTCGGACTTTTCGGAGAGTCTCCAACTTTTCCGAGAGGATTTAAGAACGCACCCTAACTGTCCACAAACTAGGCATGGGCGGGTAATGCTAGCATTATGGCTGGCATTATAGTCCCTTTTTTCCAGGTGGCATAATGCTGGCATTATAACGAGTTAACACCATTTCGCACGCAAAATTGGCATTACAAGCATAATTGCCGGTCGACAACGGTGTCATGCATGATGCTGCCTAGGTCCAGTTCCGAAAATCGTGGATCTGAACCCGTCCGTTCTCAGTGGATTGTTTCAGACAACATGCACACAACAACCAGTACTCGTTGACGAGTGTGGTTGCGAGTTTTTTACGTCTGACGTCTTGCTCACCCAACCGGGAGCATGGCGTCCATTGACTTCGGAATTTTGGATAGTGAAGGCTTGGAGTCACTGGCAAAGGCCAATAACGTCAAATGGGCCGGCCTGAGCCGAGTGCAATTGGTAGGCGCCCTGAGGGGAAAGTTGCAACCACTGGACGATCAGATCGACACACACAGGGTCACAAAGCAGGCAGGAGGATGTGAATGTACCAGTACTGATGCTACTGCGCTAACGAAGATGATGGTTGACCTGATGGAGACGGTCCGAAACCTGGTAGCAGAAGTTTCCAACCTACGAAAAATCTCTCTAGAAAAGGAGAAAGGAAAAGATGCCGCCATTGCAGAACTCAGGGAGGAGCTTCGCGCCCTGACACAACACCACCAGCCCATCGATGTCTCTAATCGCGCCCTCGACAGCCTCCAGGATGAGTACTCGTACCGAGCAGCTACAAACATTCCCGCCACGGGTGTACCAGTACCCGCATCTGCACCAACAGGGCTTGAATCCGCAGCTCCGGGCGAGACGTACGCTAGTCGTACCCTCTCTGCACCACGAACAAGCAACGCCAGTCGTACTACTGACAAGCCTGTCAGTACCAAGTACGACTGGTCGATCGTACGTGAAGCCGCCAACCGCCACAGGAAGCCCGCAGATCTGCGTGGAGGTAAGAAAATAGCACGCAGAGTTGTATTCGTTGGGGGCATCAATATCAACTGCAGTGCTGATGATCTTGTTGCGTACTGTAGAAAGAAGAATGTGGAAGTTACTGGCTGTAGACTGATCCCCTCCAGAACAGTGTACGGCACGTTGTACGCACATCTGACAGTTGCTGAGCATGACGAAATAAATGTTCTGAAAAACGAGTTCTGGCCCGAGCATGTAACAGCACGAGAATGGAAGTTCAAGAACCCACCCCTCCCCAAGAAATCATAAACTGTGATGTTGAATCCACACGCACCCATCTTTTTTCCCACATCACCACACGCTTTTACTCTTAACCCAAATGCAGCCCCGTTCTCTCCTGGCCGACAATCGCAAGTGACCGCACTGAACCCTCTTGCTCCACCATTCCAACCGCCCCCTTTGACTTTCAACTTTTCACCTTGTATTCCTGATATGAAGTCTCCGTCGAATATCAGGATCTGCACAGTTAACGCATGCAGCTGGCTGAAGCGGGCTGATGAGATTAAAAACTTATTCTGCACATCTCAACTAGATATCTTGGGCATAACTGAAACCTGGTTGACTCCTGATATCACAAGTTCAATATTAACACCGTCAGCTGAATACAAAATTATCCGGCATGACCGTCACAACAGTACCGTGCGACGTGGAGGTGGAGTGGCATTCCTCCTCCACCCTTCCATTTCCCATGCTACCAAACATCGTCCAGATCTTCAGCCTGCTGATCCAACCATTGAAATTGTGTGCATAGAACTAGAGCATCGCCCCAACTCCACGTTTGTGTTCTGTTGTTACCGTCCTCCTTGGCAGCCACCTGATCAGTTCTGCAGCGCACTCCGGACCTGCATTCAATCAATATCTTGTCCTCAAGCTTCCATATTTGTCATTGGCGACTTTAACGCTCGCCTCTCGAAATGGCTAGCATCCGATCCTGATACACCTGCTGGTACATGCATGTATGACACCCTGGATGATCTGGGCTTATCGCAACTTGTGGATCAACAGCCTACCCGCTACTCCGCAAGTGGTAAGAGTTCATCACTACTCGACCTAGTTATCACTAATGCTCCAATAGCAGTCTCCCATCTCACCATCCTCCCACCGGTATCTGATCACTGTCCTGTAGTTTTCGATGTCGTCCACAACCGATCAGCAGGCTCCACAGCCCAAATATCTTCTGCACAAAACACCTGGCTTGACTTTGCCCACACGGACTGGCAAGCATTTAACAACCACGTGTGGCAACTACCCTTGCTAGATGCCGTCCAAAATGCGCAAACAGTTGATGAGGCCTGGTCATTGTGGCGCACAGCGCTGGAAGACTCTGTATCGTTGTTTGTTCCCGTTGTCCGGAGAAGCACATTTCCATCGAACAAGCCTTGGTACTCTGCTGTTCACCATCGTCAGAGGCGGCTTCGGGATCGCCTCTTCGCCAAGGCCAAACGTCTCGGATCTACAGATAGTTGGATAGCGTATAGACTCTCACGTAACTGTCTTACTTCCTTGCTCCGGAAGGCGAAACGCCATTATCACGAGAGGATGGCGAGAGACATGGCTCAGCATCATGGAACTCGTACATGGTGGCGCAAAGCAAAGATCCTTTGTAATGTGAATCGCCCGTCTCCGGTTATCCCTGACCTCTACCATGACAACCAAGCCTACCCAGCCACGAGTAATACGGAAAAGACGAATCTCCTAGCCAAAGAGTTTGCGAGCTACAGCCAGGCGCCACTGCTAACACCTGACCTGCACTCAGCTGGTATTTTAACACCCACGTCCACTGTGAAGTTCTCCATACAACCATTCTCTGTGCAGTCCGTATTTGACACGCTATCCAGACTTCCCATTCAACGTAAAACCACTGGACTGCTGAACAATCGCATCCTCCGTGAAACAGCTGAGGTCACGTCACAGTCTCTTTCCGCCCTTTTCAACCGCTGCTTGCTGTCCAGTACTCAGCCCAGGGAGTGGAAATCTGCCGTTGTTGTACCTGTGTTCAAGGGAAAAGATAATCCTTCTCACCCAGCCAATTACCGTCCTATATCGCTGTTAAATGCAGTTGCCAAATTGTATGAGTCTATGATTAGCCGTCAGTTTTACTCGTTTGTTGAGAGCCATAAAATTATCAGTTCCAGCCAGTTTGGCTTTTGTCGAAAGAGGTCAACAGTTGACCAATTGGTACAGCTTACCTCAATTGTTTCGCGTGCATTTGACTCTAAGTCTTCTTGTGACCAGCTGTTCCTTGATTTTTCTAAGGCCTTTGACAGAGTTAGTCATCATTTAGTTATTCAATCTGTTTCAGGTTGGTGTTCTCTTTCTGCCTGTTTTTGGGTGAAGGACTTCATCAGTGATCGTAGTATTTGCGTTCGCATTGGCCAAACTCTTTCTGACCCTTTGCCCATCACCGCTGGCGTACCCCAAGGTTCCCATCTCGGCCCGCTTCTTTTTAACCTGTGCATCAACTCCTTTCCTGATGCCCCTGCTTCTAGTACCCTATCCCTTTTTGCTGATGACTCTAATTTAATTCTTGTTTCTCCAGCAAACACCTCACTTCCTATCCATCATGCATTGCTCCAGACTGACATTGATAAGTGTTGTCAATGGTCATCAGCTACTGCCATGACGTTTAACACCAGTAAATGCGTCCACCTACCTTTTCAAAAATATGCATTAGCCCCCGGCCCGTCATCCCCCTTGACAATGAACGGTGTGCCTATTCAGAAAGGTGATAGCCTCTGTCATCTCGGCGTGACTATCACTCCTTCACTAAATTTTTCTGACCATATAAAATCTATCACCCATAAGTTTCGCAGTCGTGTTTTTCTGTTGCGCCATATGGCCCATTTCCTTTCTGCTTCAACCGTGAATTTGCTCTACAAGTGTTACGTACGACCACTGTTAGAATACGCAGTCCCTGTCTGGTCATTCGCCGTATCCCATTCAGATTCGCTTACGTTAGACCGACTGCAAGCCGTTGCTGCTCGTTCATATCTGCTTTGTAAGACCCGGCACCCTCCTGAGTGGGAAACCCCGAAGCAGATTCTTAATCGTACTTGTGACTGGTCATCCCTGAAGTGGCGTCGTCAGATTCTGTCCTTGCTGTATTTTCATCATGTCTTTTACCAGTTTCCGTCTTTGCTAATTCGTTTCAAATTCAATGTATCCCTTAGTTGTCGTCACCCGTCCTCTATAGTTTTACCTCGTTCTGGCGCCCATTTCCTTAAATCCCCTCTCTTCAGTTTATCTGTGGAATGGAACAAACTTCCAGAACACATCCGCTGCGTTCAGTCCTCTGTCAATTTTCGCATTGCTCTAAAGGCTCATTACTCTCAGCATAGATATTCTCTGACTGGAATTCCGAACTTTTCCGTTTGAGAAATTTTTTTCCTTGAAATTAATCCTTGCTGGGTTTTTTTCATCTAAATGTCCCGCTATTATCTGCAGAGGTGATTTCTTCCCTCGTCGATTTCTTTCCTGCTTTTATACCTCGATATTTAGGTACTTGTTTCCCTTCTTCCCATGCTTCATCTTCCACTCTCCTCTCCCCATTTCCCCATTTTTCTTGCGATATTTATGTGGGAGACTTCCGTGATAAGCATCCATTTGCTTTTGGAGAATCCTTTTAAATAAATACAATACAATACAATACATGCTCACTGCTGTTTAAAGGGGAAGTTAAGGCAAAAATTAAAATTTCACCAGTTGTAGTCTTCGGGGTGCTGAGTCGAATGGTCTTGGTCCGAGAAAGCTGAGACGCTCCCTTCCTACTTGAATCCCAATCGAACTCGCGCACTTCCACCGAAACTGGGTGACTGCGCCCTACTAGATGGGGATTTTGTATGCAAAATGTCACTAAAAGCGCCATTTCGTTCTTATAAAAGCACGGATGACCGCGATTGGCCCATATGTTGTAGTCTTTTGGACGCTGAGTCGACTGGTTTTGGTCCGAAAAGGCTGCGATGCAGCGTTCCTCCTTTATTCCCAATCGAACATGGTTGAACAAGTGGTCACGTGCTCTAGGATGCCCAAATCACCTGGTCACCACGCCAGCAGGCGACAACTTTCACACCAAGGTTCAACTCGAGTTCAAATCGAGTGACAGGACTGCACCCAAAAAAGGTCAAACAGGCTAGTAAGTTGTACCCTGCAGGCACGGTGACCAGTGGTGACCAGGTGACCAAAACCAGTCGACTCAGCGTCCAAAAGAGTACAACATATGGGCCGCCAATCGCGGTCATCCGTGCTTTTATAAGAACGAAATGGCGCTTTTAGTGACATTTTGCATACAAATCCCCATCTAGTAGGGCGCAGTCACCCAGTTTCGGTGGAAGGGCGCGAGTTCGATTGGGATTCAAGTAGGAAGGGAGCGTCTCAGCTTTCTCGGACCAAGACCATTCGACTCAGCACCCCGAAGACTACAATTTTTTTCTTCTACGCTTTGGCCTTGATCCAAGACGGCCTTCTTATAGGGGAAGTGCATCGATTTTTCGAGTATGGTCCAGAAGAAAGACAATAAATTATTATTTGATATCGGTTCGAATGGCATATCTCTCGCTTCCATACGATAAGCCAAACTTGCCAAATCGCCAATTGTATACTCCCGTTGCCATAGCGACCAGCGCAGTGATGACGTACGAAAGGCTTAGCTCCACCACAGAGAAGGTCGATCACTGCAGAATTTGGTCATTTTCAATTGGTTTATTATATTCACGAAGTGAAAGAAGGGCTGTGTTCAATGCTGTAAGTCCAGTGAACTGTTTGTTAGTAGTCCTCTCGGTTGTGTACCGGGACGTGACACCGACAGGAGAAAGCTGGAGCGCGGAGACACCAGCAGACAAGCGAAAATAGTGACGAACAAAATGCTGAAATCTTGGTTGGGACAAATCAGACGTTCAGCATTTCCCCCAACCAAGGACCATGCCGTTTGCTCTTTCCAATTCCTGAAGGTGAATGTGATGCTTCCTGGCGACTCTCCTATTGTAGTATCCCTGCCCGACCAATACGGAAGTAGTACGGAACTAATACGGAGCTTTGCCTGATGTATAGTTAGTGTATCTCCGTATATAAGCGTACGGCGTCTGCTGCATAAAAGCGGCTGCGCATTTCTGTTTTGATGAAGATGAGATTTTGATAATAACGAGCTATTCAACCTCCAGGTGTGCACCGGAGAGAAACTCATCTATTTGCCGCTTCTTCTTTCACTAATAATTATATCTCAGGTGTGTACCTGAAAGAAGTAGAATAAAAGTAATTCTTGTTGATTTCACCGCGCCTACCACTCGGCTACCCATTACATTGGTGGCAGCGGTGTAGTTTTAAATAAAACAACGTGATTCGACCCCAGACCCCCATGGCTCAACCCGCTGCAGCTCCGTGCGACGAATTAAGATAAGAATCATGTTTCTTGCCTTCCTGGGCTTGGCTCTGCTTATTAGCCTGCAGCACAGTCAGGGTGCTAGCGTGGACCACCCTTCTTTCCGCACGGCACTCACTGGACACTCCGATGGCGATTCCAAGCGACCCGCTACCTATACTACCTGTGGTGATGGCGAAGGTGATGAGGACGACAAAAGGCAGGCTGCTGCCCAAGACAAGGAGGGTATTCCCCAAGACCAGCAGCGTTTGATTTTCGCTGGCACGCAGGAGCCCACTCTTCACTTGGTACTTCGCCTCCGTGGTGGGAAGCAGATTTTCGTCGACACTCTTCCTGGCTAGACCATCACTCTTTACGTCGCGCAAAGCGATGCTATCGACAATGTGAAGACCACGATTCAAGACGAGGAAGGAGGTCATTTGTCTGACGCCGAGCTAGCCGCTCTGAGTGACCGGCTCAACCAAGATGAAGATAAAACCTGGCTTGCCCTCCGCTAACGCTGATTCTAGGTATGGCATTTTCTTTCCTCTCTTCCTTCAGTCTCCCTGTTCTTTTCAGTCTTCCTTTATGCGAGTGTGTGAATCCAGTTTAGTTTGGTAGGCGTCTGATCATGGTGAGCCACGGCTTACCCAGCTAACGTGGGACAATGTGTGTGACAACGCCCCTTATAGGTATAGTGTATTCAGTTCGGTTTTTGACCTGCGATGTTCCTGGCGGGTTGTGCCAGCGTTGTGCAGCAAGAGTGCTGTGGTTTTTCAGGTCCTATTTGGAGGACAGTTCTTTCTCCTTTTGACCCCGTGAGATCGTGTGAACCTGGTGTGCTTCTACTTTATGATTTGTTATCAGTTCATTTCTTCTGTCTACTCTAAACGTTATCATTTCCGATATAATTTGCCATCTTCCGGTTGGCGCTGTGTTCATAACTCTTCACTAATTTTTTTGAAAATCACGAGGACGTGATTATCTGTAGGAAGGGAGGGTGTAGTATCCCTGCCCGACCAATACGGAAGTAGTACGGAACTAATACGGAGCTTTGCCTGATGTATAGTTAGTGTATCTCTACTAGTCTGGTGGAGAAAGTGGAGAGTGTAATACGCCGGATGAGGTGGAAGGCGTTCTTCTTTCTCAATGGCGAGACCAGAGCGCAGGAGACCGAGACATATGGTTTCCCAAGCCAGAAGACGCCACCGCTAGTGCCGCAGCTAAAGGCATTCGAAGACGAACTTTTGAACCTGGTAGCGAACCTGGAATTCAGAAATGTGTCGGATCCATTCCAGCGGCAATTGAAGGAGGACGTCAAAGCGCTAACAGACACGGACGACATCATAGTGAAAGCCGACAAAACAAAAAACCTATACAAAGTAAACAAGCGTCAATACGAGAAACTGCTGAGAGACAACGTCACGGCCAATTATAGACAAGCACCGGACACAACATACACCGACATTAATCAAGAAGCACAGCAGTTGGCGGAGCGCCTGAATATCAGCGACCGGGTCGACGCAATGGCAAAGTCAGAGGCATTTGTGAGTTTGAAGGACCACAAGGATCGCTTCGCCAACAACCTCCCGTGCAGGCTTATCAACCCCGCAAAGTCTGAACTTGGAGTCGTGAGTAAATCCATACTGGACAGAATTGTGAGAGCCGTCAGGTCGGCAACGGACGTCAACCTTTGGAGGAGCACGGCATCAGTCATCGAGTGGTACGAAAACATCCAGGACAAGCAACAGCACACATTCATATGCTTTGACGTTGTAGAGTATTATCCCTCCATCACAGAAGCACTCCTCGCGAAGGCCCTGGATTTTGCGTCCACGTACACTAACATCGAGGACGGGGAAAGGGAGATTGTCATGCACGCACGAAAATCAGTGTTGTTCAAAGACGGCCAACCTTGGGTGAAGAAGAACAACGCCAGCACGTTCGATGTCACCATGGGCTCGTTCGATGGCGCGGAAGTGTGTGAGCTGGTTGGCGTATATATGCTCCACGAACTAACAGCCCACGTCGGCAGAGCGCAGATTGGCCTGTACAGGGACGACGGCTTGGCTGTGCTGAGAAACACCACCGGCAGCGCGGCAGAGCGCATACGGAAGAGTTTGACGGCGGTGTTTGCAGGGCATGGACTAAAGGTAACGATTGACACCAACCTAAAAGTCGTAAATTTCCTCGACGTGACGTTCAACCTGTCAACTGGAGGATACATGCCACACCGAAAGCCAGGCGACACACCGCAGTACATCAACACTCACTCAAACCACCCACCGTCCATAATAAAGCAACTGCCAGCAGGAATAAGCCGACGCGTGTCAACCAACTCATCAAGTGAGGAAGCATTTAACGAAGCTGCGCCTATGTACAACAACGCATTATTGGCCAGTGGATACGCGGAAGGTATCGAGTACATGGGGCAACCAGCAAAGAAAAACAGAAAGCGAAACCGAAAAAGAAAAATAACATGGTTCAACCCTCCTTTCAGCCGTAGCGTGAGAACAAACGTCGCTGCTGCCTTCCTCACAATGATCGACCGGCATTTCAAAAACACCCCCCTGAAAAAGATCTTCAACCGACATAACGTGAAGGTTAGCTATTCATGTATGCCCAACATCGCAGCGATTATCAGTGGGCACAACAAGCGGCAACTGATACAAGAACCTCCTGAAAAGCCTTGCAACTGTAGAAAAAAGCAGGAATGCCCCATGGAAGGACGTTGCCAGGCCTCTCACATCATCTATGAAGCACACGTCACCAGCCAGGATGAGCTCAGGACATACATCGGCTCAGCAGAGACAACGTTCAAAACAAGATACAACAACCACACGATGTCCTTCCGCCACGAAAAGTACCGCACTAACACGGAGCTCTCCAAACACCTCTGGAAAAAGAAAAACAACGACAAAGAGTATCACCTGTCCTGGAGAATCAAGGACAAGGCCAGCTCCTACAACCCCGCAACGAAGAGATGTTGCCTTTGCACCACGGAGAAGGTGCGTATACTCACTGCTGACAAGACCAAAAGCCTCAACAAGCGAAGTGAAATCATCGCCAAATGTCGTCATGCAAACAAATACCGGCTCGCTAAGTATAACGGAATCACGTAAAATCGGACATGGGCAGAGCAACCTGATGCCCAATGAAACCAGACACACTGCACCATTATTGTTATGATTAACGCCAAATATAGCACCGTAATGGCCTTACACCCCTGACGCCAGACATGCGCTAGTTAACTCCAGATTTACATGCTCCATTCAGCGCTTGTTACAGTAATGGACAATTGATATCAATATTTTACACTGCCTGCACCTAGCGGTAACTCTTCACTCTTCACACTTCACGCTTTCTTTTTGTGCGCCTTGCTGTGTGGTTGTGTATTTCTTTAGTGGACCTGACAGCCCTGTTTTAGTTAGAAAAGTTGCCTGACGATTGAAAAACTCAAGAAACTCGGAGTAGCAACGGATTGTGTTTTCTTGGTGAGGACCGCTTCCATTGTGTACTAGCTCCAGTGCACCCCAGCGCTGTTGAGCCCTCTTTGCGGTGGACGGGACCACTTCCCCCTGTGTTAGTGTATCTCCGTATATAAGCGTACGGCGTCTGCTGCATAAAAGCGGCTGCGCATTTCTGTTTTGATGAAGATGAGATTTTGATAATAACGAGCTATTCAACCTCCAGGTGTGCACCGGAGAGAAACTCATTTATTTGCCGCTTCTTCTTTCACTAATAATTATATCTCATGTGTGTACCTGAAAGAAGTAGAATAAAAGTAATTCTTGTTGATTTCACCGCGCCTACCACTCGGCTACCCATTACACTATCTCTCGTAACATCTTCTGAAGCCAGGTGAGACGACGGGTGGTGGAGATTGATGAATGAAATAATGTCGTAGGTTTGAAAGTTTGCTGAAAATGTCTCAGGAGAGACGGCGAAATCCAAGCGTCTTGTCCTGGAGGAAACCATTTCCTAGGCACAGTCAGCCTAGGGAAATGCATGAGAAGGGCGACAAATAGTTCACGGCACTAAACCTGTAACAGCATTGAACACAGCACTTCTTTCACATCGTGAATACAATAAGACAATTGAAAATGACCAATTTATGCAGTGATCGACCTTCTCTGTGGAGGAGCTAAGCCTTTCGTACATCATCACTCCGCTGGTCGCTATGGCAACGTGAGCATACAATTGGCGATTTGGCAAGTTTGGCTTATCGTATGGAAGCGAGAGATATGCCATTCAAACCGATATCAAATTGTCTTTCTTCTGGACCCTACTCGAAAAACCGATGCACTTCCCCTTTAAAATCGACTTTTCCAACTTTCAAACTGGCATCATGGAGTAGTGTGAGCATTATAAGTGGCATTATATCCTCATATTTATTATGAGCATTGCCTTTAGCATTATCGCAGCAAATAACTAGCATTACCCGCCCATGCCTACCACAAACGTAACCAGATCTTATACAGTCAGTGAGTGCGACAAAATGGCACAAAACTGACAAGGAGTACGTACTGAGACATTCAGCGACCTGACACCTGACACTTGTCAGTTTTGTGCCATTTTGTCGCACTCCCTGACTGTATAGGATCTGGTTACGTTGGTGGACAGTTCGTCATAACTCGTAACATTTTGTCCTTCTCCTTTTTCACTACGGTATACCGGTACTGGCAATATAATGTTGCCGCGTAACGCGCGACCAGGCTAGTGCGACAAATGTTCGTTGCGTTCGTAACGCGCGTCCGGCGGGGTGCGGCGATCTTTTCATTGCAGTTTGCAAAAAATGATGCGGCAATAGCAAAAAAATGATGCGGCAATAGCAAAAAAGTGATGCGGCAATAGCAAAAAAAAGACTGCGGCAATATAGAAACCTGTGTAACGGCTCCTGTGCGACTTTGCATGTAACGCCCTGCGTGCGGTAAACATGTGCCAATGTAACGCTTCATGGCCTCACTGCGACCATATATTGCCAGTACGGTATAATTTAATTGGCTCACCATCCGAGTATTAAGAGATGATTTTAAAATTGAAAGCGAAACAAATCACCACCATTACCAGCATCACTATGGTCTTACGCTGGAATTCAATATTAACCTATAAAATATTATTTGTTTACTCATCCCTGTTGTCCGCAGTTCATTGGTGCCTCTTGTTTGCACTCAGTCACGGTTGCTTCCTGCAATGCTCAGTTCATTGGGGCCTCTTGTTTGCACTCAGTCGCGGTTGCTTCCTGCAATGCCTGTCCATTCACCAAAATATTTAGTAAGGTGTGTAAACTCGACTGCAGCCACTTCATGGTCTTTTATAAACCCTGTACTGGTGTAGGGTTTATCAATGTCATGCCCCACTTTATAGGGAAAGTGTTGGCGACGAGAAGCCTAGCTTGATTTGCCGTATTATCCTAGCAACACGAATATCATTAATATCGCAGAGACGAACTAGCTGAAGAAGGAAGTTAGTTTTAAGCGTAGGTGCTCCTTCTTGATTCGAAGACGGGAGGAGTGTCATCAAAGAGTTATTATGCTCAAGAAGCCATAGCTACAGTACTCTGGCTTTTGTGCTACATCAACGCATAATGATCGACTCAGTGATGCGGGGTTAAAACACAAAATCATGACTCACTTGGGTGTACATGTATGTACCTCTGGTCGATCGAGTTGCTTCCTGTACATCGGCACATCGTCCCTACAAGGCTACAACCCATGTGTCTTGTTTTGTGTTTGTCTCCACATGTCTCTTGGTAGGGCTGTGTTACCAGACAAAATACAAAATAAAAAGAAATAGAAAATAGTTCATCCTCTACCACTCGCACAACCAGCTTTAGGATGTTTCACTTCGCCCGGCCACTACCATGCCTGAACTGCTGATACGAATACGTGAGGTAACGTGGTTTTTTTTTTTTTTTTTTTTACTGAATACCACAGTACCATCAGATGCTGCACAGCGGGGGCGGTGGCATATTGGATGGAAGTGGGGGCGGGGCAAAAGTAACTCCTCCGACCAAAGGTCTCGGAATCATTGTTACTCCTGTGCGCCGATACATAGGAGAAAAGAAACATGTGCATCCAAGAGGGGAGCACTGGCTTTGCAAACGATAATGGGGAGAATTTGAGATTGGGATAGGACAAAACAATAGTAAAAGCAGTGCACCGTAGGAAGATGGAGTGAACTGATAATCGTGGTCCTCACCGGGGAGGTCTAGTGGAAGACTGTATCAAGAAACTAAAGTTCAATTGTTGCCCTCGTGGCCAAAGCTCAACATGCTGACATTTGATATGGGAAGTGAACGGAATGGTTATTTCAACGGCCACACCAGCGAAGTGAAGGCTTTCGTTGAGGTGATTCAGAATCTGCTTAAAGTACTAGTGAATTCAATGAAGTAGTTTTCAATGAACACAAACCGTGGTGCACTACTTCCCTCATGGTCTGCTTTTGATGATACATGTTATGTATCAGTACACAAAGCACAGAAGCCATAACAGTTTTGCAAAACGAAAATGTGTATGAACTTTCGCTCTACGTCACGAAATGAGAAACTTCGCCCGAACTTTCGCTACTTTGGACGCGAAACTTGCAGGGAAGTTTAGGAAGTTTCGTGAGATCGGGTCATGGCGTACGTTAGGCATATGCGGATAATGACGGCAGAAAAATTGGCAGAATTTGGTACTTTTTCTGGTAAGTTTCATGTCATGTTTGGTATGTGGATAAAGAAAATGGAGCAGAATTCGAGGAATTGCCCGCCATAAGGTTTGTATGGTTCTGCCAATTTCACTGCTTTTCGAGCAGAATCTACCACCCTTTCGAGCTTTATCCGCACACCCCTAGCGTACGTGCACTTGACGGGTGCAAACTGCGAAAATGTGCAGAACACAGAGTTCGTGCGAAATTTCGTACACATTTTCGCAAGGCCCGTCGCGAAATTTCGTTTTGCAGAACCTCTCTATTTTAAATAGCTTCGACTAGGATTTTCGTACCATTACTTTTCAAGTCGAGTACGATTGTGATTAACATGGTAGCAAGCAAGTCCTAATAATCTGCACTTTTGTGGTCAGAGCAGTAACGAAATAACACAAGACAGCACTAGCGGCGCCAATTACATAGTGACAAAATCAATATTATCAAACAACAGTGGCGACTACAATGTCAAAAACAGTCACAACTTGCCGCCAAAGTGCCCGCTATAAGGACTTGCTTGCAACTGCGTTTTAAATCAATCACCATTGTGTTCGACTTGAAAAGTAATGGTACGAAGCGCCTGGTCGAAACTATTATGGCTTCTGTGCGTCCTGTGCTGATTCTGTGCGTCCTGTGCTGATTCGCTTACCTCCAACCAAGAATCGATTTTTTTGATGATAGAAGAAGTACATGTATACAAGAACAAAGTCGGCTTTTTAAATTGTTTGCAAATACATGTACTAGTAGTACAATTCTTTCATTTCAACCCTGATGATGGGCCAAGTCTGACAATCCAGTGAAATGTTATATGCACAGTAGTATGCGTTATCCCCGGCGAAGGGGCCGATTGGGATGCGGTGAAATTTTATAAAATTGTGAAGTGTATTTGGACAGATATTACGCGGACCTCAAACTGGGTTTTACTGGGGACAATGACGTCGCTGGCAACGGCTCCAGGCCTGACGGGGAGCGGAGTGACCAGTGTTTAGAAACTGAGTTCATTGACTGTACCAGCCCGGTGTAATCATTGGCCATGACCAGTTACAGTAGCTCTCTTGCGGGATTACTGCTTTCAAGAGCAAATCTTGCAGTCTCCCGCCTGATACCTTCGCGGAGCAGAACCTACACAGAATCATTATCCATGTCAGCGGGCGCATGGTACCGGTACTGAGATGTTTTTTCGAAATAATTATAGACATTATTGACATTATAGAGTGAGTCATACAAGAGAATAGATGCGGGCCCTATAGGGCGAACACGTACACAGTGCAGCTTGCTGATTGGAAGATTGAAAGAAACTTCGGCCAAGCTGTGTGGAACTGCTGAGCAAGCTGATGACACAACTAGCAATTGATTATGTTCTGCACAATAGAATGAGGAACAGGACAGCAGCCAAATGGGCCTTTTTCAAGTAGAGCGTCTTGCCAAATCGGTGAAGAAATCATTACTTTACAGCACAAGCTTGTCATCATCCTCGTCCTGCTGTGCAAGAAGCTCCGACAGCTCCACGGGTTGGTAGTCGGAGCGTTTTTTGACCCAACGTACCAACAGTGCAGACACGACGATCAATGCGATGAGTACACCTACATTGCACAATAAAGAGTAGACAGAACTTGTTGGCGATGGTGCCATCATGAGAATAAATAATTCAACAGAAGATGTCCCGGTAATTAAGTCGAGCAATTGCAATACACACACACACACACTCATGCATGCACACACAGACACGCACACACAGACACACGTACACACGTGCGTACACGCATACACACACACACACACATACACACACACACACACACACACACACACAGATGCACGTGCTTTTCAAATTTATCATACACGGACAAATGTAACATTTATCCTTTATAGAAGCAGCCATGCTCCTTCAATTTTGTGGGAGGAGCAGTCGCGAAGATGGCCAACAGCTTGCTTTAATAATTATGTGAGAATCAGTCAGACTGACTTTTCCACGTACGCAGGAACAACACCTAAAAAACATTACCTCACCCGTAACATACTTACTGTACGCGAATAAATCTGATGCAACAGATAAATTTTTCTGTGGGCGGAAAATTAACCCTTTCAGGGTCACAGTGCATTTTACTGTGTCTGGGCACTGTGATTCAGTGCGTTAGTACAATGGTGGAGATAGCAACAAACACATTGTCACAACATTATTGTTCCGCAACAGATTTTCAAAATTTATGGCTTACTAGAAAGCTCTTTTCCTGCTCGCCATCTTGCACGTGCTTTCGGAGTATGCAGCACCCCAAGGACGCCCCTAGCCTCGCCAACAGTGTCCCTATCGTGCGCCAGTTTGCCATGAAGACCATGCACAACAATTTCCTTCGGTTCGGGGCTCATACTCACCGTAGAACTACAGTCAACTTTGCATATAACAACAATCGGCGGGGCACTAGAAAAGTGTCCTTATTCGCGAAATGTCCTTATACCCGAAGTCTCATTATAATTATGTATTACAGATAGATGGGACTTTGCTCTGGGCATGGAAATTCTGTCGTTATTCGCGAATTGTCGTTATATCCGCAGTCGTTATCAGCGAAGTTGACGGTACAATTCAAACTGCACCGAACTCGTGAGATTCAAGTGATTCAAACGATGTACTCATACGTCATGTTGCCTTTGACACGTCATTGGGAAATCCCCTTGTTGTTGTTTTTGTTGTATTCTTTTATTTGAATTCGTTCAGGGCACAGGCAATACTGCCTTCTCACCGGAGAGAGGATTCTCCGATTCCTACCAAAAACGAGAAATCTGCGATATGAATATGTATGAGAAAGATATGAGAAAAATGAATAATGATGATGTCGGATTACGATACTGATAGTTTAGTTGTTACGCGAGATTTCCCTGACGATTACAGACCAAGCGTTTCTGGAGACAAAGAAAAAAATCCAGAAAGGATGCGAGAACAAAATACAGCGTTCCTGAAGGCAATGGTGCACATAAATAGAGCATAAAGCAATGGTGCAGAAAAGAGGTGAGAACTTACAAACCAGGCAATCGTGCAGAAAAAGAGGGAACTGAAGAACTAGCGGTTCTGGAGGCTAAGACACAAAGAAGTAGGGACAAGCGACTCGATACAGTGTCAGATGGTGCTCTTGAATTCATCCTTTTGTGATATACATCTAACTTCAGCCGGTAGCTTATTCCAGAGAATGGCACCTTGGAAACGGATGGAGGACCGTCCAGCAGGACCCGGAAGGAAGGGGACACGTAAGAACCATGTCACCTGTCCGCGAGTGGCCCTTTGGTCATGATCTTCTTGATTAGGTGCGGTTGGGGTGAAAAAAGACGAAAACAAGTGACTTAACAGAGAGTGTAGGCAACGGAATACAAACACGAGGAGCTTTCGCTGAAAAAATCTCTCAATGGTGGACAATGAGCGACGTGAAAACCCAGTGAGTGTAGGCCTATGACGAGACGTTCATGTTGGACTCTGTCGAACGCTTTAGACATGTCGACCATAACCTTGGATGCCTTGAAAGTCGCAAAAAAATCGCCCAACGGAAAGTAAGACTGTTCAGATTGAAATTGAGCGTTCAATTTATCGCCGCTCGATCATTTGTTGAGCTATCGCCAAACCAAAAACACCTCTGGAAAGCCCTTTCTAAGACCGTTCCAATGAGCTATTGATCATGGCGGTGCAATATTCCGTTCCAGAGTTATGGCTGTTTGTACAGTGATTTATCCAGTGCATACGGTACGTGGACTGTACAAAAAGTATAGCGCGAGTATACTCGTCATTGCCCAGACGCGATAGGGTCTGCATGACGAGTATACTCGTCATAAACCCGGAAAGGGTTAAGATTTGCAGAGATTTCGCAATTAATTTTAGTGAGATCTTCAAAGTCTCACTGATGCTTAGTGCAAAGAATGTCGGCTATTCTCAGCACTAAAACTCGGACGTTGAGCCAATAATAATTAATTGTTTTAATGTAGAAAGGAAAAGGAAATTTTAGAACCGAACGTTTTCGTTCCCTTCTCTTCATCGGCTCTTACAGGGAAAAAAGCAAAAATGACTAAGACAGCAATTATACGGGCAAAGAACTGAGAGAGATGAACATCACACTACAAGTGTGAAAAGTCAAAAAGTCAAAAATATAACCCAGCATGAAAATCAATTATTAATACTAACACATCGAACGTATCAAGAGGAAAGATTATTCTTAGCACTAGAGAGGTTATGCATTCCGAATTTCGGAATGTTTTCGGCTGTGCTTTTCCGAAAAAGTACGTGCCGAAAAACGTCATTTTCAGTGTTTTGCATTCCGAAAATCTGATTCGACTTTGTTTCCAAGTTTTGCCATGCAAAACAAAATGGAGAGTATCGAAGCCGCCAAAACCGAAAACGTTTTGTGTTCGAATCTCGCAGATTCGAAATATTCGGTACCAGCAAACTTTGGCTCAGACGAGGCTAGAACTTTTGCAGTCTCCTCGAACCCCACAGAGCCGCGAACAAAGTTGGGCAAAAATAGCAGTTGCCTGAGCAGGATCAAATCCATGTGCAGGTCAAACCAAATTTGGGTGCGGTTCGAAGACGACGATGGACTGAGTGATGGACCGAGTGATCCAACAGCTGAAGGTTGACAAACTACTGTCTTGTACTGTTAGTAGGCTCCATGGCAGAGGAAGATAGAATGTGAGAAGATCTAGTCAACACGGCGAGATCAGCGAGAGCAGCAAAAGCCGGCGTAAACCAAAACTACACACGTGGAAAAAATTTCAAATATGATCAGTGACAGCAGCAGAAAAAAATAAAAAATTCAAATAATTTGCGCTCCCAAACAGGAAAGAGCCGAAAATGTATTTTCGGAAAATCATGCACTTTCGCCACCACACTTCCGAAATTTCGACTACGTTTTCAACTTCTGCCGCCACATTCCGAAAATAATTCTGAAATTCGGAATGCAAAACCTCTCTACTCACACGTGGACTAACACCAAACTACAGGAGGGACAAACATGTTCGTTCTGAACACACAAATCAGTGGACAACTTGCGGATGTACAATGCCTCTAAAGCACCCGAGTGCAACTTTGATCTAACACGATCTTTTCACACTTGTAGCGTGATGTTTATCTCTCTGAATTCGTTGCCCATGTAATTGCTGTTTTAGTAATTTTTTGCTTTATTGAGCCCATGAAGAAAAGGGAACGAAAAGTTCAATTCTAAAATTTCCTAGTGTCCACTTGGACTGGTGTGGATTGCCCAGATGCAGTTATTACATTGAAGTATCAGAGACGCTGCAAATTGTTCCAGAAAGCAAAAGAAAATATGGATACGAGTTTAACTGTCGACCACTATAACTAGTTTACCGCCATATTGCCAGGTGTGTCTTTACCACTATAACTAGATACTACAATATACAGTCAGAAAGTGCAACAACTAGGCACACAACTCACAGAGCACTGAGCCATTCGAAGACCTGACACCTAGCTCATCTCTCAAGCGCTAACCAACAGTGCTCCAGTTACCATGGTGGACAGTTAAACTCGCATCCAATGTTCTTTTCCTTTCTACATAAAATATTGGCTCAACATCCGAGTTTCCGACCTGAGAGTAGCCGACTTTCTTTGCACTGAGCATCAGTGAAACATCTGCAGGAATTGATTATTTCTACTGTTGTTGACATGGAAGTCCCGTCGAATGACGCAGAGCCGGCACCCTCAGTGCGTACAGAACGTTGCACACAGTGCACATGCTGTTCGGATGCGTACTCACGGCTGCATGGCCAGTGCCCTCCGACCGGATTTCCATGTCCACGACAGTAGTTCTACACGATGGCAAGTATTTCATAAGGACATTCTTGAAACCGGTCATATAAATTATGGGTCAGGAGTAACATGACCCATGAATTGAAGGCCAACCCCAAACCACAAAATCAAGAACTGTTCGTTGAGCCCAAATTCATCCCGGATCGGCTTTAAGAAAAAAACACAGAGCTCCCCCCTCCCCCCCCCCCCCCCCCCCCCCCACACACACACACAAGATCTTACCTATCACAGTGCACACGGCGGTGACGATCAGCCTTTTGTTGTTCGGCGTTGGGCCAGCGGAAGTTGTTGGAGCACTGGACCACGGCGATGTCACTGGAGAACCAGTGGTGGAATGCATAGACGGGGTTACTGGAGAACCAGTTGGAACATGCACAGACGAGGTCACTGCAGAACTAGTTGTAACATGCACAGATGAGGTCACTGCAGAACTAGTTGGGATATGCATAGACGATGTGACTACAGAACTAGGTGGGATATGCATAGACGATGTGACTACAGAACTAGGTGGGATATGCACGGATGAGGTAACTACAGAAGCAGTTGTACTTTTTGGTGCTGGTTCGGGAGTCAGGGTAGCAGTCACAGTGACACCAGTGGTCATAGAAGAACCATGCCATGGTGTGCTGGACTGTGAAACCGCTGCGGAGCTTGCAGTGCTCAACGAGCTGCTTGCTACCACTGTGACAGTACCAGTGGACAGTGAAGTGGACACCACCGCAGACCCACTGCTTGCAATGGAGGAAAGCGCCGGGGTACTCATCATGCTGGATGACCAGATCATACTTGAGGGAGCCACAGAAGTGCTCATGTGGGAAGTGTGTGAGCTCGCGCTGCTTGTGATCGACGTCTGAACCATTGTTGGGGACTCAGAAGGTAGAGCTGTGCTTTCTGTAGAAGCCGCCAACACACTCGAGGGCATAAGGGAAGTTACGGTGGATAGTGCTGGTGAGCTTGAGCTGACGCCTGTTGGTAGCGCTGAGGTCGAAGCCATATCAGATTGAACAGAAGCAGATGAAATAGAGCTGGTGATTGTTGTAGACGGCACCTGAAGCATTGTGTTCATCTCACTTGCGCTGCCGGAAAAATAATCCAATGACATCGATGCAGAACTGAGTGATGATGACGACAACGGATTGTCTGACAGCATCACAGTGGACATCCTATCCGTGGATGCACTTTCTTCGCTTGTGCTCACTCCGGGCAGATCCGCCGTGATGGAAGGCAACGAGTCTGAAGGAGTTGCAGAGCCTTGCACAGATGTTAGAGCAGTAGATGCCTGGGGTAGAGCGACAAGCGAATCCGAGCTATGCCTCTCGACAGGACTACTATCCAACACAATGCTCTCGGACGGCATGTCAGAAACGTCTCTGCTAGGTGTTGCTAGAATACTTCGGGAAGAGAATGACTCCAACAGTATTGAACTGGTTACCACACCCATGTCTTCACTGCTGAGTAGAATCTCTTGCTCGCTAGACATCGGGTAGGATGTGCTGTCCGCAGCATCGGAATATATTAACACGGAGTCATCCAAACCTGTATGCAAACCAATAATCAAAACACACAAAAAACTTATTAAATCAACGAACAGACAGGAATTCAGAGGCTATGAATAAATGAGTGTGCCAGTCATCACTGCTACAAGCTCATGCCCACTCAATGTTTCGGGCATGGGCTGACAGATTGCCGAACAGCACATTGTGCTATCCACCCAGGCCGCAATAGCAAGGTGACCTAGTCTACCTTCATCTGCATGAGCTGCACTCCTCGCCCCTAGTAGTTTTCTTCCACCATGGGCATGCAAATGGGTGCACGGTCACGAAAGACTAAAAATTAAAATGTCAGGCTGCCAGAACTCGTCACCACATCCACTAGAAACCCAGCTTATCTACTCAGCCAGCTTGTTCTACCCCCAACACACACTATTATAAGCATCGCAGTAAGTTGTAGCATCACTGACTTGAACCGTTTGCAGCGAATGTGAAAACAATGTGTCACTGCAGCAGCTGCAGTCATGCTCTATGGCTTCTGAACAATCGGCACGGGCAGGCAGTGCACTGGAATGATGTATCCTTGCACACACACTGCAGGCAGTGCACTGGAATGATGTATCCTTGCACACACACTGCAGGATGTGCCGGAAATAATAGCACCAGCTGGTGGAGATACTCACCTGCCGCACTCCAGAAAATGAAACTAGGCTCCGTTGTGCGATTACAGGATATACCCCGAGGATTTCCAAGCCAGTATATCCATGTATCCTTACTCTACTCCCCGCGGTCTCGGGGTACAAACCAAAATTTATATTGAAAACGTTTCGGGCCAGGTGATCGTGTAGCCCGGAGAGATTGGTAGAGTGCGGTAAAGATGTATGGATATAACGGATGGCTATAGGGGAGTCTTCGCACAATTAGAAAGAGTTCTGCAATGTTGTGTATTCAAGCATGACCCGCATAGAAGCATGCCTCGAACGGAAGCCGATTTTTCAAAAAGCTCCGTGACACAAAAGTACGATTTGAATAGAAGCCATGCTTATTTCAGAGCCACGGTGTTGCAACTTGAAATACCGTATAACTACAGGTCAAGTACGGTGCACGTGTAAGTACACAGTACAGTAAGTGCAGTGCTGTCGTGTTACAAAAAACTAGGGGGTCCGCCTCATAGCCTACGCCGCTCGTGTTTTTATGTATTACGGCCTGTACATACAGCGCTGGCAACTGAAATCCGACCCCCTGAGCGGTGCGCTCACTTCGCAACGACCCGAAATAGAGGCCGCTAGAAAGTGAACGCGCCGCCCAGGGGGTCGGATTTCAGTTGCCAGCGCTGTAGTTGAGTAGCCGTGTACACACTGGTATGCTGTACTTGGTGAAAATCTATACTGTTCGTTCTTGGGGTTTCTCGGCACCCGACAGCATGGTACTCGCACAGTACATACGTGACAGAATGCACTGTACAGTGTAGACCGATGATGTTTACCTAGAAGCATGGTTTGAAGCATGGTTCGAACCCCGGCATATGCGGCCGTAAGCATCTGCTGTTATACGCGACATTGCGATGAGATCATTGCGATCATCACGCGATCATGCATGCGCATGTCATGCCACTACAAGTATTGTGCACTCCTGTTCATTTCCGCACACAAAAATAGGACCGGACACACCGGGGATTGGTTGGATGGCTGGGTTTCACTTGACCAGACTACAGTCATCTACTAGTATGCGTATGTGCCACGCTCATGCCAATGCATTGTGTTGACGTATGGCAGATATGGGCTGAAACCCAGGGTGCCGCATAGATTACAGAGAGGCATGTAAAGCAGGTGGCTATGACTGAAGGGGAAGTACTGGCCCAACGGTTATAACGCCACAGCCACAGATTCAATACTTCGTTCCTCAAAAAAAGTTATGGTACATATTCTGGCGTGCCGCGGAACATATCTTTCAGATAGTTCCCCCTAATACAAGTAGCGATTGAAATTGATATCAGTTTGTGCACAACATTTTGAGATGATCGATTTCTAAATTCTGGAACTGCGCACAGACTGGTATGAAATGAACAAACAAGAACGGCGGACGTCCTTACCGTAGCTGGATTTTGACATGGGCAAGCTGTGACTGGTTACTTCCAAACACCATACTAGTAGAAGCGTAAAACAGGCCTCGACAAGCCTGTTCATCGCCATTGTGCCAACAAAATAACTAATTATTGCTTTCTCCGTACAGTGTCCAACTCGGAGATGTCCTGCCGGCCTATCACCCACCGCGCGGTCTGCCGCTGTCAGTCGCAACGCCTGGCTTCCTCGTCACGCTGCTGTTACGCTGCACTATGTGACACACCATGCGACACTTGGGAAGTTGGGCACAGTCCTGGCAGTTTACTGTTTTGCCCAGCAGCACAGCGCTAGCGCTCAAACAGCTACAGGTAACTAAAGAGTAAAAATAATAGTACAAACAAAGGTTGTAGAATGTCCTTCGCAGATTTAGCACGGTAGATCTACTGTAGTGTCGGTAGATTCTACGCGGTAGAAGCTAGACTTCGGCCAGTTCGGGTTGACCAGTCCAGTCCAGACCAGTAGACTACTACTGTAGTCATGGTAGTACTACTCAGCTATTTTTACTGTGTTGTAGTATTACTAGTCATGCGGCTAATGCGGCCACGTCATGAATCGACTATGGTTTTCAGTTTTCATGACTTTTTACAGTGCTGGCAAATGAAATCCGACCCTGAGCGGTGCGCTCACATCGCAAAGACCGAACACGATGGTAAAACTACGAATCAGAGACCGCTAGAATGTGAACCCACCGCTCAGGGTGGTCGGATTTCAGTTGCCAGCACTGTACTAGCAGTCTACACTTGTAGCAGTACTTCCAGGACCATGACATAAGATACACATAACATGCATGATCCAGATCGAAGGAAGTGACGTAACGTCGCTCTTGCATCCGGCTCAGGAGTCAGGACTCAGGACTCAGAGTCAGAGCTAGACTAGAGTCGAGAGTATTACTATTACTGTATTAGTATTACTAGTATTAGTAAGAGAGTCAGGGCCTAGCCTAGGGCTAGGGACCGGCTGGCACTGCCTGGCACTGCAGTACTGGCAGTCCTGCACACTGCAGCAGGCGGCCCAGGCCAAGGCCGCATGGCGCATGCAGAGCACGAGTAGAGTTCTGGCCAGGGAGTAGTAAAATACTAGAGAGGTTTTGCAGAGCGAACGTTCGCGCGAATTTTCGTTTGACGTCACGAAAAGCGAAACTTCAGGGCTCACAGCCGGTATGCCAAAACCTCGATTACGTGGGAGGACATATTGGATCTGATCACCATAGAAACGGGCACGCGTGACTGCTAAGCGCAGGCGTAGCACTCACAATCGCAAGGAGATTTTGACTTGCTTGGGCTGAGTTGCTGTGACAAGAACTGAGCCGTGGATGGTGAAGGAGACGGAGACAGTTCTCCATTTGTTTCGGTTGTTATTGTTTCCTTCCGAGTGGACTATTTCGCGAGCATTGTTGGCCTCATCGGCCGAATTCTTCCTTCAGACTGTCCACACACGGAGTCCTGCGAGGAGTAGCCCCGAGCAGATTCCTGCATTCGTTGAACACGAAAGAGTTCAACATCTACTGCCCGGCAGCTACGCCGCTAATGCAGAGGCGCGGGTGACGGAATCGGGAGAGGATCGGGAGAGGATGTTGAAGGCATGGAGCAATGACTCACGTAGTGTTCTAGTTTTCTAGTGTTCTAGTTCTAGTTTTAGTTTCTCCGCCGTGAAGTCCTGTTGTGTCCAATGTAAATATACGCCTGGTCCGCTGCGAAGAGCCGCGGAACGCAGTAGTGACGATGTGGAGTTGTGAATTATTTGATCCGCCACTCCGTTTCGTTGCAAGAGAACACGTCCAGTGGCTTCGCCGTTGTGCTGGCCATGTATTTCTTCAGTCGGCCATAACTCCTGAAGGACACAGCGATGAAGCGCCAGGCGAGTAGCAAAACATTTCGAAAATTTGCCTTGCTGTAGTGTTGTTTCCGCATTCACAACCGGTCCAGCGCGCGCGGTTCTTCCTCGCACCTGTACTGCAGATAGCGTCGCCTTCGAAATGTTCGTTTGTACCCGTCTCTTGCCCGATTTTGATGGCCAATAGCTTAAAATTTTCAGTAGGAAAATTAGAAGAATTTGTCCGAGAGACTTTTCAATTTTAGGACAATAATTCATATCAGAATTACGCCTGCACCAACTGATACTTTGGCCCCGTATGTACGCCAAACCGTATCGATTAAAACAAAAAACTCTCGGACAAATCCTTACAATGGGTATTGAGAGTATGTTCCTAGAGTTTGAAAGGCCTAGGAGAAAGCATCAGTACAAATGAACATTTTGAATGCACTCCACTTTCAAGCTTCGTGAGATATTTGCCCGATCGCATGTACACGATTCTGGCATACTGCCTGGCTCGCGTGACAGCTCGCGTGACAGCGGCCTGTCCAAAATGGCGCCCACGCTTTTGTACGCGGCTGTGAGCCCTGAACTTCGTGCGAACGTTCGCAGTTTTGAACGCGAAAGTTGCAGGAAACGCGAAACAAACTTTCGCAGTAATTTTCGCTCTTTGTGGACCGCTGGTCAGCCTGGTGCACGGTGAGCGACCCTCACTCTTCATGTTTGTGCTGGATCTCTACTCTTGCCGTCTTGGCTTGGTCCGCGAGTGCTAGCTTTCCGATACTTTTGGCAGCCCGTGTTGTTTCATCTCCAGAACCATCTCCGATCTCCTGCTCGCTCGTCTTCTCACTGCTCAGAATCGGTTACATCAACGATGCCTTTTTGAATCTCAAGTGTTGATGCGCAAGGTTACGGCACAAGCCAACCCGGCCCGTTTGTCTGTGGGTCTCCGGCCATGGACAACGTAGTCAAAGAGCTCTCGTCTCAGGCCGTGACTCAGGGTACCTGGTGCGCGTGCCGCCACTCGCAACAAACAAATAATCGGATGGAGAACACTTCTAAAAAACAAGCGAGTGCACACGAAATTTTCTTGGAGCGAGAAACATGCAAACGTTCGCAGTAATGTTCGCTCTTTGTGGACTGTTCGTGCGCGGTGAGCCACCCTCAATCCTCATGTTTGTGCTTGATCTCTACTCTTGGCTTGGTCCGCGGGTGCTAGCTTTCCTATACTTGTGGCAGCCCGTGTTGCTTCATCTCCGGAACCATCCCCGATCTCCTGCCTGCTCGTCTTCTCACTGCTCAGAGTCGGTTACATCCGTGAACGCGCGATGCCTTTTTGAATTTCAGGTGTTCATGCGCCAGATTACGGCACAAGCCAACCCGTTTGTCTGTGAGTCTCCGGCCATGGACAAGGTAGTCAAAGAGCTCTCGTCTCAGGCCATGACTCAGGGTGCCGTCACTCGCAACAACAAAATAATCGGATGAAGAAGTCTTCTCAAACAAGCGAGTGCACGCGAAAATTCCTGGGAGCGAAAAACATGCAAAACACAAATTTCGCGCGAACGTTCGCAATAGTTTTCGCAACCCAGAACGCGAAAATCATTGCGAACGTTCGCTCTGCAAAACCTCTCTAGTAAGTTAAAAATACACTCCCTGGTTCTGAGTCTGAGTCTTCTGACACCATGGACACTGATGCAGTACATGTCTAAAGATTCATTGCGTCACATTCAGCAAGATGCTAAAATCATGATTGTGACCATGCACCAGGTGATGCAATGAAGACTTTCGACATGTACTGTATACACTGCATCCTCGGCATCAGTGCCAAAACTCTACTCTCTGGATCATGGAGTGCACTGTGCTGTAACTGTCGTAAATAATAATTTGTTTAGGGGCCGTCCGTAATTATCGAACGTTTTTCACCAAACGAATTAAAAAATTTAGTTTAGACCCAACCCCTCCCTCCCTCCCCCTCAGAACGTAAAAAAAGTTTGACATATGCATGCATATACAACAAAAGTTGCAAGTGTGTAACTGCTCCTATGGGCATGCACATGTATCAATGTTTTCTGGAACGAAATTGGTCAACCCCCTCCCACCCCATAACGAAATTATTTCGTTTTGTGAAATAAGTTCGATAATTATGGACGACCCCTTAGGGGCCGTCCGTAAATATCGAACGTTTTTCACCAAACGAATACTTCAGTAGTTTAGACCCAACCCCTCCCTCCCTCCCCCTCAGAACGTAAAAAATGTTGACATACACTGTACATGCATAATATACAACGGCCATGTATAATATGTACATGAATCAGTGTTTTCTGAAACAAAATTGGTCAACCCCCTCCCACCCGGTACCCCATAACGAAATTATTTCGTTTTGTGAAAAAAGCTCGATATTTTATGGACGACCCCTGACACACAATCATCATTGTAATAAAGTCATTGCACCGGTATATGCATATCCTGTACATGTACAATCAATCATGTACAGTACATGTACTAGTACTTCGCCATACAGTGCTCCTGAGTGTACTATTGAGTAGTGTCAACCCCAGCATACTGCGACCTCAATAGTATTTCTGACACTACAGACGTTCATGTACAGTACACAAATCCCCTCCCACATAATTTTACTGGCGAAAAACATGCTATCATTATCATGATACGAGCAGGTCATACAGGAATTCACTTTGCAAACTTTACTATCGTGCATGGATTATTCATGAGATTTCAACACGCAAGCCGCTAAATCAGAAGCATGCGGACAAGTTAAACATGCTGCAATTCCTATTGCATTCTGGCTAGTTCAAAATGCATGCAAGCCAAAATACCAGTGCTAGAGAAAATATCGGCGACATGCTAGAGTAATTGCTATGTAAACTTTGAAAGGTGGCTGAAAAGGCAAGGTGTGCACAAACACAAGAGATCACCTGTGCACTCTTGAATCTTGGCGGAATGAAATTTTCAACCAGAAGTTCTCAGATTTGAATGAAAGGCTGTCACGCCTGAAATGAGTATGAAAGCCTAGCCGCTCTGCTAGGCTTAGCAGGTTTCCATGAAAACCATAAAAGAGATCTAGGGATATGGTAAGTGAGAGCAATGCGTCCAGTACTGGCAGTGTCTGGTGTCTTGCACAACATCACACATGCCATGGACCAGTGCCTCTGGGTGCCACTGCGAGGACTCCATGCAGCTGGCATTGACTGACCGCGCGCTGCCGGGGCAGCAGTAGTTGGTCATCGTGACCTGTACTGCCCGACCACGTACTGGCAGTTGTAGCAGTGATGTGTGACGTCTTGCATGGACGGTATCACACATGGTATCCAGCAGCAGAGTCCACAGCTGCAGGAAGAACATACCGCATGCACATACCGTATGTCAGCGCTGGGAATACAGCTCGCTTGGCTCTGTCTCTACAGAATGAAGAGGGCGATTTTACTTGTAAAAGGATTGACATGAACAAATACTGTGGTATCATGGAAGACTTGAGGTTTTAAAGCTGTTCGAATTGGGAGAGCTGATGCTCACTTCCACGTTCAAATTCACTCCTCAGGCACTAGCCGTCCAGCAGTTTCTTGTAAGTAATGCAAGTACTCTAAAATATGTAATTTTAGGTGCATTAAAATTTCGGTGTCGGGGATCTACCAGGCTTGAGGTGTAATGTAGAATTAGGTGACCAGCGTTCCCTTCACATACAGCGCATACTCTAGTGCCTTTTAGGTGTAATTTAAAAATAGGTGCCTGGTTTCTCTACCGAAATCACCGAAAATAAAGTTACACCGAAAATTACATGTTTTACAGTAGTTATGGACATTCAGGAACATCATGATTCATGTGATTGAGCCTTTCCTGGCGGGTTGTAGATCTACTGTGTAGGACTTGACCCTCGGCATGGTTGAATACGAGCTTCTTGCTTTTTTTCTTTTTTTTTCTTTTTTTTTGGCGAAACATTGGTCCGGCGGCCGCCGGACCTGCCAGACCTGTTCCTACGCCCCTGTTTGTGATGTTTGAATCAGTTTCCACTTGTAATATGCAGTTGCCAGGGGCATGGTGCATATTCTGAGGTTAATTGGCTTCAAACCTGCCATGTTTCGGAGCTACCGTGTCACTAATGCAGATTTTGTTATTATGAAGGCCTAGCTTTTGGATTGGATTTTGGATTGGATTTTTATTTATAGTGGTGACTATAACAGACAATTGCCTAATAACAATAGACCCACTCGAGGGAAAGATGCAAAAAGATATGAATAATTAATATAATAGACTACCGGTATTGGATAGGTGATCATGTTCCCATTTTGCATAGCTGAAAGTCATAAGTACTAGCGTGAAAAAGCAAGGCATTGGGGTAACAGTTTCTTAAAACGGGCAGAGTTATCCACACAGCGAGCTAGAGGGTGCAAATCATTCCACAGCTTAGCACATTGGAAGTAAGCGCCATGACGGGCAAAGGCAGTTCTGAGCATGGGCATCTTAAGAGTGTGTGATACAAGGCTGCGTGGTGCAAGACCATTATTTAAACGCTCGAACATTTGACTTAATGTGACACTACAGCGGCCTTCCAAACAGCGCCACGTCAGATACTTTTGGAAACAGAGTAATTTTTGCACAAAATTCTGACACTATTTTCTACCTATTATAATCGATGAATCGATCGTTAAGCTAAAGAGTAATCGATAGGTGAAAATTCATGATCGTTTCAGCCCTAGTTACTAGTAAATAGACTAATGCTCCCATGTGACTTGTGCGATATGGCTCTGCTCCTGCGAGCATTGAGCACTCTACCACACTGGAGGACCGTAGACTGCTCTCTGATTTTAAAATACATGGTAGCAAAAATGATGACCTTCATCGGTATGGAAGCATGCCCACTGCAGCTTTGTTACAGGACCACCATCACAGGTCACACACAAATGTACCCCACCTGGTCAACACAGGGTACCTTACAAAATAATGTCGGGCTAGTCCGCCGCGAGTCTGCATCTCTTCTGCACTATCTGCAGATACCCCGGCCCATGGCGGAGTTTTTTTGTTTACGTCGCCTTTTTCAGAAAACATGACGTGCGTCGTACAGAGCACGCGCATTTTGCCGCAGAGCAGTCTGAGACCATGTGCTGGGCACCGACCTTGTAATGTAAAGCCCGGCCAAGTGCACGAGGCAAAACTTCCCAAAAGATTCGCAGCGAGTGCATTGTACGGTATGACTCATGACTTCCAGAAACGATGACGTCAACATAAAAATCCGCATTGGGCCACACCATCTCGAGTTGCACACTCTTGTTTATCTACTCCTTGTAGTACGATATGGGACTATACAACTATTTACTGGAAATTTTTACAACACACAATTTTAATACCACGCAAATAATTATCAACGCATATGGCCGATTGGTTTGCAGGCCTGCCTGCGAATCATGAGGTCCCGAGTTCAAGACCCGCGCTGGTAGCAGGGAGCGTGTAAAAAGACATTTTACGCGTGTTGAACTGCGCCGACACCCACGGTCAACTGGGTACTCAGCACTCACAGCTTGGAGTGAGAATAACAAGGATGCAGTTTACAGGGTTATGGGCCGTTACACGCCCGATTGCCATTGGTTGAGAGACTAACCTCCTCTCCCCTGACTCACTTGTGAGGTCTGCATTCGCCAACGAACATTCAAGCGATGCCGACGCGGATCCCGCGAATATTATTATTATTAAATAATTATCATGTTTGAGTGCCAATGCCACCTAGCTAAACCCTTAGCTTAGAGAGCCTTACCCGACTATCCAAAGGACAAAACAGAAAAGCCAGGCCTTGACGCTCGGGACGCAACTCGTCACGGTTGGTCCTGTTTTGCCACAATTCGGACAATTCACCGTAGTTGATTCCGGTCCCAACAATACGTTGGTCTGGGTGATTACAACCGTTGTAGTGGCTGGAGCGGGCTGCTGGACAACCACACCTGCCACAGGAGGAGCAGCGTCAACTGGCTGCTTCGTTTCAGCTGGAGGCGGGCCTGTCGAATAAGCAGCACCAGCAGCGGCCACCGGAGGCGGTTGCGTTGGGTAAGGTGCTGGTTGTTCCTGCACTGGGTAAGGCGCCGCGGGTACTCCTTGCTGTGGTGCTGGCGGATAAGCGGCAGCCTGAGCTGGAGCAGCAGGATGAGCGGGATAAGGAGCTGAGGAGGCTGGCTGGGCGGGTGGGTAAGCTGGGTTTGTTGGCTGTCCAGGCGGGTATGGAGCGGCATTGGCCTCTTCGTACTTCGGAGGTTGGTCCATTTTACAACCTTCGCTTCAGAGAACTAAGCTACTACTAGTAGTTTCAAGACAGTCTTCTTCATGCAGTGTCCTGCGCGATCCGACTTCGTACCACTACTACAAGAATCATTAGACATTACCAGTCAAAACTGTTGAAAATAGGAAGAAGTCGGGTTCTGTGAACGCGCGTGCACGAGTGCTTGGTACAAGTCATGCACTACAATCATGTAGCCTGCACTGCAGTGTAGAGTCTGCGTAGTGTTTTATGTGATTCCCACTCGGACCCCAGTCACACTGACTCTGTTCATGTGTTGGAAGTTCCAGGCTGTGCCAGCTTCAAAGTAACAATAGTTCAAGTGTCATGTAACTGTTGGCACAAGTCCCAAGAGCGTGTAGATCTACCAAAGCCCAAAGGTCCATGGCATCCATGTCATGATCGTGTGCAGCCAGTACTGTACTGACAGTACATGTAGCAGTATGCAGTAGTCTACACTGTACACATGGTACAGTCTAGTCCTGTCTACTCTGAACAGCTGTGAAGTCGACCCCTTTCCGCTTTTGAATTAATATTTGAGTTTTGGCCGTTTGTTCCTGGTATAAACCTGGACTTAGAGCTGGACCGGTTTTGAACAGTAACCAGATCTTCTCCTGCTCTCAGTCTCACTGACACTGCAGTTTAGTGCTCTAGCCTGGGCCTCTGGCCCTCTGACCGGCTGCTTACTCAGTAACTGTAATTATGTACATGTACAATATTTTCACCTTTTACATGCGTGCATTTTTTACCTAGTGCGGTTGGAGCCTTTTTGGTCAAGTGTATCTTGTACATGTACAGGACACTACTGTATCAGTGTATGATCTTGACAGATTGTACATGTACATGACATTGTACATTTCCTGCAGCAGCACGCAGATACATTGTTACTTCAAAATTGTTCAATGATTGTATGCATGATGAATCAATAATAATTATTATTATTTCCTTCTTGGAAAGAGCCCAGCTCAACTTGGAGTCTTGGAGTCAGTCACCAGTGGCTGCGCAGCAGGATGCACAATGATGTGACATGCTTTTAAACATGTTGGCCATCCAGTTCAATGGCGGCGGTTCAGCATGGTTCCTAGATCCTTTTTGGCTGATGATCGCCATTTATAGCCCCTTCAATTCATGTCATCCGCTTGTGGATGCCTGTAAACAGTCTGACCAATGCATTTGATTGGGTATTATTGTTCTCAGTATTGCTGGGCTCATTATTGCTAAAGCTACTACCATCAAGAGCAAGTACATGTACATGTACATGTAAGTTGGAAGAAAAGAAGTTTATATACAAGTTGAGGTTTATGTAGATACATGACTACCAGGACGACATCAAGGAGCGATCAAAGAATACACGACGGACGTAAGGAGTAGTCTCCAACCCCCCCCTAGCATAATGAGGGTCAGAACCAGGTTCAACACCCATATGGCTCAAATGGTCCGCAGGGGCCGGAGCTCTGCCAACCGCGGAAAATTGTAGTAAGGTCACTGTTTCCGAACACAGTGTCCTCCACCTTGTTTCATGCTGTCAATCTAACAATATGTATGAACTATAACAAGGTTAATCTCATACTGGTTTTGAACCAGTGTTAGGTTATATAATGTTAATGTACATACCTGTAACTAACATATTGCGCATTGGAAGCTCAGATGAGGTGAATTACTTCCCTTTCGAAGAGTACGTTTTCATAGTTCCGCCAGGATCCTGAATAGGGCGAGTGATAATGATAAGAAATGCTACTTAGTACTAACCTAGCATAATAGTCGCTGCAAGATTAATCGCGTGCTGCCTGCTTCAGTACAGCATGGTACATGCACATTGTAGTTGGGCTCTCTACTTGAAGACACCACATTACGTACCCTACATGTATACAGTCGTCCCTCTCTAATCCGGCACTTTATAATCCAGCACCCTCGATAAACCAGCACAATTTTCAGTAGCCAAAATGTCCTCTTCATGCACATTGCAGCAGTAAATCAGATTTGTTAATCCAGCACCCTCCCTAATCCAGCAGATTTTCGTGGCACAAATGGTGCCGGATTATAGAGGGACCACTGTATGTACTTGAAATGGATGGTGATACGTATTGGTCTGAATTCTGGAGCAAATGTGTATGGAAAAGGCGTATGCAATAGTGGAGATTGTAGAAACGAGATTCAGAATAAGAATGCTGCACGGATGATGCACGGATGAGAGGGTAGGCTGGTTCTGATTCGTATTGGGAAGGATAATCTTCCTCAAATCCATCACTCGAAGGAGTGGGGCAAAGCTGCAGCCGTGGAGGCGATATCGTGGTAATGTGTACACAAGCGGTGCGCTGCAAATGGAATACAGTGTATTCAGTAGCCAACGTGCCATGTACAATGTATAATTTTGTACATGTGTAGAAGACGATCATTCTGATTGTGCATGTGCATTGTACATTTACATTGTCCTTTTGAATCGATCATATTGGCAAAAACAAAGGCAGGAGATTACAAGTGAGGTGAGCAGCAGGGTGACAAATGCTCTACACGCTATTCGGTGCGTCGCTCCCTTGGCTGCTTGACACGAAAGTAGTCGTGGTCAGCCATGTTTTCCGTGGCGAACGCCAAGCGTGGGCCATGTCCACACGCGAAGCCACAATGCAGACTATCTAGCGTAGTAGTGACCAAGAGGAGCCTGGCACCTGGAGCACATATGCAGGTGATCCTGATAGGATGGCGAGACGAATGGGATCCAGCAACACAGCCACAGTCTGCACGCCCAACATACACGCACATACATGTATACATGTATGTGCACAGTTCACATCCATGCACACCCACACGCACACGCACACACACACGCACACACACACATGCGCGCGTGCGCACACGCAAACACACGAGCGCACCATAGCACTTAAGTTACATACATGTACATGTAAGCTTATAACTACGTGTACAGTATTGTGAACTGAGTTTACAAACTTGATGAGGGCAATTTTGCTTAGATGTAAAAATTGACAGTACCGAGTTCGATAACTGCAGCGTGCTCAGGAAAGAGCAGGTGTGCTCTCCATCTTTTCCTAATAAGCGATCCAAAAAACACACTGTTTTAGTAGTAGGCTACTGCGAAGGCTAGAGCTCGCGCTTCCTGTCGAGATGTTGTGAATGTATTCATTAATTTTGGCATTGCCTGCAAGTCTGCAGTCAATTTCTTACGCTCAGTATGGTGCTCACAGCCTGCTCTATTCTATTGTATACGTCACCCAATCGATGCAATCCTGCTCGAGGTATGCCCCTTGTCAAACACGTCATGTGCATTGTCCAGGTTTACCCTCGTTAGTAGACAACGCTGGGGGTTTCAAACATTTTTGTCTCAGGGGAATTTTGAATCCTAGTTTACTAATGAGGTTTGTCTTGTAACCAATGTCGTACTAACGATCGAGGGTAGACCTGTACAGATGTCGTACTAACGAGGGTAGACATGCATACTGTATACATGTACATGTAGGCCTCTCTGTAAGTCGTTGGTCGACGTTTGTTTAGGTCTTCAAGCAATGCATGACATGAGTCATAACGTAGATCTACGTACCAAAACAAAAACAACAACAAAAACGTACCCAAGCATACAACAGACGAATGCAAGCACCCAAGCGGAAGTGCCGGGAGAGCTCTCTGTTACCGTCATGCCAGTATGGCCACAGTTGTCACACGAAGCCATGGTTGGATACGGTCCGAATGTCCTAAAACAGCCGGTAGCTATGACCGTGGTCGTCGCTGCTACTCCGGGCTGTTGAACTACCACGCCGCCTCCTCCAATGCAGACTGCAGTGGCCGCCGGCACGACAGGCTCTACGGGGACCGGATACGCACGAACAGGCTCAGCCACTGGCGGAACCCGTGAATACCCTTGGCCTTGATAAGACATGATAGTCTAGCTCTTCGTATTCCCAGCGCTGATCAAGCTGCTTCACTAGCTCCTAGACCGGCTACGATTGCAGAACAGAACACAAAGCTCGGAGAAAGAAAACTCTGGCAAGGACTGTCTCCACTAGAGGTTGTGTTCTCTTGCGACGGGCGTGTATACATGTACATGTACATGGTGCATGGTACATAATATACTGTACATTGGACATGATGGTGTTCGCAAAGTCGCTAGTTTCCCAAGAAAGACCAGGCGTGTGTTAGCCTCTCCGCTGCTGTACTAAAACTACTATCAGTCTAGTTCTGGCGATACTTCTCACGTTAAGTGCGTCCACTTAATTTTGTCCTGGATCCATAGACGCGTACGCCTGAGAGTGTTTTATTCCTCTTTCCTTTGTTTCTGCATTTGCGTGCAATCGTACTCAAACCATCTTCAGAATTAGATTTGCTGGCGAAACGCTGGGCTAAATTTTTTAATTACCTAGAAAATTACATGCCACGCCACCACCAGTAGGCATTGGCGGAAAAGGCTCGAAAAGGTGGCAGATTCTGCTCGAAAAGCAGTGAAATTAGCAGAACCATACAAACTAGCCCTTGGCGGATTATGCCGGCATAATCTTGGGATTTCGTCAAAAAATTATGCTCCGGTATAATATACGGATTCCGACGTGTAAAGTCAGCATAATCTTTCGGTTTAGACAACAATTATGCTTAGGGGCATAATACAGCTTTGTCAGAAAGCCTACAGATGTTTGTTTTTTTAAATACCCCAGTTACGACTCCTTTTCATAGCCCTTGGCGGATGATGCCGGCATAATATTTGGCATAATCTTGGGATTTCGTCAAAAAGTTATGCTCCGGCATAATATTATACGGATTCCAATGTGTAAGGTCGGCATAATCTTGCGGTTTAGACAAAAATTATGCTTAGGGCATGGCCGTGTGTGTGTATGCGTGGTTTCTCAATCCTCTATGTACAGTGTTGCCTGATGATTGCGTGAGCATGAAACTTGAAGTAGCAGCAAACAAGCCTTGATTGTCCTTGTTGTTCTGTTGTGTACAGCGTGAATACATAGTGGAACCGAGCATAATTCAGCATAATTCAGCATATTTGTTGGCATAATTGCGGTATAATCAAAAGCATAATTTGACGATTGGCCGAGCATAGTCCGCCAATGGCTAATACAAACCTCATGGCGGGCAATTCCTCGAATTCTGCTCCATTTCTTTTCCACATACATGTACCAAACATGCATGAAACTTACCAGAAAAAGTACCGAATTTTGCCAAGTTTTCTGCCGGCATTATCCGCATATGCCTAACCACCTTCCTAGGTTACTCATGATCGCAGTCGGGGAGCAGCACAGCATCTTCTCCAAGTTCCATTCTGGCCCGGCCCCGTGGGTCCAGCGAATATCCAGTTCATTGGCGCACGGTCCTATGGAGTATGGAACCGGCTCCTGCCTGATCTCTGTTCTGACCCTGCAGCCATCTCCACTGCTCCAGTGCTGTGCCCTGCTAAAAGCGCAACATGGCTGCTTTTTCGATTTTTGTGTTTCAGTGGTATAGCAGACTAAAGAATATTGAGGAACGTGTGACGTGTTGCGCAATATTCCTACTATGCGGCTATTTTTTGTACATGTTACTGTGTATCTCCATTTCGTGTCTTGCTTCAGTGTAGTCCATTGATGTGCATGTAGTCCATTGATGCATGGATCGACCGGAGGTGGAACCAACATGGCTGCCGGACATGAGCAAACACGTCAACAACCTAGGATTCGAGATAACTAGTCGACTTTCTCGGCAGCATCACACTTGACTTGAACGCGGGCAATAATAGGCCATACTAGTACATTTTATATTTATATTTATTACAACATCTCAAGACTCCGTGGAAACACCAACCAATGTTAAGGAGAGTGGGTGATTGCCACATCAACCTGATACAGTAAGCCTGGTGGTGCTCGACCACTACTCATTATCGTGTGCCCCCCCCCCCCCGTCCAACTGGGGTTGGTAATTAATTTTTTTACAATGCAACACAACACTGTGGAAAGGTCACAACAATAAGAGACAAGATCAAAAGGAAAGCTTTACAATAATAAAACGTACCCTGTAAAATGTAAAGAGTCACTGAGTGCAGTTATCCAATATCCATGTCCAGTATTATATAATAATAATAATGATAATCTGCTTCACGACTGCACCTGACTCTTGCGCGATACGCGTCGCCTATGACACCCTCAGAATTTCCCACCTTGCTCCCCCTTATGTTCTGGCTGCCCGTTTTGGATCCATCAGTTGCCTGATGATCGTAGTAATACGTGAAACTCAGAGTTGTAACAAAGCTTCCAAACTCTCTCTTGTGTAAAAATAATCTGCTGCAATTAATAGATTCTCACATGCGAGCAACCTGGGCCTCGGCAACAACCAGCTCAGCAGACTCCGGATGCCGAACCGATCGCTCACGGAAAAGACCTCGTGAACCCCGCAAACACATGATGCATGATCGCAACAGGGCAAATGAGAGACGGCATTCTGATGTAAGATATTACGTGGGAGTACTGTTTCTTCCTCCTGTCCGCTCTCAATAACGCGATTCGGCGATAGAGTGATGTCGCCGCTCTTCCCATGCCACCACTTGCCGACACCTATTAAACTTACTTTTAAGCGTCCGAGTTTCGGAGAGACCTGACTGTTACCGTTACAGCTAGCAGCAAATATAATTAATATAATAATCTTTTTTTCAGGATTACCCAAAGGCCGACGGCTATCGGGGGATCTCCTATATGTACGTACATGTACAAATGAACATTGGAGTCGGGAAAAGAGAAAATGTGCAAAATGAGTTCGGAAAAGAGAGATGCTGTACAAAAGATACAGCAGGCAGGTGGGCTACATGTACATGTACGTGTAGTTACGTCATCCAGGATGCATGATCTACATGTACATTAAAGTAGTTACGTCATCCAGGATGCATGATCTACATGTACATAAACAGTGAATGAACTGATGCTACAATGATTATGATAACCTTCAGATCACCGTTCATGGCGATGGCCAGGCACGAGGTACAGACAGAGTCCACTCACTACATTGCCCACCACGTTGAATGTGCTAGTTACGAGATCACAATTGCGCATACCCAGTATTTTCTGAAATCGAGGCCGGTCTTTTACCGCCTGTCAGAAACAAACGCCGTATCATTTCAGGGATTCTATGTGCATTTTTTTGTCAAATTGGGTGAAATATTTTAGGCTCGTAAAGTACTACCGTAAGCACCTCAGCCAATAATACTGCCGAGAATACGGTGCTCGTGGCTCTTGCATACTCCTGCCCAAACCATTGAACCTGCATGTGCAAACATCTCACATACATGTACATGTACACCATGCTGACTGTACACAACCCGTGAGATCCAAGGCCATGGTCACAGAGCACCTCACAATACAATACACAAAGCAGGGACACACAACGTGCAATAGAAAAGTCTAATCAAATTGAAACGAAGAGCGTGTAAAAAAACATCGAAAAAAGAGACAAGAAAAGGGGCTAATTTATTGATATGCTCACACCCATGCAGAGGGTCACTCAGTTGGTCAACGGAATTAGTCAAGCTGCAACAAAATTGGTCTGGACAGTTCTTCAATGTTTACGTACCCTGCTATTGCAGCACATACATGTATGCCAAGAGGAACAAATTACATGTACGTCACGCGACCCCATCAAGCACATGTTGTAGCTGAAGGACAACATGTCCAAGAAGCGTGATCAGACCCCTGTTAATGTGGTGCCACAGTGTCCGACAACCACATTGCAGTTTGCACAGTGATGGTCTACATTGCGCAGTGCAGGAACGACGAAGGGAATCCAGCAGCATAGAACAAACCTGGGTGAGAAAGCGAAAACACAGACATGCCGTACATGCATGTACATGTATATGCATATGTCAAAACACACACATGCGCACACACACGCACACATATGCGCACACACACGCACACACATGCACGCACACACACACACACACACACACACACACACACACACATGCGTGCACGCGCACACACACACACACACACACACACACATGTGCACACACACACACACACACACACACACAAATGCGCACACACACGCACTCACGCACATACACACATGCGGGCCTGAACGTCTTTTGCAGAGCTCCAGTAGAGTCGCGCGCCGAAGAACGTGGAGCCCAAGAATGTCCAGCCTGAAATTCTAAGAACGCCACAGCCTAAAGCTAAGAACGGCGGTGTTGGTTTTCTGGCAACTTAGGAGATACACATGATCCAGGACGGATTGTTTCTAAGAACGTGCTATAGGAACGCAGCCAGATTGCTGACAAAATAAGAATGTCCCAGGCTAACCCCTTGGAAACGACGTTCTTGGGCGCACGACTCTACTGTACTGGAATAAATTTAAGATACGCCAGAAATGACGTGTTATGCAGTACATCCGCAAGGACTCTTTGCTTGATAGATCAATTATGCCCCCCCCCCCCCCTTCCTCCCAGAATGTATCTGATGGAACAACTCCATGATTGGTATCATGTACTATTTCCATTCCTTTGAGCCATTGTTGACCTCCCCGTGCTGTATTGTGACGCACAAGTTCGAAACAACTTTCATCCCCTCTTGATTGTATTCCATAGTTATTTCTGATACCATCCCATTAGAGACCGCCATGTAGCTCATGTAGTTACGTGCTATGACTAACAGCAAAAGTGCATAAACAAGAGCATGCATCTGTGGTTATTCATCAGTGCGCGGTGCACTGCCTTCATTACGTAACTTGCCTCCATCACGCTCTGAAAGCATGCACTCAAACCTACAATTATTTGAATCAATTTCTCATACAAAGCACATCCGTTTTGGCTTGATTCGTTCCAGTACCTACGCAATTTCTAAATGTTGGCACGTGAACTCCAGTTCCGTACAAAAGTTCATCGTAAACCAGAGGGAAAGTGCGGTGTTTGATTTTCTGGTGTGGGAGGACTGTGGCTGAATGATGTATTGAATGCAGCGCACTGCGCATCTGGCCCCTAGAAAGAGATCATAGTTGCATACTCTTGTTTATGGATTCTTGTAACAGACCACCAAGGTAACAAGAAATTAGACAGTCAGATAGGGCGACAAGGCACAAAACCGACAAGGATATTGAGATATTCAACGACCTGACACCTACATCCAACACCTATAAGTTTATCTCCCTTTCCCTCTTTGGAATTTTTCGTACCTGAGCTTTCCAAGTTGGAAGGTTGTTGGTTTGCACTTCGTAGATGTGTTGGGGCTCCTTGTAGGTGTCAGGTCGTTGAATGTCTCATTATCCCTGTCAGTTGTGTGCCGTTGCTGTCGCACCATCTGACTGTATAATTATAATAATTATCTCGTTGCCTTGGTGTACTGTTACCAGTGTTAGTCGTAGCTTATTGGTACTTGCTCTTCACGCAGGGTATCCCTAGCTTGGCTTTTATCACCAGTGACCCAGACATGTTGCTGATGCACTTACCCGAAAAGGCACAGGAAGAAGGCAAACAACCAGGCAACCGGTGCAATCTGACTGCTTGTGTTAGTGAGGGTAGTCTTGCCACAGTGGTGGCACTTCACCACCGCGGGCTCCAGTCCGAACCTGGTATCTGGACCCACTGCATGCACGAGCACGCGTCGCTCGACGGCTACTGCATATACTGAGGGGTACATCGGCTGGCTGTGCACCACACTACATGTACATGTACTATAATTATTATGCTCGGTCACTGCCCAAACTCTGACGCTGCTTTCCTCCTCGTCGACCTCGGGCCCGGCACCTTCCTCCTGCACTAGCCTAGTGTATGGTGGAGGTGCTTGTTCCATGATTGCAATGACTGGCAAGTCTTCACTGTCACTTTACCGTGGAGCAGTGGAAGCAGAGGTCAATGATCGAACACGACAACAGTCTGTTGCATTGCCCAGAAAAACAACAGCCTTGTAGGCTGAAAGACCCAGCAAGCATTATTGCAACTGCCAAGCCTATCTATATCTGTGTAAGAATGTAGATCTAGCTACGTAGATGACTTTGGAGAAAATGTTTTCTCCTGTTATCCCGAATAGGAGGCTATGTGTACGGTTCCTGAATGGCAGTACTTTGTACTTTGGCACTGAACTTTGAACCATCATGACTACATACTGTACATGCATGTACATGTACATGTAGATCTAAACTACTGATTTACATGATTGTACACCAGTACAGTCTAGTTGTAGACTCTACCACGCGATTAGAAAAGAGCCCTCTCTTGAATAGTGCACTACAATATCCCTTTGATGTGCAATCATTGATTTACTTAAATCTTTGCTTGTTCTTTCATTGTACATGTATCTTTTGTACAGCATCTCTCTTTTTCCGAACTCATTTTGCCCACTTTCTCTTTTCCCAACTCCAATGTTCATTGTATATACACTAATAGGAGATCCCCCCGATATGGCCGATAGGCTAGGCGTCAGCCTTTGCGTAATCCTGAAATAAAGATTATTATTATTAATTAGGGTCCGGCGGATTCTGCCGGCAGAAAAATTGGCAGAATTCGGTACTTTTTCTGGTAAGTTTCATGCATGTTTGGTATGTGGATAAAGAAATGGAGCAAAATTGGAGGAATTGCCCGCCATAAGGTTTGTATGGTTCTGCCAATTTCACTGCTTTTCGAGCAGAATCTGCCATCTTTTCGAGCAGAATCCGCCGGTCCCTATTATTAATGCAATGAATATAACTAAATGCGCGCTCATATCACAACCATGGGGACGAATAATGTATTCCAGAACGTGTGTCGTGAAAGTTATGATGATTCTTGGTTCAGTGTTGTTCGTTCTGCAAGTAGTTTCAAGCAGTTGAAAGTTCTAGAAGCAGTCTACATTCGCATTCGTGATCCAAACCTTTGTAAATAAAAAGAAAATGTCACCGCACTTACACTATTCCAGTAGATTTGCATTCACACACACTTGCATTTCATCTGCAAACCTAAACAACTACAAGTGCCTCAATTTGATCATGCAGTTTTGTTAGTTATGTGCATACCCTCACAAATTTAAAGAAAAGACGAGCTTGAGTTGTACATCTTACCTCCGGTGTCAACTCGTATCAAGTGGTTGTTTAGGTTTGCAGATGAAATAATTCAAGTTTTTTTTGACAGTACAAGTTTACGTGACAACATCAACAACATACGAGTTATTTCCAAGCGGTACTGATGAAGGTAACCAACGTGTAGCAGAATTGAAGCAGTTGCTCAGGTTTGTAGATGAAATTCAAGTTTTCTTGACCAGTACTAGTTTACGTGACAACATCAACAACAAAAAAGTTAACGAGTGGAGGTAACCAACGTGTAGCCGGGGTGTTCCGACGTGGTGAAGGCCTACCCATGGCGCCGGGACATCACCAATCCCGTCTATAGAGAGCACCTTCTCGCTACAGTGTCATGGTCGTGGCAGTAACTGTTGACAGCTGACGAGCTGAGAGAAGGACGCCATGGGCAGAAGTTGGAAGAAAAGAAGTTGAGGTTTAAGTAGCTCCATGACTACCAGGACGACATCCAGGAGCGATCAAAGAATACACGACGGACGTCAGGAGTAGTCTCCTACCACCCTAGCATAATGAAGGTCAGAACCGGGTGCGACACCCATGTGGTTCAAATGGTCCACAGGGACCGGGGCTCTGCCAACCGCGGAAGGTTGTAGTAAGGTCACTGTTTCCGAACACAGTGTCCTTCATCTTGTTTCATGCTGTCAATCTAACAATATGCGTGAACTATAACAAGGTTGATCTAATACTAGTTCTGAACTAGTATTGGGTTATATTATATGTACATACATGTACATGTACATGTATGCACATGTACATACACTGATAGTAGTGATCCAGGCATAGTATAGTGGCAAAGCCAAGATGCAAACACATTTCGCAGCTTTGTCTTCGGTATACTTTCCCTAACCCTACCCTTACCAAACAAATTAACACAATACTGCTGAAATTACTGAAACGGTTTGGGTAAAGATCAATGGCATCCGGCGCTTTCTTGCAGGTTTGCCTAGTTTCTTGCGTACTCCGAATAGCAGTAGCAATGTACGAGCGGGTTCTGGGCCAGGGGGCGCCCGGGTCCCAAAAAATGGGGTATTATTGAAAAATGGGGTACTAATAGTACCCCATTTTTGCGGTGAAAATTATTTTTGGCCCGGTTTTTTTGCGGATAAAAATATGTGCCAGGGGGTGCCCCTACCTCAAAAAAAAGGGGGTATTATTGAAAATATGTATTGGGGTGTTATGCTCTACCCTAAACAATAAGGTAATATGGTGTCATGATTTGGAATTCTACATGTATCATTAATTTTGATTTTTAGGGTGTGGGTAATATGTCCTACCCTACATCATAATATTGCATTCCGATGTCTAAAATATTACTATTTCAAATGTCAATGTTATCTCACTTTTTCCAATTTTATATTAATCAGAACTCATAGTTTTGCAGTATTTTGACTTGTAATTTCAATTTTTCGGATCATTTTTTTTCTGGTAGGAAGAGAGAGAGAGAGAGAGAGAGAGAGAGAGAGAGAGAAGATAGCACCCATTTTGTTCACCCAGGGGATGGCTCACGCCTGGTAGGAAGAGAGAGAGAGAGAGAGAGAGAGAGAGAGAGAGAGAGAGAGAGAGAGAGAGAGAGAGAGAGAGAGAAGATAGCACCCATTTTGTTCACCCAGGGGATGGCTCACGCCTGGTAGGAAGAGAGAGAGAGAGAGAGAGAGAGAGAGAGAGAGAGAGAGTCTAGCAATCAAAGATATCTTGAGAAGGTACTACCCAGGAGCGCTTCCTGGAAACTTCGATGATTGGAGCTGTATTCGAAGCCTGAATCGTCACAATTGCTTCATCCAGGTCATCATCGGCCTTACGCTTCCGGCTTACAACATAATCACACGAGACTTCCGGCATCTTCTTAGGATATCCTTCATCGTCGATGTCGATCGTGCCGACACGCGCAACAACACGGGTTATCCTCGTCGACATCACTGAGAGGCGGACAGATTTCGTTGTCGCTTGTGAATCCCCGTCTTTTCGAAAGACCTTGCGATCGTTGAGATCCTTGATGACACGGATGAGTTCCTGAACTTCAATCTGCTCTCCATTTGCAAACGTCTCTTCGACAATATCCAGAACACCTGCAACCTTCATCACGTTGTACATCGATCTTCGTCCGTCGTCCCAGCAGCGGAGCAGTCTGCCCGTATCTCTCCATGATGATGATCCATAATCTTCTACACCATCAACAACGATCTTCGGTAGACGCTGGTGTTTCTCACCGCTCACGAGAACGCGCGTCGACACCCTGCACAGATACTGTGCAATCTCCATGGGAGTCAAGTCCGTCCGATCCGGGTGAAGAAGCATGGGTCTTAGCTCGTAAGCTGTACCAAGATCGGTGAGTAACCGAACGGTTAACTCATCTTTATTACTACAAGAAAATAAATAAAACTTCTCTACATACGGTTCGGATGTTGACCAGGCCGACATCTTTGATCTGGTAGAGAGAGAAATTCTGGAGACGGTACTCGATCATCCAATGGACTCAAAAATGAATTGTGAACCAAAAATGAAATTATATCAGGTTTTATAGGTCCCGCCAAGTCCCGTCCCGCTGGGTCCCGCCTCCGGGAAGGTGACGACCTTGGAGAACACGGTGAACACGGTGCGCGCCAAAAACCAAAACGTTGCTCGCGACATGTCGTGTCTTTTTTGGTTCGGGCTTGGAATCTTTCCATTGACATAAGTCAATTAGTTTTCCATCTATGTCCGTAATCGAAAGGTCCATGAGGTGTAGAATTTTTCTAGCTTTCCTCTCGTATAATTCTTTTCGACATACAACAATTCTTTCTCGAACTTTTAGCTGCTGGAATACCGGATTCATCTTGACCTCAGATGCACAGATCATGCATCCATGCATTGACGTCACAGTACATCATTGCAGCACTGATTTCACTGTGAAGTGTGGAACATGGGTCAATGCGCGATAAAAGGATGAATGTGATTTCAGCGGGAAGTGCGCTAATTGGTCACATGTTTTCAGCGGGAAGTGCGGTAAGTGGTTAATTGTTTCCAGCGGGAGATGAGTGGATTGGTTAATTGAAAAACAACCAGTTATTCCGAATTCAACTATTACGAAAACCCTATAAAAATAGATCCTCGGTACCTTGTCAAGCCATTGTGTGGTTGTCCGCCACCACCCCTGCTCAGGATGGAACCCATTCGGAAGAAACCTCGTCAGTCTTTTGATGTAGTGAGATCATCTGATCTGTTGCAATTCTTTAGTTATTGTCCTGATCAAGAGTTTGCAGATGTACTAAAGTTTTTCTCTCATGTTCTACCGTCGCTGGAGCTGCTTCTTGAAGAGAATATTGAGCAATGGGGTCAGTACAAGTGTTCTTTGATAGTTCAGGTGGTGATGCAGAAGCTGAATCCTGCTACAGGACAAATGGTTTCCAACACATTCTTCTTCCGATCGAGTACAACGCTGGTGCTCAACACCATGGAGCTGAGGGACCTTCTCAGTAGGATGATTGCTCAGATCAACGCTCGTCTTGATGATTTCGTTCGTCATGGATCAGGTTGGGTAGTTGAACGGATTTCCTGTTTACACATCGAAATGTCACGCTACTGTGTACTTGGAGGAAGTTCGTACATCCCCTTGCCACCGGAGTTGAAGTCGAAGAAGGCCATTGTTAACGTGCAGAACACTGACAACAAGTGTTTACTGTAAGTATAGCAGTGGGGTTTCAGTGTGGTGATACGGTGTATGGATTGAACTGTATGACGCCTGTCCATGTCTTATGTCATCCGTACTTTAGATGGTCAATACTGGCTGCTAAATTTTCGGCAGACAAGTCTCATCCATGTCGTCAATCGTCGTACGCAGAACATGCGGATACTGTGGATGTGAGCGGCATCGAGTTTCCAGCAAAACTGGAAGACATACCAGTCATCGAAAGACTGAACGACGGTCTTTACATCAACGTCTTCGGATATGAAGAGAAAGTCATATATCCGTTAAGAATTTCTCAGCATCCGCAGTCCGCCATCAATGTATTGCTCATCCAAGACGAACGCAATGACGTGGAGGTGCAGCACTGGGTGTGGATAAAATCATTCAGTCGTCTTGTTGCTACTGGAGCACGTCGAGCACATTTCGTCTGCTTCAGATGTCTCTCAACACACGTCACGGAGAAGGCATTGAATAATCATATGATGTACTGCAGTGAACATCCTGAAGCCACGGTGAAGATGCCAAAGGCTGACGATAGAGTGATGTTCAGGAATGTGAACAAGCAGCTTCAAGCCCCATTTGTAAGTAGAACATTTAATCAAGGTGAACACATTTCTTTTCTTTCCTGCACATGTTTCTTGACTCTGATTGTTCACCTTTCTGCTGTTTTACTCGGTGTTGTCTCTGCAGCTATTCCTAATTCTCTATCTGTCTTTTCCGCTGTTTTACTCGATGTTGTCCCTGCTGCTATTCCTACTTCTCTCTCTCTCTCTCTCTCTCAAATGCAGGTGATCTATGCCGATTGTGAGGCCTTCATAGAACCTCTATCCGCTGACAAGAAAATCGGTCATTCGACATTCCAAAAGAACAAGCATGTAGCCTGTTCCTGTTCGTACATTGTAGTACGATCTGATGGCGTCGTCACGAACCGTTTCTTCTACCGTGGAGAAGATTCTATGTTCTGTTTTCTGCTGTCACTTGAGCAAGAGGAGGAGACTATCCGTGATGAGCTTCTAGCATGTAATGCTGGTCAAATGATCATTTCAGAAAGTCAGCAACGTGAATTTGAAACGGTAGTCTCCTGTTGGATCTGTGGTGAAGCGTTGGGTAGCGATCGTGTACGTGACCACTGTCACATCACCGGTGCTTACCGTGGTGCAGCACACAACCATTGTAACCTGAACATGCGGATTGAGCCGTTCAAGATCAAGATTCCTGTGATCTTTCATAACTTGAAGGGATACGATTCTCATCACATCATATCTGCCATTGGGAGAACGTCCATTGATGAGATTACGTATGTGAACGAGAAAGGACAAGAACGGGTACGTTACATATGCGTGGTGTGTGTGTGCGTGGATCATGATGTTTTTCTAAGAAGGAAGATCATTACTATGTTGGTACTCATATTCATGTTTATATGATTGATATTCATCTTTACAGATGCACCTTAAAACTGTGTCTCCTCTTTTTCTTTCTTCTCAGACCAAGCGTCTCGGTGCTATCAAAGTGATTCCCATCAACAGTGAAAAATATGTCACATTCGGATGGAGACAGTTCCAGTTCATCGACAGCCTGGCATTCTTGAACACCTCCCTAGACCGGTTGGTTTCGGCCACACCACCAGATGCATTCGCCCTTCTATCCGCACGATTTCCAGACGAGGATGAGCGCAAACTGTTGACACGAAAGGGTGTCTACCCGTATGAATATATGGGGTCGTACGACCAATTCGAAGAAACGCGTCTACCACCCAAGGATGCATTCCACTCAACGCTAACGAACACGGTGAGTAGTGTGATAGATATAGTAGATCTTTCTCTCTTTCTTTTTTCACCATCTTACTTCGAAGTACTAAAATAAGCCAAAATGTGTTTGAACGCTTCCTGCAGCTTCATACTAAATAATTGATTGTGTGGGCGAACTACTAAAATAAGTTCGTTGATTTGTTTTTCTTTTTGGTGTACATTTTCTATTCCCTAGGGTATCAGTGATGAAGACTATGCCTATGCACAAACAGTATGGACTGCGTTTGACTGTGAAGATCTAGGAGACTATCACGACCTCTACCTGGAGACTGATGTGCTGCTGTTGGCTGACGTTTTCGAAAACTTCAGAAGAACTGCTCACGCAACCTATGGATTGGATCCCGCTAATTACCTCACCTTACCGGGATTTGCCTGGGATTCGCTGCTGAAAATGACGAAGGTGTCCCTTCATCTCATTTCCGACATTGACATGTTCAACTTCATTGAGCATGGCAAAAGAGGTGGCATAAGCATGGTGTCCGCTAGACACGCCACCGCCAACAACAGATATCTATCGGAATACAATCCAGACGAGCCGTCAAGCTTCATCCAATATTTAGATGCGAACAATCTATATGGATGGGCCATGTCTCAACCCTTGCCCGTGTCGGACTTCTGCTTTGAAGCAGTGACGGATGATCTTCTGGAGACGGTACTCGATCATCCAATGAACTCTTCGACGGGATACATGGTGGAGTGCGATTTAAGGATTCCAGATGGTGTGCATGACATGATGAATGACTATCCGTTGGCTCCTGAGCAGATGAAGGTGACACGAGATATGCTTTCTCCATATCAGACCCACATGGCAGAGAAACTAATGGTAAGTCATGGTCTATCTGGTGGATATGCTTGTATTAATCTTCTAAGGTTTGTGTATATCTATACTGTACTCTTGTAGGTGAGCGGTTTGGAAGCGAAGAAACTGGTGTCAAATCTACTACCGAAAGAGCACTATGTTCTGCACTACAGAAACTTGCAGCAGTATGTGTCCTTGGGTGTGGAGATTACAGATGTGCATCGTGTGCTCTCCTTCACACAACATCCATGGATGAAGCCATACATCGACACTAATACTGACCTGAGAAAGCTATCAACTTCTGATTTCGAGAAAGACTTCTATAAGGTGGGTACTCCACATCATGTGTGTGTGTGTGTGTGTATTTAGCGATAGTGTGGGATCTAGTATGTACTGGAAGTGTGAATGACCTGAAGATAACAGTTTTCTTATTGTTGTTTTTCTTGTCTTTTCTTTGTATGCCTGTTTATCGTAGTTGATGAACAATGCTGTATATGGCAAGACCATGGAAAACGTTCGAAACAGAGTAAACATCAAGCTCATTCGTGAACAGGATGAAAAACCACGTCTCCAGAAAAGCATCAACAAACCTTCGTACATCCGCAGTGTAGCCTTTGAGAACGATCTGATAGCAATCGAGTTTGCCAGGACAAAGGTGACTCTCAATAAACCCATTTATGTGGGTACAGCCATCCTCGATCTGTCGAAGCACTTGATGTATTCCTTTTACTATGAAGTTCTCCTACCCCGCTATGGACAAAATGTACGTTTGCTCTACACTGATACTGATAGTCTGATCGTACATATTCAAACGGATGATCTGTACACCGATATGTCAAACAACATAACAGCCTATGACACATCCAACTATTCACCATCCCACCACCTGTACAGCACGGTCAACAAGAAGGTGGTAGGGAAGTTCAAGGACGAACTAGGTGGCAAACCCATCAAGGAGTTCATTGGTTTGCGGAGCAAGATGTACGCATACCGCTGTGAAGACAACGACGACAATGGCAAGCGTGCCAAAGGTGTGCAGAGAAGCGTGTTGAAAAACACCATAACCGTCGATGATTATCGAACATGTCTCGTCGAGGAGTCTCAGCTGAAGAGAACAATGAATGTTCTTCGAAGTCGACGACATTGCATTCACGGAGAGGAGCTACGCAAGATTGCCCTCAGTGGATTCGACAGTAAGCGTTACATTCTGGAGGATGGTATCAACACCCTGGCATTCGGACACAAGGATATTCCAAAGCACTGAGGGATTTCCACACATACTAGAGCATATGTCATATCTTCTCATGAAATACATTGTAAATACTATGCGATTCATAATATTCACGTTAATCCAAAGCATGAGCTACATTGTACATATGAAATGCTAATACTTTTTGAGATCATTCACATCCTTCTTTGTTAACCAGGTATGGAATTTTTCGTCTTGATAACCCTTCCATTTGACGAGCCGACTGTTCTTGTTGTATTTCAACACCTTATCGAATCTCAATCCTGTGTGTCTGGCATGTTGTAGCTCAGCTCCATAGAACTGTCCTTGAATGACTTCTCCCATCAGGTCTTGAACACGATAGGTGTGGGGTACAGTGGGTAGGACATCGTTTACCACGAACACTTCCTCTGTCCAGTTGGGCGTGTACCCTTTCTCGAAATGACGTTTAGCTACAGCCAAACGCACATCATCACCCACTTTGAATTTTGCTGGTGATTGCTTCGAGTGTGCGTCTGCATCTTTTGGTTTTCCATCAAGAGAAGCTTTCGTGGGACTCATGCCGATACTGCGATGTTTCGAGCTGTTGTACTTGACCATAAGCTGAGGAAGGACGTCAAGATACTGTGTCGTAGCTTTCTCCGTGAAATGGCGCCACATTCTGCCTTTCAGTGTTCTATTGAAGCGTTCCACCACCACGGCTTTTCCTTCGTTGTGGGTGCTGTACATGATGATGTTGTGATCCTTGACCCATTGCTTCATTGTTGCATTGTAGAACTCCTTGCCTTCGTCTACCCATAGTTTTTGTGGTACCCTGTTCGATGTTTTCAGGATCAGGTCGAATGCATCCCTGACAGCAGAGCCAGTTTTGGTTTTCAGGGGTACTGCCCAGGCATAGCGACTGTACAGATCGATGACGGTCAGCAGGAATTTGTAGTTCTTGTTGCTTCGGGCAAACCGTTGCATATCCACTAGATCGGCACTCCAGATGTGATCCACAGACCTGCTCTTCACCTTGCGTCTTTTGAAATGCACTCGTCTGGGTTTGTGCAATTCGTTAGCCAGTTGCGTGTGGAATGGTGTGGACTGCGACTTCTTCTTCTGTCTTCCATCATGAAGTGCTTTTTGCACTTTCGTATCCCACAAGGCTCCACCACCTCGCAAGACACCTAAACTGAGAACCAGTTGATCGTTTTCCAGCTTTTCATCCTCATCGAAGACTCTTCGGAAAGTTCGAAGTGCTTCATCCAGACCATATTTGGAAAATAGCTTTCCCATCAATATGGCATACCATCCACATACTGCTGTGCTTCTGTCTTGAACGGCTTGGGTGTTGGTGATGATCTTACAGTCTGCATAGGCTTCTTTAAAGAAATCGCACAGTGCAGGTTCAGTGTAATCTTGCTCCATAGTGTATAGACTGCGTCCGAAACTGTCAAAAACCAGGATCACGTTTTGCTCGCGACACACGGTCAACCAATGATGTCCACCTTCCGGTGCATCGTACACCGGTAGAACGTTGTCGGTGTTGACGATACAAAAGTCTCCATTGTTCAAGGGTGGCAAGAGGTCGTAACTCGTGCAGCCCACGAACCCTTCAACACCATTCAATCTTCCTTTGATGTCGGCACTGCTGAGAGGGTAGTCCATTCTTGATCATAGCCTGAAAATTTTCGCGCACATGATCACATTGAACGTCCACTCAGGATATCCTTGATGATACGAGTGATCCTGCTTTTATCCTTCAGAACCTCTTGAATGAATGATGCATCGTCCACCATCACCTTTTGTGCTCTGATCATGAAATGCTCGGGATGGATCAATTTTGCTTCAGTTGTTCTACCATACGTAGAAGTCATATCGTTGAGATCTTGAAACTTGAGCTGCGATCCTGGTACAGCTAGCACTAGGGTGGCTAGTTCATGAATCTTTCGTTCTGATCGAAGGAATCCATCGACATGTTTGTGGATTCCCACCGCACCCGCTATGGTTGCAAATGGGTACCTGGACATGTAGATGCGATTCGTCTCGTTGACCAGAGTAGTGTAGTCGTTCATCGTCTGCGTCTTCAGGGCATCCGCAGCCGCTTCCACCCGACTCCTGAACCTCAGTCGATCTTCATCGTAGAGTTGCAGCAGTTGTGATCGGCTTGTGAAATAGTTGCTCTTCAAAAAGGTTGCCGGTATATTTGTATGTCGGAGGAAACTGTCCAGGATTTGTAGGATCCATCGGTCAAATTCGTGGTCTTGTAATAGATTGAAAGGCACTGATGTTAAAGGTGCCTTTCTCTTCTTCCTGACATCTGCAACGGAATCGCGAACTTGATCGGTAGTGGAATCATAGTTGAGTATGTTGGATGCAATCACATTTCTCACAGACGGGTAACTGATGTGATCGGGATTGTTTTTGAAGTGGGTGTCATATAGACGCTTTACTCGCGGATCAGCTTGCAGTTCCAACAGGGTGGAGGTGCTCAAACTGTGATCTGGCACTTGGGAAAGAACTTTCTTGACGCTTTTCAAGTAGGTATTGTAGTTATTACCTCCTTTTTGCCGCATGAGTGGTGGTATACCGAGAACTTCCCACGAATTTACTCTCTTCTTGAGGATGTGTTGAGGATGTTTCGACATAAACTGCAAGGTTTGCAACCTTTTACGCTTGGGTATCGAGAAGGATCCCTTTCTGGACCCCACCCTCTGTATACTGCTCGGTAGCCCATTTGAGAATTTCACCGTAAGATGCTCCATTCTTATTCATTATTGGAATTTTTTTTTTTCAATGTTTCGGCTAACTTTTCGGCTAACTTTTCGGCTAACTTTTCGGCTAACTTTTCGGCTAACTTTTCGGCTAACTTTTCGGCTAACTTTTCGGCTAAACACGCACATCAACGAGGTTTTTATTCAAAAGTCACCTTTAATGCAGTGTCTTCGCAATACGTGTAGTACTGATTAGAAGAGCAATCAATGGTTAGGATAGGTCTGCGACACACCGCCAATAACTTCTCATACAATCTAAAGATAATGGATGACTTCGTGCACAGACCACCAAACAGAGTATTGAGATAACGCTTGATATTGCTTTTATCAGTGAAGCGAAATAGATACATAAAGTTTGCATTGATCTTCATGTCTTTAATGTTATCAAAGCTCTGAGAGAGAAAGAACACGTTCAACTTATGATGATGACTGTACATGGTGAAGAACTTGTAGAGACACTCTCTTTGACTGCCGTGCTTCAAACCCATCACTCTGATGTCATCAATGATCACATAGGTGTTAGGCTGGAGATCCATGTCTTCGATACACTCGGGCATGGTGCTGTAATGCTTGAAGGATTTGAGGCTTGGGAGACGATACTGATCGGCCGGCGTGTTGGAGATGACAACTATACGCTCAGGTTGCACGCGTTTCAGGAGCTTGATGAGAAAGTAGGATTTACCCATGTTGCTCTGTCCCAGAAACAATACGTTTTGACCCCAGGATTTCAGAGCAGGAATGATTTCCGTGAACCAATCCTTAGACTCGAACTGAAGACCAGGAATGTGCAGCCCGTGTCGAGCAGTGGCCGTGGTCGGAACATCGTCGTTCCTTACGGGACTAGTCTTTTTCTTCCTCCCGATTTCCTGTCCAAGGAGCGAGATAAAGTCCATGATCAGATGTTGTAGGATGGACCGATGTGAGCGGAACTCATAGAAGACGGTCCTGCACTGTTAATGTTCTGTCGAATTTTTTGAGCAAATGGAGTTTCAGGACGGGTTAGGGATCTACGAGGTGCAGACAGGAACGATGAAGCTTCGTCGAGGGCACGATGTCCTAGTTTTTTGAACAAGGCCCTTCCTTGTTTCTTTATTCCTCGTGCCCTGCGGCCTTTGGAGCGAACTTGACGAGCTGGTTTCTTGGTTTTTCGAGATGCTCGTTGACGAATCTTCTTCGGTGCATGCCGACGACGACGACTTTTAGTGCGCTTCATGGCACCTGCTGAGCTTCCCTTCCTTACTCCTCTGCCGAATATTTTATCCATTACGTTGTCACCCAGTGATGCCATGGTACCCATGGCCAAGGGAGCAGCCAGGTTCGTCAGGAGTGGTATGGCCTTGGCGGCTAATCCTGGTGGAATGGCTAGACCTCCTCGGTGCATGGCAGGGTTGTAAGCTGTTTTCATTTGCGTTTCCACAATGTCTCCGGACTCTCCTCTCCCCAAAAGCATGGGAAGAAGTGTCATTCCTGCCATGGCAGCCAGGGGTCCAAGTCCACCGCGTTGCATTGCATCTTGTTTTGTCGTGGGTTCCGCCATCTGCTTTTCCATCTCATCCGGTCCAGCACCGATTAGGTTTTTCCAGAAGCTCTTTTTCCAGAAGAATCCACCGTGTTGTCGACTCGATGTTTTCAAATCACCACCGTAGACACGATGTCTGGTCTCCAGGTCACCACCTTCCATGATGCCCTTTTACTACTAGGTCGGAATTAATTCATACAACTTCGGCTTTGATACCTTCATCTTTGCTCATGGTGTACAAGTACTTGTCCATGCAGAGAAGGTTGACTTTGATCGAGGCACCATTTTCGCTAGGTCTCCTCACGGGGGCGTTTGTCACGTCGCTAAATTGATAGTCGATGGACAGATTTCCTCTCGATCTTGGATTGTCTGTGGTCCGATCCAGATTCAAGTTGATAGGCACCATAAAGTAGTGATTGCAGTAATCTGCAGCGGTGATGGGGATTTGCGTTCCATACGTCTTGCCGAAAAAGTCTTGAACCAGATTGTAGCCACGCAGGTAGGAGGATTTGTTGTAATCGTAGAAGTATTGCCCTTCAGTATTACGACTCACATCCCACTGGAACTTGAGCGGGTTGTCAAAGAGCGTCTGGTCGTTGACAGTGACACGAAGTTGACTGAGATTTGCATGAATCATGGCCAGTCTGTTCGAAGAATGCGATGCTTGAACTCCAGCCAATGCTGGCTGTGTACCATGAGTCAAATCTGTGAAGAACAGGATCATCCTGCGTGGAATGTCCGCATTGTGAAGCAGTTCCAGTGTACCAGCATCATCTGAAATGCTCTTTTGTATGAGACGAGGGCACCACGTGTGGAAATAGAGTTGTTTGGGAAGGCGTACACGATCGGTGAGATTAGGTTCCATGCGATAGGTAGTGTACACAAAGTCCAATTGGAGTAGATCGATCTCAATATCACCGACGCTCAGAGCACTGTTGGCACCACCGCCTTGATCGCTAAGCATGATGTATCTGGAAAGCTCGGATTGTGGCAGATCAAAGCGAAGCTTCACCTGTGTACCCGGGGGTAACCAAGCATCGTCCTGATTGAAAAACGGTAGGAAGGGTCTCAGCTTGTACTGAAACCGTCCAACAGCTGCACGAAGTGCATTTTCCTGAACCGTGTTGGAGAAGCCTTCGTTGGTGACAAGCTCGACGGTGGGTGCACGCTTGGGTGTGAAATTAGCGGCGAAATCCGGTGCTTGTGCTGCATTAGCGTTTGCAGCGTTTGTTTCGAAGGCATAGCCATGCTTACGCTTCACACCAAGTTGATAGGGCGATAAATCCACACCTCTCAATGCTCTTTGCGGATCCAGTTTCTGTAGACCGTAGAGATCCGAGTCCACGTACTGAAGGCGTTCGCTGCTGCTTTCCATTAGACTGAGGATATGCTGAACCATTTGCATGTCGGCAACTTTACTCGATTGCGTGACCTCTGTTCCGTTGATCTCCACTCGAATGTTCTTGAACCACGAAAAGGCTGGTGACGTGGTGCACACCCATCGCGTGTAGTCTCCAGGCTGGTTATTGAGATTGTTTTTGACACTATAGCGCATTTTCACGATGAAATAGCTCTCCCCCAGAGCAATGAAATTCGGCGACGAGATGTCTAGTTCATTGTTCAGGGATGGTGGTGATCGATCTGCTGTGGAAAAGAGTCGTACTCCGCGTCTACCCTCAAGCAACGAGAGTTTCTTCTCCGTCCTGTCGAGGATGTTCTTCTGAACGATCTTCGTGTTGGTCAGGAGTCCCGTGAAGGACTCCGGAGCTTGTGGTGAGTATATCTCCTGTGCCATTCTTGCGAGTCACATTATAATAGGGGTGAATTTTTTTTAAAGATCCAATATCCAGTGTCTTGCGAAAGTCGTTCATCATCGATATCAATCGTTGATGCTCCTCGTTAGTGAGCTTCCCATCTTCAAGAGTAATGCCCAATTCCAACATGAATGAGTCTTCAGCTCTCTCCATCTGCTGCAGTTGTTCGATACACGTGATAAGTTGACGTTTGGTGTCGAGAACGTGTTTACCAATGCATGCCATGATCACGCCGATAATCGTGCTACTGATGGCGATGATTCGAATGCGATGTTCTCCAGATACGGCACCACTCCCTTGAAGAATGTTGAGAATGGTTTGAATGAGTATGAGAAAGGACAAGATTGCAGTGTTGTAAATCACGTACTTCTCCCGGCAACGCACCTTTTCGCTCTCCAATTTCTTTCGTTTTGCTATATCCTCCACCATGTCACGCACGTGACGGACACGAACATCTGGAAGATCCATCTAAGTAGTTGTGTTGGTGATCCGAAGATCAAGGTAGACGGGATATCCGGAAGTAATGTGTTCACCGGTGTTGAATTTCAACCAGAACGAAATGCTAGTCACGTTTTCGTGTGGAAGCAGCAGTCGTTTGTCTTCTTTCCCGAACACGTAGTTATTCAAACCGTTGAGGGTTTGAATAAGAAAAGTCTTCAGCACCCTCGAATCAGTATTGTCTTCGTACTCCACAGCAGGTCCAATGAGGTCGGTGTAGAGCAGGACAAGTCTTCTGCCTTTCGTCAGATCCACAGCGAACGGGAACGTGTGAGATCCCTCGATCGTGTATGGCTTGAGAATAGTGCCCACACCCAGCACCAATGCGGGTGAGTCCTTCTTCAACAAGCACCGTTTATTCCTGGGTACCGAGACACTTATACGGCTGGTGTGACGAGAGTAGGAAAACACAATGTCTCCGTGTCCTGCTCGTTTCAGAGTGGCATTGATAATAGACGCCAAATCGTCTACATCGCTGTATGTTCCCGTCTTGATGGAAAGTCTATCCTCTTCTTCTTCTTCTTCTTCTACACCATGTACCACATAGAGTTTGTTCGTTGCCTCGTCTATGTTCTCAAAGTGTACTTCAAACTGAGCCGATTCAACATGCAGGACTTTATCACGCGTATCGAGCTCCTTCACATTTAGAGTAAAGTTCGGTTTGTGCAATCCCCTGCTCACGCCCGACGTGTTGTTCGCCACTGTCAATATCACAGACATTCTGGTGTTGTGATGACACTCACTATAGATAGGTTTTATTTTTCATTTTCATCTCAAGAATGTAGTGTAGCATGTGTGCTATATATTATGTACAATCAAAGTAGCACTTTCATATATCGTAGTGTGCCATGAGTTCTGTGTGGATACGCTGGATTGTATGAGAAGATAAACTCTCTGCAAAGTGCAAATGACAGAACAACTTTGATGAAGTGCCGTTGAAGAATTGAGTACCACCAATGCTATAATTGCAATCTTCGATTCCATTGGTCCTGGAAAATGGGACAGTGTCTAAGTTGGAATGTATCAAAATGGAGTTTACGTATAGAGTGAATAGGCCTTCTGAATTCCGAGCGTAACTTATGACACACTTTGTACCCAAGAGATCCGTCATGCTCGACACAGGTTTATCCAAAGCCGCCGATAATTGGCTGACTACAGACGAAACGGGTATGTTGAATGATGAATGACCGGGACGCGTGAAGTAGTTGCCACTTATGTGGGTGGCAGTGAACAACACGTACAAACTATCCAAGCTGAAATTTCCGACAGTATCGATATCGAATGCCTTCAATGACATGTTTCTAGGGTCAGGTGCGTCCACTTGAATTACTTGGAACATTGCAAAAGACATGTTGTCGTGAAACAGATTGACGAATCGTTCTCTAATGGAAACTTGGCTGGGTTGTGTAATGTTGAGGTAGAAGTGATCGTCTCGGAACATGTCGATGCTGTTCACGTTGATTCTCTTGTCCTTCATGTCAACGATATTTCCCCCTCTGTATCTGTTTCTGCTCACCCTGGTGACGGATTCAAATCTGCTAGGATGAGAGTATATGTAGAGGTAGGCGTTTCTCCGAATGAGAGGTAGTAGATGAAACGGATTGGATAGGTTCTGATTTGATTGCGGACCCATGGGACCTCTGGTTCCTGGAGGACCTATGGGGCCGATGATTCCTTGGAGACCCACGGGACCTCTGTTTCCTGGAGGACCGGTTGGACCGATGGTTCCTTGGGGACCCATGGGACCTGTGGTTCCTTGATCACCTTGCACACCACGTTCACCTTGTCGGCCGTCTTGTCCATCTTCTCCTCTAGGTCCAATCTCACCTTCAGGCCCGACCAATCCACGTTCTCCACGTGGTCCAACTTCACCTCTGGGACCTTCTGGACCAGGTATTCCTTGATCACCTTTTTGACCGCGTTCACCACCTTGCCCATCAGCTCCTCTAGGTCCAGTCTCACCTTCAGGACCGATCAATCCACGTTCTCCACGTGGACCAGCTTCACCTCTTGATCCATGAAGCCGACCAAACGCCATCCATTTCGAGCTGAATTTCTTGTACACGATGAGCGTGGTTGCATCGAGATAGAAGTCACCATTTCTCCCTACAGAGTTCAGTGGCATGACACCTCCGCTAAGCCATCCCAATCCCCGATCACCACGAGGTCCTTTCATCTTGCGCACAGTATCCATACCAGTTTGCAATCTCGATGATGCTTGTTGGATTTCGTTCCTCACCCATCCAGCAGGGACAGCACATGACGAAGAGTTACTATAGTCAAACGTTACATTACAGATGGAGTGCTGATTCATGTCGAGGTTAGCATCCATGGTCACGGATCCATCTGTTTTCACGTGCAGCTCATCAGCTGCTATGGCTTGATCTGTGTAGCGCGTAGATCTGTTTTCCACATCTTCCACTTTGCTCTCATCGGCTTTCTCCTCCTTCAGTTTCTCCACATCATGAACCAAGGTGTTTTCGGTGTCATCGTTCCCCACAACTGATTGTATTTCGGTAATATCATTCTGCATGCTTTGCATGTGCTTGAGGGAAGTCTCCTCCCCATCACTCCTATGGAAATGCGTAGCCCAGTACGCCATCTTCACACACACACACACACACACACACACACTGTTCTAATTATGATAGGAAATATTTTCTTTCTCAAATAAATCATTATGATACTCATGTGTGCTAGTGGTAATCTAATGAAGCGATGATATGTTAGCAAGAGAGAGAGAGAGAGAGAGAGAGTGAGAGAGCATGAAAAAAAAAAAAAAAAAAAAAAAAAAAAAGGGTTAGGATATAAAGTCTTTCTGATCAATCAATGTGTTAAGATAGACTAAGCATTTAGCAGATTCAAGTCCAGTGAATTGTCCGGTAGGGTGTCAGGGAGAGACGCTGCCGCCGCCACCGTTGTGTCAAACGCAATGTCAGCAGTCACGTTGTCAGCAGTGCTCCACTTCTTGAGGAATGCAATCACCAGTCGAGTCAATTCAGCCTCGGGAAGGTCTTGCACGGTGTCGTGATCCCTTTCACAAAGCCGTGAGTCTACAAACATCAGGGGGATTGCCGAAAGCCATGCCTTGAATTCGCACTTCTCCCTGTTGAAAGATATAGTGGAAGGATGCAGATAGAGCTGACACTCTTCGTTCATCGGGAAGTTGGGCACACCCTTGGTTGGCTTGAGATACAAAGCAGTCACACTCTTCCCTTGGTACATTGCAGGGAAGATGTTACTCCGTATCCTGTTGATATGTGGAGATCTCACGGCACGTCTCAAAGGTGTTGAGGTCTTCAGGAAGAATTGAATGAGATCGTCTTGTGAAGCCTGGACGTACAGCTTAAGTTGACCAAAGCGTCCTTCACATACCGTGCCATTGACAAGCATGCCCGGTAAATCACCGCGCGTATAGTAGAAATCGGTGCCAGGAGCAACATGATAGTCGTGGGCGGTCTTGCTGTACATTGCTTGAACACACTCTGCTGCCCCATCCGTAATAATGGTGGCGACACCTGGTAGTATGGTAGGACGAGGAGATGGCATCTTGATCTTAGGCAGAGGCTCCAGATTCGGATTACGGCTAGCACGTCGCTTGTAGAGACCGGGTTTCTTTATCGTCTTGATAGCGAACGGGTCAATACCCAAACAGTCCACAACATCTTCACCAGCAACAACAGCATCAGTGGCCATCATGATATCAGTCACGAGAGATCCAGTGAGATCCAGAGGGAGAGAGAGAGAGAGAAGGCTTGAGCAACGAAACAACAAAGGCAGTTGTGAGTGAATGGAGGACTGTGCTTGCACATATATACCCTTTTGACCGCCGCCGAGTTTGAAATAACATCCTATGGGAGGTGACGACCTTGGAGAACACGGTGAAATTGTTCAAGAATCAACCAATCAGAGGACACGGTGAGCAGATGATAAGATTTAACCAATCACAGCACGACTTGCACTTGACCTGTCGGAACATGTCTCGGTCATGACTGAACGTGTCTCGACCATGTCTCAGAACAGGTTCCCGAGAGTGTAAATCTCCAACGCATTGCTAACATCGATGACGTACTGCAGTCTTGGTAAATTGATAGAGTATGTTGGCAAGATCAGGTGGGAGAGAGGTCACGTGATCTACTAAATAATCCAGACTGTAGTCATGCCAACAATAGGCATCTATTAGAAGATGCATCATGGACAGGTCTGCAGGTGACATCAAGGACAAATTAACTTTCAGAGTGTTCAGCTGTCTAGCGGACAGAGGACCCTTGATGTGTTCCATGAGATGTAGAAGAAACATCAGTGGAAAACATGATGGAAGAGGTTGTGTAATGCGGCTGCTTCTCAACCATGATACATTACTGCGCGGTAAAGAAGATCGCAGTGTGCGCACTGCATCATGATCCTCATGAAGTATACACGATAATGCTATTGCATAGTTCATGCTTTTATAGCTGCTGGACTTCTTCATTGCTTGCAGTGCCTCTTGAACAGGGTGAAACTGTGCATGCGGTAAAGTGAAGTCGATCTTGTTGAGAAAATGTACAAGATGACGATTCACACCTTGAATGCGATCGGAATCCGTGTAGGTCTTTATGCTAGTACAACGCTCTCTCCACTTTACCTCGGGCATGTAAATGTCAGCCATTACCAATCCACACTGAGAACAAACTCTATGACCAGCATGCTCAACTTGTTCTTCACGATGATAACACACTTCTTCACTTTCCTCTATCTCATTCTTCTTCTTCTTCTTCTTTTCCTCCAGCACACATTGCTTCTTTGAACGTACATAAGCATACAGGATCTCAAATTCAGAATCCATTTTCACTGCACCACAACAACTTGAAACTGACTGGATCATCATTCAAGAACACACCTTTTATACTTACATAATGATGACACCATATTACTTTATTGTTTAGGGTAGAGCATAACACCCCAATACATATTTTCAATAATACCCCCTTTTTTTTTTGAGGTAGGGGCACCCCCTGGCACATATTTTTATCCGCAAAAAAACCGGGCCAAAAATAATTTTCACCGCAAAAATGGGGTACTATTAGTACCCCATTTTTCAATAATACCCCATTTTTTGGGACCCGGGCGCCCCCTGGCCCAGAACCCGCTCGTACATTGCTACTAATAGCCGAGTTTGGAATCAACGTGGCTGGAACCGGAGCTTCTCGTAGAGTCAACCAGGGCCTTCAACTATTACCTCCGAAGAAGCTGAGCAGTCGCGAAATGAAGGAAGTACTGTAGATCTACACTGTAGTTGCACAAGCTACTTTGAAGTATGAATTCCATTTCACACGATCAGCTTGTTTAAAAAAAATACTCGCACGATTCAGGGTACAGTACGACCACTGGACTCCATGTTCATGCACAATGTGTGTACACAGACCCAAAGCGTCATACGCTCCTGTTTAAATTATCTGTTTGATATACATGTATTCGCAGTGAGTGAAGTCACTGCCCATATTAATTTTGATGCTCATTGATCTTCGGTATTCCGGATCCCATGAAGGCGAGTGATAATGTTACTAAAGTAAAGAATGTAATAAACGAGGGTTTTCCAGGATATGCATGATTGTCCACCAATTGCATGATTGCCAAGATACTACCAAGAGTATAATATCCTTGATACTACATGTAGCAATGTCACTGAGGTGTCACAATGCGATGCTTTTGGCGGCAAAATGCTGAAGGATGCTGCCGACATGCAACGGCCGCCCTGACAATTGATATTATCATTTGTTGCACTGCCACACATAAAAAAGTAAACCCATGGTCCTTTAATTTTCTGATCGGATATGTAGTTACGAGTACATATAGACATATACCCAAGGCAAAGGAATAATTGTAGATTATTATTATTAATACTCATAAAAAGGACACACTTCAGGCTCATTACAAACATCTTGAAAGTTTTTGTCTTCACAAGTATACTTTCAAGCCTTCTCATCAGGTGAAATACAGGCAAGGGAAAAGGAACAGGAACAGTGGATTAAATACAGTAAGAAGGTGGTAAAACAGCGCAAAAAGAAAGAAAGAAAGAAAGAAGATAGCTAAAGTAAACAGCGAAAATTGCAATAATGACCCAAAGGTGCAAATGCGAGAAAACTCAATAAGCGCGACATGTAGTGCGACAACAAGAGACAACCACTGGACATACATGTAACTAACGAGGTTTTGACGACCTACCTAACAGCCTAAGTGTGAATTTGATTTGTTTCTGCTTGCAAAGGTTGGGTTTCCTTGTGTGGATGTATACAGCTTCCAAAACATTCAGCAATCTAGCACTGCGTACACGTGACACAATCGAAAAACAATCATCCGAATACACAGCACGACAATCAGGATGCTCAAACAAATGACTAGCAATGGACGACTCATACTTATCAGAACTAACATCAGAACAATCAGCATGTGCGGTGGACACATCCGATTTCACATGGCTAGTCGAGTGGACCCTAGCCGTTGCCTCTGTCCGTGCTTTAGTCGCTGCCATCGCCGCCGTTGCCGATCTTGTTATTCTTCTGGTTGATGCGGTTCCTGTCACTGCCACGCACGTAGGTGTCTTGTCCGGTTGTTTTTCTGGTGGTCTAGTTAATTGTGAGGTGACGTTCCTTGGTGTTGATGCCGCTGCGTTGGACCATCTTATTATTAATATTTTTTATTATTTGTAAGAAAAGGTTTGCTCCCCACACCGGAGCTCGCGCTATTCCGCCGACTTTTCTTGACGAAAAGTCGCCGGAATAGCGCGAGCTCCGGTGTGGGGAGCAAACCTTTTCTTACAAATCATCGCCGAAGTCGCAACCACTACTTATTATTATTATTATTATTAGTATTATTAATTCAACATCTCCTGGCTCGTCAGAAGACTGCCAATATATATGAGAAGTCGGGTGGTAGCCAACCACGGCGAACTGAATAATAAGGAGAGAAACAAAGAGAGTACTGCAAGGGGAGGCGTGACGAAAATGGTGAGATGGACCAATTCATGTAGAATGTGTAGAAGTGGTAAAATGCATCACTATGACCCTCAATCTGAATCTTGCCTACTTGCCAACAGATTTTATCAAGTTGGAAAAGACCACAGGCCTTGAAATCATGAAGCTCCATAATTATTATACTGCAGTTGGAGCAATGCCATTCGGACTCTAGCTGCATGAGGTAATGAGTCAATCTTACTGAAACACCAGTATACATCTAGTTCAGAACAATGTCCAGATGTTCGTATCAATTCATCCGTACATTAGTCATGACACGTCGAATGAGATATCCAACTTGTTCAACTTGAACTGATGTTTCGTTCACGGGGTGGATTCGGGGGTCGGCAATTACTCGGTAATGACTCACTAATGAGGAGTTCAACTGACCATGCAGCGTTCCTATTTTGCTGTGTATTGGCCGACAACAGCACAGCAGTAGGCACAGCGATGTTCCGTGTCGCGCATTGCAGGGATGACGCAGGGCACCCAGGAAAACAGAGCACAGCTGAGCAAGGAGAGAGAGAGAGAGAGAGAGAGAGAGAGAGAGAGAGAGAGAGAGAGAGAGAGAGAGAGAGAGAGAGAGAGACCATGCATGCAGGGCACCGAAACAAGTCAGCACCACACCCAGAAACACATGCATGCAGAGTCGTGCGGGTGTGCACACATGTCATGGACATACTAGTATGCCAACTTCAAGCATACACGCGTGCAAAAAATGAAACAGAGGAGTACACACACACACGCACACACATAACGCGCCCTTCTCCTCCTGCTTTCCTGTCCGAGTGTCTCCTTTCACCCGAACCATACATCAAACGCGGAGCAGCACTCAGCTGAGGACGCCGTATCATCCTGGTGGCTCTCGTCAATGGGGACACGAAGCGGACATGCGCATTGCACCAATATCACTCTTCCTCCACTGTTTTGGCTGCTATCGCTATGCATGTGCCTCTCTGCGATTTCCTGCTGGAGTTTTCGCCAGGCAGTACTAAAAAACCCTTTTTAGTACTCCCTTGTCTGCACAATGATGGTTTGTGGCAATCTTGTACAAATTGAAAGCTGAACTGCATGCACATGTCGGTTGCTGTAGCATGTTCACCATTGAGGCATCTTCTAGTGCTATCCGGCTAGGTCTATTCACTAGATTATTATTATTATTATTATTATTATTATTTATTGCAACATCTCAAGACTCGGCGGAAACACCGGCCAATGTTACGAGAGTGGGTGATTGCCAACCACGGATACAGTTTACTATACATGTTGAGAACGAGGTGCATTTCGTCGTCTAGGAGACGACCAACCAGCGACGTTCCCGCCAAGGGCCTTATCAGAGTTAAAAGCCCACTCAATCATACCTTTACTGCTCTTCGATGACGCATTCAGGGGGCTTGCATTGGTTTAAAGCCCGCTCGATAACATTGGAGTCTTACGCAAGCCGGCAAACCCTGCTTCATGTTTAGCACATTTATCACGTCGGCAGTATTAAACAAAAAAAGTGGTGGACAGCACGCAACTGCATCATAAAGAGAAGGGGGTTTGTCAACTGACAATCGCTCTATTCAGTTGCTATTCACAATCGCCGCATGCCGCAATTAATTGTTCTGACGATGGGGGACTGGCCCGAGCAGTCTTAAAGCCCCTGTATACAGGTACCCGGCGAAATCCACGTTGAAGATGTCCTTACCCACAAAAGCACAACAGGCAGCCAAGCAGCCAGGCAGTTGAGCCAATCTGGCTGGTGGTGTTCGTGAGAGATGTCTTGCCACAGTTCCCGCAGAACGCCTCCACCGGTTCTGGTCCGAACTCGGTGACATGGCTGACATGGACCACACTGGCTGCTGTTGGCGGGTTGTGCGCTGGCTGAACGAGCACCACGTTCGGCCTGGGAGCTCCCGACACATGGCCTCCTTTCTGCTCCTCGCGATCACCGTCTTCAGATGGAAGTCGATTGTATCCAGAAGGTGCTGCCATTGCCACTTGCCGTTGCCTTCCGCACTCCAGCTAGGAGAAGATGATCCACCAACTGCACACTAGCTTGCCCGATCAACAACTACAGAAAAAATCTTGCCATTATCCCTTTAATACACTGCTTAGTGACACGGCAAGAGCAGTGACACCGCAGGAATAGCGCGAGTACAGTACACACTGAACATCCACATGTTTGGCTAGTATTGGCCACATAACGGCTGGCATTTCTGCCAGTACATCATACATGTCCATGTACATGTTTTCAACTCCACACGGGAAGTATCGGTCGGCATCCATCTCGACTCGAGGTGACTGCGCTCGTTTCTTGCGCCAGTGGTTTGCAGCAACTGTTTTTCCGCGAAGGCGGGTGGCTCCGCAAGGAAGTGGAACAGCACCATACATGCACCAGGACGAGCGCCTCTCTTCTGGTCCGCATCCTTGAAGTGCCACAGCTGCACAGTGCAGGGTGCAGATGTTAGCGTCTGCAGGTATGCTGGAACGATTTTCCACGCGATTGTCCTATTTATGCTTGACTAAAGTAGCTGATTAAAAAATCATCGTTCCGGCCAAATCAAGCATAATTATATCAATGCTGCTGATGGCGCGACCCTGACGGAGAAGGAAGATGTATTGCTGCGGTGGTGTGAATATGGGCAGCTGCTATTTGGGCAGCCGTCAGGAGATCAAGGGTGTTCGGCCTCGGCGGAGAGTGGTGCGGAAGAGCTTCCATCGCCACTAATTACCTCTGAACCTGTGCCTCTCTTGGCTGAGGTTGAGCAAGCCATAATTGTCCCTGAAGAAGAGGAAAGCCCCTGGACTTGATGGGATCGTGGCGGAACTGATTCAGCATACATCCTCAGTTTGTGTTCTATTCCTACATAAACTTTGTTTGGAGATTTGGAAAACAGGGAGATGGCCAAAAGCATGGAAACGTCAAGAAATCGTCATGCTACCCAAAGCTGGATCAGCTAAGGAGTGTTCCAACTATCGGACCATTGTTTGATGTCACATGCAAGCAAGATCCTTCTGACAATAATCTTGAATCGTATGAAAAAGAAGATAGAGGCTGAGTTACCAGATGAGCAGGCTGGTTTTCGAGCTGGTCGCAGTACTGTAGATATGCTCTGTGTTCTGCAAATCATTATCGAAAAATCTCTTGAATGGCAGAATCCTGTATCCATTGTATTTATCGATTATCGTAAAGCCTTTGACACAGTTAACCACTCACATCTTTTCGGTAGCCTTTTGGATTTTGGTTTCCCTCGCCACATAGTTTGTTTGCTCCAGAATCTTTACACAGGGATGAGCGGAGTTATCAGATGGAATCAATGGCTCGCATTCGCCGGAGTTCGCCATCAAGAAGGGTGTTCGGCAGGGCTGTATTTTGTCCCCACATCTATTTAGCATGTACACTGAGAGTGTTATGCGTGTTGCTGATGTGGACAGTATCGGTGTGAGAATCGGAGGACGCCAGCTGGCAAACCTACGATATGCAGATGACACGGGATTGTGTGCACATCCATCAGAAATGTCTACCCTCACCAATGCTGTTAATGACGCTGGAAGAGAGAAGGGCCTGTCACTGAATCTGTCCAAAACCAAGATCATGCATATCGGAACCTGTACTGCTGGTGCAAACGTACTGCTCCAGTGCCACTTGTGGTCGACGGAGAACGAATTGCAGAGGTGAGCAGTTTCAAGTATCTGGGATCCTGGAAGACAACAAACGGTGATTGCAGCCTCGATATTCGGTCAAGAATTGCCATGGTCTGGTTGTAATCTGCTGTAGATCTCCGTGGTCTGTCATTTGCTGCTTTGTTTTGTGGATTAGTTGTTATTGTTGTTGGCTGTGAACCTGGTGTTGTTGTTGGATGTGAAGCTGGTGTTGTTGTTGCAGCCATGGTTGTGGGTCCTTCTGACCTATGAATTCACGGTAAAAATACAAAGGAAACAATCGGAAAGGACGACGACTGACGTGAAGGCAACGGAATTCAGGGTTGGCGTGGGTGGTGAAGGTGAGACGCAGGACGATGCAAGTGAGGAGGAGAGTCAAACCGCGGTGGATGACGGAGCAGGTTCTGATTCGGACAGTGAGGGAGAAGGTGAGCTGAGTGAGGGTGAGAGTGAGTGCGAGGGTGTGCGCGTGAGTCGAGATTGTGTGCGTCCGTCTCGTAATAACAAGTCTTCAGTATACAATCATTTGGTTTCTAGTACTGACTGTTGTCGTACTTATTCTGATTCCTGTTTTTCTGTTTTGTGCCGTGCTCGTCATGGTTATCTTTTGCAGTTACAAGTTTTGGAAGCTATTTGTCAGCGCATTCATAAGCCGAATTTGTGTGTCCAGAAAGATAGTGTTATTACCCTAAAATTGTTCAAATAATGTTCTGTTGTGTAGTGTGGCAACGTTGTTGCCACTTGTGCCTAAATGTGTTTTGTCACATTCTTGTTTATTATTGTTATTATTATCATTCGTTCTCACTTTTCTGTTTTTGTTGCTGATACACACTTGTCACGCTTAGTTTATACTTGTATACCCTTGTTTTCTGCACACTTTTGTGAGAATTCGCACCTCGATATTCTAGTGCTGTCATTGTATCGTGTCACCCTACCTTGATTGCTATATTATTTCCTTTGTTCTCATTTTGTTCTTTAGTACAACGGTGATTCCTGAAGAGTGTTGTACGAAAACTTGTTCGAATCATCTTCTTTTTCCATTGCCCTTTTTCTTCTTACATGTATTTTTCCTTACCCTTTAGGTTGTTTCTTGCATCGTCTCCATCGCTTACATTGTTAATAAAGTAGTCCACATGTCGCTGCAGCTCGTCCTACTTATTGCCATATTAAAATTATTGTCTCCTCGTCGAATTTTTTTTAATTTACTGTTATTATTTTTTCGGCAACGCAGATGATGATGATGATGACTAAATGGTAGCTGAACCCGCACGCGGAGTTATATGTATGTACGTGACCCTTTGTATAAATTCTCCCATTGGTATGCTCTGCTCCCAATAAAGACAAGTACATGTACTCCATTCATGCGTTTTCGTTGCATATTTCCAGTGAGTGCTTGTACGACGAACTACGATCGTTTTCTTCAATGTTGTTGTTTGTTGTTGTTGATTTATTTTGCATCGCATGTCAAACGGGCAGTTCTGCCCAATATTATGAAAGCGATGACAACCAGTAAGAAGAATCAGAAATGAAGAGAGAAATAAAATTAAAAATACGAAAATGGAAGTAGCAATGAGGGGAGGCAGGGTTAAGACGAACAGAAATGAGGGGAGGCAGGGTTAAGACGAACATAACAGGGATCTCAAATTTACAAGTCGGGTCATCGTAGCATGATTCTATCGAGCCTTATCAGCAGGTTACGAAAGCCATTACATTTAACCGAAGTAAAATACGCGTAGCATGCGTTTGAATTCACGGACAGATACTATGGACTTCATACAGTCGGGCAGGCCATTCCAGAGTCGGCAGCTGGCTAGAAGCGGTCGGCATGCGCCAGAAGCACTGTGGGCCAGGGGGAGGGGAAGGTTGCGTCCCAGCTGACCTCGAGTGGTCATGCCTGTCGGTGGGCCTTGCAATACAAGTCATCCCGACTTGTATCCGACAACAGCTCACTGACGATTCCAGAACGGATTCGAAACGTCAGGAGTCGGAGCTTGCATTCCCCTCGTTCCAGCACTGGGCAGACACCCAGCCTGGTGTACAGGGGAAGAGTGTGGGCAAATGGATGCTCATCGGCCACGCAACGGATGCAACGTTTATCCAGTTTGGCTACTGTGTTCCGCTGCTCAGCGGACAATCCTGGGAGAAACGCATTCGACGCATATAGAATGTCCGGTCTGACAAGGGCAGAGTAATACAGCATCGCCTGCCGCATTGTTAGGCAGTGCCGGATCTGGCGGCGGATCCGCAGCTTCATAGCCGTGCGTCGGACGATAGAGGTGACTTGCGGTGACCACCGAAGATTTTCGCGATGCGAGTAACTACTTCAAGTAATGTCTTGTGCACAAGGGCATCCTACGCCACAAGAGTTTTATATTCGCCACAAATCCACCTGTACGTACGGGCAGAATCACAGATACATAATATGCACGCTCACCTCGACTTTGCTGCTGATGGAGTCATTACTGTGCAGATTGTAAGAGGATCATGTGTGCAAGATGTTTGCGGACCAGGCCACACCAACAAGACTGTCACGCAGTGATGGACATTACGGCTGCTGCATGCAAGACGCGGGACTCTCTGTCCGCCAAGCCAAAAATTCTGAGTGGTTTGAACTCAGAGTCTACTGGTATAGCACGCAGTGCGATAGGTCAAGTGCAAAGAAACATCCAGCGTATCCATGATCAGACAGAACATGAATCCGAGAAGGTAGTCGACTTCTTCGCACAGATCATTGAAGCTGTGAAGAAAAGAGAGTGTGATCTCCTGGCTGAGCTAGACTGTCTAAGATCCAAGAGGATCTTGCCTTTGGAGAAACAACAAGTTAGACTGCAGACATGCGTGTCTCAAGCTGATGGTGCTGCCACCATTTAAGAGTCATTCCAGGATGATGTTGAGTTGCCACGGGTAAGGCAATGGATGGACAATTGCATGAGCGACGGACTGAAAACCGTAGCCGAAGACAGCAAGCCGTGTACAGCAAGTGGCATTGTATTCGGCAGGACAGTTGTTGTTGTTGTTTTCTTTATTTGAATTCGCTAAAATCAAAACGGACAGAACTGTCCAGTGACAAGGGACAGACATTGACCAGTTACTGGATGGCGTCAGGAACTCTGGAGCTGTACTGGACTAGCTTTGCTGATGCTGAATTGAAATGTCCCGACGCAGGCAGAGTAGGTAACAACATGGGGTTGTTTATTGAGTTTGCCCGGAATTGTGATGTCAGTAGTAGCGCTACTCTGGGTCAAGATGAAATTGACAACATCAGGCTAGAGGTATCCATCACCAAACTTCAAGATCACACGTCGAAAATGTGCGCACAATGTGAGTGCAAACCGGGATGTGTACGAATCAAAACAGGCCCACTGCCGGCTGGTACATACCACGTCTCTACAACGGTTGGCAGCAGACCTTTGCAGGGAAGTCCACGTGAGCTAGAGCAGTAGAGCTATTACTTCCAGTGTTTGATCCCAGTCGCCGTGGCAGAGCCTTACAGATATCTAGATAACGGGCACACACTTCTCAGCAGTAGGCAGGGGAGTTGGTCAGCAGCATGCACCACACCGATGGTACTTGGTAGCCCTGACTGACAGCAGCACGGTGAAGGTTATCATTGACAGAACCAAGGAAAGCCATATCTTTCTGTGCGCATGTTCGTCAAGTACTCCAAATATCGAAAGCTACCAGCAGGACAAGAGCCAGTGCTTTGTTTGGTGGGGAGTTGGGTCGCAAACATACCACACAGGGTCAGGTCTTGGTCAACCATGGCGAACAGGTGATACTATTGACCTAACTGTGGACCATGACCGGCACACTCTGACTGGACACCATGAGAGAACAGGAATTTCGGAAGCCATCCCAAACGTGACCGGCATCCTGTCCTGAATGGTTTCTCGTGTAATACAGCTGACGATCAAGTCACTCTCGTGTAATACAGCTGACGATCAAGTCACTCTCGTGTGATACTGCTGACGATCAAGTCACTCTCGTGTAATACTGCTTAAGATCAAGTCACTCTCGTGTGATACTGCTTAAGATCAAGTCACTCTCGTGTAATACTGCTGACGATCAAGTCACTCTCGTGTGATACTGCTGACGATCAAGTCACTCTCGTGTAATACTGCTGACGATCAAGTCACTCTCGTGTAATACTGCTGACGATCAAGTCACTCTCGTGTAATACTGCTTAAGATCAAGTCACTCTCGTGTAATACTGTTTTAAAAGATCAAGTCACTCTCGTGTAGACTGCTGACGATCAAGTCACTCACGTGTAGACCATACAGCAGCAAGTGTCTAAATAATTCATAATGCGAATGGAAAACGTACTCACACTGAAGATGTTCACACCCTAGGTTAGCTTTTCGTTCCACACAGTAAGTAAGCTCTCACATCGCGACAATACAATCACCCTTGCTCCCTTGTTGTTATTGTAGTCATTTTTGTAACCTTCAATCAACACATAGTTTGTGCATAATTATATTCTGGTGTGTTTTCTCATTCGCATTATTCGATGTAGGTTCACTGATGACCATCGAAGAGAAATGTTCCTGGATTCTTGCTTTAATAGGGGCTGTCCGTAAATATCGATATTTTTTTCAAGACGTCTTCTGCGCCCGATCTTACTGTACATGCCATGTACATGTACATGTACATGTATGTGGCAGCCCTAAGCAAGCCGCTATGTCATGTATGCGAAGGCTCAACAAAAAAGACAATGATCTCTGACTCATTCCAAGTCTGTTCATGAAGCTTTTATCTTAGTGTCATTCAGTCGTCATTGGAGTATGCAAGCAGCGCTTACGTCCACTCTCTTAGTTCTTACTTGAAGTACTATTTCGATAAGTATGTCCGGCTATTTAACAGGTGCCTAAGAATAGTTTTGGTTTCGATAACTTTACCAGTGCCTCACATATTCTTAGCCAGTACAATCTCTCCTACATTTCCGTCCGAGTCAATTTGAAGTCTTTTATTCTCGTATTTCGCTCTGTCCATAGCGGCACATGCAGCTCTCTCCCAAAAGAAACTTTCCATACCCGCTCCTCAGTGCACACACTACTGCCGTCACTAGGTTCCAAATCTCTTTTTCTCTGGCGTTGCCTTCTGCGCGCACTAAAGCTTGTTTTTCTTGTCTTGGCTACAAAGGTTCTGATCGGTGGAACATGCTGTCCTTCCATTGTTCGCTCTTGTACAGATTATCGCACATTTATTCGATTCGCTGAGCATTAAGTAGCATATCTGCAGCAAACTGGCATCATGGCCCGGTATGGTGCTTTTGATGCCAACTACTGAACTAGCAGACGAGCGAAAACTGGTCACACGCGCAGTCTGCAACCGGCTTTGATTAAAGGCGTGGTGTCTCCAGCGTCATCTGAATCGTTGTGCCCGTCTATTCCCAGCTACAATGTAGCTATCCAACACTGCTGCACTCTATTTAGTATTATAATGTACATAATAGTTCAACATGGCATGCCTATCCATTTAGGCGAACATCTCGCTACAGTATGTTGTTGCGCCGGTCAAAATGCTACATGTTGCAAGCCACGTGGTTCGGGTAGTCAGCTGCCGCAGCAGTACCCTCTAGGTTTCACTCCAAGTGAAGCTGTAAGCTTCACCGCCTATAATATGGCTATGTTCCTCATTTCGACAGAAAGTGATATTAGCCACCTTAGTCGATCTTCCTTCTGTTCAGTTCTTGTCCGTGGTTTAGCGGGAGCGGCCAGGTATGGATGACGGCGGAAGTAGTTCTGATGGCAACAAGTCATAATGAAATGGTTGAAAATGTGTTCAGAGTCAGAACAGTCGGATGAAACTGTACCAGAAAATTTGCCAAAAATCGAAAGGAGCTTGAATATCGGGTTCAAGATCATTTAAACGGACCTGAAAGCCAATGCAAACCAGGACAAGAGTGAGTCAAGGTCAATTTACGAAGGTTGCGTATATCAGCCCTGCCGCTGGAGTTTCGAAGTTTCCTCAATAATTTCTGACCATCTCCACTGGAAAGTTGTTTTGTGAAATGTGTCACCTTATAGTGATGCCAAAAACGCATAACGCCGTAATGCTTCCGAGAGCGACATTGCTGCAGTAAGCCAGCAGAAGGTGAAAGTTAAGATCCATCAATCGACTTGATCCGTCTCATGGGGGCAGTACCAGGAGAGGGATAGTGAAGAGATAGACGAAACAAGCCTGACCAAACCGCTTACAAGGTTGCTGCAGTTGATGCTTACAATAATGTTGATCATCTGGCATGGTGGAAAGATCAAGATGACGCTAACCTCATCAATTGGAAGAAGGCTGGTGAAGATTGAGCTCACCATCTCACGGCACCCTCATCTGCAGCTCCTGAATGAGTATTCTTCTCCTGGAGTCGGCAATGTCATACCGCCGACAATGTACATTGGAAGGTCACATCGAAGTAACGCTAATGCTGCAGTACAATCGTGAGAAACTAAACTAAGTGGGGAGTTGTGAGCTTACAACTGAGGTCCATACTGCACAATGAGAGGCAGTACACAATAGGCCCTGGCGGAGAATGCTCGAAAAGGTGGCAGATTCTGCTCGAAAAGCAGTGAAATTGGCAGAACCATACAAACCTTATGGCGTGCAATTCCTCGAATTCTGCTCCATTTCTTTATCCACATACCAAACATGCATGAAACCTACCAGAAAAAGTACCGAATTCTGCCAATTTTTCTGCCGGCATTATCCGCCAAGGCCTAGTACACAATGTGTCAATAGTCTTGAATGAGCCCACGTGTCATACTGTTTCAAGTTCACCCCCAGCCATACAAGTAAGGTTGGAGATTTGGGGGGTGTCAGCCGTTGACCAGCGGTTGCAATCTTTCAAAAAATTCTTATGAGTCTCTCTCCCCTCTCCCAAGGGGAGACCTATCCACACCGTGACTCATGGGCTGGGTGGTCAAGACAGGTGCTTGGGAGTCCTATGATTGCAGGTTCAATTCCTGCTCAATTGCTCATTGAACTACAGTATTAAACTATTGCATAACAAGTAACTACAATGTAGACCTCTCTGTCGTCAAGCCTAAAGAAACAGCGGCTCGCTGACAACCTTCGGAAATACAAAAGTAAAATTTGCAGTTTGCAAGAGACTAAAATAAAGGACGGCTGCGACGAACTAGCTGGTGACTACAGGATGTTCTGCTTACCAACGGCGAACAGGCATTGTGGGCTTGGGTTCGCTATTCACAACAGCCTGTTTGAGCGTATTCATCGGATATGGTCAGTATCAGACCGAGTGGCCGCGAAGCAAATCAATTTCAGTGTCCAAGAGAAGTACTTTATCTCTCGTCAATGTGTATGTGCCGGCAGATGATGTGCGCGTGCGACAACGAGCCGACGGTCTGATTTCACCAGTGTCCCAGCATAGGATCGGGCGTCTGTGAAAATCTGCTTCTGGTTGCTGCTACACAAGATGAAATCTATTAAATTTTGATTGTGTATGAATAGAGAAACCGCCGTTTGGGTTGTGCCTCCAACCTGTCCAGGTTGTCAGATGCCTAGCTGGATGTTGAAAGGCAGTGTTACATGCAAAGAGACAAAACGACTCGCAGAAATCCGCTAGCATGCATAGCTCCGCTGTAGTTACGACGTCCACGACCATACCGTCTGGTGCACGAGCCGCCCGAGTCATCCCTCTGGCCGAGTTTGGCATTGAAGTCGCCAGCCACGAGAACGAGCGAACTGGACCTTACTGAACCCAGGCAATCTCCGAGCGCTGCGTAGAACTCGTCGAGATGGGCACATAACAACAACAAAAAAAGAACCGCGAAAGCTCAGAAGTTTCAGGTTCATAGATTCAGCGAGCACACCTGCCGGCAAAACTTCCAGTCCCAACTCACCCATCGGATCGCCAACGGCGCAGTAGACACATCCACACCGGAAGCACACTGGACATCGATCTCATCTTTCATCCAGCAAACGGCAAAGGGTACCATTGGACTGGCGCAGCCCCCAAAGAAGCAACAGCGTTTCATGGATGATCAGCTACATTCCTGGTCGGAAGAGAAAAAACGGTTGCGACTGCTGATAACTGCAAGTAACCGTTAGGGATCCACAACAAGTGGCTGATCTGAAGCATCGGCGGAACACCCACTCACACCGAATCCGGCTGCGACCAAAGGAACTAGCATCGAATGAGCTGGACGCTCGGGCGAGGGAAGAAGAAGCAAATAAGGATACAGCACAGATGTTTCATGCAGTCCATCTACTCCAGCGACAAAAACAACAGCCTATCACTGTGCATAAGACAAGTAGACAAGTAATACAGCCAGTCTCAGTAGCCATCCAAATCACCGACCACTTTTCTAAGCTGTACACGCCAGAGCCTGGTGCACTGTTGCTGCGGCGGCCGGGCCTTGCCGACCAGGATTGCGCTATTCAGTACCGCCGGTTTGAGCGGCCCATTTCTGAGGCAGAGGTGACACAGGCAGCTGGAAAGTTGAATAATAGCAGGTCAAGTGGCCCAGGTAACATGCCAGGGTAGCTGCTAAAGTACTCACCTGCCCTCGTCTACTCCTATATCACCCAGGTCCTCAACTCTGCCGTCGAGACAGGCCTACCCCTGAACAGCATCGGTAGTGGGTCGCTTATTCCGTTACCACCTGGCAAATCAAGGGGATCAGTCGCTCACCTACGGCCTGTGGTTTTACTCATAGCGCTCAGGAAGATTCTATCATTGATTGTGCTGCGGAGGATCAACAAGGACGTCAACAACTTCGTTGCACACACACAGAGTGGTTTCCGCCCCAGCAGAAGCACCACGGACGTTGTGTGGTCATACCGATGGTTGGCGGCTTGATGCCAACGCTATCGCAGTGCGCTGGATATCCCAGGCATTGATATGTCAAAAGCGCTTGACTGTATAAGCAGGCCACGGCTCATCTCGGTGCTGGGATCGTTCTTGCAGCCGCGGATGAATTCCGAATGATGATCAGTTACTTCCTCCAGGACACCGTACTGCGGGTTGTACTCCCATCCGCTAAGGGCCCGTCATTCCCCACTCTCCGCGGCACACCCCAAGGTGACTCGTTGTCTCCTGTTCTTTTCATTGAGTACCTTGAGGGTGCGCTGCATGATGTTCGGCCTCTTCTTCTACCACGTCCCCCTGCCGATATCTCCCTGGGATTACCAACTGAAACTGCCTACGCCGACGATGTGCATTTCGTGACTACTGATGGTGAGAGACTGAGGACCCTCCTTCCAACCATATCCAACACTGAAGCTCCTCGAATGGGATTTGAAAGTGAATGAGACAAAGACAGAGCACACGCACATCGAACGGCACACTGATCGCATCGAGGAGGAGTGGCGAACCACCAAGAAACTCGGGTCCCTATTTACAGGTGATGCCGAGGATATGCTACAACGACAACAACTGGCAACTGTTGCCTTTGGTAAACTCTGGACGCTGTGGATCCGTAGGTCGCTAGTTTCGGAGGATCTCCACATCCGGCTTTATAATGCCTTTGTGCTCCCTGTACTCTGCCACAATTGTGCAACATGGGCACCAACGAAACAGCAACAGAGCCGTATTGAGGCATTCCACCGAAAACAGCTGCGGGCGCTAATCGGCATTGTGTTCCCGAATCGGGTCAGGAGCGAGAGGCTCTATGAGCGTACCGGCGCGGTTCCTCTCGGTATTATCATCTTGAGAGCTAGGTGGAGGCTCTTTGGGCACGTCCTCCGGCTCCCGGCTGACTCCCCACCATCACTGGCCATGGGAGCGTACTTCGCAGAGCCTCGTCCAGCGGGCTGGAGGGGACGACCAAGACACACACTACCAACGCTACTACAAGATGATGCCAAGCGGATTGGACTCTCCTTGTCAAGCAAAGTCGATCTGGAGGCGTTCCGTGCCCTTGCTGCTGACCGGATCGGTTGGGTGGGCATCTGTGCCCGAGTGGTGTCGGCACCCTAGTTTTTTGTCTTCTTTTACATTTCTTCTTTTTTCTGAAACTGTTGTGGTCTTTTGTATCTATTCGAAGTGGCTTATGCGAACACTTTTGGCTGGTTTGCATGATTTGCGTGCCCATTAATGCAGCTGGAGGCCATGCTGATGTCTACGCGAACAAGCACATAATAATAAATAGACCTCTCTACATACATGTACGTTGTACTTCTTTCTTCTTTATCAGCACCGTAGTACTACAGTCCATTCACTGGAAACTGGCACCCTAACTTTTTGGTGTCTATGTCACATAGTTGTAGATATCGTGAAAACAACAGTACATCCTGCATTGTGTGACCCGTGCCTCCTTGCCACATTTGAGGCCAGAAAAGTCCAAGAACAGGGAAATATAAATTCAGCCAGGTTTTACAAAATTAGGACAGGTATGCCATGGCAAAATGTATGGAGAAGCAGATCCAAAACCCTGATTTTTGAGATTTAAAGTGGGTTTTTGATCCTCAATTCGGCCCAAATCCGACTTTCAAAAGCCAGCGGGCCAGTTTCCGATGAATGGACTGTAGTGGCGTCACCATGTACCAGTAGTCTGAACAAGGGAGCCTAGCATCCCGGGCCATCTGCCGGGCATATCTCGTGCAGCCCGGTACCGTATACCGTACCATCTCGGTCGAAAAACTCGGTCAAGCAAGTCCAGGCCTCACTATGTACTACACATACCATCAAGAGTACATAATCAAGAGTACATAATGTACTCTTGATACCGGGGCTGGGAGTCGTAAAATACCGGTATTTACGACTCCCTGGTTGATACCATCAAGAGTAGATAAACTTGTTACTTGATACCATGCATAGGAGCCGTACTCCGTGACCATGGTGACGATGGCATGGCTTCGCTGCAAGCTAAGCTTTGCATTAGTCCGAGCTAGCGTGATGTGCCTTCGCGGGGCAAGATCATCATCCGCACACCGTGTCACCAGGGCCTAGGGACCCCGCGTCTCAGGCCTAGTGGTAGCCGAGGCACGTGTTTCCTTGCAGGACTGTTGAACTAAAGTCAGACATGTACTACTACTAGTACATTTTTGTCTAGAGGTCTAGTCATGTACTTGTCATGATTCTTTTCTATTTTATTCTTTTTACCAGGCGTGGGCCGGCCATCCCCTGGATTATCAAAATGGGTGCCTTATTATTTTCTTTTTTCTTTCTTTTTCTGTTTATTCTTTTTACCAGGCGTGGGCCATCCCCTGGTCTATCAAAATGGGTGCCTTATTATTTTTCTGAGTGCAATAAAAAAAAAAAAAAAAAAAAAAAAAAATGCATACTGCGTACCGGTATGTGGGGATCGGGAAGGGTATGTGTAGCCTGTACTCAGAGAGAGTCAGAGCCTTTACGGCTCCGTGTAGCTACGTAGGGCTCCCTGCACTGCCTGCCTGCGCCTGGCCTGGCCTGGTAGGTCTAGAAAAAAATGGAGCAGATCGACCTGCGCTAGAGCTACATATGTAGAGCTGTTGTCAATGCCGATTTGAAAACATAAAACAGGAGTAGCGTTGTGTGTTCAACTACGGTAATTACTTTCAAAATACATTATTATCAATTTTGGTTTGGGCATTCATCAGTTTGAGGAGTTGTGCATGTGGAAAATTCTTTTCGCCCTCGGAGTTTCGCAGGCCATACTTTGAGAGACGGAATTCGGTATGCTGTTCTCTCTCTAGAACAGCCATGGCCCAAAGTGGACGTGCCATCGCCCAACCTCGCCAAAAACACAACATTTCCTACGTTATTCGTGACGAAGTAGAACCTGATCACCGAGGTGGCGTGAATTGCCTCCGCTACGACCATCACAAGAAGCGGCTATACACAGGTGGAAGGGATGCCATCATTCGCGGGTGGGACCTGTCTTCCGTTCAGGTACTGCTCGCTTGTTTATTTTTGACGTTCCCCTATGGAAATTCAGTGAATTTTATATTCTCGGGAGCATTTGAAAACAACCCAAGTTGCGTCATGTAGACAATGACCTTATTGCCAGATTTAATATTTTCTCAATTAAATTTCTAAGATCAAAATTGGCTGCTTTGCGCTTGGATTCTAACTCTCATTCATTTTAACGTTTTGCGTATGTTCGTGCCTGTCGCACCCGACAACCGCAAGCCAAACGCTGTAAGAAAGTTGCACCACATCACTCAAAGGTCGCCTTCCTTCAACAGCATTATGGCCTGCCTGCCTTGTTCATCGCGCCTATCCATACAGCATCCACGGCCGCCGATGTTCTTATTGAAAGCAGCGGCTCACTGCAGCTATACCCTGCAGCTATACCGTAAAACCTGGTGTAAACGTCCACCCCAAGGTGCAAGCAAAAGCAGTCGTTAAAGCCAGGTGGTCTTTAGAAACAAGGTTCCATACATTCGCGGCATATCGGATTGTGCACATACTTCCATGACTGTACTCATATTGACAGGTGTGGAGCATAGAACACTTTTGTGCTGGCAAAGCACACATTGAGTTTCAGACTTCACTCAGGTGTATGCAGTACACCCTGCTCCGTCACTTGTCACTTCTGTTGACTGCATGCCGTAGCTTCTGACCCACTCTAGCCCTGTTGCAGTCAGGCCTGCCAGCCAGGATTGCACCTTTGGCTAGTTTTGGTCGCTGTATGTAGGGCAGATATGGCTCTTGGTACACTAAAATCCGGTCGCGCAACGCAGGTGGTCGCTGTTCCCGGTGCAGTTTCTATGCAGAACTGCCAGTGCATGGAAAAAACAGTTGTTGAGAACAGGTGGTCGCTAATACCATAGGTAGCTGAGTCCAGGTTTTACTGTATTATAACGCACTGTAAAGAAAGCGCCCAAAGTGCAGCTTTCGGAGGCAAAATTTCGTTTCCGAAACCTTGGTTATTCGTCCGAATCTCATCGGGTGGAAGTGCAGCTCACTTTGTTGCATGGTTTCGTTAGACTGCTCGCTCCGACTGGCGTCCTGCTGGTCTAGAGACAGTATGTAAAATGACCTGCTCTGATCTGTGTGCTTGTTGAATGCTTGAGCAGAAAAAGAATGCGGTGCAAATGGAACACCACACGGACTGGGTCAACGATCTCGTCGTTATCGACAACGGAAATTTAGGTACACTTTCTGTTCAGCTGGGGCCGGCACGCACGATTCTTGTTTGCATCTTTGCCACTCATTTCGTTCTTTCGTTCGTGTAAGCCTCGGCATGTTGTATGCTGTGCTGTATATGTGTGTAATCAAGAGTAGATAAACAAGAGTGTGCAACTCCGGATCTCTCCTGCACAATCTGCAGATACCCCCGCCCACGGCGGAATTTTTTGTTGACGTCACCTTTTTCAGAAGAACGCGCATTTCGCCGCAGAGCAGTGTGAGAGCACGTGCTGGGCACCGACCTTGTAGTGTAAAGCCGGCCAAGAGCACGAGGGAACACTTTCCGAAAGACTCGCAGCTCGTGCGTCGTCGAAAAGATTACGTCAACAAAAAATTCCGCCGTGGGCCTACCCATCCGCGAGTTGCACACTCTTGTTTATCTACTCTTGGTGTAATGGATATCCGTCCTGTTGTGTGTAGCATAGCGTGAAGCATTGGTTGTGGGCGTTGGCTGACTGGTGTGGCTGTTGAAGCTATTCTTGTCTCTCCCGCTGCAGGACTCTACAATCATGTTGCAATGGGGTTTATGCATAAAACATGGCCGCCACCTTCCCGAGGGGCAACTTGCCCCATATTTGGCAGGTACAGCCAGTTGTGGTACATGTGTGGGTATGATCGTACACAGTCTATGACCTTTGATGCAGGATTGATTGGTATCGCAGTGTGCACCGTTTTAGTGGACCTGCCCCTCAAGATCAAATGGCAGGAGTATTATGCGTAAACCCCATTCATGTGCACTCGTATCTCTCGTATCCGGCCGATCGGATACTGCCCAAAAGTTTGAATTGTCTGTAACTCAGAATCACATACGTTTCAATGCGGAAGGGCCAGAGATCTGGCATATAACGTCACTATTTCCACTCAAACTCGCCCACAAGATGCCCGGTAGACCGAGGTGCCTGTAACTTCGAGGTCCGGATGAGAGTGATATGAGTGCACTAACAAAGGCGGTGTATAGGAGTGCAGGGTGTTTGCCTTCGCTGATTGCCACAGCATGCTGGACTGCATTTTTTTTGTTCTGTTCCGTACAGTAATGTCAGGCTCTTCGGACACCGCACTGAAGATCTTCAGCACCCAGTGTGGAACATGCCGGGTGTCTCTTAAGCCCCATCTTGACTACGTGCGTGCGCTGGCGTACGCCGAAGAGGCCAACATAGCCATATCAGTTGGCCTCGATTCGCCCGTCTACTTCTGGGACATTGGCACACTGACGAACATCTCAAAGATCGCTAAATTTGATTGTAAGCGGCTTTTGACAATTTTACTTTTGTTCAGGGTATGTTGTGTGACGTAACCCATGGTGATAAGACAATTACCAACTGAAGTCTCTCTATAACTCTTGTGCCGGCTTTGCTTCTTCTCTTTTTATTGCACACAATACAATATTATTGTCCCCTGCACCTTGATCCTTGAGAGTGGTAGCGTTCCTGCTTGTGCGGAAAACTCAGCATGACCGAGTTTCACTCGAGCCGTGAATTTATTCTTATTTATTGTGTCCCGAAAAACCCTACACACGCCATTCTCAAAGCAAGTGGTCTCTTCGCTGCACATTACTTATTTCTCAATCAAATTTTCGTCCAGGAGCCATCATCAGGAATGTGTAGTGAAGTCGGAAGTGGCTGCAGTGAGTTAAGAAAATATATATTGTGTCTCCCCGAAATTTAAAAGAGACAGGCTTGGCTTGAGGATTTGCATGGGCTCGCTTTAAATATTTTTTTAATCTACGTTGCATTGCAACTTTTGTAGCGTGCTATTTCAAAGACGAATGTGTTTTGTGCATGTGTTCTTCAGACAGTAAGCTGGTCGGTCACAAGAAATCTGTGTACAGTGTGGCGTGCAATCCTGATCGCTCGGTTGTCGTCAGCGGCGGCACTGAGAATGTAAGTGACCGAACATGCCAGCAGCATGCGTTCATGGCTTCATGCCTGCTTACACAGCTGTGCACTTGTGTATGCCTTGTCCGTATCGGGTGTAGATGGTCTGAAGGGTTTGCACGCCAGAGGCTTTAATACCTGGCGAATACATGCATGCATGGGGGGCCTGGCATCTATCTTCTCCTTTTGTTCTCTCTTTTCCTCTCTCTCTCCTTTCTCTCTCTCTCTCTCACTCCGTGTGTACCTCTTGGTGTGGGTGTGTTTTTGTCTGTCTGTCTGCGGGGGGGGGGGGGGGGGGGGGGGGAGAGGGATATGCATGCATGCATGTGTGTGGAGTCTTGAGTTGGTATCAGCTGTGCATTTCTATGTTTTTTTTGTAGATTATTCGAGTCTGGGATGGCCGGTCCATGAGCAAGGTTTGCAAGCTACGAGGTCATCAAGACAATATTCGTGCACTTCTTGTCAGCGATGATGGAACACAGGTACGAACAGGTCTGTTGGCAAGCAAGCTACCGTTTGCTGATTTTTCTGAAGCCATGCATGCTTGGATGTTACTCGGGTGTTACTAGGATGTTTAGCCTCGTTTGGACTTGCTGAAGTGTGCTGATCTGTGTCAGCTCCATACACACAGGCATCCTACAGGTACCTTGCCAAGACAAGCGGTAGCTTGCCACCAACTCGTGTTCTTTGCACGTGTTTTTGTGTGTGTTTCTAATCAAGCCGAGTTAGCCACTGCCCGAAGAGTGCTCAGAGCTTTCCACACGGTGTGTGTGTGTTTGCGTGGACCTTACCAAGACAAGCAGTAGCTTGCTGCCAACTCGTGTTCCTTGCACGTGTGTGTGTGTGTTTTGTGTGTTTGAAATCAAGTCGGGTTAGCCAATGCCCGAAGAGCACTCAATGCCCGTACTAGGCAGAGCTTTCCACACAGTGTTTGTTGTGCGTGTATGTTTGCGCGCGTACGTGCTCGGGCATGCTTGCGTTCTTGGTGTCGTACGTGCAGTGCTTGTCCGGCAGCTCTGACGGCACGGTTCGCCTTTGGTCGCTTGGCCAGCAGCGCTGCCTTGCCACCGTGCGTTGTCACGAGAGTGGCGTGTGGACGATGCTAACTCGACCGGACAACTTCCTGCACGTGTACAGCGGTGGCAGAGACGGCAATGTCTTCCTGACCGACTTGAGAACGCCGGACGCTTCCGAGTACATTCTTCACGAGAAGGCACCGATAACGAAGGTACTGAACTACTGTATAATACCGTCCCCCCCCCCCCCCCCCACACACACACACACTCTTTCTCTTGCTGCGTTGCTCCCGGTGCTTACCCGTTCGCTTTGTGTGTGTGTGTGTGTGTCCATGTGTGTGTATATGTGTATGTGTATGCGCGCTTGCGTTCATGTGTGTGTGTGTGTGTGTGTGTGTGTGTGTGTGTGTGCGCGCTTGCGTTCATGTGTGTGTGTGTGTGTGCTTGCGCATGCATACGTGTGTGTGTTTTTGTTTGTTCGTGTATCTGTGAGTGCAAATCCAGTGGATTTGCAGGTTTGCGTGCTTCTTTTGCGACGGCCGTATATATATGGTGTGCGTGCATGCATAATTATTATTATTATCATTTTGCTGAGGTGTAACAGTGTGTGCACGTTCGTGGATGTCTTCCACTCTGCGGTGCATCCTGGTGACTTGCTGTGTGCTTGTGTGTTCGTCTTCTCAGATTGAAATGGATGCTGATCAACGGCTATGGGTGGCTACCAGTGAGTCTTCCGTCAACCTATGGGTGAGTCAACAACACGAATGCCAGAAGCTTGAGAATGAAGATAGCCGGAATGGCTAGGATGAAGGTTCCCCAATGCTTGAATATCTTGCCGAAAATGTCTTGCATGCCTGCATGATTGACCTTCCCTGGGCTTGTTACGTGTTACCGGGGGGGGGAGATGATAAAGGTTCCCCAATTCTTGGAATATCTTGCCGAAAAGGCATGGCTGCACTATTGACCTTCCCTTGTTTGTGACGTGTTGCCGGGGGGGGGGGGGGGGGGGGCAACAACTGCCTGTTTGGGTCACCCATCTAAACAGAAAGCAGCAAACCAAAAATGTGCTTCTCTTGGTGATATTTTGTTTATCTTACAGGACCCGTCATCTAATGCTGACATGACTGAGCCGGTAACGAGCACGACTACAAGCAGCAGTACTAGTAATGGCCTGGCTTCAGGCACTACCAGCAACGGCCTGGCTTCTCCTGGCGAACTGCCTCTGCTCAAGCGCCCGGGATTTTCAATCACAGGTAGGTGACGACTGTTGGGTGCGCATCTGCCTGGGTATGCAGCCACACCAGGCTAGCCGTTTTCCACTCCGTTGAGATCTTGTTACAATCCTTATGCACTGTCAGTCTCCCATCAAGGGATTTGTAGTTTTAGACTACTACAAACAACGCACCCCAGTGTGGTGAGAGTGCTCATATAGCGCGCGGGAGTGGCGGGGTGGCGGAGTGTAGTGCATAAGATAACAGCGGAGCAAGCCTAGTTTGTTGGTGTAACACTGAGCTTCATGCTTCAGTGTAATCACCAGGCAACATTCTAGATGGTGTTGATCCTGGTGGCGGTGTACGTTCAAGAACAGTGGTAGGGTGCTTTGTGCTAGCAATGGGAGTGTTGAGGAGTGAGTGGTCCTGGATGTTGTGCTAAGCTTTGGATCGTATAGTGGCAGGATCAACACCATCCACCATGTTGCGCTGTGATTACATTATGAGCATGGAACTAAGAGTTGTAACGAACTAACCTGGGTCCACTGCTGCGCTGCGTATTTTCAGAGTATGTTTCTAACAGCCCAGAGCTAAGCCTGTCACCGTACGACGTAGGGTCAGTAGTCGACATGAAGTCATCACCTTCTCCTGTTGTTGCGAAAGTAGCAGCGCTTCATGTCGCCCCATTGTGCCAGCAAAGTCCTGGCGCCTCTCTGCTTCTTCTTACCCAGGGGTGATAGAAGTTGCAGGCCTACTCTTAGTGGTTTTCTCCCAATAGTTCCACTTTGACTTACTCTTGCCGTAGCGTTCCAGTCTTCCTTTTGCTCATTCCAAGATGTACTTTCCCTGCTGGGTTGTATGGATATTCGCTGCGAAAACTGCTGCTTCTTCTTCAGGCAGGCTTGGCTCGATTTGTGTTTGGTTTTGGCGAATGCTTATTGTAATTCTGAACAACTGGCCGCACCCTCGTATTCCAACAGGTGTCTCCTTGTTCTTGTCCCTATGTGCTTATTGTCAGTTGGTCTGTTTTCTCAGAGAGCTCGTTACAATTGGGTTTGTGCGCTATGCCTGTTGTGTTTGTATGTGTGTCTGTGTGTGTGTGTGTGTGTGTGTGTGTGTGTGCGTGCAGGTGCTCCGGCTCTACTCAAGACGCAACAGCTGGTCGACCGGCGGCGAGTCCTGACCCAGGACACCGACGGTTCAGTGGACATGTGGGATGTGTTCCAGGTACGTTGTTGTTCAATTGAGATTGGGTCATGCAAGCACTGTGTTACGCCCGAGCACGGCGAGGCTGAGCCGAGAAACAGGCCATCATTTCACCATCAAGGTCCTACTCTATGGCGGCTCTGTTTGGTCTTACTTTCTTCTGTGTTCTTGTACCAGTTCTCTTCCTCACTCTGGTCGTTTTTGTTTTGGATGTGTTGCTTTTCGTTGACAGGGCAAGAAAATAAAATCCCTTGGCAAGGTGAATTATGATGAGGCGGTCGACGCTGAGCAAGGAACGGAGAAGGTTTACGTGCCAAACTGGTGCACGATCAACTGCAGCACTGGTGTAAGTCACCGGGTTTCTGCTCTGCTTCCTCTGCGCCTGTTCTGACTGCCTGCCAACTGTTTGGAGTTGTCTGTATTT
>NC_088644.1:34770650-34825650 GCF_964019385.1 Sycon ciliatum
GATTATAAAGCCAGTCTCAGCTATAAAGCCATGGGCTTCAAAAATGAAATGACATTTGAAGCATGTTTTGTAAAAATGAAGGAATAAGTACTATACTAACAAACTTACAGCCCAGCAGGAATGGTGAACAAGTGGATTTAGATTGAAATTTCTGTGTGGACTTTGACTTTTATCGCATGGCGTAGTGCAAATATAAGTCCATGGCTTTAAAGGCGCTGGCGCACGGTATGTGAATCTTGTCCGCATGTTAAACAATGTGAAAAAGTGGGTTTAGGAAAGGGGTCGAAAACCGCATCTGGGGTTCAAGATTGGCACTTTAAAGTTAGGACTGTATACTGTGTATAGTCAATAACCCACAGCACCTAGTACCAAATTTTGGTCAGGATCTGACAGAACGTGATTTTGGAGCAAAAGTGTCCCGAACTACCTTGCAGCAATGTAGACTTCGTAAAATCTGGCTTGGTCAATGAAACACAGCATTCCACTGGCTAAACTTGGATATAAGTTGTGAGGTACTAATGCAGATACAGTGAATAGTGGTCAAACCAAGCGAAATTTAATGCTAGATCAAAGTATTGTAGTTTATGGGAGATGAAGCACGGCACCGAAAGACGAACCAGACCTACTCAGGAGAAGAGCAACTGCTGTGATCTTCCTCACTGCAATGGAGTCCATCATTGTCTTCTATTCCATCTTGAGTACTCTCCCTTTCAGAGTCCTCTCTGACTGTGGTTGGAGCCACCTCAACAGGAGTCTGCAAGTCATATACAGCTTGCAGTAGGTCGGTAACCCCCTTAAAAATCGAACTGCTAGCTTCACTGCCGGCCTTGAGCTGAAGAAGCTCTCCTGTCTTCAACAGTGCGCTGGTAGAGGCAGATATTTGGACAGCCGCTGATGTTATCTCACCAGCCAAACTCTGAAGCCTCGTTTGTTGAGACTTCGAGCAACCAGTCTCCATGTTGATGCCATGATGCTCACAACATGCCTTGAGACAGCAACGCAAACATTCGACGAACGGTATCTCCCTTTTCGTTGGCGCTTCTCGGATCCACCCTCAGATTTTTGTACGGCCGGATGCCTTACGGCCACCACTTCGGTGCAGCTTCCGGCACTCCCCATCGTAGCTGGTGTCGACCAAGAGATATCCGTACATAGTTGGGCAGCCAGCTCTTGAGCATTCTCTCGCTCATGTCCTCCAGTTTTTTGGGGCAGCGGTTCAAAGACTGGAAACTTTAACAGTCCTGCAACATCCCCAGGGTGTATCGAAGTATGAAGTGCCATTAGGCTGGGGCCAAGGGATCCTGCCGTTAGCACTTTGCCATTCATCCTTGCCATTGCGCTGCTGTGGTGGCCTAGGTGGCTCAATGCATCAACTTTACGAACGGCTGCTTTCCAGAGTTGCTTTACCTTGGCTGCCGTAGCCCTTTTTGAAAGGATGGCCATTTCCTTCGCGATGGTGACGATTTCCGAGGTAAACTGGAGCAGTACTTCGTGGGAGGAGTGTAGCGAGGGTGAGAAACCGTCGCAACGACTTGGTCATGTTTTTTATATTTTTATAATAGTCGCAACCACTACTTCGTTTATAATAGTAGATCAAAGTATTCTAGTTTATGCGAGATGAAGCGCGGCACCGAAAGACGAAACAGACGTATTCAGGAGAAGAGCAACTGCTGTGATCTTCCTCACTGGAATGGAGTCCATCATTTTCTTCTATTCCACCTTGAGTACTCTCCCTTTCAGAGTCCTCTCCCACTGTGGTTGGAGCCACCTCGACAGAGTCTGCAAGTCAAATGCAACTTGCAGTAGGTCGGCGACCCCCTTAAAAATCGAACTGCTGGCTTCACTGCCGGCCTTGAGCTGAAGAAACTCTCCTGACTTCAATAGTGCGCTGGTGGAGGCAAATATCTGGACAGCCGCTGACGTTATCTCACCAGCCAAACTCTGAAGCCTCGTTTGTTGAGACTTCGAGCAACCAGTCTCCATGTTGATGCCATGATGCTCACAACATGCCTTGAGACAGCGACGCAAACATTCGACGAACGGTATTTCCCTTTTCGTTGGCGCTTCTCGGATCCACCCTCCGATTTTTTGTACGGCCGGATGCCTTACGGCCACCACTTCGGTGCAGCTTCCGGCACTCCCCATCGTAGCTGGTGTCGACCAAGAGATATCCGTACATAGTTGGGCAGCCAGCTCTTGAGCATTCTCTCGCTTATGTCCTCCAGTTTTTGGGGCAGCGGTTCAAAGACTGGAAACTTTAACAGTCCTGCAACATCCTCAGGGTGTATCGAAGTATGAAGTGCCATTAGGCTGGGGCCAAGGGATCCTGCCGTTAGCACTTTGCCATTCATCCTTGCCATTGCGTTGCTGTGGTGGCCTAGCTGGCTCAATGCATCAACTTTACGAACGGCTGCTTTCCAGAGTCGCTTTACCTTGGCTGCCGTAGCCCTTTTTGAAAGGATGCCCATTTCCTTCGCGATGGTGACGATTTCCGAGGTAAACTGGAGCAGTACTTCGTGGGAGGAGTGTAGCGAGGGTGAGAAACCGTCGCAACGACTTGGTCATGTTTTTTTATATTTTTATAATAGTAGATCAAAGTATTCTAGTTTATGCGAGATGAAGCGCGGCACCGAAAGACGAAACAGACGTATCCAGGAGAAGAGCAACTGCTGTGATCTTCCTCACTGGAATGGAGTCCATCATTTTCTTCTATTCCACCTTGAGTACTCTCCCTTTCAGAGTCCTCTCCCACTGTGGTTGGAGCCACCTCGACAGAGTCTGCAAGTCAAATGCAACTTGCAGTAGGTCGGCGACCCCCTTAAAAATCGAACTGCTGGCTTCACTGCCGGCCTTGAGCTGAAGAAGCTCTCCTGACTTCAATAGTGCGCTGGTGGAGGCAAATATCTGGACAGCCGCTGACGTTATCTCACCAGCCAAACTCTGAAGCCTCGTTTGTTGAGACTTCGAGCAACCAGTCTCCATGTTGATGCCATGATGCTCACAACATGCCTTCGCCATTCATCCTTGCCATTGCGCCGCTCTGGTGGCCTAGCTGGCTCAAGGCATCAACTTTGCGAACGGCAGCTTTCCAGAGTCGCTTTACCTTGGCTGCCGTAGCCCTTTTTGAAAGGATAGCCATTTCCTCCGCAATGGTGACAATTTCCGAGGTAAACTGGAGGAGTGTAGCGAGGGTGAAAAACCGTCGCAATGACTTGGTCGTGTTTAAAAAAAAATTATAACAGTAGATCAAAGTATTCTAGTTTATGGTAGATGAAGCGCGGCACCGAAAGACGAAACAGACCTATTCAGGAGAAGAGCAACTGCTGTGATCTTCCTCACTGGAATGGGGTCCATCATTGTCTTCTATTCCATCTTGAGTACTCTCCTTTTCAGAGTCCTCTTTCACTGTGGTTGAAGCCACCTCAACAGGAGTCTGCAAGTCAGATGCAGCTTGCAGTACGTCGGTGATCCCCTTAAAAATCGAACTGCTAGCTTCACTGCCGGTCTTGAGCTGAAGAAGCTCTCCTGACTTCAACAGTGCGCTGGTAGAGGTAGATATTTGGACAGCCGCTGACGTTATCTCACCAGCCAAACTCTGAAGCCTCGTTTGAGACTTCGAGCAACCAGTCTCCATGTTGATGCCATGATGCTCACAACATGCCATGAGACAGTGACGCAAACATTCGACGAACGGTATCTCCCTTTTCGTTGGCGCTTCTCGGATCCACCCTCAGATTTTTGTACGGCAGGGTGGCTTACGGCCACCACTTCGGTGCAGCTTCCGGCACTCCCCATCGTGGCTGGTGTCGACCAAGAGATATCCGTACATAGTTGGACAGCCAGCTCTTGAGCATTCTCTCGCTCCTGTCCTCCAATTGTTGGGAGCAGCGGTTCAAAGACGGGACACTTTAACGGTCCTGCAACATCCTCAGGGTGTATAGAAGAACGGAGTGTCATTAGGCTGGGGCCAAGGGATCCTGCCGTAAGCACTTTGCCATTCATCCTTGCCATTGCGCCGCTGTGGTGGCCTAGCTGGCTCAACGCATAAACTTACTTTGCGAATGGCTGCTTTCCAGAGTCGCTTTACCTTGGCTGCCGTAGCCCTTTTTGAAAGGATAGCCATTTCCTTCGCGATGGTAACGATTTCCGAGGTAAACTCTAGCCCCAACCCAACGTTTGTAGTCTGTCTCCATAAAGCGCAGGTTACAGTACTCGCATTACGAATCTGCACGTCAGGCAAAGTACTCGGGCAAAAAACGGCGGGAAGCGGCAGCAAAGACAGCTAAAGGCCTAGGAAGAAGAAGCTTGTTTGCCTCGCGTCATCCGTTCTGAAATTCGGAGTCTGTAAGTCAGCCTAAGTCCTCAGGCAAAGCAACTTTTTGTGCAGGATCAGTTCTTGTGGCACCACAGACACCAGGAAAAAAAATTAATACCCCTTCCCGACATAGCGCCAAGAGATATTTGATTTAGGTCTGCAGTTTCAAGACCAAACAGAGCTTGGTGCCAGTGGAGATTGTGAGCAATGTTGAGTCCATTGGAACGCTGATAATGCGTACCCTCATCGGATACAGGCAACTGAACCGAATACCAGTACCGTATTTTCCGGAGTATCCGCCGCAACCCCATTTTTTTGTCACGAAATACAGACATCTACCCTATTTATCACCGTTAATTTGATCATCGGAAAACATATACAAGCCTCACCCCCCCCCCCCCCCTTGGGGTACCATTGAGTGTTCGAAGTGCGGCTTATACTCCGGAAAATACGGTATAAAACAATATTAAGAGGATGAAAAAAGTGTTTTTTTATTCTCAACCATGCAATATCCATGGGTACCTAGTTGTGTCCATGGTAACCCCCCCCCCCCCCCCTTTGGGGTACCATTGAGTGTTCAAAGTGCGGCTTATACTCCGAAAAATACGGTGTAAAACAATATTAAGAGGATGAAAAAAGTGTTTTTTTATTCTCAACCATGCAATATCCATGGTTACCTAGTTGTGTCCATGGTAACCATAGACCATCAACTGGTGGCTACCCATATTACAAGAGAGACATTTGGAAAGGGCATTGTCATCATTTGGCTTGGTGATGATAACACATGGTAGGAGACAAGCCTACTCGTATTATGCACCAAATAAGCCTATTCTACAGGTATATCAAAAAGGCGAGTTTCTGTACATTTACGAATATTCTTATTCCACATGAACGAAGGATATTCTCTTTCCAGTCTACATATTTCGAATCTTCCTTTCAGCCCTTGTCTTTGTACGTGCGTGCTCTGCTTTGTAACTTGTCTCTTGGATACAGCGTGCCCTGCCCCGTTGGGTGAAGATCACATTCTTTTTGGAGCCGTTCAAGAACACTGTGCTAAGGCCGCTGAAAAAGTATGTTTCACTCTGTGTGTCATGAATGCACCTCCCCCTCCTCTCTTTCTCCTCCTCCAACAACAACAACAACAACTAGCTATCGTGAGAATAAAGATTTGAAACAACAACAACAACAACAACAACAACAACAACAACAACAACAACAACAACAGCAACAGCAACAACACAGAGAGAGAGAGAGAGAGAGAGAGAGAGAGAGAGAGAGAGAGAGAGAGAGAGAGAGAGAGAGAGAGAGAGAGAGAGAGAGAGAGAGAGAGAGAGAGAGAGAGAGAGAGAGAGAGAGAGAGAGAGAGAGAGAGAGAGAGAGAGAGAGAGTGTGTGGTACATGGTGTGTGTGTGTGTGTGTGTGTGTGTGTGTGTGTGTGTACGTGCGTGCGTGTATACGTGCATGCGTGCGTGCGTGTGTACGTGCGTGCACCCCCCCCCCCCCCCCCCCCCCACACACACACTCTCTCTCTGTTCTGTTCTGTTAGTGAGTCTGACCAAAATTCTATCAACATTATACAAGCAGGCCTGCAATTGTTTGTGTTTCCAAGTTCCAGCTTCTAGAGTAGAACGAAGTGTACTGTGTATAGTTTGTACCCGGTCAAACTTGCTCAAGGAAGCCTTTGGGTCATAGATCTAAGCTGTGCCTTGTGGCAGGTTTGTTTCCTTATCAGAGGGGTCCCCTTGACAAATTTTGCTGAAGCTTGTTGTTCTCAACTTCTCATTCTGCTGTAGACTAGCAGTGACTAGTACTAGTATATCATTGCAAAGTACATGTACAGTCAACTTCGCTTATAACGACACTCGGCGGGGCATCAAAAAGGTGTCCTTATTCGCGAAGTGTCGTTATACCCGAAGTCTCATTATATGTATCACAGTGGGATGGGACTTTGCTCTAGGCATGAAAATTCTGTCGTTATTCGCGAATTGTCGTTATATCCGCAGTCGTTATTAGCGAAGTTGACTGTATGCCCATACAGTGCGCCCTCGCCTTGTTCACGCTGTCATCCTGAAAACATAGTATAACATTGTAGATAAATAGGTAAGCGGCAGCTTTCGGCTCCTTTTAGTTGTCAGTATCTACCACTTGGAGTCATATTGCTGGTGTGATGAGGTCGGCCAGAGAGCGCATGTGCTGGAGGTGGAATTGCTTTACCAGTATAACATCGATGTTCTGTGTCCTTGCACTGTTCATGTTCATGCAGAGATAGACTGTCAGCACACGATGTGCTAGAAGTGCAGAAAGTCTTGGATCACCTTCACATGTGTTTGTTTACTGCTGACGAGGCCCTCATGCAGCGGCACGTCAAGGCAGCATCGTGGAAGGAAGCTGCACCTTCCGACGTCCTCGAGCTTGTGCTGAATGGCCAGGTGCGTTAACATGTGTTTGACTGTGACCTGACCTTGTGTGTGTGTGTGTGTGTGTGTGTGTGTGTGTGTGTGTGTGTGTGTGTGTGTGTGTGTGTGTGTGTGTGTGTGTGTGTGTGCGTGCGTGTGTGTGTGTGTGTGTGTGTGTGTGTGCGTGCGTGCGTGTGTGTGCGTGCGTGTGTGTGTGCGTGTGCATGCGTGTGTGCGTGTACATCTTTCTTCTCTTTCTCAGACTCATCCTGACTTCTCTATCATTCTCCTGGGTGGTTACCAACATCCAGTGCATGCCGGAGTATGTGGTGTGATGTGTGTGCGGGAAAAAAGGCCCAAAAATAGGGATTCGCTGGCCAAAAAAGCCACTTAACCCTCATGCCACACAAGAGAGACGAGCCTGTGGGGTGTCGCAAGCGTTTATTCCAGCATGAATAATCATGAGCCTATGATCGGTAATCAAGTATGACGTACATGTACTCAGTATGAGGTCATGATTATAAATGATGTACACATATCACGCATCAGAGAGGCAAGGACAGCAGAAGCGACCCGCGGGGTCCTGCGCCGTCGGAACGGCTACGTGTACTACTAGGTTGCTATGGCAGCGGAACACTAAATCTTAGTACACATGAATAGTTCAATGGTGCCGATGTGCGTGCACTATGCGGCGCCCATTGGCAGCACCCGTGCCTCCTGCCTTTTAAATGGTGCGGGAGGGTGGGAAACAATTTCTGCGGCGGGCAGGCACAACAAACAACTGGTGAATGTCTTTACTTGTTCCTGCCTTGCGAGGGTGGCCTTGGGTGAGCTTGCACCCAAGGCGGATAGGTGGCTCGGGGCCTGCGGGGTGTCGGCCCCCCCTTTCTCCCAAAAAGAAAAAGGGGGGGGGGGTTCTAAGGGGCCGGATAAGCCCTTTAAAGGGGAAGTTAAGGCAAAAATTAAAATTTCACCAGTTGTAGTCTTCGGGGTGCTGAGTCGAATGGTCGTGGTCCGAGGAAGCTGAGACGCTCCCTTCCTACTTGAATCCCAATCGAACTCGCGCACTTCCACCGAAACTGGGTGACTGCGCCCTACTAGATGGGGATTTGTATGCAAAATGTCACTAAAAGCGCCATTTCGTTCTTATAAAAGCACGGATGACCGCGATTGGCCCATATGTTGTAGTCTTTTGGACGCTGAGTCGACTGGTTTTGGTCCGAAAAGGCTGCGATGCGGCGTTCCTCCTTTATTCCCAATCGAACATGGTTGAAGAAGCGGTCACGTGCTCCTGCGTACACCAGTCACCTGGTCACCGTGCCTGCAGGGTACAACTTACTAGCCTGTTTGACCTTTTTTGGGTGCAGTCCTGTCACTCGAGTTGAACTCGAGTTGAACCTTGGTGTGAAAGTTGTCACCTGCTGGCGTGGTGACCAGGTGATTTGGGCACCCAAGAGCACGTGACCGCTTGTTCAACCATGTTCGATTGGGAATAAAGGAGGAACGCTGCATCGCAGCCTTTTCGGACCAAAACCAGTCGACTCAGCGTCCAAAAGACTACAACATATGGGCCAATCGCGGTCATCCGTGCTTTTATAAGAACGAAATGGCGCTTTTAGTGACATTTTGCATACAAATCCCCATCTAGTAGGGCGCAGTCACCCAGTTTCGGTGGAAGTGCGCGAGTTCGATTGGGATTCAAGTAGGAAGGGAGCGTCTCAGCTTCCTCGGACCAAGACCATTCGACTCAGCACCCCGAAGACTACAACTGGTGAAATTTTAATTTTTGCCTTAACTTCCCCTTTAAGCACACAGAGTGGTAAGATAGACCAAGAAGGGTTCGCCCCGGCGAGGGCATGGATAATCATTGACAGCGGAAATTGTAGGTGGGTTAGTAGGGTAGGGGGAACAAAACAACAAGAAAAGGAGCAGAGATGCGAGATGCTGGGCTGGGGGACTACGGACGTACGGCGAGCCCGCGCAGTGGTAGCTGGGATTGCTGGGAGCTTGAATTGGCGGCTGGAGCGCCTGGCCAGCTGCAGACGGATGCGACTATCTGTTGTCGGATTGGGCACTGGCGAGTGACGATGGGGCAGTCTCCGCGTTGGGAACCAGACGGTGGAAGCGCTGGAACTGGGCCCGGGAGAGTGCGTCTGCGATGCTGTTGTCGACGCCGGCGATGTGACGGACGAGCAGGCAGAAGTTGTGGCGAGCGGCGAGTTGCATGGTGCTGCGTATCAGTGCCATGACCCCGGCGTGTCGGCATGTGCCGGACTCCCAGGCAGTGCACACTGCTGAATTATCGCAGTGCAGGAGGATCTTCTTCTGTGCCCAGTGGGGGCCCCAGAGTTGGCAGGCAATGGCGATGGGCCACATCTCTCTCCACATTATGGACTTGTACGGTGGGGCCTGCTGCGCCGCTGACCATGTGCCCGCGAACCAACGACCCTGGTAAAAGCCGCCGAAACCGCTGCCAGACGCGTCGGTGAACTATTCCAGGTCCGGGGACTTTGACCATACGGGGTCGCGTAGGAGGGCCTTTCCGTTCCATAGTGGGAGGAAATCCTGCCACCATTTGATGTCGGCGAGAGCCTCGCTGGTGAGGCGGACGGCCGCGGCAGGGCTGGTGACCGAGTAACACAGGTCGATGAGGCGGCGAGTGAACGTACGACCGGCTGGCACGACCTTGGCGGCGAACGCCAGGTGGCCAACGAGGGACTGGAGTTCGTGTTCTGACGCTGATGACCGGGTGGCCCAGGCTGCTAGGAGTTGCCGCAATGTACGGAGCTTCTCGGCTGGGAGCCGCAGCTCCCCTGCCGCTGAATCAATGTCGATGCCAAGCACTGTGAGGCAGGTGGCGGGGCCAACAACTTTGTCCGGGCCGTCTGCTGTTGGGTCACCCAGTTTTGCGAAGACCTGCAGAATAGTGGCTTTGTGGGTCGCGGCCGCCGAGGACGTGACAGACTCGGCTGCTGGAGACACTGAGATGAAGTCATCCAAATAGTGCTCCAGTGCAGGGATACTATAGTTATTACGGAGGATCCATTCTAGGGCGGTAGCCAGGCAGTTAATTAAACAGACTGGGAGCGGAGCGTAGGCCAAATGGCAGGACAGTGTCGAAATAGTAGTTGCCCTTCCATAACATGCCGAGGAGCGGCCAGTCGTCAGGGTGCACGGGGCAGAGTCGGAAAGCGTGCTTCAGGTCCACCTTTGACAGGAGGACTCCGGGGCCCGTCCTGCGCACGTGGTCTGCTATCGTGTCAATCGTAATTAGGGAGAAGCGGTAGGCCTGCTTGTCAATGAACGAATTGACGCTGTTCCCATCGGGGGCGGACAGGTGCATGATGAGCCGGTGGCCGCCCGACTTCTTGGGGACCACACCTACGCCAGAGGTGCGCAGATGGACGAATGGCGGCGCGTTGAAGGGGCCAGCGGTGTGGCCGCGACTGCATTCCGTGGCCAGGTACTGGTCGACGACCTCGGGGTGTGCTGCCGCTGAAGACAAGTTCGGGCTGCGTACGGACACATCACGGGGTCCGGTGAACCCAATACGACAGCCGGCACGTAAATTGCTAATTAGAGAATGAACAAATGCAGGATTAGGGTGCGCCAGCAATTCAGTGTGTAATGCATCAATATTGATAGGGGTGTTGGGGTGTAATGCAGCAATGTTCATAGGGGTGTTAGGGGGTGGGTGAATGCAAGAAAGTGGTGCCGGGGCTGATTGCTGTTCGCTCTTATTTCTTGGCTGGACAGGCTGACACGGCGTGCGAGCCGGAGCAGAAGAGGCAGGCGTGTCGAAAGCGACATGGGCCGCTGCAGGCGCCGTGATTGTAGCGGCGGCAGATTTCAGTTGATTTAGTGCTTGCACTCTCTTTCGCCTGCTTGCCGCGAAAGGCCGAGGTGCACGCTCCGGCCAAGTGCCCCACCTTCTTGCAAATGCTGCAATTGGGGAGGGCCTGTCCCGTGAAACACGTCGCGAAAAGCTCCGTGTCGAGCTCCGCCAGGGATCGGCTTGGGTCCTTTGACAGGGCCTGGCGTGCCCGCGTGTCATAGTCCACGGCTGCCGAGAAGCGGTACTTCCCGGCTGCCTGTACCATGCGTATTTGGTGCTGCATCAGTGCAGCGGCGCAGCGAGGTTGATCGCGGATGGCGATCAGGCTAGAAATGGACCATGCCTCGGTCCACGTGGCAAGGTTCTCAATTTTCCCTTTCGGTGCGCTTGTCACCGAAAGTGCCCCTTCCTCGTCTATGCGGAACCTCTTAGGGGCTGGCTCCTCGGTAGAAATAGATTTGGGCGTGAGCAGTATTGCCAGATCTATATACTCGATTCGTCTGATCCGATCGACTGTCTCCAACGAGACGTGCGAAATGCAGGAGGGGTAACCCATGTTCGTATGGTGCATTAATTGATCAGCACACATACCGTCTTCTTGGTGCTCCGTGACGTTCTCCGGTGCGTTGCCGCTGAGGGCTGCTGCCACGCTGGCTGCCACGATCTGCTGGATAGACTCCATTTGTGCCTGCGAGAAAGCCATGGTGGGTGTAAAGACTATCGCTGAGAGCGGAAGCTTAGAAGAAGACAATTTCAAACAATTTCTGCGGCGGGCAGGCACAACAAACAACTGGTGAATGTCTTTACTTGTTCCTGCCTTGCGAGGGTGGCCTTGGGTGAGCTTGCACCCAAGGCGGATAGGTGGCTTATACGGCATGCCGTATGCGCGTCGCGGTTGCAAATGCTTGCGTGGGGCCCCACGCGGGAGCCTGGCAGTGCGTACGACTTTAGCAGAGCTCGTATGAGACTTAGCCGGTTTTGGCGTGTCCGCGGACGGCATCTCCATGCGGGAGATGCGGCTCTGTGACATGTAGGTTAACTACGGTTTGCGTAACGCAAACCAACATTTCATAGCTGTGTGGTGTAGACCAGGCTGAATAGTGGCGGTAAATTCTTCAGCCTTGCAAGCTGTTGAATGGTGCAATCCCAGCACAAGTTGCTATGGCTTCTGCTGTAGCATCGCTATCATCGCCTCTGGCGATAGGCGTTAAAATAATGAGCAATGGTCAAATGGTGTGTGTGGTGTGCATGGGGAAGTGTAATTGCGTGCACATACTGAACTGTATATCTGCATGGTGCTATTGTTTTTTTGTTTCCCATGCGTGTGCATGCGCAGGTGTTGGATCCCAAGATGGACTTGCGCACGGTCCGTCACTTCTTCTGGAAGAGTGGTGCTGAAATGAAGATGAAGTATCGCTTGGTAGAAGAGCGACCTGCACCAGGCGCTGATAGTGCCACATCGTCATCCTAGTCTGCGTGTCCTGCTCTTCAGCAGTACACCCACTGCCGTGCTGCTGTAAGATATGCTCACTGCTTGTTTTGTGTTCATGGAGCTGGACCGTATTTGTGACAGACCTGCAGGAAGTGGGGTGTTGCCTGTCAGTGTCATGTGCTACGCTATCCCGCCCACTGCTGTGCTGCAAGATGCTCACTGCTCGTTTTGGGTGCGTGGAGTTGGCCTGTCTTTGCGACAGACCTGCAGGAAGATGGTGTTGCATGTCAGTGTCATGTGCTACGCTATCCCGCCCACTGCTCGTTTTGGGTGCGTGGAGTTGGCCTATCTTTGTAACATGTGCTAGGCTATCGGCAGCACGTCGGGCCTGTGCATTCGCGTGTTCTGGTGGCAATCAAGCAATGGACGTGTGTGCAAGAAAACCGTGTAATATACTGGACTATATCCTCCGCTGGCAATGCTCTGCTCTATTATGTTCTGTACTAACGCGCTGCTCTCCTTGTCTGTACATAATAATTCTGCATGTGTCCATACGATATGCGCGGTGTGTGGTTTTTGCCTATTTACTTGATTACTCAGATCCTCTCCTCCTGCAGCATAGATCTTATTGCTCATTGCACCCTGTGTACATACTTAAAATACAATTTACTTTGCTGCTGGTAGTGTACAGTCTTTTTATTCTTTTTTGTTTTGTTTTAATATGTACACGACTCGTCAGTTGACTGAAACATTAAATTTTAGTTCATAAAAAATACAGAATACAGCATCATGAAATCATGATCATCACCAATAATCATCAACGATAAAAAAAAAACTAGACAAATTGAGCCCTACACTGCCAGATAATATGTGGCAGGTCTAGAAATATGTACACTAGTTTCAATGTGCAGTATTTACAACCAACAAACAACCAAGTCAAGTGTACAAGTTTGTCAAGATCGCAAGACCAGCCTGGATCGTTTTAGTGTGATGATCATTGTGATCTGTTTGGTTCTCACGTTGCTGATGGCAGAAGACGGCGCAAGGTCACGCAACGTGGAGCAGAGCAGAGGTACCGTGTAGTTGTGTTGTCTTTCCATGACGTCATCAGTGTGCTATACAGCTGTGCTGTTGTCTTTCCATGATGTCATCAGTGTGCTATACAGCTGTGCCTCTCTCGAGGTTCTGCTTGATCTCGGCAGTGTACTTGCCATAGAAGCGCTCGGCCTTCTTGTTGAAGCGCATGTTACGCTCGTTGATGTAGTTGATGTCGGCTTCGTCGTGGAATGCACGCCGGCGGCTGAACTTCTCACGCTTCTCGATCTGCTTGTCCAGGTCAGCAACCATGCGATCAACGCCCTCCTTGCTAACCTTATCCTGGTCTCGATCCGGCAGTGCGTCCGCATCAGGGTACATAGCATCTCCCCTGCAAGAGCAGAGCACACATGATCGCACACGTAAATAATTCTAGCAAAGCAGCATAAGCTTGTCACCAGCAAGACTTGGTTGAACCAGGACTCTCTGCTATAGACTATACAATAAGAGCATACAGTAGTGTTAGACCATGAGAAACGAACAAGCTAGGATTTCATCAAGAACAGTAGACCAATAACATGTGGTGACTGAACAGCACATCGATTGTGGCGTACATGGCAAATCCACAAGTACGCCGCAGTTCCAGTACTGGGACTGCAAACCGAGCAAAGTCATGTAGTCCTCACTACTACACTAGCAAGTAAGTAACAAATCCAGCAGTGTACATGTACATGCGCACGTGAAAAGCTTCTGATGGGGATGCACCCTACCCAGTCGATCCACACACACACCACACACGCAGTACAGCACACACCACACACACACACACACACACACCTCAGACCTGCCCATCGCGGAAGCGATGATAGCGAACAGCTATGTTAGACATAGCAACTTGTGCTGGGATTACACCATTCAACAGCTTGCAAGGCTGATGAATTGACCGCCACTAACTTTAGCCTGGTATCCACCACACAGCTGATTGAAGTGGCTTTTTCTGGCCAGTGAATCATTTTTCATTTTTTTTAACACACACGCCACACCACATACTCCGCCGGGTATACACTGGCTGTTGGTAACCACCCAGGAGAATGAAAGAAGAGCTAGGAGAATGAGAAAGAGAAGAAAGACGTGTGCGACCATAATCGTCGGGAACTGAAACCGCAACCTCTCGATTGGAAATCGACTGCACATACCACTGCACCATATGGGACACACACACACACACACACACACACACACACACACACACACACACACACACACACACACACACACCTCAGACATGCCCATCGCGGAAGCGATGATAGCGAACAGCTATGTTAGGCATAGCAACTTGTGCTGGGATTACACCATTCAACAGCTTGCAAGGCTGATGAATTGACCGCCACTATTTTTAGCCTGGTATCCACCACACAGCTGTTTGAAGTGACTTTTTCTGGCCAGTGAATCCCTATTTTTCATTTTTCCATTTTTTTCTACACACACACACCACACCACATACTCCGGCATACATGGCTGTTGGTAACCACCCAGAAGAATGAAAGAAAAGTCAGGAAGAGTCTGAGAAAGAGAAGAAAGACGTGTGTGACCATAATCGTCGGGAATCGAACCCGCAACCTATCGATTGGAAATCGCTGCACATACCACTGCACCATATGGGACACACACACACACACACCACACACACACACACACCACACACACACACACACACACACACACACACACACACACACACACCACACACACACACCACACGCACACACACGCACGCACACCATCAGCACAACTTACAACTTCTCCTTGGCAGCTTTATAACCATCCAGGTCAGGTTGCATCTGCTTAGTCAGGCGCTGGTATTGACGAATAGTAGCATCCTCATATGCTGCACAAACACAAGCAGAAGAACGAGCAAGATAGTCCATGCATTGCACCAACCATTCCTATCCACAAGTGCTTGTACAATCATAGAACAAGCAGCGTGAAGCGTACAGAATTCAATTTGTATCACAAGTGATCTTCGTATCACATGTGATGAAGCTGCTGCACGCGCTGGCAATAAGCCCATTGCGCAATGACGTAATTTATTTGTACCATGAACACCCCACACAGCCACCTGGGCATGGTCGTCTGGGGTGTTGAACAGTGCATTGCAGATCCCAGTGTACTCACATGCATTACTCATACCTTCCATATTTGGCAATGCGCAATGGGCTTATTCCGAAACGGCCTTTTGTGACACTAATTCTCAATCAGTACATGACGATACTGATACGAAGCACAACAAGAGCACTAAATGCCGGTAGTGACTTTGGCGATGATTTTATAAGAAAGTTGGTTGGTTGCTCTCCGCACTGGAGCTCGCTCCGCTGACCTTACTTGACTGACTCACGGCTGCCATCCAGATCACATGAGAAATCCATTGAACCCTTGACTCGGCAAACCTGCAAGAAAGCACCGCTCCCTGCTCAATACACAGTGTTTCACAAAAAACCTCACCCCTCATCAGCTGAGCTTGATTAGACAAATGATTGTTCATGCCTGAAGAGCACCACAAAAAAGCTTTCCAGGCCAAACCATCGCCACTAGGCTGGTGAGTATACAAACCGACAGAGGCACTCCGTTTCCCGCGTGACAAACACCTCCTCAACACCTGATAGTGGTGTGAATCAGTGTCGCTAATGGATAAACAGGCGTTCAGGGCCCTCGGTCATGCGCAACACTGTCACCTCCACACCAGCTAGTCGGAAGCCCGCCCTGAGTACAACAGTACGAGATAGCGGTAGCAACTCCAGTTTGCTTGGAGGTGACAGCGTTGTGATGACCGAGAGTCCTCAACGCCTGTTCTACCTATCCATTAATGACTAGTGGTAAAACGAATATACCGAATGTTCGAATATTCGTTCGGTTTGACACATGCGAACGAATATTTCTCATGGCGAATATTCGTTAACCCGGTATGCAGAATCAACTTCAAACTTTCGTAACTTCGTGAATACTTGACCGAATCGCTTCATTGAAAGGTCTATCGGCATTAGCAAACTCTCAGCTGTTGTTTAGAAGCCACCCGAATGCAATCCGAGGTCCTGGAAGGGAGGTATGGCGCTCGAACGAAATCACGTCTCAAGCTCAAGCTGTTTTTTGAGCCTGTGAAAGGCACTTCAGCTGGGGATTTTTGTGAAAAATGACCTAGAAATGATGGAGAAATATATGCCTTCGTTCGTCATGCCTAATAATAATGACAATATCCAATAAAATGACTGAGAGGAGGGCATGTGATGTCATCCGTGTTAACGAAAGAATATTCGTTCGTTCGTTCATTAAGCCAAAGAATATTCGGCTACTGGGTTTTGATATTCGTTTCACCACTATTAATGACACTCACTTTTACTACGCCGCTATCTAGCATTCAGAAGATGTTTGTCGCGCTGGAAAAGAAGTGTCTCTGTAAGTTTGATCCCTGACGATGTTTTCCGCCTGGAAAGCACTATGGAAGCGATGGTCTTCACGCCCAAGTTTTCTCAGCCTGCACAAGCTCAACCGATGAGGGGTGAATTCCAGGAACACTGTGTATTGAGCAGGAAGTGGTGCTTTCTTGCAGGTTTGCCAAGGCTAAAGCTGTGTTCACAACTGGCGCGTGTACGCGTGAAACCACGCGCTTGTGCGTATTTTTGCTGGCTTTTGGGGTGCCATGCGTACGGAAACGCGCCGAAATGGAACTTCCGACATGTTGGAATTTTCAGCGCGTATCAGGCGCGTATCAGCGTACATGCCAGTCACTTTGACTGGCGGGGTCAAAAAATTAGTACTCGAAGGTGTTGCACGCGCTAAATACGACTCGGATTGCTGTTTTTTGTAAAAGGCTGAGCGCGCGTTTGGAGGCGCATGAACCGCAAGCGTACCGCGTCCACGCGCCAGTTGTGAACACAGCAGTTCGATGGACTTCTCGTGTGATCTGGATGGCAGTTGTGAGTCAGTCGAGTGTCCAGCTATCGGGGAAAGCGCAACTTTCTGTTAGGCACAACAATGTCAATTTACAGATTGGCTGGCAGTGGCGTAATGATGAAACATGCACTGAAAACGATGGCGTTAGTTACGCTAAACTTGAGAGCACTGTGGCTACTACAAGGAAGCTGGACATCAAATAGCACTAGCTACATCACCTCCTTTGTCTACATCGCCAAGACGATCACCTACAAGGCTACATTATAGGCAGGCTCTAGCACAGTTAAAGGTGTCATTTGGTGCGCATTTGTGCATGAGAAACAGACATAGTAATTCCACAGTGATCTATCGTTATCATACTACCCTACGAGAATTACCCAAATCTGACACCCAAAGAAAACTGCTTGCAAAAGTCCATGACCAAGACTCATGAGCAATACCTATGGCACGTTGTCTTCAATACTTGCTTACATTATACCACGCTCCATGTTTGTACTCCTGCACTCACGTCCCGCTTCACTCCTACCGACACACCCGTTTCTCCTTGATCCATTTTGAGTCCCGGTGCGATATCTGACTTTCATGTGCACGACCTTTAGTTCCTTCCGCCGAAACTTCATGTCTCAGAGGACACGGAAAAGGTGGTTTTCTAGATATTCCGAAGTGCATGGGTGATGCGGCATTACATAAAATGAAGGCAGCATACTGCACAGCTGGCCATAGTGTAGGGACCACACAGGCATCACCTTAGTCATGGACTCTTACTACCAGCAAAACCTGTCAAGGAGACCTCTCTGATAAGGCGACCTCTCTGATAAGGCCACCTCTCTGATAAGGCCACAACCAGTCTCAGAGGACCACTGCGAATGGGACAGAGGGGTGTTGCTTCTAGTTAAATGACCCTGGATAAGACCACCTGAACATAGAGACCACATTTGGAAGGTCCCTTGAGCGGTCGGCATGATAATTTCAAGATACTGTATAGCAGGAAAATTTCGTACGGGAATATTTTCGGACAAAGCCGATTTTCGACCTTTCGTACAGATTTTATTTTCGTACAGTGCTGCATGCTAAATGCACGTGTTCGCATACAGTACGCGCGTGCCAATGTACATCATGATTGTATAGTGTACATAATTTCACATAAACAAATATTAGTTACGGAATTAATTTTAGTACAAAAGAGGCCGTGTACGAAATCGTCCGAAAATAAATTCCGCCTGAAAATAATAATTCCCTGTTATACAGTACTAGCACACCAGTGGAGAGCAAGACTTACTTGAAAATCCAGGATCTGGGTTCTTCTTCTTTCGCTTCCGTTCGATACGCACTACCTCGTCCGCACCACAATCCAGCATCTTCAGTCGGTCGTAATCTTCGCCGGCTTCCTCGGCTTCCTTGCGAGCAGCCTCATCTTCGACCTCCCACTCCACACGGCGACGCTTGGCCTGGTAGTTGGCGGGTAGCTTCTGTATACGTTCCTCCTCTTTGGACGCTTCAAGGTTCATTTTACGCGCCTCATTCTAACGCACACACATACAGTCATAGAAATCAAAGAAGAAGAAAAAGGTGAAAATCCGAGCAATTCTACATGTGTGTGCCCGCTTCGCAATGATCGTTTTTAGAATCCCAAATGCATCCAGCAAAGCCGCACTGTATGAGGATAGTTCACAAGGTTTCGTCCCATCGGCCTACATTCTTGTTTTTCCTGGCAACAGCCCCTACAGCCAGCACAGGGCATGATTACAGTCACCAATATGTATCATACATATTGCATGTGTGTGAAGGGTGGAACTGTGCCCGCGCCGAGACTGGTTGAATCGAATCAGTGTGCCCATTCCAGCGATGAACGCACAAGGTGAGGTGCGGTATGTGTGAATGCACGTGTGCGCGCATGCACACACACACGTGCACACCACCACCACGTGCCCCCCCCCCCCCCCCACACACACAATGCACACAGACATGCCTGCACGTGCACACACACACACACACAAATGGTGCACATGCACACCACTGTCGTATGCAAAGAACCGCGTCAGCAAGCTACGTTGGTAGGGTGGACTGCTAGAAAGGATTAGATACAAGATTTTTTAACCGTTTGCGACGCTGAGCAACAGGCCAACACTATTTCCCCACACAGCTTGCAGAAGTGACTCCTTGTGGACACATACTACCTAGTTTTACACACGCACACATACAGTTGCACACATACAGTTGCACACGTACAGTTGCACACGTACAGTTGCACACGTACGGCTTCGGCTAGTTTGCTTTCGCTAGAGATTACATTTCGCTATTTTCGCGATCACACGTTCGCGAATTTAAATCGTCGCGAACTGCTTCGTGCATTATCGTGGACCATACACGATCCAACTGAAGAAATTAAAATCGCAAAAGTTTCTCAACGTGAACCAGTGCAATTCTCGATAACGCAAAATTTGCACGCAGCAAAAGTTTCTCGCTATGCAGTAGCTAGCTTAGGTAGCACTCAAGTAGTATGTCATGCAGGCGTATTCACATCAACAGCTTTACAGGTACAGCTGCAATGCCCAAAACAGACTTTTCTAGTCACTGTGAGTATGACACATACACAAGCAGGGACTTGAATCTGCACTAGCATGCTCGGAATGTTCATACATGTACTGATATGGGGCCCAGTACTGTACACACTTACACTCCGAGATTTACTACGAACAGCACACTGATACCCACGTACACACAGGATAAGGACATGTGTCCGTTTATGTTGCTGATCATTCCATATCGAAGACCGGGCTAGGCTATTTCCAACAGGGCCCAGTTTTCGCCGAAAAGTGTATAATTCTCAACCAAGATATGCTTGAAATTGTGTAACGTCCAGGACTGAACAATAGAACGAAACTGCTGTCTAAAGCAAACTATACTGTCGCGTACAAGACCGGGGAGAAACATTGGTGCATAGAATGCTACGCAAGAACCACCCGATTCCAACAAAGTTGACGTTCGAATGGAAGAACAAAGAGCAATTCATTCTCACCCGTTTCAGGTTCAAAGCACGAAACCGTTCCATACGCTCCTTCTTCTTATCCATGGCATCACTAGAAGAGGCCTCTGCAGTGGCCATTATGAACAGCAGCGCTTTGCCAGAAAGAGAGCTGTGAACAAGTCTTCGCCACTATCACCAGATCACTGGTTTGTTGAAGGTACTGCAGAAGACTGGAAGGTAGACTCAAATCAAAATTATTGAAGTACATTTTCAAGAAGAAGGTCATGACGTCAGTGCACTGCAAAAAATGTGCTACACAGGAAGTAGTAATAATTTATTAATTTTTACAATGGGAATGACTGTCTGTTGCTCGGACGACATTCACCCTAAAAACAGTAGATCTACAATTTTTCTGTTGCACCGACTTTCAACCCGGGCTGAACTCGACCCGGGCTGAACTCGACCCGGGCTGAACTCGACCCGGTTTGAAAATTCTCATGTAAACACAGCCCTACTCCCTGGGCGTAGATTTGGGGGTATACGTACAGTTGCGCTCGGTGAAATCCGGCCCGAAGTGCAAAGCCTGCGCCGCGAAGCCAGCTCCCATTACATCACTGGCGATTTGTGTGTATGAACTCAACTGTACGCACCTCGTGTAAAAGTTCGGAGTGCACGTGTTGCATGCTAAAAACAGTTCAAATTTCTTTCATTCACTTCACTCAAGAACAGCAGGATCTTCTCGATAGCGGAGTACCCAACATCCTGTTTCAACCTCCCTGCTCGCCGGACATGAATCCAATCGAGAATGTGTGGGCTCTTCTCAAGAAGAGAATAAGGTAAAGGTATAGTTTAGGGTCCCAAATTATTTTAGTGGGTCAGCATGCTCTACAGAGTCCCAGGCATGCACATTACACATAGGCCTTGGCCACAACTGACATCGAATACGATGTGGATGGACAACCACTGCACTGGTGTATGCAAAATCACCTTACGATGCGAACGAAGACGGCGCAAAGGACCATGAAAATTGCCTGAGTTTGAAGCTCGGTGATGCCGTGCGTGTCTCGAACACCTCCATGGGCAAGGGAAGGTGGTGGGTAGAAGTCAAAATATTCGTCGTTCTGCCAGGAGGCTTCCTCCGCGCCGCGCAGGTCATCCTGAGTGCCAAGGAATGATGATGGAACGTAGCCAGACTCGCCATCGACTTCTACCCACCACCATCCCTTGCCCATGGAGGTGTTCAAGACACGCACGGCATCACCGAGCTTCAAACTCAGGCGATTTTCATGGTCCTTTGCGCCGTCTTCGTTCGCATCGTAAGGTGATTTAGCATACACCAGTGGTTGTCCATCCACATCGTATTCGATGTCAGTTGTGGCCAAGGCCTATGTGTGCATGCCTGGGACTCTGTAGAGCATGCTGACCCACTAAAATAATTTGGGACCCTAAACTATACCTTTACCGAGAATAATTCCACATCGCTGCGAGAATGCTGACCAGCTGGTGCAGGCACTGCACCTGGAGTGGGACTCGTTGGGTCCTGACACGGTTTCCCCATACGTGGAGTCAATGTCACGTCGTGTTGAAGCCCTAATCGAAGCTGACGGTGGCCACACAAAATATTGAAGCCCTGCTGTTCTGTGTATGAAATAAACTGCTTCGAAACGATCTCCGTCTTCTTTACTTGTGCTGAACTGAAATGAATGTTACACTTGTCTTTGTTTGGCGCGGTTTTTTACACTTTGGTGTACAGCACATGCACAGTTCATACGGCACACGCGCACACTAGCACTTGTACAACTTTGAGGGCGTCAAGGGCCGCATCAGTACTGGGCGCCAGTTATGCACTTCCGGCCGGATTTCACCGAGCGCAACTAGTGTACATGTGCAATGACTATTTTATGTAGGTAAGGCAAGAGTAAGCTCCCAGCTTGGTGTAGGGGTATACAATCATGTACAATGTACAATGTACATGATTGTATACCCATATTTAATTTTATAACTGTCCTCTCGTGCTTCTTGGCACCTTTATTCGCTTCCTTGTCATTGAGCACCTCTGCACGGTTTGGTCACTGTGAATTAAAATAAAATCAACAACAACAACAATCCACCCGAGTCCGGCTAACAACAGTATTTTGTTTTACTTAAAATTTGTTGCCAGAGAACTTTGCCGAGGACTGGTACATGGTGTGTTACGGGTTAGCTTGAAGTTCTCTGGCAACACATTTTTCCCACCTGATTATTCACCCATGCAGGAGGGCCGCACCGTCACGGCATCAGGTTTACGTATAACTGTTAGTAGGGAGGTTCTGCTCTACGTTTTGGGAACGCGACGCAAAGAATCACGCGAACTTTCTTCGCGTTCCCGTAACGTGAAGAAATGCTGTTCTGCTCTACGTTTCACCTAGAGAAGTCACGTGGAATGTGCACTGGGAATTTCCCCTTCCATATTTGGCAGTTTTCTGCATGCAGTTGATCGATACCCAGCAAATCCGTACGCATTTTCTCTGCGTGTGCCACAACGTAGAGAACCCCATCTCCGCGTAGAAATCTGGAGCCAAAACACGCGAAGCCGTAGACTCTAACCCAGACACCTGCTCTCTACGTGATTTCTCTACGTTTCACGTATAGCAGAACCTCCCTACTGTTGGACAAACTACGCATAATATGTCCCCGTATGTCACGTGATTGTCGCCTTGGATTCGACCAATGACAGATCAAATTTAATTGCACGGGCTGGAAAGCACAGCCCCGCGGCCTGCAAAAGTCTTGAAACTGGATCCACTGCCCGTCGTCAACTGACGACGGGCAGGAAAGGATCCATTGGCTCACGAACTTGGCTTGGGTGCACACGGGAAACACTTTCCACGGCCACTCACACTCGGCCAGTACCGCTGTTCATCCAGCCCTTGCGGCTATGGCGGCGCGGGCTGGATTCCGCGGCACTGCCCTCGTACTCGTGCAGGAACCTGTACTTAGCATTATTTTGATTCCGAAAATGCCTGTCACCATCAGGACTCAAACCAAGGACACTTGCTTATGGCCAGCGATGCTGAGGCTCTACCGCTAAGCTAGGGAGGTCAGGTATCATTATCATAGTATAATATATACTGCATTTTGAAATTGATAGAGATGCTTCATTGATAATACATGTGCATGATGTAGAATCGGAGATGTTCTTCACTGACGTACACCAGAACCAGCATGTCATGATAACAATGTTGGCATCGAGGTGAGGGTGACGGTCAAATGAATGCACAAATTGAACATTCATTAGTCTAAGTGCTGCAAATGGGAAACGTCTGAAGAGAAAGTTGATTGTCACCACCAGGACTCAAGCCAGGGACTCGCTTATCGCCAAAAAATTAATATTGTTTTTGAAAAATTGATAATAGTGGAGCATTGCAGCAGTTTCTTGTACACATGTTATCATCAGGACTCAGGTCTGCAGATGCTATTGTAGCATGGGTACTTACTCACACATAATGGATCATGTGACACAAAATGGATCATGTGACACATATTGATAGTACACCGTAGGCATTCATGGTAACCGGTGCCGGTCTACTTCTCCTCCTTGTGAGTGACTGATGAACACTGACTAACTTACAATCCGTAGTAACCATGTGCCTTGAGCTGTATGTATGTGTGTTACACGTTAGTGCACCGTAATTCCTGAACTGTGAGTAGTGCTACCGTGATAGAGTGCCATGGGTGGAAGATTTTGTGCTGTGGCTGATTGGCGGCCAGTGAAGTAGAGCTTAGAGACTTTCCAGGTAGCTTGGTGCATGCCTCATCGGGCAATGTAAATCACAAGAACCCGGCATATCATCATCGGTTACTTCCGACTTGCTCCGTTTGGAGATTGCCGAGTCCCGTCACATCCGTCTGCCGTGTCATCAAATTCTTCTTCAGCAGATGCTGGGACTGGTTGGCCATTGTCCTGTGTGGATCCTTGAACTTCTACACGCGTCTGCCCCGGACAATCAGTCCCAGGGATATTATGGGCGAGGCGTTTTTGCTCCTGATCCGGCCCGCACTCTTGTCTATTGACGGGTGGCGTCAGCTTTCCATTGACCAGCACCATGTTTGCCATGGGAACGTACTCATTGTCACCATCAGATCGCGACACATCCAGTTTGTCCATCCGTGATGGCGCTGTAGATTGCACGGGCACACGTACACTAACTTCATTTGCTATGTTGATCGAGAAACAGTCAATCGACTCGTAGAAGCAATTTGAATCATTCGGTGCATTTGCCTTCGCCGAGCAGAATACGTCTCGACGGGCAGAACCTCTTGGTACAGGGCTAGTTGTGCTGGGGATTGGTCGTGATGCTGCTGTTTTGGTAGGTTGTTGGTTGCGAGGTGGTGTGCATCCTGATAATGTGTTGACTGTAATACTGGCCATGTCCATGTAAACATTACCGGACTGTTTGCCGTGATCTCCACGGCAGGCACACGTGTCAGGTTTGTTGCCGACGTGTACACACATGCATGCGTCTCGGCCAGTGACAGAATTTCTCTTACTGCACTCGACGGTGGGAGATTTTCCAGGCAGAGCCACTGTATGATTCCACTCAGAGCCACATCCTTGGGGGACTTTGCTGCACTCCAGCCCAACATCAGCAGCGTCAACACCAGCACCACCACCACCGCCACCGCCACCAGCATCACGGTCGTGACTTTCACCCACACAGTGGACCGCCACCGGTGCAGACACTCCGGGCGTTGACACATAGAAATTCTCCGTACTGAACGTTGTGTTCGTCACCGAGGTTACGCTGCAGCGACGCAGCGACGCCGAGGTGCTCACAGAGAGGAAACTGGGCGCGTGCTGTTGGCCATGATCGGTGAGTGGGAGCGACGAACTGGTCGACTCCGAGCTGGAGACTTGCCGTCGACGCACAGTGTTGCCTGCAGTCAATGACGGGACAAAAGAATATCTCATTGACACACAGTAGGATTCAGTGTAGTGTTTGAATCTATCTATATATAGTAGAAGATGTTACCGAGTCAAAACCAATAAGAGCAAAAAGCAGTGTTCCATGAATGTTCTGTCTAAAAAACATTCAGCTGGCACTTCCTCTCAAGCTTAAGTTGCATTATTTTGTGAATCGTAGTAGATGGCCGAACCTCACAACCGTAGCAAGATTTGATACTGAAAATAGTTCGACCATTATATGCATGTACAGTCAAACCTCTTTAGGACGAACACCAAGGGACCGACGAGATTTGTTCCCAATAACGGGAGTTCTTCTTATCCATATCGTATACCCAGTGAATACACCATGATTTATCCAATAGAGTTACAAATACTAGTTGTTCCTAAGCTAAAGTTTGTTTTATCAGTGTTCTTCTCAACGAGGTTTCACTGTATATGCAGGCCTTCTTCAGAATGATGGTGAAATTGGGTGTGTGTGTGGGGGGGGGGGGGGGAAGAGAACACGTGAACCGTGAGAGTAACATTTTCTTTTTTCTAAATGCTGAACCATGTCAAATTTTCGGAACCCTCGCACTATCTTGAAACACATTATATTTGCGGAAGTGATAGTTCCACAACACAATTTAGAAGCTTTGAAGTTACTATTCCATGTTATAACCCTTCCTCTTCTCAATCTATATGTTTATAATTTTGCAGATATATTCCCAGTAAGCCATGAACGGAGACCCCCTCGACTCAGGCCTCGGCCTTTGGGGAATCCATAAATAAAAAAATGAAAAAATAAAAAATGACTCCCTTGCTTCAAATAGTTGTCTCTACACCGTTGGGAGTAGAGAGCCTACCTTCTGATGCTGAGGCTCTTCTCCTTGCACCCAGACAACACCAGTAGCTGCAGCAATGCTTGTGTCGCTTACAATAGCACATGGCACATACACACACAGCAAGCAGTAGCAGTAGTATAGCAGAGCCGACTGCAATCAACAGGCCGTACCAGCGAGCCAGAAACGATGCAGGAGTGGTGGACGGTAGGGTGGTGCAGTTGCATAGATCGCTGGCGTGCGGATAGAGCTCGAAGTCAGTCCTACCGTCACCTTCAGCTGTGCCACGGCGAGCCTGTACTTGTGTGCCAGAGATTGCAATGCCGCTGCTGCTGCTACTCAGACTTGTCTCATTACTAAAATAATGGCTCTTGCTGCTGTTCAAGTCGCTACTGTTGCTGGTTCGAACAGGTGTGGATGACCCAACTACAACAAACGCGGAGCTGTTTGTAACTTTAGCCGCTCGAGTTTGACTTGTGACTGCAGTTGATACCATAGATACTGTTGAAGAAGACGGTGATGTCTGCACTGGAGATCGGTGATCACGAGGTGAGGTTAGTGGCATGTGCGTAGTTGTTTGAATCATGGCACCTGTAAAGCAATCGCAAAACAATGGTAAACAGTTGGTTCAGTTAAAATAGCACGTGGCAACTTTCCAGCAAGGAGTAACCGCTTCATAACAGCTAAAACAATTGCCAGATGAAAACACTGACTCTGATGTTGGCACGAACCCCTGCAGAAATACATATAGTTATTGCCATAATATTCAGTCTCAAGCTGTGTCGACTTTGTTAGGTCTCATCAGCGGAGCTCAGAGCAACTGCATGGTCAGAGCATAATACAATGACATTGTTGATCACTAGGCTTCATAACAGTCGGTTCGGCCGGTCACTCTGAGCTCCTAAATTCGTCGATGCCTTCTTCATTTGGTCCGCCAATTCATAGCAGTAGCAGGTTCCTTTTTCGAGCAGACGAGACCAGACGACCACACGTTGACGAGACCAGACGACCACACTTTCGCGCTGATGTTGCAAGTGTCACGTGGTCCTATCTGGTCGAAAACTGAACATACTACATGTACTCAAAGCTCCGCTGATGAAAGCTAACAAGGTCACGGCGGACTGTTGTTCAGAGTAATGCAACTACACTGTACATTTCCTCTCCAATTATAGCAGAGGACACACAAAACTCAAATTCACGTGATTGCTGAAAGGTGATTTAGGTGCCTTTCAAACTTGTGACATTGCAAACATTTCTCATCGTGAACCAATGTAATTCTTTTATGAGGCAAAAATTGCACGCAGTTAAAATTTCTTGGGCAAAGAACAGCAGAGCATACCAGGAAGAAATATGCACACATGCAAACGTCTACACACACAAATACACACACACACACACACACACACACACACACACATATATATACAAGCACTCACACACACACACACACACACACACACACACACACACACACACACACACACACACACACACACACACACACACACACACACACACACACACACACACACACACACACACACACACACACACACACACACACACACACACACACACACACACACACACAAGCACTCACACACACACACACGCGCGCGCGCGCACAAACACACACGCACGCATGCATGCACACAGAACAATGCATACATACGTGTGGTAGGTGGCCTCGTACGACTGGTAGTTGGTCTGGGTGAAACGTGGATGGAAAACTGGTGAACGACAGTCTGAGTGAAAACTCCCCGAACACTACAACCAGCTGGACACCTAGACCCTTGCCAGTACACCAGAATGGTATACAATCCCTGGTGCTCACTGCTCGATAGGGTAGCTGTACACAATGAGATTAGGAATATGTTCACACCAGTCGCAGCGGGTTGAACGAGCACTTTAAGGGCGCTTTTCTTGTCGCTGGGCAGGTAACGCCCATCTTTGAAGGTCGCTACATTGCTCGAACTGATGCTATGCTGTGCCCCATCCGTAGCCGCTTGCCCAGTGGCTATAGTGGTATTGAAGCAGACCGCCAGGCCCTCGACAGCAGCGTATCGTCGTCTTCCTGTGACACGGATGGTCGACATGTTAAGTGCGGCTTTCAAAGTACCCAGGGGTATATCTGCACATACAAGTAGGTTGTGCAAATACAGTAGTTAAAAAGGCAGCAAAGTGACAAAAGTTTAAGGATGGCAATAAACAGAATCAGCTGAAGTTCCATTTCACGAAACTCGTGAAATGACGCTTCACCTAATTCTGTTTATTCCCGTAGCTATGCAGAAGACGTTACTTCAGTAACGTCTGGCGCTAGCCAGGGTCTACACAGCTTTAATTTGGTGTTTGTTTGTTTGTTTGTGCGTTTGTGTGTTTGTGTCACGCCTGGCGCTATCCCGTATCTGTCCCGTACCGTACCGTACCATCAAACACAGCTGACCACATACAGCTGGCCGCAATATTCAAATAGGGCTTTCAAACGCAAGATCACAACGTGAAGCAACTTGGAAGAATGAGTATGAATGCGAAGTGTATGGGGTAATGCATGTGGGGCGATAGTGCGGGTTCTAATCCCAGGTAATGCCTTAAAAAATAGGAGAATTGAAAAATTTATAACATCCCTTTTCTTTTTTTGCCGTCATCAAGGCGGTAGACGGTGTCGTATTACCCTCGACCGTACCTATCCCGTACCTGTCCCGTACCTACCCCGTACCGTACCGTACATTCAAAGACGGCTGGCCAAAATGCAAATTCAAATAGCGCATTCAAATACAAGATCATAACGTGAAGCAACTTGGAAGAATTAGTATGTATGCGAAGTGTATCGGGGGATGCATGCAGGGCGATAGTGCGGGTTCGAATCCCAGGTTATGTCTCAAACAAAAAGTAGAAACTTATAAGAATTTTTAACATCCGTATGCTTTTTTTGTCTAGGTCATCAAGGCAAAAAAGCATAGCGTAGGGCCCTGAGCTTCCAAGCTCTCTCGTTATTATTATTTATTATTATTATTACGTGCTTGTTCGTGTAGACATCAGCATGGCCTGCAACTGTTTGTTCTGTTTATTGCCATCCCTAAATACAGTAGTCATGATCATGTGCAGCATTACACTATTGTAACCTTGTCATACTAGAAAATTACAGGGCACAAACTCACACTCCGTTCTTGACTACGCGCAGCACTCCAAATGTGTTCCCATTAGGACGTCATCAGGACAGAACAATCATAATTATAATGGTTTTTAATGCCACTTGAAGCACATGAATAGGCTACCATCAGCTCCTTTTCATAATGCTTTTAGCTTGAAATGCTTTGCATGGGAAATAACTGGCTCAATAAAATTGAAACTTCAGGGCAGGGGAAACTCCAGGGCAGTGTGCCGGTTATCAGCTATACATAATATAATGCTTGTCTGATGCCTGATCCATCGGGTATGCACACAGTTTATAAGGTTCTTTTGCACAAAGGTTCTCTGTGTTTGACAAAGAAAGCGACCAAATACTACTGGCCGAAACTAAGCTCATGACTCGGTCATCTTCATATGTAAATCCACTTTTGTTGCCCTCGCACTTGAAACACAGTGGTTCTGAGTACACACCCACAAGTCCAGATAGGCACACACAATGACACATGCACCCACATGCATACTTCAACGAAGTACACACACTGTGACACACACACACACACACACACACACACACACACACACACACACACACACACACACACAGGCACGCACACAATGCATCGTCACAGTACATGGAGCGGACCGTGTTGAGCTCACCTACACGCCGAAAATACGCCATGGACACCGGAACGACGTAGGTCAGATTGACAAGCCCGGTTAGCATAGAGTCATACACCGGAGAGTATAAAGTGCTAGACACTGCGGGTTGCTGAACAGCAAGGCTATTCACGTGTGGCCTCCAGAACCTGGCTTTGATGAATGCTGACACATGATACTGAGGTTTTTGGCAGGACTTCATTTGAAATTTCAGGCATGGATACTTCCACCAACGAACCGGCGTAGTGAAGTTCAGACCCCAGGATATTTGTGAGTGTGCGACTTGGCTGAGACTGAGTGTGTGCATCTGCTTAGGATGCGTGGCGTGCCTTGCCGAATTGGTCGTGGCGTAAACGGCAAAGCATTTGTAGTCGTACGCAAAGCTCTGAACACGGCCATCCTCTTTCCCTGAGCACGACAGATGTGCAGAGGTGGTCTAGGTTTAGACACGGGTACATACATCATAGGTAGCATGTTGTCACTTTATGCTTCAAGGAAAACACTGAGACTGGGTTTCAGAAACTACTGGCTGTGTGTACATCGGCATGCCGACTTCCCTTGTGTCTTGCTCAAAATGTAGGCCCGGCACTCAATGACTCCAGCACACACATAATCACGAAAATTGTGTATTGTTGAACGGTCTTACAGGCGCATAACCCGCATGGGGTACGTGCTACCCCCCCCCCCCCCCACACACACCCCTAAAAAGTACGACCTAGACCGCTAGCACGCAGATAATGACCATGATGATAAGCACCAGTCATCCTACACTTATGAAGTAACTTTGGAGTTTGATGGAAATGTAATGTGAAGAACAATAATAGGAACAGCGCTGATCCTGCGGCAAAACTACTAGTACTAGTGTCAAGCTTCATGATCGTGAACTGTTACTTCAGAAGGGCTACAACATCACGTACTACTAATGTGTTGAGCTAGTTATTAGAAAGTTGCTTACCGTCATTTTCAAGCATTTTTCTCTGGAAATAGTACAGGCTGGTGGACGTTATTCCAGCCTCTCTTTAGATCTGTGTCCGATTTTTATCACTGCAGGACCTTCGAACGTGGCATGGCCTCCTATTTTCAGGTCCGTTTTACAAATGTCCTGCAATTGTAGTCAAGCGCAAGTTTTGCCGCAGGATCAGCGCTGCGCGTGCTCAAAATTATAGCGCCGGAGCATCCGGTGAACATATTCGTCCGGTGGTCTTCATTGTCATCGGTGTGCTGAAGTATCGCTGCAGCTGCTGCAGACCCGAGATGCGACAACGGTAACGCCGTTTCAACTCGTCGACGCCGACGGTCGAGGACCACTATCCAAGTTTCTTGAGAGTCGAATGTGCGTCCTTACCCGCATTCGTTCGCTATTTTCATGATCGTCATCCGGTATCCTTCGCGCATCTGTGCAGTGCAGCTCAGAATTATATTTTGGCTCGACAAACTCAGCCAAAAAGGCACAGGATTCTGGAGAGCCGTTCCGTACTCATAAAACAACGGAGACGTCGACGACTGGACCTGTTCCCATGATTATTATTTTTTTTGTTTTTGGTAGACGTTTGCACGTCGTGTGAACTTATCTTTGTTGAGGGAACCCCTGGCCTTGCACGGCGGCTAGGTCGATTTCTCACTGCAGCGGCAGACCATGGGCCTGGCATTGCAGCGGTTGGCATTGTATTCACTATTCAGGACCGGTAGTAGGTCTACAATAATAATAATTATTTGCATAGTATACAACATAGTCATTACTCCGCCATCCACAACACTATGGCTTGAAAGTGATGACGTCAAAAACGGCCAGGGAGTAGTAAGTTTACATCAGATTTGTATTTTGGATCCACTAAGGTGTGACTTTGCTATTGCCTCAGTATGTGGATGCATAGCAACCTACTCATGTCGCATGCAGGTGTGACTTTTACTTCGCCACCAGTTTGATGTGTATCTATATTCATTACGTCATAGTTGTACTGCATGCACGCACACACACAGATTAGTTGAGTGTGCTTCTTTTTCCTGTTGTTCTTTCTCATGACATGTTTTGTTTCTGTTCCCAAGTCTTCACGAATAAATAGTAACGTATCATGGCGCAGTGAACTTGTTCTTTCCTGTGTCCGTGCCTTGTGTCCGCACCTTGTAGTGTTTGCACGGGCCCAGTTGTTTTTTCCGTATGAAGTAGTAGTTTCCGCGATCGAAACTCTGTCTCAGTTGAATTATTTTAGTAGTGTATTTGTTCGTACTCGTGGACGAGTGACTAATCGTAATGGAACAATCACAGGACGATACCGGATTTGACCTGTCCTCCGCGACCGAGCGACAGCAGGAATCTCAAATGGGTGTCCTGATGAAATTTATGGAGCAGCAGATGCGTGCAGCTGAGGCTCGTGATAAGGCGATGCAAGATCTGTTCAAGAATGTTCAGAGCAGGTCGCTATCACCATCGCAGCCTCAGTTCACTCCGCAGCCCTCAGCACCAGCTCTGTCCACCTCGCAGACCTCAGCACCACGGCCAGTGAACAGTGTGTCCTGCCCACACTTATTGTCGTCTGCGACGCTGGCTGATTTTCACTCCTTCGTTGAAAGCTGGAGAGATTTTAGTGTTTGCCAGCATTTGGCCAGCCAGGCTCGTGAGGCCAGAGTGGCAACACTCCGTCAGTGTTTCGATGAGGAGCTGCGACGTTTTATCCGAGAGGATATTATTTGCATACCAGCTTCAGCTGACGTTGACCTGATGCTGGAGCGCATTCAGGCGTATATCAGACGGCAACGTAACCCACTGTTGGACCGCATAGAGTTTTACCAGCGTGTCCAGCAAGCTGGAGAATCATTTGATGCGTTTTACACAGCCCTGTGTGAACTACAAAGTGCATGCGACTTCTTGTCACACAGCCTATGTGGAACGTGTGATGCTCGCTGCTGTGCGCAGTGCAAAGGCCTCGGCCGTACCCTCAAGGAGGAATCTCTGCGCGACCGCGTCGTAATTGGTGTGCGGAACGATGAGACGCGACACAAGTTGCTCGCAACTCATGGTCTCACGCTCGACCAGGCTGTCACCCTCTGTCGGACGGAGGAAGCAGCATACCACACCAAGGCGCACATGCCCAGTCCTGGCCTCCAGGCAAGTGCTGCCAAGCAGTCGGCGTACAAGCAGCAGAAACGTCACAAGCCAGCTGACTCTAAGTCAAGTGCGACCAAGTCCACTTGTCCAAATTGTGGTCGTTCTGACCACACGAAATCTGTATGTCCTGCCAAGGGCAAGAAGTGCAACTCCTGTCATGGCATTGGGCATTTTCAGCGAATGTGCAAGAGCCAGAAACAGCCGAAGACTAGCTCTGCTGCCAAGCTTGGACAGCTGAAGCTACAGCGTGCGTCTCGCGTGGACCGTCGCACAGTACCTGTTTCGACCATGCTGCAAACAGAGGATCAGCCATCCCAACTGTCCTGGACACCAGACACAGGCAGCGACGTTGATGCCATTGGTGAGGAGCACCTCACGCAGATCGGTGGGTTCGTCGAGAACTTAGATGACGACCACGACTGTGTGCAGGCTGTGACCGGTGAGCCGCTACGCAACCTGGGCAAGATACGTGCGACTCTACGAGTCGGTGAGACGCAGCATGAAACCGTCATCCATGTGTACAAGGGTCTACACGATGCCCTGCTCTCTCATACCTCATTGCGTGCGCTGAAGTTTCTCCCACCTGATTGGCCAGTCCAATTCACCGCTGAACACGAGGGTGCATCTTCACCCAAGATCTGTGCAGCTGTTTCGTCATGCGCTCATCCTAGTGATGCTGAGTTAGCGCGGACACGTGAGCAGCTCCTGCAAGAGTTCGCTGACGTTTTCTCGGATTCTGGTCTGAAGCCAATGGAAGGTCCGCCAATGGAAATTGAGCTACAGCATGATTCTAAGCCTTCCTGTGTGTACACTGCTCGACCAATACCGTATGCATTCCGTGACCAGATCAAGACTCAGCTCGACGGCATGGTCAGCGACGGGATTATTGAACCAGTGACGGAGCCCAGTGAATGGTGCCATCCGATTGTCATAGTAGACAAGAAGGGCAGCACTGAGAAGCGCCTCACAGTTGACTTCAAGCGGCTGAACGACCAAGTCCGTCGTCCCGCGCATCCCGTACATACGGCACGTGACGTTGTCTCTGGAGTTGGCTCTGCTAAGTTCTTTACGAAGCTCGATGCAAGGCACGGCTACTGGCAGATTCCTCTCAGTGACACTGCTCAGGAATTCACCACGTTTATCACCCCGTACGGCAGATATCGTTATCTACGGAACCCGCAGGGTCTAATATCTGCTGGGGATGAGTTCAACCGGCGCACTGATGCTGCGTTCTCTGCCATCCCGCGTCTCGGCAAGGTAGTCGATGATTGCCTAGCGTACGACGACGACTTTCTGTCGCATGTCAGCCACGTGCGCGAGATTCTGCTCTGCGCCAGGGAGCATGGTATCACGTTCAGCCCCGCCAAGTTTGTGTTCGGTACGCAACGTATCCATTTCTGCGGCTACAACGTCACGCCTGATGGCTGGGTCGTCGACGATGATAAGACGTCCGGTATTCGCCAGTTTCCAGTACCCGCCAACAGAACCGATCTCCGTTCGTTCCTCGGTCTAGTGAACCAATGTGGCGAGTTCACTCCACATCTAGCCGAGTTGACCAATCCTCTGCGTGGCCTGCTCAAGACCTCCCGTGAGTTCATGTGGGACGCTAGCCACACTGCAGCGTTTGAACGGACGCAGGAAGCTCTCTTGTCCCCTCCGGTTCTCGCTTTCTATCAAGTTGGTCAAGACCTCCGGCTTGAAACCGATGCATCCGCTCTAAGAGGTCTCGGATTCGTGCTTTGGCAAAAGCAGAATGATCAGTGGCGTATTATTCAGTGTGGATCCCGCTACCTGTCTGATGCTGAAACACGTTATGCTGTCATCGAGTTGGAAATGCTCGCTGTAGTATGGGCCGTGCGCAAATGCCGCATCTACCTGTCTGGTGCGCCATTTGAAGTAGTCACCGACCACAAGCCCCTGATTCCGATCATCAACTCATATTCGTTGGATCAGATCGAGAACCCGCGTCTTCTACGATTACGCCTCAAGCTCCAAGCCTATCAGCTGCAGGCATCTTGGCGAAAAGGTTCTGAAAATGCCTTCGCCGATGCGCTGTCCCGGAATCCTGTTGGCATTCCTTCCACCACTGATGAGCTTGGTGAAGCCCCGTCGCTTCATTGCCGCAGCATTCAGATCTGCATGGTGCACTCGGACACTGAGCCGAATGCGAATCTCAAGGTTGCAGAGCTGCGGGAAGCTGCAGCTGCAGATGCCACGTACCAGTCATTGATTGAGTGTATCTTGACTGGATTCCCTGATCGCCAGCAGAAGTTGCCTGCTCCGTTACGTGCGTACTGGAATGGACGTGAGCATCTCTCCGTCGACCATGGCATTGTGTTGAAGGGCAACCGCATTGTTGTTCCTGAATCATTGCGTGCTCAGGTATTGCACAACCTCCACGCTTCACACCAAGGCCTAGTGCGTACTAAGTCTCGTGCGCGTCAGCTTGTATACTGGTCCGGTATCACCAAGGACATTGATACACTCGTTCGTTCTTGTCCTGCTTGCCGCGAACACCAGTCGTCCCAGCCAGCTGAGCCCCTGCTGAACGACCGAACCCCAACACTCCCGTTTGAATGTGCATCTGCCGATTTGTTCACTTGTCAAGGTCACGACTTTCTTGTGTATGCAGATCGTTTGACCGGTTGGCCCTGTGTCGCGCGTACTGGCCGCACCACCTCATCGCATGACGTGATACTCGCATTCCGTCGCTGGTTCTCTGATGTTGGTGTTCCTGCTGTGCTGTGTACAGATGGTGGTCCCCAGTTCTCCTCGCATAAGTTTGCTGAGTTTTGTAAGCGCTGGCAGGTAAACCATGTCATGTCCTCTCCCCACTACCCGCAGAGTAATGGGCACGCCGAAGCTGCTGTCAAAGCCATGAAGCGTCTTATCACCAAGACAACCGTGAATGGCAATCTTGACACAGATGACTTCCGCCGAGGGCTACTGGAATGGCGAAACACACCTGGCTCCTCTGGTCAGAGCCCCGCTGAGCTCCTATATGGCCGCTCTCTCCAGTCATTCGTCATTGCACATTGGAAGGAGTTTGATTCATCCTGGCTCTCCAAAGCGACGACACGTGATGAGACTGCCATGCCATCCGACGATGCCGTCACAGACAAGTCGTCAACTCGTCGCTCGTTGCCGCAGCTCCGCCTCGGCACCCACGTGGATGTTCAGCATCCGCGCACCAAGCAGTGGTCTATTCGTGGGGTCATTGTTGCTGTCGGTAATCATCGGGACTACCTAGTGAAGTTGCCGAGTGGTCGCATTTATTGGCGGAACCGCAGATTCCTGCGTCCGTATCGCCCACTTGTGCCTGCACCGCTTGTTGTCCAACCGGCTGCTGCTGACGCCTCTTCCCCGCCGCCGCCGTCCCGCCGCAGCGCACGTCAGCGCAAGCCACCCCAGCGTTTAAACATTGGTTCGCATCATGGACAGTCCTATGATTGACACTCTTGATCACTAATGTCAATTTCTGCTGTCTCTGCTTTGTTGTTTTCATTCTTCATTTTGTTTTATTTATGATAGATGTTGCTGTCACAGGTTTCGCAACATCTCGAAGGGGCGTGATGTGTATCTATATTCATTACGTCATAGTTGTACTGCATGCACGCACACACACAGATTAGTTGAGTGTGCTTCTTTTTCCTGTTGTTCTTTCTCATGACATGTTTTGTTTCTGTTCCCAAGTCTTCACGAATAAATAGTAACGTATCACAGTTGTCACCCCGCCCCCAGTACTAGCCAAATCAGTCAGTTTCATTGGCTACATCACCTTGCTGTGAGTAAGACCGCTTGAAATGTATTTGGATCCATACAAAAACTGGATCCAAGTGGATCCAGTTTTTGAATTTTTGAAATTGTTGCTAAGCTGTGACGTAGCACTTTCAAGCCCTAATCACTTCACACATCTGTGGAGATCCGGGATGCGACTTGAAAGCTCCAAAAGTTAGTGCTATAATTATCATGGATAGATCTTTGTTGCTCACTGACACCATGGTCACCATGGTCACAGATGACCTTGCTGTGAAAGACGACACGTACATTGATTGATTGATTGATTTTTATTTCACGGATCCTCCAGAGGCAAATAGATGCCTATCGAAGGGAGTCTCCTATATGTAGAGCGGTCTATTGGTTTGCGCTGCCCTGGCAACATGACGATTGTGTCACACAATAATTATGTGTTTCATCCCTCAAACCAATGCATACATGTATCTTACACAAAAGTTAGAGAGCTGATCGTAATAATTATTATCATTGTACTGCACCCGCTCATGTCTCAGCAGACAACGGCTTGTACCTAAGCCTGAGGTTTAAAAATGATACATAGAAAAAAGGACCGTTTTGAAAGTGAAGCTGTACCTACTACTACTTGGTACTAGTAACCCCAGTATGATAATAATAATAATAATAATAATTATACTCGTACATCTACATGTACATGTACATGTACATGTACATTCACAATACACAATGATGTACATTGCATATCACAATCCCCAGAAATTGTGAGCAATCGTCAGGCGACTTATGATATGTCCAGTGGGACTTGGTCCAATAAGGAAATATAAAGCATAATTTGGTGATGGTTGGTGGATATGATTTATATTGACCAAGCCCCGCTAGGGTCCAGCGGATTCTGCCGGAAGAAAAATTGGCAGAATTCGGTACATGAACGTTTGGTATGTGGATAAAGAAATGGAGCAGAATTCGAGGAATTGCCCGCCATTAGGTTTGTATGGTTCTGCCAATTTTACTGCTTTTCGAGCAGAATCTGCCACCTTTTCGAGCAGAATCCGCCGGTCCCTAAGCCCCACTGAACATGTACAGTATGTCACAAAATGGAGCAATACATGTACTAATGTCTTGTACGTACCGGTAATTAATGGCAATGCTGTTACTAGTGTTAGTGCGACGGTCAGACTCACTGTGTACTGTAGGTCTACGTACCGACAATATGGATGTGCTGGATCATCTTGGCTGCATCTCTCGCGTTCAGCGCCAAGCATGGTGCGCCACAGCTGCTTGCTTTGCTGCAGTCCTCCTTGCTTATATCGCATGTGCAACAGGAGCCCAGAATGCACTGCAACGATACGTGCAGCAACATAACCAAGCCTACTTGTGCCGCAATCGCCCGATTTCCACCAACGGGCAGGAACGTCATGGCTTGTGGATCGTACAGACGTCGGTTGTCCGCCATTTCAAAGAGTTGTGAACGCATTCCCGCTAGACAAACAGACTGATCTGATCGTCATCTCTCCATGGCTGAAGTAAAAGGGCAGTGATCCTACATGAATAGACTACTTGCAGACACGGCTAGGCACGCAGACCTTCAGAGGAAGCCAGGAGAACGAGCGCCGCAAAGAGGTTAGCTCTTCGCGAGAGACACGGTCTTGTGAATTGTAGGAGGGAAGGTGTCGAACTCCGTCGCTTATAAAGACACGTCGACAGTAATCGTAGATACTGACAGTGGGACTATTCTGGAGGTTGCGAAGTGTTCGTGTTACTTAACGTTAGTCAGGAGCGTGCGTGTAACCGGCTTGAAATTTCATGCTGAGCGGAAGCCAATTGTCATGGTCTAGGCCAGAACAAGCTAAAAATGCACTGCACGAAATCTGCTTTGGAAACCCGATGCAGATCAATGGACAATATCACCAAAGACATGTGCACCGGGCATTCTAAGACTGTAACACGTTCCCGTGATTTGAGCTCAGCCTCATTGCCAAAGGTCCGGAAAGTACGACTGGTGCTTACTCATCTGCCAACTGAACCAAATTTAATTCGGTTCAAGTTTTTTTAAAGATCATTCAAAACGTAAAACGTAGTTGTTATGTTGCTCGTTCATGTCTGCAGCCTTTTAAACTCATCATTTCTCTGATAAAGCGAATAAATTACTAGTAAACAAAAAGCACAAAAATCTCAGATGATGGTGGTGGCGATGAAACCGGCTGCGACGATTACGACCACCATGATGACGACTAGGCCTAATGACGATGACGAGTCTATTGACGACAACGCCTACAGATCTACAACATCCTATCTGACACGGGATATTACACCCATGAACCCAAACCTCAGTGTAATCGGGCTAGTGATACATGTAATGACAGCGTTCCACATTTAACTACAACTTCCTTCCTAACCTAACAGCATTGAATTTGTTTGTATTTATGTCATTACTTCCCGATGGTGTTCCTTCCTCTCGAGCCTGCATGTCAACGTCAGACATTCAGCACGGTCTGTTTGTAAAATTGACGCTCGATCTTCTCCAGATCTTTCCCTTTTCAGCTCCCTCAGACGTTTCAGCTCCCTCAGACGTACACGAATATGTGTGTATTATTGTTCTAAGCGTGAACGCGATATTCGGACAGCCAGCTCTTTCGACATTCTCGAACCTCTTCAGCAGATGCTAGGGAGACTGGCCGAGGTGCTCAGCAACGGAGCATTAGTTACATGTACATGTACATGTATGTCATAGTTCGCGCTGGGAAATCAGCAAATACCGGCATTTTACGACTATTAGTACCTGGTTCACACTGTGTACATGTAAAGTATGTGATGAAGCAACGCCAGACAATGGCGCTGAAAACTTCAGCGACCGCGATGCAACATTGAGCCGTTCAGGTTACACATGTACATGGGCACGTGGCATTGTTATTATTATTACATGTAGAAAGGAAAAGGACATATGGATAAGAGTTAAGAGTAACTCTCCATCACTGTAACTGGATATTATACAGTCAGAAAGTGCAATAACTAGGCGAAAAACTGACAAGAGTACTGAGACATTCGGCGTCCTTTTCCTTTCTACATTGTTTATGGCTCAACATCCGAGTTTCAAATTATTACATGTATTATTATTATTGGACTCAGATGGAGAGCCAAAGTTTAATTTATACAAAGAGAAAGACCTAGGAACTACAAGTTACGCTATACAGTCCACTAACACCACCAGTTACTAAACAATCAGGTCATGCGATAACAATAGCTATGAAAAGTATGAATGCCGCAGACATCACCACGCAACATGACAATTTGTTCAAGCCTCCAAACCTTGAACAAATTGTCATGTTGCGTGGTGATGTCTGCGGCATTCATACCTTTCATAGCTATTATTAAAGGGGAAGTATACCCTAAAATCAAATTTTCACCAGTTGTAGTCTTCTGGGTGCTGAGTCGAATGGTCTTGGTCCGAGGAAGCTGCGACGCTCCCTTCCTACTTGAATCCCAATCGAACTCGCGCACTTCCACCGAAACTGGGTGACTGCGCCCTACTAGATGGGGATTTGTATGCAAAATGTCACTAAAAGTGCCATTTCGTTCTTATAAAAGCACGGATGACCGCGATTGGCCCATATGTTGTAGTCTTTTGGACGCTGAGTCGACTGGTTTTGGTCCGAAAAGGCTGCGATGCAGCGTTCCTCCTTTATTCCCAATCGAACATGGTTGAACAAGCGGTCACGTGCTCCTGGGTGCCCAAATCACCTGGTCACCACGCCAGCAGGCGACAAATTTCACACCAAGGTTCAACTCGAGTTCAACTCGAGTGACAGGAGTGCACCCAAAAAAGGTCAAACAGGCTAGTAAGTAGTTGTACCCTGCAGGCACGGTGACCAGGTGACTGGTGTACGCAGGAGCACGTGACCGCTTGTTCAACCATGTTCGATTGGGAATAAAGGAGGAACGCTACATCGCAGCCTTTTCGGACCAAAACCAGTCGACTCAGCGTCCAAAAGACTACAACATATGGGCCAATCGCGGTCATCCGTGCTTTTATAAGAACGAAATGGCGCTTTTAGTGACATTTTGCATACAAATCCCCATCTAGTAGGGCGCAGTCACCCAGTCTCGGTGGAAGTGCGCGAGTTCGATTGGGATTCAAGTAGGAAGGGAGCGTCTCAGCTTCCTCGGACCAAGACCATTCGACTCAGCACCCCGAAGACTACAACTGGTGAAAATTTGATTTTAGGGTATACTTCCCCTTTTAAAGGGGAAGTATACCCTAAAATCAAATTTTCACCAGTTGTAGTCTTCGGGGTGCTGAGTCGAATGGTCTTGGTCCGAGGAAGCTGAGACGCTCCCTTCCTACTTGAATCCCAATCGAACTCGCGCACTTCCACCGAGACTGGGTGACTGCGCCCTACTAGATGGGGATTTGTATGCAAAATGTCACTAAAAGCGCCATTTCGTTCTTATAAAAGCACGGATGACCGCGATTGGCCCATATGTTGTAGTCTTTTGGACGCTGAGTCGACTGGTTTTGGTCCGAAAAGGCTGCGATGTAGCGTTCCTCCTTTATTCCCAATCGAACATGGTTGAACAAGCGGTCACGTGCTCCTGCGTACACCAGTCACCTGGTCACCGTGCCTGCAGGGTACAACTACTTACTAGCCTGTTTGACCTTTTTTGGGTGCACTCCTGTCACTCGAGTTGAACTCGAGTTGAACCTTGGTGTGAAATTTGTCGCCTGCTGGCGTGGTGACCAGGTGATTTGGGCACCCAGGAGCACGTGACCGCTTGTTCAACCATGTTCGATTGGGAATAAAGGAGGAACGCTGCATCGCAGCCTTTTCGGACCAAAACCAGTCGACTCAGCGTCCAAAAGACTACAACATATGGGCCAATCGCGGTCATCCGTGCTTTTATAAGAACGAAATGGCACTTTTAGTGACATTTTGCATACAAATCCCCATCTAGTAGGGCGCAGTCACCCAGTTTCGGTGGAAGTGCGCGAGTTCGATTGGGATTCAAGTAGGAAGGGAGCGTCGCAGCTTCCTCGGACCAAGACCATTCGACTCAGCACCCAGAAGACTACAACTGGTGAAAATTTGATTTTAGGGTATACTTCCCCTTTAAACTTTTATCTCCACGTAGATCATGCGATAACATTTTGTATAAATTATTATTATTATTTGTCTCTTTCCCTCAAACTAGTGAAGATTATTATTATTATTATTATTATTATTTATTCCCAATCACGTGGCACCAGCCAATGCAAAGGTAGTGCGGGCGACAGCCAGCCATGGCGGTAATAGAGCTAGAGTGGAGAAAGAAAAAAAAAGAAAGGGGAACTGAAAGGTAACGCTGATGCTTATTTATACATTGACGAATAGCGCAAACATTAACATGTTATCACCGAGTACCATTTGCGCAGTCCTGTGTGCTTCCGGATGATGACCACCTATGGCTCACCTCTGCCCGTGGACTAGCAAAATTGAATGAACACGATCAATAGTGGCAGAAACAGGGCGAACAGAGACACAAAACTCAGGCTTGAATAGGTGATGATAATATTATAATCTGGTAACATTCGATTTTAAAATTTTAAGTGTAAACGACTAGGCATCCACCGTCGTAGCACTAAACTGGCGAGAAGGATATGACCATGTCGATAGGACAAGTTCTAAACCATCACCGCAATGATTTGCCTTTTCAGCTCTATAGAGTTCACCCTACTAACTACTGTGATGCTCAGTACACTGTCTCTTTTTAGGCTTTTTAAAGGAATACCTGACAGTCCTGGCTATCTCATTATTTTGATGTGTTCACAGCGTTCTAGCCAGCCCAAGTTCCCTCATATTAACGCCATTCGCATGTCCACTCAGAACGCAAGGAGTACCCCCAAGCACCAATGCTTTAGCGAGCCATGAATTGGAATTGTTTGCCGTCTTGGCATCTTGGAGGGTCGTAGAATAGAGAACTCTGCAGATTACCCGTTGGCACCGTTGTTAGACATTAGGCTATCCATTACTGATCGAAACAACGGAGGGCATCGGAGGAATTGGTTAGGGAGTATTCAACAAAGTCCCACATAGCGCCGAAGAACAGAGGCTGTGACGGGTGTCATCTGGAGCAGAAGAGACAGCTAGTGAGTGGAGGCGCAACTGCACCACGATGGGTGCACTGTGCTGCTGTGACTCTAGCCCTACAGATGCTGCAGATTCGGGCAGTGCTGCAGCAGCGCCGGACAGCGCGGGCGTGCAACGGGACGCACCCGATTCGCCGCATGAAGTTCCTTCGGGTCGACGGGGGACCCTAGACGGTGCGTTTGACACAATCGGCCCAGGCTATGATGAATTACCACTCCGACCCCGATGGCAGCGTCAGGCCAACCAGGGTCTAAACATGGCAACATTGGTTGAGGCTACAAACCCAAACGACGAACCTCAACCACAAGGCTTGCGCCATGATCATCCACCAGCAGACGGCACTCCAATCGTTTCCCCTCTCCCAGGGTCCGTGCCATCCTATACCCCATACATATTCCCCGGATATCTACGTGACATTGAACCACGTGACATTGAACCAGTAGTCTGTGACCTCGGCGTTCATAGAGGCCAACGACAAACGACAAGCGCCAGTCACGATGAACCACAAGCCGGTGCCACTGTGACCTTTGACACTCATCCGGAGAATAATCCTGGTGGCAGTCCAGCTACCTTACACAATGCTCCACCCTTTCACCGCGCTGGAGGAGAGGAACACCGTGAGGAACCTAATCCAGTGCGTCCTCCAATGGCACCTCGGGTAGCGTGGGCACCAGTTGCAGGGGAAAAGGTTGAGGAGGACGAAGCCTGAATCGTAGTGGACAAAATTCCCAGGAGGCATTGAGAGTACTATATCTGAACGTACTGCTGTAGAATCTTGAAGAAAGTGAGCATTTTAGAATCTACCCAAGATCGCTGAATCAGCTCGTGTACGTTTTTTGTACAATTGTGTCGTACGTGCACGTGGCCATGTTCTACAGTAGTTTATCGTGGTGTGGCGCTGGGTCAAGCTAATCTTCATAACAGAGAGGTGAAGATGCACGTCATTTCCGACGTTGTTGTTGTGTTGTTACGTGACGCGAAAGTTCAGCTCGCGTTATTTGACTCGAACGTGGAAAATCAACGCGAGTGCTAGTGACCTGCAGCTCACGTCGAAATTTGGAGTTTTACGCCAAATTTGACGTGAAATTGTGCGTCACGTCGGGAATAACGTGCATCTTAACCTCTCTAATAATACATTACGGAGCTTGCAAATGTACATGTACAAGGCAGACACACGTATTAATTGTGTGTGTGTGTGTGTGTTAGGGGGGAGGGTGTGCGTGTGTGTTTGGGGGAGGTGTGGGGTATCTACATGTACGTGACTGTACATTACCATTGCCAATTGGTGGCATCTGTACTCTTTGTCCCGAACTGACAATCATTATGAAAATATGTACACCGCCACGGAGCTGACCTGTATACCATGGTATACAGTGTAGCCGGTTATGGTATTGCTTGCCACTCTCAGTCTCTGGCAGTGGCTGGTCCAAGTTAGTTGTGCACAATGACTGTATTTGCCATTCCTATCAGTACATTGTACATGTACATGTAGCACCTTTTCTAGTGCGCTGGCGTCTTTTTGACATTTGACACAGGACTGTTGCGGAGTACCAGATCTGGAATTCTCTCTTTCATAAAAATTCAAATTCCGGCATCCCGGGTCATCACTGTGTAGCCATTGGTAGATAATGGCGGCGGAAAGATTGGCAAAATTTCGTACTTTTTCTGGTATGTTTCGTGCATGTCTGGTATGTGGATAAAGAAGTGAAGGGGGGGGGGAGCAGATTGCCATAAGGCTGGTATTGCTCCGCCACTGATTTCACTGCTTTTCGAGCAGAATCTGCCAATGTTTTGAGAATTTTCCACCAAGAGTTACTCCAGCGTGACCATAAGGAATTTGGCCGTTATAGGCAGGTGGATGTTCTTCATAAGTGGAGTGTATGACAATCATCGCCAGCGGATTGAAAACTGGAGTGTCTGAAGCAGGAACCAGACCCGAACGTGCGAACTTTACATTTTCTATTGTTGCAGATCAAGTATCAATTTCTATGTAATAAATGTATCACTTGACTTTCACTCGTTCACTCTATTTCTTCTCCACTCCGGACATGTACATGTATCTGTTATCAAAATTACACATTTTAATTTTACTTTGAAACCTCATTGACAGGCTCTGGCCTTTGGGGTGTCACGAGTAAAATACAAACGCAATGTTTAATAGTTTCATGTGCTGCTTACGTTCAGCTGTTACTGAACAACATGCACCCACGCTTCCAGGGGTAGGTACACTTGCCTTGATGGATTGCATTGTCGTTGTCCAATGAAGAAAAAGATCTCGAGGTACATTTAGAAGCGGAAAAGGGACTCGCAGTTTCACCACCTTGCAGAGCTTTTTATTAAAAAAGAAAGCTGCAATTTGGAAGGTTCAAGGTTATGAAAAGACCAAAAAGGGGAAGGCAAGCGCAACGAAAACGAGCAAAAGCTACAGTCCCAACGGAACAAAGAATGTCGATTGTTACTGGACGATGACGAGACCAGTACGATATTTGACAAAGCGGTCTAACTACAATTCTGTAGGAGTTTGGCTTTCGGCTTGTACAATTTGTTTTCGCAAAGCTTCCCCTTTCTTTACTTATCTTTGATATTTATGACCCACCCAAGTTGGGTGGTGTGCTGCTTTGCTGCTTCGAATTGTAGTTAGACCGCTTTGTCAAATATCGTACTGGTCTCGTCATCGCCCAGTAACAATCGACATTCTTTGTTCCGTTGGGACTTTAGCTTTTGCTCGTTTTCGTTGCGCTTGCCTTCCCCTCTTTGGTCTTTTCATAACCTTGAACCTTCCAAGTTGGAAAGCTGCAATTATATTTAATTAAGTGCAGTCAGAACGATGTGTAGTGTACGAATTGAGTGAACTGTGTGAGGCGTGGAAGAAGACCAAATAAACAGCGTCATGAATAACATTACTGAGAAGTAGCGGAGAAATATCAGTGAGCGGACATATCCTTCAGATTGCCACGGGTCAATATGACCAGACAGCGGCACCACTCACAAGTGGAGGAGAAGAGGAAGAAGAGGAGGATGAGGGAGGCAGGAAGAGGGTGGGAGGGAGAGAAGGAGGAGGAGGACAAGGTGGTAAAACAGCTCAGGAAGCACATCGAACGGGAGTAGACACAATCAAGGAATTATGTAGAGGATCTGAATGTTTCTACAACCTGTCATATCAAGTGTTGCATTGTCGAACACTGGCCGATGTGCGTTATGCCTACATGCTCCCACCTGAAAATATGGATCAGAGAAACACAGATACAAGAAAAGGGAACTATTTTGCTTTGAACACACCAGCACTGCACATACACACACTCAAGGGCTTTATCCTCCTTTGCCCACAAGAAACGTTAGCTCCATAATGCTACATAAAATTAATTAAATGCACGCAGAATATTTGGAAACCTCCTCGATAGGCCTTTGGGGTATAATAAATAGATTCAAATACAAATATTCTTTATCGTCGGCCTCGAACGGCTTCTTATTGTTTTTATATATGTACTTCAAGTAGGTAACTCTACTCTGAGTCAGCTACAGTATACTGCAATCACCTCAGACCATCGTTCCTCGTTTATGCCTTCTACATTGTTACTGCTCTTGTCTGTTCTTCTAGGATTTCATTATTACTCCTTTTTAAAAGGTCTTTCCAGTGGTTAGTACAACGTTATAACGCATTGTCTTGCCCTTTTCACATTTTGATCTATTCTGCGGTGTGTGCTCCAGCAACATACAGTAAGACGTGTGACTAACGACCACCCCTGGGGGGCAGAGAAAACGGTGTTTAGTGGCAGGTGGTCCTTAGTTAGAGGTTTGCACCGCGCAACCATAATAATTATTATGAGTGCGAGACCGTGCGTGCCTGGCGAAGCGGTTTGTTGTACCAGGCTGGTCGCTAGTCACGGTGGCCTTTTGTTACAGGTTTTATTGTGCTTTGCAGGTGTAGTACTCTGCTCTGTACTCACCGCTGCACGACTCCTGCTGGCTTCTCCAGACGTCCACCACCTCGCGCCAGTCCTGCACGCTATCCGCGTACACTTGCTGTGCGTCGCGGAAGCTCTGCACCAGCTCGGCGTACTGATTCTGGATCTCGTAGCACGTCCCAGTCAGGCACTCCCCGATGGTGGGTGGCGCGGTCGGGGGTGGTGTGCTGGCGAATATGGTGGATGGGGGCGGAGGCGGCGTCGTGAACGGAGGTGGGGGCAGCGTTGTCTCATTTTCTATAACAAAGACCGCACATAAAGTCACAGGTTAACTGGAACTCGTATGCATTTCATCAAGAGAAAGAATGCTAGATGTACGTGCACTAAATGCATCATTCCAGTTTTACTACTTTTGAAGACACAAGAAAACATTCTAGGGCTCAACCTTCATTGCCAGATGTATTAAATTAATTTTTGTGACATGAGCATGCACATTATTGTTATGATGCTATTTAAACTAGCAGAAGCCACCAACAACACCAATTTGCAGTATGAAGTCCCAGAAGATAATACGAGAAGTCAACTGAAGAGACGTCCGGATGTGGAATCGCATGCGCCATTACTGGAGGTGACAACGACTGAGAATGCCAGGAAACGTGGCAGACCGCGGAAGCCAAGTAAGCTAACCCCAGAGGCAACGCCTATGGGAACAGTCACTCAGAGAAGTAAGGGCATTACGCATATTGGAGGTGAGAACAACGGATGCGTCCAAGTCAGGAAAGCGTATGTCGGCAATCAAGCATCACTTGTCAGTCAGTGCTAGTTCTCATCAGTGGTAGTATTAACGGGAACACAACAGCCAATTGTGTGAAGTACAGTACACGACTGTGGAGCATCGTACCGGTACAGTAGTTTGGCTAGACAACTGTTGCACAGCAAGTGCATTCCGGGATGACGTCATCTGAGCCCCAGGCGCAACCCCCCCCCCCCTTGGAAACACTCCCGGGTGCCAGTTAGGGTCTTGAACCTGGACCTCATGATTCCCAGGCAATGTTATACTCTGGACCTCATGATTCGCAGGCAATCCTGAACCCTGGACCACATGATCCGTAGGCAGTGGTATAAGCCCACAACCAACAACCACTCGGTCAAAGCCCTGGTCTGCGTAGTGTAGTGCATGCAGGTAGATCTACAGAGATAACCGAGTTATACTGCTAATGCTCTGCTACCAATATAGTCACCCAGTACCCAGATGCATGGTACACATACAATCGCCAACCATACCCGCATCGGTGTCATTGAAATCAGGAGAAACAGTCACTGGGAACGGTGTCATCGTAAACGTGAGGGGTGTTGCGGTGGTGTCCACTAATCGATCAGAAATGGAACAGAAATGCAACACACAAACGCTTTGATCACTGAAGTGCATCCTTCTTCTATGCTTCACATTCATGTACCTTCCAACCAGGAGGGGTGACAACCACTTAAAGTAGAGTCCACTTATAACGAACTCACCTATAGCGAGCTGTTGTACATGTCCCAGTTTGAAACTATAGTTTAAGTGCATGTCTGTTAACATTATAACAAACTTTGGATATAAAGAACTAATTCTCCTGCACATTGGCGTTCGTTATATCAGGAGTCGACTGTATTATAGTGCCCTCCAGGTCCAACCAACTCTAGGGATACAAGCTTACAGGAATGTTCCGTTTCCAGCATGACAAACACTTCGTGAATACCAGCAGGGACCAGGGTGCAGGGATTGCTGAGTGGAAGGTTTGATGAACTTCTTGTATGCTCTAGGTGGCTGTCGGGAGTCAGTCAAGTGAGAATTCCAATGGGCAGAAAGGCACAAGCTCCGGTGTGGGGGACCAACCAAAGTTCCTCTAAAACAATTCTGTGAGCCTGAAGAAAATCATGACTTTCAGTTTTGCCCCCCCCCCCCCCCTCACCCCCACACCCCTCCAGATTTACACTCTTCTCCCTTTCTGAATATCTTACCTAAACAGAAGGGGTTGTCAAAAGTGGAGCACGCGAAACCTGGTCAGCAACACGAAAGAAGGAAAAAGAGGGCAGAATGAGAGCCTAAACAATGCAGATGCGAGGAGACTGACAGCAGGCGGCAATGTGTTGTACAATCCACGGCCATATTCGGTAGCAACTCAGGGACTTGACCACTGTCGTATCCGCCTATCCTTTCTGACAATAAAGTGATCTGGTGCTTTATAAATCATTATTGGCATTATATATCAAACCTGGATCCAAATACTCTTCTGCAGTACTGCTAGGATCAATTCTAGTGTGAAAAATCGAGCATGCCCAGAATTCTTCATTACAATGCAAAATATAGCAGCACCAATAAGTACAGGAAGTACAACAATGAAGGCAGTGGTGACAACAATGAAGGCAGTGGTGACAACAATGGCAACACAAACAACAGCAGGAACAGAAACAGACACCGCGGCTGGCGGCACCATCACCACCACCAGCACCACCATCACCACAACCAACAACAACAACAACAACAACAACAACAACAACAACAACAACAACAACAACAACAACAACAACAACAACAACAACAACAACAACAACAACAACAACAACAACAACAACAACAACAACAACAACAACATCAACAACATCAACAACAACATCAACAACAACAACAACAACAACAACAACAACAACAACAACAACAACAACAACAACAACAACAACAACAACAACAACAACAACAACAACAACAACAACAACAACAACAACAACAACAACAACAAAGGGACACGGCGATGACAATGATTAGGGCAACAACTGCAGTGGTGACCATGACGATACCATGACAACAACATTCAACACATGAAAGGACTTTCGATAAAATCTACAATTATTAATTATTTTGATTGTGCTCTAGCAGTCAGGACAAAAAGAACGAACGAGAATGCTCTCGTCCTCCCAATCAGTCCAGCAGGTCGATCTCTGCTGTATTCCCAACGTTCCTTTCCCACTCACCAAAATTCACATGCAGCTTGATGTTGCCATAATGCTAGTTTACGATCTTTCCTCTGTCTCCACGGCAGGTTGGTTCTACATGGCACTCACCAGGGTGCGAGAGATTGGTGCTTCTCTCTGGTGTTGCTCCTGGAGAAAAGGAGCAAGAAGGATCTCCCAGCTCCTCGCCGTTAGTGTACCCGTCACCATCGCTGTCCTGCGGGCACACTGTCGTCCAATTCCCACCGCTCGCAATGAATGCCCGGCCAAATACGTTGCCTACCAAAAAAGAAGAAAAGAACCACAAAGAACCACGTTCCTCATCAGATTCTCGCGGCTTTACATGAAATAGAGTTGGAATGTAGCCAAACATTGAGCATGCATGTACAAGAAAAACTAGTTGGGATGATGACTACACCATGTCTTAAGCCTGATTCATACTTCATCTCGCGTACGGGAAACCCATCGCGCGACCGTCGCGCGATGGGTTTCCCGTACGCGAAATAGTTGAGCTCAGATCAACTTTTTCGCGACGCGACGAGTTTCCCGTACGCGACATGAAGTATGAATCGGGCTTTAGTGGTAGAGCATTGGTGGCCATAAGCAAGCATCTCTGGTTAGAGTCCTGGTACATGGTGGTGACAGTCAATTAATTATTTTCCTTCAGATTTTTTTCCGTTTTCATCTCTTTCAAACTTATGAATACTTGATTTAGTGGTCATTTTCACTTCAAGTTCTTTTCTAGACTCTGTAGAGGCTATGCGAATGAATTCAATGGTGAATCAGCGGATTTTCTAATGGGCGCTAAGCATACCACGGGCGTCAGCGGTTTTCCTGTTGGGTGCTATGTATGCAGTGCGAGTCGCTAGTACAAGTGCATTGCTGTGCCGCGAGTCCGCGACTTTGCCAAAGCAATTGAAAGCATCTCAACTGATGACGTGATCGCATAACCTCAATAGCCCTGGTCTACTGATCTGGCCATTTTGTACAAGTTTTTGAAGTGGAACTTTTTTGCGTTGGACCTTGTTCTCAAACGGCTGACAGGGATAATGTGTTGGCTGTTGTCACAGTGCATTTTGGTTTGACAAAATAAATGATGTGTTTTGCAGTGATGTCATAACGTGTATCCTGTCACTTCCCCGACTGATCCTTTGAATTATTAATATTATTATTATTTGAAACTCGGATACTATAATACAGTCAGAAAGTGCAATAACTAGGCACAAAAAAAACAAACATAATAATAAAAATGTGGAAGAGAAAAGGACATATGGATACGAGTTAAGAGTAACTCTCCATCACTGTAACATGATACTATATACAGTCAGAAAGTGCAATAACTAGGCACAAAACTGACAGAGTACTGAAACATTCGACGTCCTGACACCTAGCTTCAACACATCTCCGTAGCGCTAACCGACAGCCTTCCAACTTGGAAGGTTCAAGGTTATGGAAAAGACCAAAAAGGGGAAGGCAAGCGCAACGAAAACGAGCAAAAGCTACAGTCCCAACGGAACAAAGAATGTCGATTGTTACTGGACGATGACGAGACCCGTACGATATTTGACAAAGCGGTCTAACTACAATTCGAAGCAGCAAAGCAGCACACCACCCAACTTGGGTGGGTCATAAATATCAAAGATAAGTAAAGAAAGGGAACTAGTCCATCACAATGTCATGCATGAGGAGTACTGTAGGAGTTTGGCTTTCGGCTTGTACAATTCGTTTTCGCAAAGCTTCCCTTTCTTTACTTATCTTTGATATTTATGACCCACCCAAGTTGGGTGGTGTGCTGCTTTGCTGCTTCGAATTGTAGTTAGACCGCTTTGTCAAATATCGTACGGGTCTCGTCATCGTCCAGTAACAATCGACATTCTTTGTTCCGTTGGGACTGTAGCTTTTGCTCGTTTTCGTTGCGCTTGCCTTCCCCTTTTTGGTCTTTTCCATAACCTTGAACCTTCCAAGTTGGAAGGCTGTCGGTTAGCGCTACGGAGATGTGTTGAAGCTAGGTGTCAGGACGTCGAATGTTTCAGTACTCTGTCAGTTTTGTGCCTAGTTATTGCACTTTCTGACTGTATATAGTATCATGTTACAGTGATGGAGAGTTACTCTTAACTCGTATCCATATGTCCTTTTCTCTTCCACATTTATTTATGGCTCAACATCCGAGTTTCAAATAATAAAAATATTATTATTATCGGCTTTTTCGCCAAGCAAGTTTGTCTAGCCTTCGCACAAGACAAATGGAATGAAGAAAGATTAAGGAGGAACGAGCGGCGTCAGTGAGGCTCCCGCAAAAGTAACTGTTGAATGATATGTTGATCATGTCCGTGCGCCACTCCACCATCTATGAAGAAGTTAGTTACTCGCTCAAGAAACTCAGGTACATTGTACATCGTGATGGTTGCACATGTACACAAGTGTGGTATGTTCTTGGCTTGGCTTGTGCAGGCTGTTATACATGTACATACATGTATAACAGCCTGCACAAGCCAAGCCAAGAACATACCACACTTGCACTCTATACCGTGAGATGGCGGCACGAAAACCTGTACCTATACTACTGATAGTACTGTTTGAAAAGTACTGAAGTCATGTCCAATATAATTATATACTTTAGTCTTATCGAAATGAAAATTCTGTATTCTGCCAGAGAAATTTGACCTCCTGAGGAATTATAGCAGCGCTGCGCTCGTCGCTCAATCGAGTGCACAGCACAGCGTTGTTGTTTTTCGAGGTGCAATTTTTCATGAGGTTGAATTTCTTTGACCAGAAGTGCCATTCATTTTTATTTATTTATTTTTTAAGTAGGTGCTGCGAGTGCAACTCACCAGCTCCAGACGGAGGTCCATTACACTGGGCCACGTGACCGATGGATTGGCACATGCTGCGTCCACAGATAACAGAGAGACAGCGGCGGCACACAGCAGTCAACAGATCAGGATACAAGAAACGAACTAACTACTAAAATGTTACTTTCACTGTGACTGGTCTTTGGACACGCAAGCAGCCTAGGCTGCGACAGTTTGACTTCTACTCACGGCGTAACGGTCCATGTAGGTCTCCAGGGCCGAGCACTGGGACCAATATCACTGAGGAAGCCCTTGGCTGTTGTTCTAATCCCAAAAATTACAGAAACGTTTTCATTGCAATGGTGAAAGTGACCGTAAAAACATGTTTCCAGGCAGCACACTAGTCTACTAGACTAAGAATAGACTCCGTGACTGAAATTATGCCGCAAAAAATAGAAATTACCCAGGCCGGCCGATGCTTTACAGATTGCGCTAGCGGTAACCATAGTTACAAGGTGCACGTTGCGCAGTGGTTTTGCGGCCCTTGTCAAGACATAATAATACTTTTTAAAATTCAGTCAGGCCGACAAGAATATCCTACATGCAAGTGCATGTACGTGCTACTACTGTACTACTTGTAGTTTCAGCAGTGCGCAAGTGACGTTTGTCTTTTCCACCTCCAAAATGGTATACAATGTAGTACAAAAACGGAGCCAAACCTAGTCCAGTAACGATTACTTGCACGTGGTTAACAATGAGTGATTTTAACGCCTACATTTCGACATGTGTGGAAGAATAATGGGAAGCGAAGACAGCAGGTCAAAAAAAGTTATGTTGAAACGCCACACCTACATTGTACATGATTATAACTATTCGAACACAATAGGCCTTGGCGGATAATGCTCGAAAAGGTGGCAGATTCTGCTTTTTTTGCACCGAAATTGGCAGAACCATACAAACCTTATGGCGGGCAATTCCTCGAATTCTGCTCCATTTCTTTATCCACATACCAAACATGCATGAAACTTACCAGAAAAAGTACCGAATTCTGCCAATTTTTCTGCCGGCATTATCCGCCAAGGCCTAGAACACAATAGCGCGAGTTCCCAGATTACCTAGACTAGGCTAGAGTGCTCAACACCACAAGGATGGAGCATTACCACAAAGGCAGAAGAGAACAGAGACAGCCGACTAGGTCATTGTTGTAACGCTGCGTTTCATGCACATAGCAAAGCTAAGGCAATCCTCAGACAACTGACTCTCTGTCTCTGTTCTTCTCTTCTGCCTTTGTTGGAACTATTAGTACAAAGTCATGTACGTGTGCAGCGATTAGGTGATAACTACTGCCCTGGCAGCTTCAGTAGCCTTTCGTGGTCGAGAGAATAATCAGTGTAGATAATTATGCAAATCGGAACTCAAGCTATTTCAAACGGTGAGAACTCAAGCTGTAAAATTAATAATACTTCGTAATATTATTATTATTATCATGTCCGTTTGAACTCACAACCTCGGCTAACACCCGGTAAACCCTAGCGGCAAGCCGTCTAGTACTAGTGGATTGCTATCAGACTGGCTGAGTGACCAGAGCAGAATGCGTCAAAGAGAAACGCACAACAAGCGCATGTACATACAATTGTGCGCGGCGCTGCGCGAGAGACGGGTGCGTAGCCCCACGCGTAGGACCTTGCAAGGAATTCGTAGCTCAGGCGAGTCAGGGATTCTAGACTCGCCACATGTACACATTCCAGGACAGAGCCAGTGACGTGATCACGGTCTGCACTATTCCGAAAAGTGCAAACCTCCGGAATTACATGCACGCCATGAGGGTAATACCTATCCTGAGTTCTGATCCGTAGGTCTACAACAACCCATGGCTGAACTGAAGTGTAAAGATATGCGAAAAAAAAAAAAAAAAAAAAAAAATTAGAGTAAAGATATGCGAGGTCAACGTGGTTTCATTTTCACCAGTTTTGCTGCTGGTATGAATCGATGTAGCGAATATTTCTAGATGCAGGGGCCGAGAATAGGAAAGTTTTCTTTTCTGTTTAGCTGCCAAGAAACACAAGAACACCAATGATTATGTGAACGGGGGTCAGCGCTAGATCATAGAACGGTCGCCTGCAGTCAGCCATGTCAGCCATACACGCCAGGCATGGGTGGTAGTCATGTGGACCTGCAATGTCCGATCTACCCAGTAACGTTAGTAGGCACACAGTTATATTGATAATATTATTTACTTACACGCCATCGACACCAAACGGAGCGGGAACGTTGCTTTGACCGTCAGAGGCTGCCGCTCCGAGATTCGGTATCAGTGGGATGAAGGCCGGGAATGCGAGACTGGAAGGCACGATTGCCAGCAAAATCAGAAGAGGAGCCATCCTAGGTGTCCTCAGTTGTCGCGCTTCACCTCTGCCCACGTGGGTGGATGGTAGCATGCAGCGAGAGACAATGGTCTCCTCCCTTCCTCCGCATGCAACCCGCTATCGACTGCACCTGTGACCTGATACGTTTCAGTGGCGCTGCGGAGAAGGACTGGATTCCTAGATGTTCTCCTTCGTCGATACTACCACTGTTGAAGCGAATGTGCTTGATGCATTGACTGCGTTATCTAGCAGGTTGACGACTCGACTGTGTGTTGGCCATGCAGGGTCAGGGCAATGCCTAAGTAATGGCAATGGCATGCTCGCTCGTAAGTATGTGAAGAGACACTTTCGCTCCATCAGACCATCAGGATGCGTGCTAGACTTTGTATCGGATGCTGGTGAACTGCCAGTCAACACTGGCATTCAAGGTACATGATGTGGATGCATGCCTGCGTACGAACTAACATAATCCATTGGTGATATGACT
>NC_088644.1:34833850-34973850 GCF_964019385.1 Sycon ciliatum
CACAAGTTCTCAAGTGTGAAAGGCCTACTCGATGGTGACATTGTGTTCGTTTCAATGCAGTTGTATCTCGACTCCGCCGTGCCGCTGATGTTTACGGCGTGGTATCCGCTACAAGCGCTATGTGCGATTTGCTGTGTGCGCTATAGTTGTATGTTGTATGTGTTTGCTTTTCTGATATACGCTGTCATTTTCACGCTATACCTAGATGGTGGTACTAGTGTTAGTTGCATGTATATTCGTTCGAAGTCAATATACCGATTAAAGAGTTAATAGCGAGACCTCTGGTCAGTCGAGTTGCTCCCAGCACATCAGCACGTCGTCCCTACATCCCCTATGTTTTGTCCTTTTCCTCGTTTCTTTTTGTTCTCCACCTGTTTTCCAGTAGGGCTGTGTCAATAGTAAAAAAATAAATAAAAAAAGTTGTCCTGGTGCCGTGTGGTCGTTCGTTCCTGACACTTTAGAGAACCAGAGGGTTCACAACATTTGGCGACCACGCCAGGATCGAAGCGAGCATGGCAGAGGAACTATGTAATTTGGAAGCCAACTTTATCGCCAGCGGAATTCGGTCTGTATTTGAACGCGAAAGGTTGATGGAATCCGTGGAGAAGAGGCTCCGACTGTGCGAGGAGCGTGAAGAGCGCCGTGCCAGACGGCAATAGGGTGCGCACTGCCCAGAGTTTGACGAAAAGGTCAAGGGGCTTCAGCGCACCCGAAACCGCACTCCACATCATAGCACACTCGCCGTAGCACCCACTATATCAGCATCAATGTTAGGCGCACAGAGGTTTGTGGCGCCGAGATTTTCCGCCCATTTTGTGACAGCTTATCTTTACCCAGCGCCGGAAAGTATAAGCCTTTGACAATGCAGCGCTAAGAACGGTTAGCGCTGCATAATATTTCAGCGCGAGTTTTTATATTTTATATTTTATTTTTTTTATGAAAGTGCACATGCCTACATAGAATGGAAGAGAAAAACAACAACAACATCAAGAGAACATAGGGGACTACAAAGGGCGTGTAGGTGCTATTGAGCTGTGCCGGTGAGGTGAAGTGCGCTCCCCCGACCAATGGTCTCGGGATCAAGGCGCACATCACGCACCATGGGGGAAAGGGAGAGAAGAAAGACTGTGTGTGAAGAGTGAGAACCTGAGAGCCAGACAATGATGGAGAGAGAGAGAGAGAGGAAGAGATGGGGGGGGGGGGCGGGTGAGTGAGGGAGGGTGAGTGAGGGAGTGCCAGATTGGTTCAGGAAACTATGGCAATGGACCAACAGCTGCGTTGCTTTCAGTGGGGGGGGGGGGGCAATACGGAGAAGTTAGATCGGAGCTGCTGCCAGGCAGAGTAGTGTCCAGGCACTGGATCAGCGAGAAAGGGGCCACGAATAGCATTAAAAAGGAAAGAAGAGAAGAAAAACATTAACGCAAAACATTCTGCACTGAGGTGATTCGAGAGCTCTAGGGAGCAAGGTACAGTTCAGGGGGTGAAGACAAGGTGATCGTTGTGGGACTGAAGAATGGAACATCGTCAAAATTAGCCATGAAATGCTGTCGCTCACAACCAATCCTGGCGCATCAGGTGCTGACAAATGCGAGACTTGAAGGCCTGCATTCCCTTCGATGCCGGAGTTTCCGGGATGACTTTCTCAGGAATGTCGTTCCATGCCGCAATGAGGGTGTAGGGGAATGACCTCAGTAGGTAGTTCGGTGCTGTCCGAGCAAGTGGCCATTGTAACTGGAAAGGGTGGCGAGAAGCTAGTGTTCAGCGGGTTCTAGGAGTAGGTGCATGCGCCGACGGTGGCGGGAGAAGGGCTGTCAGCTGGGGTGGACCCTTAATGTAGTGCAACTTGTACACATATGCAAGCCCTGATACTGCCCTCCTGAGCTGCAGGCTCTGAAGGGTCGTGCCAGGTTCGATGATTCGCATTGCCTTCTCCTGCACCCTGTCAAAGCGTGCTAGGTGGGATTGGGCTGCACACATGGTGGCTAGGGGAGCGTACTCCAGGATGGGCCGAATGAACCCCTTATACACGGCAAGGCGGCCCTCATGACCCAGAAGCCAAGCAGCACGGCGCAAGAATCCCAGGTGCTGGCTGGTCTTGACAGCGACAGCATGAATATGGCGCTGGAACCCAAGCTTAGAGTCGAATGTGACTCCAAGCAGCTTTAGGTGGTCCGAGTCCGGAATAATCTCGCCGGCAAAGGTGGTTGGTGGAAAGTCAGGGCGCTTTCGAGCATTGCACAAAATCAGGCGCTGGCTCTTGGTGGGCTCGAACTGGATCCGCCATTGCTGGCCCCATGCGGCAAGATTGCTGAGGGTTGTCTGTAAGGATGCTGCCTTCTCCTGGAGGTTGTCGTTTGGTCTGATCAGACTGTACACGGTAGTGTCATCGGCGAAAGAGCTGAGCTTTACTCCATGCGAGAGGCATTGTTCGATATCGGCAGCAAACAATATGAAGAGTGTGGGGCCCAGGACGCTGCCTTGGGGCACTCCGGCAGTGATGGGGTACTTCTTGGAAGCGTGGCCTCCAGTTACCACCTTTAGGCAGCGGTTACTCAGGTAGTCGCGTAGCCAAGAGAGAAGAGGTCCGCCAATGCCTACTTGCTCTGCTTTGTTGAGGAGGCCGACGTGAGAGACGTGGTCAAAGGCACCGGCAATATCAATTACTACTACCGGGACACAGCCCCCCTCAGCTACAACCTGCACCCATTCGCTCTGGAGTGCTGTGAGGAGGTCAGTTGTGCCACGGCCACGTCTAAAACCAAACTGGCGGTCAGGCAGCAGGTCGTTGCGCTCCAGGAAATTGGTGACTTGTTGGTTTATAATACACTCCATGACCTTAGATAAAGCGGAGAGCAAGGACACAGGCCGGTAGTTGGATGGCCTGGATCGAGATGGCTTCTTGTATACCGGGACAACGTGAGCAAGCTTCCATTGGGACGGTACAACACCGGCACGAAAGCTAACACGGAACAGTTTCGTGATGGGAGCAGCAAGTTCCTTAGAGCACTCTTTCAATACCCAAGATGGAATGCTGTCAGGTCCAGATGCCTTGGATGGGACTAGCCTTGCAAGATGCCGCCAGACTGAAGCCTCTCGGAAATGGACGTGCTCTAATGGCTCATGGGTCGGGATGGTCACCGCAGGAAGGTCATTGATAGTCAGTTCTCGGTCACCCAAGCTGCACTTCGAGGAGAAATGCTGTGCCAGGCACTCAGCCTTCTCTGCTGAGGTGTGGAACTCCTTGCCATGGCTATCGACTAGCAAAGGAGTTGTGGTTAGCGCTTGATACCTCAGCGCCAAGTAGAAATAAGCAAAAAATACTTGTCATAGCCACAAAGAGGTCATCATGAATTCGAATCTCTGAATCTTGGAATCATGGAATTCATTACTTTCACAACTCTCTCTCTCTCTCTCTCTCTCTCTCTCTCTCTCTCTCTCTCTCTCTCTCTCTCTCTCTCTCTCTCTCTCTCTCTCTCTCTCTCTCTCTCTCTCTCTCTCTCTCTCTCTCTCTCTCTCTCTCTCTCTCTCTCTCTCTCTCTCTCTCTCTCTCTCTCTCTCTCTCTCTGTACCTATCTCTATCTCGAATCTATCTCTCCTCTCTCATCATGCATGCGTCACACTCTCATGGAATGTTCTCTTATAAGATTGCATGCTTCACACTCTCATGTAATATTTCTTTCCTTTCTTCGTCTTTTTGGGAGAGCTTGGACAATCCACTTGTCCAGGCAAGAAGGCAGCAATGCCTGTTCATTCTGGCGAAGTAAAATAAAATATACCAACCAACCAACCAAATGTTACCTTGAGTTGGCTTGACTTCACTACACCCAAATGTCCTCACACGTCCAACAGATATGTGTACTTGCGAATTCAAATAAAATATATACTAGTACGTACATTATCGTGAAATTTATGGACTGGATTATTCAGCAGGCAGACAAAACAGAGGGGAGAGAAAGAGAGAGACGCGGACGCATTCTTGAAGACGCATGTTTATTTACGCAAATTTGAGACAGATAGACAGACAAAATGAGGGGATAGAGAATGAGATAGACTCGCACGTAGTCTTTAAGGCGCATGTTTATTCATGCAATGTTTATTCATGGCAATTCACTGTGTACATATACATCTTTTTTTTCTTGAAATGTCTCTACTTTCACAAAAAAATTATGAAATGCAACAGTAGTTTCTGTTTGAAAGAGCTGCACACACATGTACATGGCATACACAGACAGTCATGAGCAGGTATATTACGACTCCCGGTCTGTTCATGACGACATGTATACTTGTATGTACATAATAGGGAGGTTTCGCTCTACGTAATTACGTATGAAAATCCGTATGTCGTAAGCGCCGGGACGCGAGGGCTACTTTCAGACGTACAATGTAAATCTCTCTACGGATTTCCGTAGGAAAGCTCTTCCCTACGTTGGGTCCTCTGTAGGACTTTTTGAAATATTTTTCTGTTGGGCCCGGGGAGGAGATGCAAGCCAAGCCAAGGGTATTCTTGTGTCTGACACCAACTTGACTCTAACACGACGATCGGCTATGCTCACGTCAGCGTCAAAAAGGACTAGTGATAACCACTCGATACATCCAGGCCCTATTCCTACGAATCCGGAAACTGCAGGGACCTATGATAGCAGAACGTATGTAGGATGCTTACACATGATTGTACATGTGGCGTTCGTGGAGTGGAAAATTTCGTGCAACCGGTCATGTTGTCAGTGCCATTATTGAGTTCAAGTACCATTTTCAAGGAGCTCTCTGGAATATTACAAGCAGTTTTTGAATAGTGCCCGTACCAAGTGAGGGAGCTCTCACTTTCTGGAACGCAATCAATGACTACTCTAGCGCAGAAAGACGAATATATTATGACGGAGCGTTACTAGCAGCACCTTCACCACGTTAAACACTGATCTGTGCATGTGAAATTCGATTAGAGTCGACGTTGGCTGAACCTCCAGTACATGTAACGTTACCACAAATGAGATCCTTAGCAGACGTTGTTATTGATACTCGTCGAACTAGCAGTCACTGTACTTAGAAAAAAATATTTTCTTTCGGTGGAGAGCAGACAGTACAAATCTGTTAGTAACATTGTACGCTACATGGCTAGATGAAGACTTAGTCAGTTGCCAAGGAGACTGGCTTGCCGTGTAAGGCAATGTCCAGGAGGGCGCATTATCTGCAGCATCAGTGAGCGGCCAAATGAACGTTCTGCCTTGGATAGTTGGCCGATCCTACAATGGAATGATGTCTACGCACTAGTACTACGTACATGACCATTGTCTGGCACATGTAGCAATCACACAACACCTGTCCTGTCCTGTCCTGAACATTGCCGTAAAATGGTCACATGTCCCCTCATACGAGAACAACACACACACACACACACGCACGCACACGCACACACACACACACACACACACACACAAAAAACACACACACACATACACCATTGACCATTGACGCCCATCGCTAGAGGCGATGATAGCGATGCTACAGCAGAAGCCATAGCAACTTGTGCTGGGATTGCACTATTCAACAGCTTGCAAGGCTGAAGAATTGACCGCCACTATTCAGCCTGGTCTACACCACACAGCTATGAAGTGGCTTTTTCTGGCCAGTGAATCCCCCCCCCCCCCCCACACACACACACACACACACACCTCAGACCTCAGACCTGCCCATCGCGGAAGCGATGATAGCGAACAGCTATGTTAGACATAGCAACTTGTGCTGGGATTACACCATTCAACAGCTTGCAAGGCTGATGAATTGACCGCCACTATTTTTAGCCTGGTATCCACCACACAGCTGATTGAAGTGACTTTTTCTGGCCAGTGAATCCCTATTTTCATTTTTCCATTTTTTTCTACACACACACACACCACACCACATACTCCGGCATACACTGGCTGTTGGTAACCACCCAGGAGAATGAAAGAAAAGTCAGGAAGAGACCGAGAAAGAGAAGAAAGACGTGTGCGACCATAATCGTCGGGAATTGAACCCGCAACCTCTCGATTGGAAATCGACTGCACATACCACTGCACCATATGGGACACACACACACACACACACACACACACACACACACACACACAAACACACACACACACACACAAACACACAAACACACACACACACACACACACACACACACACACAAACACACACACACACACACACACACACACACATACACACACTTGTACTGTACTTGTACTTGTTGCTCACTGCCAAAACTGGTCACGTGAGTCTCCCCGGGAAAGGGGAGAGAGACTCAAAAGGAATCTTGGAAAGATGACTCAATTGGTTATTGAACCGCCCAACGGCCGAAACCCCCTGAAATCCCCAAAACACACACACCTTGACCTTGACCTTTGACGCCCATCGCCGGAGGCGATGATAGCAATGCTACGGCAGAAGCCATAGCAACTTGTGCTGGGATTCCACCATTCAACAGCTTGCAAGGCTGAAGAATTGACCGTCACTATTCAGCCTGGTCTACACCATACAGCTATTTGAAGTGACTTTTTCTGGCCAGTGAATCCCTATTTTTGGTCTTTTTCTTTTTTCTTTTTTTTCTTTTTTTCCCACACACACATCACACCACATACTCCGGCATGCACTGGCTGTTGGTAACCACCCAGGAGAATGAAAGAAAAGTCAGGAAGAGTCTGAGAAAGAGAAGAAAGACGTGTGTGACCATAATCGTCGGGAATCGAACCCGCAACCTATCGATTGGAAATCGCTGCACATACCACTGCACCATATGCACACACACACACACACACACACACACACACACAGCCCACGACTATCTTTAAAATGCACAATCAACCTTGCAGACAGCAACCTCGGATATGCCAACATATTAACAACTCACCAACAACACCATCTTCAGGTGAAGTCAAGTAACCACTTGATCGCATACTAGTACGCGAATAACGACAACTCGCCAGTGACAAAACGTTTCTCATAGAGTCACAGTCATAGCCTATCGAGGGTCGGTTTTCGTAAGGTTGACAAGGTACGACCAAGGAAAGAGCGCGCAGCTCAAGTAGGGTGTAGCGCACGGCTCTTATTTTATTATTATTAGAAGCTTCTCCGCGTTGGCATCAATGCAATGTAGATATACACAGCATGTATAGCTTCGCATAAGCCGAAGCGACCACAGCCAAACAGGATATTGATAGTCATATAAAACATATGCGATATAAAACGCGTGACGAAAATAGAATACAATTAAAACAAGCAAACGAGCAGCTCAACCGAGTTGAATTTGAATTTGCTGATCATTACCAGGGTTCATCTGTGAGCAGCAACATATCTCTCCAGGATACGGCCGCTGAGGTAGCTCCACGCCCCGCGATTCTGGGCGATGCTCCTCAGCTCCTCAAAATCGGCCGAGGTCTTGAGCGTCCTCCCAACCAGCTCGAGATAGTGTCTGAGCACGACCGGCAGAGTTGTGCGCGGCCTGCCCCTCCGCACGGCTCTGCGACATGTTTTCTCATTCTCTCAACCAGGGCCAAGGGACATCGTCCCTACTTAACTATGTTACTTGCTTGAAGTACGTTGCGGGATAAACAAAGCATTTCCAGTCCCCAGTGCATAATTATGCATGTGCAATGCCGTGGTACTTGTAGTGACAGGTCCGAACTGCGAGCAAATCAGAGTGTCATGTCGATGGTAACACCATTTTCCTCACTTGCTTCAGCTGACAGGATACGCTCTCAGCTATTGAGGGCCTAAGCATGTCATGTTTTGGCCTGATCTGGTAGCTGTTGCTAGCAATAGTACTTCAATACGTGCCTTTACTTACAAGTACATGTACATTGTAGTAGTTGCTCAGAATGCATCTCCAGTGCTCCTACGCTCACTATACGACCAGACAGAAGACCAGATACTGAGATAGCATGCGACTCCTTCCTAAGCTGACAAGTCATGTGCTGCAAGTTTCACTGCCGTGTGGCCAAGAAGACTATACGCCTCGTGTTCGATGATACATGACCTGAGAACTATTATCTAGTGCTTGGTGTTGCAACTTGATAGCTGCACAGTGATGATGGAGCGGAAGGCTTTCCGACGTCTACTCAGTGTCCTCCTGATTCTAATGCTCAACATCTTTTGTACGGTGGCCGTACTGACGGTATTTCCATCGCTGTTCTGTCACTGTCATGCTGTGGGAGATCTGGATGATTCGCCCATGCCATCATCAGTCAATGAAACGAGGCTTTCCGACACTGGTCAGGTGGCATTCAGAGGCCGAACGCGACTGCCGAATCCAGCATTGACCATCGCAGCAGCCTGTTCAGTAGCACTTGTTGCTGTGATCTTAGCCGTAGTGTTCGCTCAGGGACACACGACGAGGAAACGCAGAAAACAAATGGCCGAGTTCTACACCAGAATCCTTCGAAATCGGCATTTCATATCACCCCACGGGAAAGTGGATAGTGTATCGTTGAAGCGACGTCACCCGTCGGGCATACCGCACGTCAAAAAGCTCACCTTGTCGCGCCTTATCTCGGAAGATTTGGCGCCGTCCGTCAGTGCCCTGTTCCAGGATTCAGCATTCAACTCCTCACCTATCGGCGATACAAGAGAAGCTACCTGCACGGAAGTATCTACACCGTACACACAACGTCCAGGAGAAGGTGATCTGAAGCTGGAGTTCTGCGCGAAGTCTGAGAAGAGCTTCAATTCTCGGGCTCCATCGCCCACGCATACGGAGGGTTTCACTAGGGAGACGACAACGCCCGAGTTGTTCTTGCATCTCTCCCAGTCCATACGCACCCAGTCGTCACTGCCTATATTTACTCAGGATAAGAACAGGCCAGCAGAAGACAGTGTAGACGATGACGCGCAACCTACTGATATTCCCACAGCGGAGAGGCATTCTTCCAGTCAGGAGGGCAACGGACGTCGCTCACCTGTATCATTACTAAGAGGCGAGGCCGAGAATGACGTGTGCAATATGGACACTGAGTGCGATGTAAGTAGGCTATCATTGAGCTCTGTATCAGATAATGCCAATCCCTCCTGGAGCCCAGCTATGGCAAACGCCGCTGTGCAACCAGGCTCTCAACCCAATGGGAATTGTGAGCCTCCGCAGGCACATGCCTGCACTTTCACCCACGAGCGTGGAGCATCTGCCTGGTACGACACTCGTGTTGAAAGCAGACCTTCTGCCCGTTCACTGCCAGCAGCACTATTAAACAGAGGAGATACTCCAAAGCTGCTGCGCAAATGTCTGAGATTGAAAGAACACATGGATGATGCTATGGAGATGAGCCTGATCAGAGAGGATGATCGAAGGAGAGTGCGAGACGAATGCCGACAAAACGGTAAGACAGCTGGTCTTTTGTTGCTGCATTCCATTCTCTTAGAATCGCACAAGGAAAATGATTTCCTGGACATGCTGAAGCGAGGGCGCTCCCGTTTCCCCATTTACGACTCAGGCAGTGAAGATAACAAGAGCGGAGCCAGCAACAGGACGAGTATGCTTTCCGAAGCTGGCTTCACCATGGTGGCAGCACCTTACGAGCATGAGCCAACCCAACGAGCCAAGCCCATGCCGGTAGAGATCGAAGACTTGATGTCTGTGGGTGTGCTGAGTCCCACGCAGTACAGTCATCTCGTAGACCTGCGCAAGCAGAGGCTAGAGCAAATGGACGACGAGGTGGCAGCAGAAATCCTCAAAATCGTCTGTCATCATCCGGATCGAGATCCAACGACGGATTAATCCTGACACAGAACATCAACAAATGAACAAGTTAATAAAACCACATTTTGCATCGTTGCTCTACGTCATGCGTCGCTACATGTTCGCTACGTTTCACTGTTGAGATTTAATTAAAACACCACCCAAAAGATAATTTGTGACTAGGAGTGGAAGGTCCACAGCTGGCAAAATTATTCAAGCTTACTACGGGCAAATTTCTTACTATGCCAACTTCCCCCTCCCTACCCCCCCCCCCCTGACGCACAGCTCGACGTGTAATGCCCTCTCAGTCTCACTTTGGATTTCCCATGCTTCCCACATGAAACAACGCCATAGCAGCGAACGTAGTTAGTCATGCTGCTTATAGTTATAGCCGTCTTTTTGGACCATGTGCCAATACAGGTGTGTTTGCTGTCTCAATGTGCCTTATGTCATTAGGCGGATACCAAACGTCTTTGATGATGTGTACTTGAACGTGACAATTGATTTCAAAAATCAATTAGCCCAATTCTATCAATTAAGTCTATGTAATTGTGTGTTGCTCCCTACGTGTAAGTACACGTAGCCGGTATCAACAGACAACGCTCTATTTACCCGTACTTGCAAATTTCCATTGTGTCAAATGTTTGCCTGCCCGTAGTAATAATCTTACTTCTTCGTTAAATAATTTGAAATACATGTATAGCAACAGTCAGTGTCTTCTCTAGGATTACAAACCCAGAGAGTAGTAGAGTACACTTGTGCCTGCGACCGGGTCAGAGCCGGGTCAGAGCCGGGTCCGTTCCAGTGCGGCTACTGCATGTACACCTGTACATGTACATTTACATCAGGGAGTTGTAAATATTTTTGGGCTCCTGATGTACATGTACATGTACTGTATTCCCAACCGAGTCGCAGGTGACCCAGTATTATTTTTCCAAACGGGTCCAAGTACACCCCAACGGGGTCGCTGATCCGGCTCCCATTCATCAGTTGGTTTTCTGTGTTCCGGTCCACTCGTAATGTACATGTAGTCTTTCACTTCCTCGTCTAATTCAGCCGCATTTACCAACTCTCCTATGTTTTTATCCTGCACCGTTTGGCGGAAACGTCCTCAGCAAGTTAAGATACAGAGAGCGAGGTCCTCCGGTTCGATAGAGTGCTCAATGCGGAAGCAGAGCAGTAACACAGGAGTCACAGAGTAACACACGAGTCACAGAGTACCACGAGTCACAGAGTACCACGAGAGCAGTAACACACGAGTCACAGAGTACCACGAGTCACAGAGTACCACGAGTCACAGAGTACCACGAGTCACAGAGTATCACGTGTCTGGTTTGTTGCAACTAATAGGTTCATGCCAGATGGCAATCTTCAGACAACTGATAACAGTGATGCACAGCTAGTATGGTATTTATACACTGGCATAGGAAGGAATCTGTGAAGGTTCAAGGTCTAGTGGGTGCCAAAAGACCTGGAGGGAAAATGTGCGAAACTCTCTCATAGTCCGTGAGTGAGAAAAGAAATATTATGATATGGCAGGAAGGCAAGCAAGGTTGTGTGAAAGATTGATAATGTGGCTTGCCTGCAATCACAATCATGCAGGTGCAAGATGCCGCGCACTTTGGTAAGCGTTTCGAATAAGTTGTAGGAGGGGAGATACTTGCCCTTCAATGTACTAACAAACAGGTTCAAGGTGCAAATTTCCACGCGCTGTGATGGCTATAGGTGCTTAGAATAGCAAGTTAAGATATCAAAATGTCTTTCCAGCTTTAAAAATGCACTCCGATCGCATAATGTACTACAATAGGATCTTCTTGCTGGCTTCTTGGCTATCCTTCTTTCTTCTCTTTTTCTTTATTCCTTTCTTTTTGTTCTTGCCGCAGTTGGCTATCACCCCTCTCTCGCAGTTTGCGTGCCAATTAGTCATCGATCACGAGTTGAGTGCAATAAATGAAATAACTAAATCATGTACAATCATGTACATGTACATGTAGTCTTGGTGGCAAAGAGAATTGACATGTGCTATTTCGAATGAGTATGGACACAGTAAGAGAATAGTGGCTGAGTGTGGGAGCTGTTTTAGACGGAGTTGAATTACTCTTGAACCTTCTCCGACTTTGATCCCCACTGCCAAGTTTGGGAGACAAAGGATCACCACAGATGAAATGTACGTTACGCTTTCCAACGGCCGTAAGAGAGTTGGAAAGCACGAGTCTTTGTGCGTAGCCATGACAATCACGGTGGTTCAGTGCGAGTCTGCGCAAAGCAGACACAGCCCAACGTGGTCGTCACTTCGCAGTGCCAGTGGCCTACTTCTCTGAAAGGACCAGTTCGCCATTGGCAACCACTGGCTATGCAACGCTGTCGTTGTTGCTGTGTTGTATGAGCGGAGCACAAAGAAAATGTTGTTCGTTGGCCATGTCTATACAGGAGGTGACCACTCCCCACATCGCATTCCGCTTGTCAGCTGGTGCTGTTGCGCCTGGTGAAGGGGTGGTACATCCTGTTATGATTAGTTGCCTCATTTACAAAACGGTACACCGTAGCGCGGTGGTTAGAGCGTCACTGGCCTCATGCAAGGTCCCCTTGTTCAATTCCTGGTGGTGGCAGTCAATGTTTCCTCAGTGGTTTTCACGTTTCATTCCTTCAACCAAAGAATATTTTTCAAAATGGAGTATCGGTCACTGATAAAAAGTCCTGCCTTCAGGTGTTTGTTTTTTCAGGTGTTTTGGCGTGCATGTAATGTTATAAACTGACATCAAGAGCATCAAGAGATCATAGGGTTCTGCAACTGGAATGTCATCGTTTCATCAACGTTCAGCCAGACAAGTCCAGTGCACGCAGTTCGCGGAAAACAAAGAAAGACTAAAATAATAATGGAGTGCGCGGGAGTGATTGGGTTGGGAAAGCCATATCCGTCACATGACTATATAAGGCAACTGCGCTATGAGTGTTTAGATAGCCTGTGGTGTCACTTAGACATTGTCAATCAACAGAAGATCTCGAGCGAATCTATGCTACAGCGCTTAGGTTCGGCAGTGATTCACAAGTGGTGCACAATGATCGCAAGGTTTTCTGGGGTCATGAAACGCTACATGTACATGTACATGTACGTATCATAGCGTATAATGTGTATGCAGGTGATTTCTGTAGTAACATAATTACAATGTACATGTATATTATAAGTACATGTACAGGTACATGTAGAGGGAGGAGAGATCAACAGTTACTGAACGTTGTCCATTATTTGGAAGGACCAACAATGTTTCGAGAACATACCACCAAGGTGACAAGAGAATAATACAGTCAGATAATGCGACAACAAGGCACCACATTGACAGGGCACTGAGACATTCAACGACCTGACACTTGAATGTACATGATTGTACATGTACATGTAGCTCCAGCAACCACCTTCCAACTTGGATGACTGAGTCCAGAATGGTCCAATGAGGGAAATGAAAGCACAACAAATATTTGCATGAGCCATGTCTCACGCCAACAAAGAATGTTACAGGATGCTGACCAGACTAGTGCGATAATCTGGTCTAAGTACAACTCGACAACGCAAAGCAGGAGATAACCCTACTGGGGAGGCTCGAGGGTTATTATTACTATTATTTTTTTGTGTCTTTCCCTCAAACCGGTGAACATTATTCTTTATATTATTTAAATTTTGAATAGGGCAATCCCCACAGGCCTAAGGCCTTTTTACAGGGTACGTTGGGTGGTCTGTTGTTTTGCTTGGTTGGCAATTGCCCCGTAAATTGGTCATTGGCTGTCCCAGCCACGTTACGTGTCGCCGCAAGTTGGAACAAAACAAAACTAAATTTTGCATTGCGTTGTGAGTTGCAACTGCAAAAAATGGCATCTTTGTCCGGTCTACCCTATCCTTGGTCATGTACATATACATACAATTATCCCTTCACTGTGCAAAGTTCGAAACTCCCCGCCCCCCCCCCCCCCCACACACAATGGTTGCCTCTTTGCTTTTTCATACCACAACCATTCAATGCCGTGAACCCCTCGATAGGCGGTTTGCGTTTGGGTCATCCTAATAAAGTTATTCTTATTAACTCTGAGTTTCGCGTTGAGCGATCATCCTTCTACTCTGTACTCATACTCTTCAAATGCAATTTTTAGTAGTGTGTACTATATTTCGACATGGTTTGATCAGCCATGGCGTTCGTGGGCCTATTATATATGTAATTATTCTGAAATGAAGATTACTCAATCTGCGGGCAGAACTGTTTCGTCCTTTGTGGACTCATCAGCGCAGCACTGAGAAAATGAGGCCGAAAGTGCTCAACTGCTACAAGAGGAGGAGCAAAATACTCAATCTGCGGACAGAACTGTGTCGTCCTTTGTGGACTCATCAGCGCAGTACAGAGAAAATGAGGCCAATATGATATGAAATGAAGATTATGTATGAAGAAGGGCTGAGGCTTCCTGCAGCTTCATCTGTGAAAAGAATTCGGGTGGACACACCCATTCCCATAGCGCTGCACATCACATCCGAACCAGTTCCGTTATTTTTACAACGTTTCGGCACTTGGCCATCGTCAGGTAATAACAATGAATACCGTGGAAGCCACACAAGAGCAGTATATACGCAGAGTGTAGCGCCAAAAAAGATGCGAATTATGTCACCTAGTATGCAGAAGGGGGGGGGGGCAGAGAGAGAGAAAAGGCGCAACTAGCACATCACGGAGGAGAAGCAGCAGAAGGTAGCGCGCATTGTGCTCTGTGAATGGCGTTACGCAGAGTGTAGCGCCAAAAAATAAAATGATGCGAGTTATGTCACCTCTATACAGAGGGGGGGGGGGAGAGAAGGTGCAACTGTGCACATCACGGAGAAGAAGAGCGCGCCGTTGTGCTCTACGAAGTGAGGGTACATGCCACATAATTATGCTGTTAATTCTAGCACATTACAGGAGAAGGGGAGCACGGAGGCCCATGCGTCAATGCACTATGAGGTTAAACTTCCATGCCAAACTGTTACCACCAGGGACGCGATGAGGCATCAGGAACAGAATGGATCTGAGTGACCCGCCTCATATTATAATTATTCAGTGATATTGAAGTAGCAGCAGGGGAAGCTGAGAAAATTCACAACAAATCCCATCCGGTGCTTATGTTCACATGGGGCTTAGCATCACGAATCTCAATCGCCTCGCGCAGTTTGCGACGGGCTCGATCAGGCTCTTTTCCTATTACTTCGACTGCAGAGAATGCACTTTGCCCATAGTTGAGCTTGCATCCAGGGTGAGTGGTACGAAAATGTTGGCCCCATGGCTTGTCGAGTTCCTGTCGTCTTGCCTCACCATTATGTTCTTCCAGGCGAGTTTCCAGAAAGCGGCCAGTCTCACCAACATAATTATTGTTCCGGACATTCTTTGCACTTCAGCTGATAGACAACATTCTTCTGCATACATACATCCTGTCCCCCGGATATACACGAGATACACGGCCCCTTTGGGCGACCTCTCTTTTTCGGTTGTAGCGGATTTGCAGCCTTGACACATAGAGGAGGAACGAGGGCGGAGCGACACAATGTGCGCCTCAGGCTACCAGTGTGCTCATATATGACTCTAACCGGACTTTTATACTTTCTGATTGCTTTATTCACTGCTTGATGTGTCGTATCCGGACGGCCCGGGGTTAGACCCCAAGGCTGCGGTTCGACATGAACTAACTTACTAAACCTTCACATTACAAGGCCGTGCAGTGGTGGCCACTTGGAGAGAGTCCACCAACAGAATTACTCTTACGCACGCACGCACATATACCTAGACATACTCTCACACACACACTCAGGCATATACAGACACGTACACTCACACCAGCGGTCAAGTTGACTCACAACTTCAAAGGAGCTACATGTAACTTGGTTCAAGAGACGATAATGAAGAGCACAAGGCAAGACAGACGAAAGCCGAAGCTTCCGCCTGAAGGCGGAAGGCAAGAGAGAGAGAGAGAGAGAGAGAGAGAGAGAGAGAGAGAGAGAGAGAGAGAGAGAGAGAGAGAGAGAGAGAGAGAGAGAGAGAGAGAGAGAAAGAGAGAGATAGATAGATAGAGAGAGAGAGAGAGAGAGAGAGAGAGAGAGAGAGAGAGATAGAGAGAGAGGAGAGAGAGAGAGAGAGATAGAGAGAGAGAGATAGAGAGAGAGAGAGAGAGAGAGAGAGAGAGAGAGAGAGAGAGAGAGAGAGAGAGAGAGAGAGAGAGAGAGAGAGAGAGAGAGAGAGAGAGAGAGAGAGAGAGAGAGAGAGAGAGAGAGAGAGAGAGAGAGAGAGAGAGAGAGAGAGAGAGAGAGAGAGAGAGAGGGAGAGAGAGAGAGAGCGAGCGGGGAGGGTTGGGGGCAAGAGAGGGGAGAGAACTAAATAAAGTATATACTGCTCCTGTGTGGCTTCCACGGTATTCATTGTTATTACCTGACGATGGCCAAGTGCCGAAACGTTGTAAAAATAACGGAACTGGTTCGGATGTGATGTGCAGCGCTATGGGAATCGATAAGTCCACCCGAATTCTTTTCAAAGATTATGTATGCTATGAAATTTTCTTATTGGACACTGGTGTCCAATCTCAGTTACATGAACATGGACATGGACATTGTAAGTACGCCTCCGTCAAAGACTGCTAAGTGGCAACTGCAATCGATAGAAGCAGGTGGTAAGTAGATTATGACTCATACCTGCAGAATTGCACGCGTCGTTTGGATGTGTCCGTTCCTACGAGTACGAGCCGGTATTTCAAGGGCCTGGCAAGTTTCCAAGCAGTGCGGAGGACACTTCCTCGTGCCGACTCTACCGCATTGACATCCTGTTTGTGTGATAAATCCAAATTCGAAATCGAGTGCCGACACGACGGGTATTATAATAACAATACTGTACGGTGCTTGAGGGGTACAACAGGGCTTAGTGTCTCGGGTGACGTACTTCCCAGTGATACATCAAGACTAACCTCGCTCTGCTGTCTAACAGGGCACTTGAGAACCATTTTGCACGTCAATCGAATTGGACCATGTCTGCAGGTGCAGCAATTGTATAAAGTCACGACATTATGGCGTATTGTGTCAGTTTGTCAATCTTTGGTAGCTGGATCAGTTTCAAACTCTTTGATCTTCGCCCTTAGACAACGATGCAGAAGTTATGCTTTCGTATAAAATATAAAGCATAACCTGACATGGTTAAGCAGTCGCCCTGAGTTCGGCAGCAGAGTGCCCCCCAGTATGGGATCGGGAGAGTTAGGCATTCTTCTTCTGCTGCTGCTAGTGTTTGTATTCACATGCAGTGGTGGTTGCTTCCTGCTTGTCCTCCAACCACGCACGGTACTGCGAGAGACGTGCAGTACACATATCCACAAGTCGCCCAGAGCCGTTTCCCCAACTCCGGCAGTGCTGGTCAGTGGTCCAGGGCGGAGAAAGCACACCAGTTCTGCAGTCGTTGCATGCAATAAGCTGCAGTATGGCCTAGTAGCTTTGCTGCTATGTCTGATATGCGTGTGGTCATTTCTCTTCACTTATGCAGTGATCCGCGGACAATGTCCATGGGCGAAGAAGAAACAGAGTTACGGACGTTTGCATGGATCTCCAACGAACTATGCGTGGATTCTCGAAGATGATTTCCTGACCGAGGATATTGAGTTTCCAAAACGGGGCCCTGGTGTCAAGACAAGGCAAACCACGGGCGCGTGTGATCGATCGTCAGGAATATCATTCTGTGACTCATTGTCCTTTAGCCTGGACACCTTGACCATGTCACACAATAGCCTGGAGTCCAAGCTGCTGAGGAAGTGCCTGCGATTGCATGATCATCTTGAGAATATGCTGTCACGTGGCATGTTGTCCATTGACGAGTACTGCACGGTGGTGGATGAGTGTCGAGAGAACGGCAACATCTCAGGCCTGGTCCGGCTCTACGGCCTGCTGACGGCATCAAGCAGAGAGGAAGAGTTCCTAACCTCCCTGCGCCGACATCGCTCAGTTCTCTCCTTGTATCATTCCAGTGACGAGACCATCAATCTGTGCCGTTCCCCTATTAACCATTCCCTTGGGCTGCCACGTAGGCAGAATCCTGATCCTCCATTAACACACCGGGATATTCCCGACATCATGAGCTATTTATCTCGAGCTGAGTTCGCAACGTCCGGAAGAGATCCCAAATCTCAGTCAGGGAGCGATTCGTGGGAAGAAATGCAGAAACAGATCTGGGAATCCTACATTGCTTGCTTAGAGGATCTTCTGGTGTTGAAACAACTCACTGTGCCTCAATACAGCCTGCTGGTCGACCTGCAGGATCAGCCCGAGAAGCAACTATTCGCTCTGAAGGAGATCATGAGACGATCCACTGACAGAGGAGGAGAGTGAACCTGGGTCGATAGCCACTTCCAGTACGATCATGAAAGAACAGAGAAGGAGTGGACCTGGGTCGTCGAACCCTGTGATCCTCTCTGCCGGGCACACTTCCAACAAGATACAAATCGAACAGGGATTGTCCGCTGTGAAGTATAGTGCATTGCTATCACCAGAACTATCATGGTTCCTGGTAACGTACTACAGAATGAGAGATCAATACCCTGAAGCAGCTTTGGTCATTAGTTCAAATTCCATGGGCAATTGTAGAGCAGCCGCCAGGACTATCTGCAAGCGCTGTCATGTCTGCTATGAGACAATGCACGTGCATTGTATGTCTTAGATGCTGCGTGTTGTCCTAGCTCTCCACTACGCATCGCGTTATTCCTCAGGTGTGCTGCCCTTGCGGATACTGTTAAGCACTTAATGACTGTTTCAAAGTGCTCATGAAATGCAGGGTCTAATGCATCTCGGTGTATCCGCTATTCATGACACTGAGTCACCAACTCTGAGTGATATAGGAAGGAAAGGAACTCATAATGCGAGCGTATGTAAACAGAAGAAGTTACTTAGGGAACAGAGAGAGAGAGAGAGAGAGAGAGAGAGAGAGAGAGAGAGAGAGAGAGAGAGAGAGAGAGAGAGAGAGAGAGAGAGAGAGAGAGAGAGAGAGAGAGAGAGAGAGAGAGAGAGAGAGAGAGAGAGAGAGAGAGAGAGAGAGAGAGAGAGAGAGAGAGAGAGAGAAAAGAGAGAGCGAGAGCGAGATAGGAGTGCAGCTAGAGTGGAGATATAATAATGATTATATTCTCTAATGGCTAGTGAATTTGCTCACCGTACAATTGCTGATCCACATTCTCTGGAAATCTGCTAGTGGTATCGCAATTAATGCCTATCCGAAATCTGCAACGTGCTACGTGCTTATAACAATTGTCCCAGATCTATTGTAGCGAGTCTTGGGAATATGGGATTAGTTGCTCTATACCCATTTCTTGTTCGTTCACCGTTCCCTTTTTCTGGCCTTATCCGTACGCCATTGCTATAATCGCTTTTGCTATCTTTGTGGCAATTTCTCAAAACCGCAAGCTTAGCTATTCTAGGATAGCAACAAAGTCATTGTCACCATTGTATTTCAAGTGGTCAATTTCTATGATCAAAGACCCTACCGTCTGGTGATCACTTTATGCCTGAAGCCCTGAGTCACAGCGGAGCAGTACTTATTCCCTCTCTGTATGCGTACAATGCTCTGACCCGAATTGAATTTTTAAAGCAGCATTTTCTTGATCTCCTGCAACCCTCCTTTTACAACTGTGCCATTACCGGACTTAGCAGTCGGCGCCAACCGGCACCCTCAGGGATAAACGCGCAGATGCAGAAAGATCACCAATCCTCATGACTAATGACCATGTCTACTCTAGCTCAGTGTAGAACCATGCGATGACCTCATCATAGGGACCGACACCAATACTCGGGTTTCATCGCACTACATTCAATTTGTGATGCCACTGTCCCATCTATGAATGCATGTCCGGAGTATTCATCATTCAAAAACACCATGTATGGGTAAACTGGTTGGCCAAGCCCTTCCACTGTTCCAGGTTATAAATATCTACCTCTATCTTCCAATCTGCTGGCAGAACCGTGTCATCCTTTCTGGACTCATCAGTGCACCAGAGAGAAAATAAGGCCGAACCAAAATGAGAAATAGATTTGCCAAAGGCCAGATTTAAACCAGGTCCGAACGTACCTTGCCAGAGTGCTCAAACTGACAAATCAGTGAGCTCTGCATAACGCAAGCAGCAAAGGCACTACGTGACATGAGAGTGCTCAACTGCTACAAGAGCAGGAGCGAAATACAATGTACCTCAAGCTCTAGTATAGGCACTAGGCGAACTGTATACAGTAGAGCAGTTTGCTTTAGGAGGTGTTTCCCTGGTCCTGCGACCTGACAGGGGCGTCGGAAGGTATTTTAGTGTGGTACGGTCAGTCATCTGAAGTACAATAATTATTTACTCGTGTGGGAGGGGTGGCTGAGCCAAAAATTTCGGAAACGTTTTACAGCCCAGATGAGTGTATTTTATTGATTCACGGGATGTCTGGGGCAAAGGTGGTACGGTCAATATATACCGTAGTGACCACACCGTGTCCGACGCCCCTGCCTGATAAACGTACCTATCAACTGCGAGAGAAGGTGGTGCCATGACTAATACATGTATCTATTTCTGGTCGACCAAACACAGTTTCATCTCTTGATCACTTGAACAAAACAGTCCGCTGTTTTGAGGACCACTTGATAGCGAAAATAGACCTTGAGGTGCGCTCCAAGAGATCCACACGACTTTTTCATTACACTTGCACAAACACAACACATGTCGTTCTACAGGTCGCATGCAGAGTACGTAAACTGCAGTTTACCACGTGCCGTTCATTCACAGTCTGTAGAGGGATCAATATCCCGAAGGCAAAGAGTGGAATACACAGACAGAAACTGGAGTTTATGCTGCTTCGAAAACGCACATCGGAAACATGAATGCATCCACAACGGTTGAACTGAGGATAGTCACAGTGAATCGAACATTTGTCAATGCAACACAGTGGCACGTGTACAAGTGACTCTCTAGGAGGATATACTCATGCAGCTAGCTCCCATAGTTGTGTGAGTCTATCAAAAAGTCGGTTCATGTACATGTAGTAGCAACTAGTAACTTACTTGGCACCTCCTTTACAGTACAGCAAGCAACAAAACACATGTTTAGTGCTACGTACAGTACGTTACCATCGTACTGTCACAAGAGTGTTTGCGTTTCACATACATTTACTTGGAAGGAATAGGATATCTATGACTGGGTGATGGGATATCTATGACTGGGTGATGGGATATCCATGACTGGGTGGTGGGATATCCATTACTGGGTGGTGGATATCCATGACTGAGTGGTGGGAATAAGGGACCGGGCATGGTGATTTCTACCTACCACAGCTGGTGTTTTTCGTGATTGTTCATAATAAAGGGTTAGCTCCCACACTGGAGCTGGCGCTATTTCGCCGACTTAACACTTGATTGACGATTTGACTTTTCGTACTGTTCATAATCAGTTCACAATACCTTCACAAGTTCTCCGTCTTCCTCTAGGTCTCATGAAGTGACAGTCCCTCTGTAAAACTGTTCTTCTGCTTCTCTCACCGTCTCTCTCTCTCTCTCTCTCTCTCTCTCTCTCTCTCTCTCTCTCTCTCTCTCTCTCTCTCTCTCTCTCTCTCTCTCTCTCTCTCTCTCTCTCTCTGTCTAGGTCTGTTTCTCTGTCTGTCTGTCTGTCTGTCTCTCTCTCTCTCTCTCTCTCTCTCTCTCTCTCTCTCTCTCTCTCTCTCTCTCTCTCTCTCTCTCTCTCTCTCTCTCTCTCTCTCTATCTATCTCTATCTCTCTATCTGTCTCTCTCTATCTCTCTCTATCTATCTCTCTCTCTCTCTCTCTCTCTCTCTCTCTCTCTCTCTCTCTCTCTCTCTCTCTCTCTCTCTCTCTCTCTCTCTCTCTCTCTCTCTCTCTCTCTCTCTCTCTCTCTCTCTCTATCTACCCATCTACCCATCTATCTATCTATCTATCAACACAAAGGCAGAACGACAGAGATCAACAATCTTTCTCGTAACTCGGAGTTTTGTGTTCATAAACACTCATCAGACGAAGTAGTACGCTCTGCCCATTTTGAGGTATTGAGCATTATTATCGAACCTTCGACTCAGCAAACCTGCAAGAAAGCACCATTCCCTGCTCAATGAGTCGAAGGTTCGATGGACTTCTCGTGTTCTCTGGATGGCAGTCGTAAGTTAGTCAAGTGTCAAGTCAAGTCGGCGGAATAGCGCGAGCTCCAGTGTGGGGGCAAACCCATTCCTAAACAATATCATCGCCGAAGTCGCAACCTCTATTTCGTACTGTTGTGCCCAGCGCGGGCGTGCGACTAGCTGATTTGGAGGTGACAGCGTTGTGAGTGACCAAGGGTGCTCTACGTCTGTTGTCACTGTCCAGGAGTGATACTGATTCACGCTGTTATCTGGTGTTCACGAGGTGTTTGTCGCGCTGGAAACGGAGTGTCTCTGTAAGTTTGTATCTCTGGTGATGTTTGTGCCTGGAGAGCACTATATAAGGGGTGCTCTTCAGGCACAATCTTCCTCAGCCTACTCAAGCTCAACCGATGAGGGGTGAATTCCCCGAAACACTGTGTATTGAGCAGGGAGTGGTGCTTTCTTGAAGGTTTGCCGAGTCGAAGGTTCGATGGACTTCTCGTGTTCTCTGGATGGCAGTCGTAAGTCAGTCAAGTGTCAAGTCAAGTCGGCGGAATAGCGGGAGCTCCAGTATGGGAGCAAACCCATTCCTAAACAAAATCATCGCCGAAGTCGCAACCTCTATTTATATAATATTATGCATACGTGTATTTATTTATCTATAATCTATCTACTCAATGATGCAGACAGCCAGATTGTTTCGGCCAATGACGCCTCATCAGTGCAACTCCAAGCTTAAGGGGGCACATCACCCAAAAATTTCATATGGCAATTGACCGTAACTTTGGTGTTTCTCAGTGGATTTGAGTGAAATTTTGACCACACACTCCTGCCACTATGCTGTAGGCCTTGACGGATTATGCTAGCATAATTTTTCGCATAATTTCTACCAAAATCGAATAATCGCATAATTCGAGGCAAATTGCATATGAATCGCATAAATTGGAATAATCCGCCTGTTCGCATCAAATTCCATACAGTTGTACATGTTCTACAAGTACAAGTAGATGCACCAGGAAGTCGTAGGTTTACGACTCCCTTGATAACATGTCCAGTCCACTACAATCAGTGACGGTCGTAGCTAGGTCGGACGGTGCGTTGACCCCGTTGAACTTTTGCTACTACAGTACAACGCCCTCTACAAAACAATTCCCCTGGTATTTTGCACAGAAGCACCATATACATGTACATCAGCAGCATATGTGCATAATATGATAACTTTTAGCATAAAAATAGCATTATTCTGCAATTTTTTCAGCAATGCGAAAAGCATAATTTCACGAAAATATTAGCATAATCCGTCAAGGCCTACTATGCTGGCCCTCAGGACATGATTTACAAGTTCTTGCGCCTCACTGACAGGCTTTCCAGGCCGGAAAAACTCAAATTTCCGGCATAGTGCTACGGTGTGCGAGCCACCCAGGAGCCAAACAAATGCATTTACATTTTTTTCACATTTTCGTGCCCATTCTGTCCGTGCGCGGGACCCAAACCTAAAACAAGTCCAGAAGCAGCCATGGGTGGTGGGGTAGGGCCCCTCAACGTGGCCCTGGAATCTGTCACAACGGAACGAGTGGGCGTTCTTTCACGGACTCCCACAGACCCAAGTCAATTTTTGAATTTTTTTAGGTTTAGCACGTGCTACGAGGTCGTACCTTTGATACAACATCCAGTGCTGGGACCTCCACAGCAAGCCATTTCCACAGCGCTGCACACCAAATCCAGGATGCCCTCAGAAACCGGCAAAGACTGCCACTCACGTTTCACTACTGCCTAGTACTGAATCCTACCTGACTTCTTGACACGACTCAAACTTGCCAAAGTCACAAAATCAACGTCAACTACAATAATCAAGCCACATATCTGCAACGTCACGAGGGTGCTGGGAAAAGTCCTGCTGCGCGGCGGCGGGCGAACGTGATTTTTTGGACTTTTTTGGACTTGGGGCAAAATTCTGCACACTTTCGCGTGTTTCCATAATACGACAAGTTGCGCACGGTCTGCTCACATTCAAATACAGTGCTGCCAACAAATGACAGCATGCAACAAAAAAATCTTTCCTTGCAAGGGCACATTTTCGGCCATAACTCTTGAACGGCTGGTCAGATAGGGACACAGTTTTCAGAGAATTTGCAGCTATTCATGCTCTTTCAACTGACGTAGCACTCAATATGAATTTACAAATTCGATTTTTCAGCGAATTTTTGGGTGATGTGCCCCCTTAAGGGTGGCAGACTACCCAAAAATTCGCTGAAAAATGGAATTTGTAAATTCATATTGAGTGAATCTGGGCAGACCGCGCGTGCGCAACTTGTCGTATCATAGAAACACGCGAAAGTGTGCAGAATTTTGCTCCAAGTCCAAAAAAGTCCAAAAATATCACGTTAAAAAAACACGTATTGGGCTGCACGGCGGCGGGCGACGCCCGCCGCCGTGCAGCAGGACTTTTGCCAGCACCCTCGTGACGTTGCAGATATGTGGCTTGATTATTGTAGTTGACGTTGATTTTGTGACTTTGGCAAGTTTGAGTCGTGTCAAGAAGTCAGGTAAGATTCATTACTAGGCAGTCGGGGAACGTGAGTGGTAGTCTTTGCCGGTTTCTGAGACTGAGGGTATCCTGGATTTGGTGTGCAGCGCTGCGGACATGGCTTGCCGTGGAGGTCCCAGCACTGGATGTTGTATCAAAGCCAAAGGTACGACCTCGTAGCACGTGCGAAACCTAAAAAAATTCAAAAATTGACTTGGGTCTGTGGGAGTCTGTGAGAGAACGCCCACTCGTTCCGCTGTGACAGATTCCAGGGCCACGTTGAGGGGCCCTACCCCACCACCCGTGGCTGCTTCTGGACTTGTTCTAGGTTTGGGTCCCGCGCACGGACAGAATGGGCACAAAAATGTGAAAAAATTGTAAATGCACTTGTTTGGCTCCTGGGTGGCTTGCACACCGTGGCACTATGCCGGAAATTTGAGTTTTTCCGGCCTGGAAAGCCTGTCAGTGAGGCGCAAGAACTTGTAAATCATGTCCTGAGGGCCAGCATAGTGGCAGGAGTGTGTGGTCAAAATTTCACTCAAATCCACTGAGAAACACCAAAGTTACGGTCAATTGAATGCCATATGAAATTTATGGGTAGGCTGCTCCCTTAAAATAGGATTGAATTGTCAGCCATGGTTACGAGAACCACATTAATCTATCTACTGTATCTATCTATCTATCTATCTACTGTATCTATCTATCTATCTATCTATCTATCTAGTGTTGTTGCATCACGCAATGCCCGTCACCTTTTATAGTTTGAGCACTCTGGCGCTAGAGCGACGAGCTACATGTAGTTCTGTTGTGCCTCCTTTGCACCACGGCTTGTACTTAACACTTGTAGCTCGGGTTACTTAGCTCGTAGCTATACTGATGAGGCCTTTATGGCCGAAACAGCTTGCTGTCTACACCATCGGGTATTACGCTCCTCGGCTTTCGTCTTGATGAGCACTCTCAGTAGGCTGCTCTTGTGCTGCTGCATTACGCAATGCCCGCTACGTTTTGTAGTTTGAGCATTCTGGCGCTAGAGCGACGAGCTAGCTTAGTGTCTGTGGTGCCTCCTAGATCCTTTCACCATGGCTGGTAGCTCGGGTTACCTAGCTCGTAGCTGTACTGATGAGGCCTTTATGGCCGAAACAGCTTGCTGTCCACAGCATTGGGTATTATGCTCCTCGGCTTTCGTCTTGTTCAGCACTCTCAGTAGGCTGCTCTCGTGCTGCTGAATCACGCAATGCCCGCTACTTTTATTTTTGTAGTTTGAGCACTCTGGCGCTAGAGCGACGAGCTAGCTCAAATGTCTGTGGTGCCTCTTTGAACCATGGCTAGGAGCTCGGGTTACGTAGCTTGTAGCTGTACTGATGAGGCCTTTATGGCCGAAACAACTTGCTGTCTACAGCCATTGGGTATCATCACGCTCCTCGGCTTTCGTGTTGTTCAGCACTCTCAGTAGGCTGCTCTTGTGCTGCTGCATCACGCAATTCCCGCTTCTTTTTGTAGTTTGAACACTCCGACGCTAGAGCGACGAGCTAGCTTAGTGTCTGTGGTGCCTCCTTTGCACCAAGGCTGGTAGCTCCGGTTACTTAGCACGTAGCTGTACTGATGGGGCCTTTATGGCCGAAACAGCTTGCTGTCTACAGCATTGGGTATCTATCTACTAGTATCTATCTATCTATAGATCTATCTATCTATCTATCCATCCTTCTACCTATCTATCTACCTATCTACAATTTGATGTGTAACAATGCAGCACTAATCTGTACTGATGTGTTGCCAGAAAATCGCGCTGTTTCTCTACCTGGCTATACTCTATACTCTCAACATCTTTTTCATCTTTTTCATCTTTTTCCTCTTACGCTGATTTTGTCATCCCTTTTCCTCGCGCTATTGAAATGTACCTCCATCACCTTTGCCCCCTTCTCCGTATATATGTTCTAGTGATTGTTAGCCTTGGTCATATGCTGTCTGATGAAGTGTTCTGACACGAAACTCGGAGTAACAGCGGAATGAGACTTGTTTGATTCATTGCTGTGTAATATTTGTATCTACCTATCTACATGTATCTCCACACAAAAGGCACAATGGAGGTTTACAGATTTGTCGCCACTCAGAGTTTCTTGCTCAATGCAATCATCAGGCCACTATCTATCTATCTATCTATCTATCTATCTATCTATCTATCTATCTATCTATCGATCTACTAGTATCTTTTTACTCAATCTGAGGACAGCATGCTGTTTCGTTCTTTGTGAACTCATCAGCGCAGCACAGCGAAAATGAGGCCGAACCTGATAGCAATGAAAATAAAATTTCCAAAGCCAGATTTAAATCAGGGCCGAACGTACGTTGCCAGAGTGGTCAAACTGACAAGTCAGTGAGCCCTGCGTGATTATCTATCTTTTTATCTATCTAGCTATCTATCTATCTACACAAAGGCAGAACAACAGAGACCAAACGTCTTTCTCGTAACTCGGAGTATCCATCTACATGTATCTATCTCTGTCTCCCAGTCTCTCTGTTCCTTTCTGTCTCTCGCTGTCTTTATCTCTCTTTCTCTCTCTGTCTCTCTCCCTCTCTCGGTGCTACGCAGCTGATAATCAATCAAAGCATTCTTATAGCATTACCATAGTTGGAGACGGTTTGACAAGCTCTTCAGCGCTGCTCGTCTACAAGGCGGCAGTGAGCAAGGTTTGACAAGCGGCACACGGACTGCATAAAAAGGGTTGTAAAGTACCGAGCGACACTGCACTGCGGATGAGGGAACAGTCCCGACCATAGCCTATAGGGTGTCATGTCCAGTTCGTGTTCCAAAACTGGTCTCCGGGTGACATGAAGCACGCGCGCCGCTGACTCCCAGCCTCATACTAGTACTGCTGTCGCCAGCTAGCTTATGACCACATTTTCAGAGTGGCACGGAAAGTACACGTGTGATGTCCATACTCAGCCTGCTTGGCGTTCGGCCCAAGGCACAGGCTAGGCTAGGCAAAGCAAAAAATGACACATTGACGGGTGGTATTTGCTGCCCATGGCGTGATTAGTTCATCTACATCCGTATACAAAATATAATTTTGAAACACTGAAACGCAAGTACAATATTCGTTGCTAAAGTTCTTGTGTTGGCGAGCCTGCCATTGTCGTTTAGCCCAGCCATACCCTGGGTTTGGCTTGCTAGTTCAAACAAAACTTTCTTTACCGTAAGAGTAATCTGGCCTTCTGCCACCCTGATTGATGAACCAGTATGCCTTCCGCAAGAAAATTTAGCGATGGTACAGGCAGACTTCTACTTTTGGCACGTCTGTTGGGGTTTCTACTGTTGATATTCATCGTCTTGTCATTTCTATTTCCTATGCAACCGTCCACGATGCTGGGTCGAACACTGTGCCCAATGGCCAAGACGCCTTCTGAAGCTCGGCGACGTGGCGCTAGTCAGGTGAGACATGCAAGTCTCCACTTTGAGTATGGACTTAGCCTCTCAAACCGTGCCGCGAGCTACCCGCCTTCGTCTGAAATCTGTCCTGGCTTAGCATATGGCTTGATGGTTGGATGTATGCTAGTGGCCTGTGTTTTATCCTTCCTTTTCACGCTTGTCGCATGCGCGCTGCATCGGTCCTCACTTGCGTCGAAAATGCACCAGAAAGAGACAAGAGACGATCAGCCATTGATCAAACCTGGAGACGATGAATTACAGCAAGGCATGCATTGGTCCGATGACATCATACCGACTATTGCAATTCTTTGCGAACCGGGCCAGTCGAGGTCGAATCTGTTGAGGAATTGCTTGCGACTGCATAACCAGCTGGAAGGCATTCTCTCTCTCAGGATTGTGTCTCCAGAGGAATATAGCCGAGTTGTGGACGAATGTTTGCGGAATGGAAACATGTCTGGCCTTACCCTGTTGTATACGATGGTGAAAGGGTCAGGGCGCGAAAGCGAGTTCTTGAGTGCATTGAGAAGGTGCCGATCTAACTTGTCTATCAACCTGTCCTCCGCAACAGAAGATCCGAGTTCCAATGGAAGCGGCTCGGACGCCTCCAGCACCACCACCAGCCCAGCTGACGAGCTAAGCGCTGATTGCAGTGTATTCGAGCAAGGTTGCGTAGATCGCAGTGCCAGGGAGGTGCCAGAGAGAGTGGGACCAAGCGTTGCTGGCAAGCTGCCCGTTAACAAGGGTATGAATCCCGCACGAGTGTGTCAAACGGTCTTGCTGTGGGTAAGAGCCATGCGTTACCTGGAGGATCTCCTGAGCGAGGGTGTCCTGGATGTGTACCACTACGGCTTTCTGATCGACTTGCAAGCACAACCCGAGAAGCAAATGTTCGCACTGATGGAGATCGTCACGAGATGCAATAACATGGCCAAGATGATCGACATTATTTACCCTGATTGCAGCTGACTGTCTAAACAATATCTATGTTGCTCACCAATGGATCATGTGGCTTCCGCACACAACGTTTGGTAGCATACCAGCTAGTGGGGACACTACCACAGCAGCTTAGCTTCAGGGAGACCCTACTAATGAGCGAGGGCATCTACCTCACAGCGCAAACATGCAGTCCAAACGACCTAGTATGCTCCTCATACTCAGCGTTAAATACAGCTATGCAACAAAATGATGCCAGCTAGTTTGTCTTTATAGAAATGGAACACCTACTTCAGTAAAGAGTATTCTCTTTCGTTACGTTACTCTATTTTGCTATGGTTGACTTTCAGCCTTGTTGGTGTGCCCATTGCTGTATTTATCTCCCTGGTCTGGTTCTCGTCTCCAGTAAGTAGCCTTATGACAGAAATCTTTTCAAATCCCATCCCAGGTTACATCTTGCTGCACCTAAGACTAGCAATACCCTTGAAGCCCTAGACATTTCACGAATTCGGCTTGGAATGAAGGATCATGTTCAAACCAGGGAGCCCCAAACTTGAAACACGCTTCTTCACGACTCAACTCCCAGGGCAACGCGACTAGACTACACCTACGTGGATACCGGTATACATTGCACTGTGTTGTAATCATACAGTGAACAAACTAAATACATGTACAGTGAGAACTGGTTCACGGTGCCCGCTTTGCACTTGGGCTTGGACTTATAAGATACATGTGATTCGAAAAATCGGACTCGGATGGAGAACCAAGGATAAATTTATAGGAAGAAAAAGGGACCAAGAAACTACAGGTTACGCTATAATATCCACTGAAACCACCAGTTACTGAACAATCAGCTCATGCAATAACATTGCACGGCACTGACCGACGGTACTGACGATCTACAACTAACTGGCTATCAGCACTCCGACAGCCTTCCAACTAAGTTATAAATATGACATACGAGGGAAAGGTGAGCGCAACCAAGACAAGCACGAGCTGAAATTCACAGCTGTGAAGGACGTTGGCGGATGTACATGCACGATACTGGCAAGATCATTGGACAGTTCAACCACGATTGAAGGATGCAAAGTACCATTCCACACAACTTGTGTGGCTCAAAGATGCGAAGATCAATTAAAGGGGAAGCTATGCGAACAAGAATCGTGAAACCCGAACGCCTCAACGCCTCAGTAACACAGCACTGTGTTTCAACTATGGCAATTGAAATGGAGAATAAGCAGCAGCAACAAGCAGAAGTTTCAGACGACGATCGTTTCGCCGTATAGCTAAGGACGGCTCATCAAGTGTGCAAGAATGGACTCGGATGGAGAACCAAAGATACATTTATAGGAAGACCAAGAAACCAAGAAACTACAAGTTACGCTATAATGTCCACTGACACCACCAGTTACTGAACAATCAGCTCATGCGATAACATTGCACGGCATGGCACTGACCGACAGTACTGACGTTCTACAACTAACTGGCTATCAGCTGTAGCGCATCTCGGATGCAGCACCGTCGGTCAGTGTTGCGCAAGTTTATCGCATGAGCTGATTGTTTAGTACTGGTGGTGGACATTATACCGTAACTTGTAGTTTCTTTGTCCCTTTTCTTTCTTTTAAATGTAATTTAAAAAAAGCAAGAAATAAGAAGATGTGCACGGCCACCAGTATGGGAGCGAGTGTCTGTTGTTTCCAGCCAGTGTCCGTTGTCTTCTTTGTCCATGGCTTCTGGGCCTAGGCCTGTCCGGATTATGGTTTGCATATTTTTCGCATTTTGGGGGTTTTCAGCATTTTTTCGCATTTTGGGTTTTTTCAGCATTTTTTCAACATTTTGAGCATATTTTGCATACTCATCGGCAACCTCGAGCTCGAGCGCACTGTACTTGTACGGTACTGTACTTGGCTCTGCAGAAGCCATACAACCAAACAAAATGATGATTCCTTTCGACTATCGAAAACGACCACATCCTTTGCACGCGCTTCCTCCACGTGCACTTGGAACGACAAGGGATTCAAGTTTTACACCATTTTGGTTGACATGGTTGCGGCAGCATAATTTTCGCATTTTGGGTGAAATTTTGAATTTTTTAAAAGATTTTTTAGCATTTTGGGTATATTTCCAAAAAATAAACATTTCCATTTTGACCCTTCAAAAAACGCATAATCCGGACAGCTCAGGGTTACTTCTGGCTAGAGCATGATACATGTACACGACGAACATGTACAATGTCATGTACATGTAATTATACATTGTTCATTCCTCTGCTTTGTATACACAGTAATTACTGACCAATGTACATTTATTTGCTGGGATTATTTGCATACTGTACATTCTCATTTGATTGATTAAAGAAAAAAACATAATTCCCTGCAGGGCACAGTGGATCGCACGGACTTAAAATCTTGAGTATAGTGCGCACTTCCGGCAGGGAGGGGACTTAGTAGGCAAGAAATGTTCATTTTCCATTGTTTTTCATTGTTCATCCAGGCAGGCATAGTGGGATGGCCTACGACTATGATTGAGAAACAGAGGGTACCTGGTACAAGTCCTGCTTGGAAGCGGAAGGATTCTTTTCCAGCCGTGCTGCGACCCACAGGGAACTCGTGGCCTGGCACGAGGAAAGCATGGATGCAGTGAGCGGGATACTCGGTCTTTGACCACTTGTATTGGGGCTGATCTCCTTTTCTAGGAAATTTCTAGATCGGAATTCGGACAAAGACAAATGGAGAAGACTCCGTACAAAATCAAATACTGTACTAGGAGAGGCGAGTCACTTTACTCTACAGTCATTAGTTGCCTCCACTGAGAACGTCAGGCCAATCATGCATGGCCATCAGCAAAAATAGATTCTGCATTTGCCTTGAATGTTGGAAGCCTGCAGCTGTGACCGTGCTGTATAAAGCTATGGTGGTGAATAGCATAATATACTGCAGTTTTGTGTGTGTGTGTGTGTGTGTGTGCATGTGTGTGTGTGTGTGTGTGCACGTGTGTGTGTGCACGTGTGTGTGTGCATGTGTGTGTGTGTGAGTGTGTGTGTGTGGTGTGTGTGTGTGTGCGCGCGTGTGTGTGTGTGTGCGCGCGCGCGCGCGTGTGTGTGTGTGTTTGTGTGTGTGTGTGCGTGCGCGCGTGAGCGTGTTGATTCTTTTTTAAATTTGATATGGGCATGAAATTAATAATCATAGGCCTGCAATGTCATAAAAGTCTCTCTAGATCCTTTTTGCCGAGAATATCTGGGTGTGAGTACAACATGGCAAAGTTACAGATTACACATTAGGCGACTGCAACATCAGACATGTGAAGTCTGTACAAACACGAACGCTCGCAGCGTCCCTTCTGCGCGCACCAACCAGCAGTAGAGCCGCTGGAACGATCATCCGATGTCGGTGTGGATGTCCAGCTCCTGTACCTTTCTCATGGAATCATGGTGGAGGGGTGGTGTTCGTAGTGGTTGAATTGCCTTACAACATAGGTGAGATTGATGTCAAACGGCCCCATCACCTGTTAGTGTTCGATCCTTGGTTTCCGGGATCCGCGTGGTCAGCGCGATGGAAACCAACATCATCCCGGATTGTATTGTGTAGATCAGGCCCGGCTGGGTGACTCCCTGCAGTTGTCATGGAGACAGTGAACGGCACATATCCGGGTCAAGTTGTTGCTATGGCAACTGATCATGGACACTATGAATGCACCGTGACCACTTCACATATCCAGTAAATTACTGGACAGGTTGAGAGCTTTTTTTAATCATGTTAGACACTTTTACACTATTTGTCATCTCGGGTACAGATGCTCCAAGCACAGTTGAAGTACTATTTAAATTTTCTACACAATTTATAATCAAGCCCATCTTCAAGAAAGATGGGTTTACATGTAAATATTTTCTGATCAGCCGGCCAGCAACACACCATGACAGAATCTGAACTAGGAGCACGGCACACTCTTTGCTTACTATTCTTTCCAGGAAAGGGGTCATGAAGGCCCCTCCACTGCCTGCAGTTGTGATAATCGCCACGGCCAGAGCTCTGGGCAACAAACCGAAAGTAGAGAATGAAAAACACACCGGAATGTCCACCACATTTCATGGAGTATTTCTGTATTCTTAAAAAAACGGAAATACATGTAGTCCAAAAAGAAAGTCCTGGGATTCACGAAAAGTGTTTCACGTCCATAGGACACCACCAACCCTTGATCAGGTGGCAGAATGCTACTCCTAAGTGCGGCATGAGGACAGGTCAGACTCACAAACCGCTGGCAAAAAGATCAATTGCTACATAGCGAACCCAGCTATACTAGTATCAAAGGTGTTTTCTTGAAAAGTTCGAGCTAGCAAGATTCACTAGAAAGCAGGAAACTCAATGTCTGGACAGCTGGCTGTTTCGATCTCGCTAGATCTTGTCAGCGGAGATCAGAGTTAGTGGCCGAACCGATCGTAATGAAGTCCAAAAATAACCAAGCATTTAAACTGGCTCAAAGCATTAAAGTCAGAGTGCTCTAATTGCGATCAACACAGCCATAGTCCTAGGGCCCATTTGAAATTTCTCACTTTTACTTGACACATGTTTGCTAACATAGATTTTATGATCATTCCTGGATGGTTTTCGCCTCCTGAACACGATGGCATAGGTTTCGATTGCCGAATTGTGTCCGAACATGGTGAAAAACATCAAAATAGAAAAGGTCGTTATTACCATGGCAACCCAACTAGAATGGCTCCTATATCCATTTTTACTGACACGTATATGGCCAAGTAACACCTCATTTTGCTCAGAATAAGCAGTAGATACAGTACGGCAACAAGTACTGTACTTTAACAGTGTCAAAACAAAATTTCCAAAGTGCAGTGAAACTACTTGGCTATTGGACATGTTCATGTACATTTACATGTCGCGTCGAATGTTAGCATTGAGGTACGTGTACATGTATGTGCAGCTAGCAGGTACATGAGACTATTTACAGGCATGCATTACTATAATTATCAGACTGCAAACACGAGAGAAGCGTCAGACGGTTCGGCGTTACACTTCAACTGAGAGAATAGGTATTGTAACCCAAATACTAACAGGAGAAGGAAAAGGTGGTAGGAAACTGTCAGAGTCTAAGGAACGAAGTGCTATAGGACAGTTTCAACCTGAACTAATTTACTCGAAGTACGTGTAGATAATACGATAGATCTCGCAGCAATGTAAGAAGGACAACACTACTTGTATGCGATGGCAGTGCTGTAACGAAAAATGATGAAAATGAAAATACCAAAATCCTTTGCATAAAACAGTCCAAACATTGGCTAGCTTGTCACTGTACTTAAATGCTTTGTAAAGACTTCAAGGCTGCAGTTGGACAACGCTCACATGTGAATAGCTGCAGTTTAAAAAGCTGATCGATCCCAACATTGTGATGCGAATACTTTCGCTTCCATGTGTTTCCCTTTAACTGAAGTTGTTCTTCCGTCTGAGCTTCGGAAACTCTACGCCGTACAGCTGAGCCCATCTCTACTCCGCCACCTACACCATCACTGTTGGCTCTGCAGTCAGGGACAATTCTTTAGCCACTAGTACATGAGGTATTATATGAACATGTTTTCCCTCTTCACCACCGCTCTTGAATCGCATCAACTACGTGCCGTGATCAGTTCAGGAGAGACAAGCCATGACATTGGACATCGGACTCTTTCTTGCAGTTAGTGTTTTATAAGTATAACTGTAGTTTCACACTGCCTAGGCCCAGCCATCAAATTCTGCGACAAGGAAATGATTCACCTACTGCTGGTGTTGCATATTGGGATAGGTTACCTCCAGGTACTCGGATTTCGTTTTTGTAACACTCCACACCACATAGCTACTCCCTCTCACTGCAGCATGGCACTCCTAAGGCAGTTGTCCTAGAGCTGTTGAGCTGGTAAAGAGGCTTTGTGATAATGGTAGCTGATCACCACGGTCGGTGTGTTCAAATCATGGTACTAACACTAGCCGCTCTTGTAGATTCAAATCAAAAGCTCGTCCCCTGCAACACTGTAACACCTCCTGTGCAGCAGTACTCACAAAGTAAATGCCTTTATTCCAGCCCGATGAAGTTAGCCAGGTCTGAAACTTTCCACGGTTGTAGATTAGTCCTACGAATAGTTACAACTGGCTTGGCAAGCTATGATGACTTTCCCCTGCTTTCCACACATAATTGTTGTGCTGCTCCTTGTTGGAATCATGCCTACTTTTCCGGGGAGCCAAGATGACATTGTAATGAAGGTTCTGCTGAATTTAGCATCGATCCATTCGTGGACGTTCCGACAGCAAAAGCACCAGCGAGTCAATGCAAAACTTTGAAGAAAGTGTCCAAACGAGGTACCACATTTCTGGTATGTCACAACTACACTACTTGATGCTCAATCTTTCCAACTCTCGCACAAAATCAGTGTACGCGCTGGTTCGCATCCTGTGTATGTACAGTGTTACTATAGCTCCTGGCACATAAAAGGGTAAAAACTCCCAGGTCCAGTCAATATAGTACCGAGAAAGTCTTGAAAATGCTTGAATACAGCCGATGAGAACTTAGTTTTTTCGGCAATTTTGTATTCCTATCGAGGGTGATTTCGGGACCTTTGGACGCGATTGGACTCGCCATACTGGGCCAAGATGCTCTTGAAGACATTATCTATCAAATAACACCGAAAAATCTTTGTTAGCCAACATGTGTCAAGGCATGTATTTTAGAGGTCGATTTTTTGAATTGGCCCCAGTACTACCAGCGTTTTAGTAGAAGCAGTAGACGTGGAAAAGACACTCACCCCATCTCTCTACATATGCAGAGTTTGGATAATGCCCCTACTTGGAAGTGCATTCGAACTCACTTTTCCTCTACTCTGATAGAGTCCTCGTCAGACATATTCTTCAACGGCTTTGTAAAGACATTGTTCAGAGCACTGGCATGATCAATACTGAGGTATGCTGGGATAAGAAGTAAATTTTCCGGCTCGTAGATACAGTAAAACCTGTCTAAGACAACCGCTCAAGGGACCTTCAAAATGTGGTCTCTGTTACCAGGTGGTCGCCTTATCCAGGGTCATTTGACAGTAAACGGCATCTCTTGGTCCTGATTTCAGCGGTCTTTTCGGACAGGTGGTCGCCTTATCCGAGTGGTCGCCTTGACAGGTTTTACTGTATAAACACATCTTATAAGAGTTTTACTCTGCACAGAAGTGCACTCAGCACATAACATGTGGAGTGTCTTTGCCGTACCTGACATCCGTGGGGAACACCTCTGGACACACCAAGAACAAGGACACCATCACCACCGTCACAATATACTTGAGCAGCATGGCAAAGACCAGCTTCACGGTTTGCTCGGTCGCTGCAAGACAGTGCGGATCCAGAAACAGAACGAAAGAATTTCTAGCCCGTGCAATAGTCATTAGACTTTACACAAACGTGAAGAAACATGTGGGTTAAACTCCACCACTCTTGTTTGGCCAGGAAAACTCATGAATGATGAACAGGCGATTCCGTGCTAGCACTAAATTGCGAAGCAGACAGCATAAGTTGAGCTAAGATACGAATAACAAATGGAGAGCACAACTCTTGAATCCACTGAAAGTCATATCCAATCATAAGATAAGATTCACTGAGTAACACCTACTGTCGTCTGGGAATTTCCAGAAGATCACGGCCACGATAACCAATGCTAGAAGTGTCGCTGTTTCACAGGCCAGTAGCACAGGCTTTCTATTAAACCTGGACAAGGATGGGAGGTGCAAAATGGAAAGGATGCGTATACAACGTAATATGGGAGCGATAGAGGTTTTTCCATACGAGTAATTATATTGATATGCACGGATACGGGAAACTGACGCAAAAACACTGCACACAAGTCTACTCGTTAGGGACTGTATCACGTGGCAGTGCACCCTTAAAGGGGAAGTTAAGGCAAAAATCAAAATTTCACCAGTTGTGGTCTTCGGGGTGCTGAGTCGAATGGTCGTGGTCCGAGGAAGCTGAGACGCTCCCTTCCTACTTGAATCCCAATCGAACTCGCGCAGTTCCACCGAAACTGGGTGACTGCGCCCTACTAGATGGGGATTTGTATGAAAAATGTCACTAAAAGCGCCATTTCGTTCTTATAAAAGCACGGATGACCGCGATTGGCCCATATGTTGTAGTCTTTTGGACGCTGAGTCGACTGGTTTTGGTCCGAAAAGGCTGCGATGCAGCGTTCCTCCTTTATTCCCAATCGAACATGGTTGAACAAGCGGTCACGTGCTCCTGGGTGCCCAAATCACCTGGTCACCACGCCAGCAGGCGACAACTTTCACACCAAGGTTCAACTCGAGTGACAGGACTGCACCCAAAAAAGGTCAAACAGGCTGGTAAGTTGTACCCTGCAGGCACGGCGACCAGGTGACTGGTGTACGCAGGAGCACGTGACCACTTCTTCAACCATGTTCGATTGGGAATAGAGGAGGAACGCTGCATCGCAGCCTTTTCGGACCAAAACCAATCGACTCAGCGTCCAAAAGATTACAACATATGGGCCAATCACGGTCATCCATGCTTTTATAAGAACGAAATTGCGCTTTTAGTGACATTTTGCATACAAATCCCCATCTAGTAGGGCGCAGTCACCCAGTTTCGGTGGAAGTGCGCGAGTTCGATTGGGATTCAAGTAGGAAGGGAGCGTCTCAGCTTCCTCGGACCACGACCATTCGACTCAGCACCCCGAAGACTACAACTGGTGAAATTTTGATTTTTGCCTTAACTTCCCCTTTAAGACACGCAAACCATCCTGCATATGGAAATCATGGTCATTCTCACAATATTTTGACTCAGGGGTGTCACACACGGTATGACCAGTACGACCATGGTCGTACCACTTTTCGTCCAGGATGGTCCCCTCAATTCATCCACTAAAGTAATAAAAGAGCGCTAAAACGTGCCCTGTTGGTCAAAAAATCCGAGTTTGTGAGATCAGTAATGTTAACGAACATTTAATTCCAACGATTTAGCAAATCTAAAAATTCAGTTAACATTTGAAGTTGTTGTGTGCAAAGAGATATGTACATGTAGTCATTTGCCGGTTTCGAGACAGAATTCGTTGGAACTTCACCTCACTAGCCCACAAAAATCCGGAGATTGCTAACTTGAATTGAAGTTAAAATGCCTGGTCTGACGGTAATCATTGTTTAGTGGTAATGGGCAGCCAAACATTGCAGGAGGGCACAGTGTGAGGCAATGGTACTTTTGCCACAATCCCTGTGTATGCGCGTGGTTTTACGCGCTGCTACCCATGCATGCGTGTGTGAGTGTGCCCTCCCCCTTGTATCAACACACAGATGACATCACCACACAGCATGACGAGCAAGTTCATGTGAAATTCATCCCAATGCACATACTGTGGCTTACTTTCTGTTCAAGAACATGGACGTGATACCAGATGGTAGCTCAGCCAGGGAGATCAGGAAGAAGTTGACGTAGAGGTCACTGGACAGGCCGTTCTTTGTGAACAAAAGTCCGAAATATATGGAAGATGCCGTAAGCCTGGACAGCAAGAGCAGAGCCATAGTATAGAATAGAGTATTAAATTATGGTATCACCTATACTGTACATGTACCCAGATGATGGCTGGTCTGGAAAAACAATGCACGCAGAACCGAAATAGAAGAGATATTTTACGCGTGTCTTGAGATTAGAGTACGCAAAGCAAGTCCAGTACGCAGTGTGCGTGGATGTGCGTCAACTTGCCCGAAACCCCTTTCCAGGGGTCATGAGGTCAATTCAAGGCTTGGATACATTTTTGACTGATTTACATCATGATCCTAGGGTCTCCTTATTAATACAGTGAGCCCTGTTAAGAAGAATACTGATAAGACCAACTTTTGGCTTTAGAAGAACTAATACTGTAAATATACAAATTTTCGGCAGGTATTTAATTTCGGCTATATTCGGCACCGACCCAAAACGCCTAAATTAAAACGCCGATGAAATTTTTCACAGCATCTGCCGCACTATACCATGCCCTCTACTCCACGCCGAAAATAAATCGCCGCCGAAATGTCAAAAATCGTGAAGTGCCGAAATTTTGCAGCGCCGAAATTTTGTATATTTACAGTACTCAATCTGCGGACAGCATGCTGTTTCGTTCTTTTTGAACTCATCAGCGCAGCACAGAGGAAATGAGGCCGAACCTGATAGGAATGGAAATAAAAATTTCCAATCAGGCCCGAACGTACCTTGCCAGAGTGCTCAAACTGACAAGTCAGTGAGCTCTGCATAACGCAAACAGCAAAGGCACTACCCCACGCAAGAGTGCTCAACTGCTACAAGAGCAGGCGCGAAATACTCAATCTGCGGACAGCATGCTGTTTCGTTCTTTTTGAACTCATCAGCGCAGCACAGAGGAAATGAGGCCGAACCTGATATTTACCTGATATTTACAGTATTGAAAGGGCTTGCTCCCCACACTGGAGCTCGCGCTATCCCGCCGATTGGACTTGACACTTGACTGACTCACGACTGCCATCCAGAGCACACGAGAAGTCCATCGAACCTTCAACTCGGCAAACCTGCAAGAAGGCACCGCTCCCTGCTCAATAAACAGTGTTCTGGGGAATTCACAGAGACGCTGACTCACGCTGCTATCTGGTATTCACGAGGTGTTTATCGCGCTGGAAACGGAGTGTCTCTGTAAGTTTGTATCCCTGGTGATGTTTGTGCCTGGACAGCACCATATATGTGGTTCTCTGCAGGCGCAATCTTCCTCAGCTTACTCAAGCTCAACTGATGAGGTGTGATGGCAAGCATAAGTCAGTCAAGTGTCAAGTCGAGTCGGCGGAATAGCGCGAGTTCCAGTGCGGGGAGCAAACCTGTTCCTAACAAATCATCGCCGAAGTCGCTACCACTATTTAATAACTATTATTCATCACTCTATTGGACAATTACTGTGCGTTCACATGGAATAGAAGTACAAGTAGGGGTAAGAAGATCACCGGTCATTAGGAACAAATACGATCGGCTCCTTGGTGTTTGTCATGAAGAGGTTTTACTGTACTGCAGAGGTCTAGCCAGGATTTTATGCCAGCCGGCCAACGTTCTAGTGAAAATGCATCGTTCTGGGGGCTGCGCCCCCAGACCCCCGCCATCAGTCACATATCCACACAGACACACACACACACACACCACTACAAATCTTTCATTGCAGCTTGCATCTCCTTTCGCTTCGTCCAATTATGGACATTTATCAGGCAGTTGTGACAATGACATTGTGACTATAGGTAAATTAACAAAAATAATTAATATGAAAAAGGAAACAAACAGCTACATCAGCATGGATCATGTGTTCACTACAACGTGGAGGAACTATTTGAAGTGCCACAACTAAAGCAATGCAGTGCCTGAGTGGTCCGCCAAAACAACTGGAGTAGTATAGTGTACAATGCCAATGGTCATGTGTTCCAAAATGCAGCATGCACAAGACCCAGCCTAGCCGGCCACGAATGGCCCACGATATGACAGTCCAGACTGGCCAGAGTCTGTAGCTGTCAGTGTCACAGCTAGCCGTGTACCCACCAGAAGCAGCGAACCATGACCCCACCTAGCACCTGTTACATTTTACTGGCACTCTGCGCAGCACCAACCGTACATGTACTCAAGTGCATACTCAATAACAAGTGCATTTCAGGGTGAGTGAAGAGCTAGCACTGAGCCTGAGTAGCCTCTGCTACGTAGTCATGGTAGTGCAGTGCACTTACGGGATCTACGCAAGTACAGTGCACTGTAGTGCAGTGCCAGTACACACGGTGGAATGCTACCGGTATTCGGACATTGTAGTGGCAGAAACTGGACCTATTTTCGACAGCTGACAGTGGTCGACTCTTACCTTGGCGGAGGATAGTGGGCTTGGTGACATGATTGAAAGAAAAATGATCCCGAACACAGCATGCTACAAATACTTGTACTTGTAGAAACTGAAAATTTCTCTGAATCTCAATTGTTTGCCAGCCGGCCAAAATAACCCTTGGAGCTGTCTCAGCCGGCAGGTCGCCCTCCCAGCCGGCATTCTGCCGGCTGAGCCGGCTTTGGCTAGGCCTCTGGTACTGTGTGTCCCCAATTGTAAGTCACACTCCTATTTCCAGGTCTACGTCATATCGTTTCGGTATATTCACTTCAGTAGTAAGTCGTGCTCGATTGTAAGTCGCACCTCCTTTGTTGGCCCTGAAGTTGAGTGTAAAAAGGTGCGACTTATATTCGGGGAAATACGGTATGTAATAACAGACGTTCTGTACATTCCTCTGTTACACGATCGGTTACAGACTTACCAGATAAAGAAGAGACTGAGGATGTGGTAGCGGAGATCACTGCGTACTAGCCGCACGATTTTCCAGGTTTCCTTTTTAGCTGCTTTTGGCTCGTGGGTAACCTCGCAGTCTTCGTGAACACCTCCAAACGCTTGCCTCTCGACAAGCTGAAAAGTATCCGTTGCAGAGCTGTGTGTAGAGCCTCTGAACGGCCAGTGCATGATCTTCTCCACTGTGGCTGCAAGCTTGGCATTACGCCGCTGAGAGTAGAGCCACTGCGGCGATTCGGGTAATATCCTGCAAAGAAGTGAAAGAAACACTCCAAGATGAGAACCACTCAGCATGATATGTTTCACAATCGCTATTATTGGGACAGTGTATCGGGTCACCTGTATCTCAGACTGTCACCGAGCAATCGACTTTACATACCCAAGGGTGACGTGCGGCTCAATCTGCTTCAAGAATATCATGATTGCATTAGTGCTGGGCATCCGGGACGTGATCGTACGTCTTTCTATTGGCCCCGAATGGGTATAGAACTATACCTATACATAAGCGTACATGTGGCAAAAGTCTGTGAACGACACGAGGATGCTTGACTCTGATCAGCATCTAGGCCAAGCGTACTTGCCTATAGAACTGGTTGGGAACTACCCTTGTTCATGAGATTGAGCATGACTTGACTTGCTCATGATAGTTAGAGATTACACTTTGAAAACCAAAATATGTTCAATTCCTCAGACCGGGTTTTTCGAAGTGTGTACGAGAGTATCAGGTGTTTTCTATCGGCAAACCACCAATCGCCACTGGTCAACGAGCTTGCATGTGCAATTACCCCCCACCCGACACGCTCACCACCACCACATCCTGGAACTGCTCCAAGTTAGCACTATCCGAAGGTATTGAGCACGGTTTGAGTGCTGTAACCGTAACCATTATGCTACATGTGAGGAAAGTCTACCTGTAAGATAATAGGTACTGTGCGAACATACTCTTTCTGTACACAAGTATGTAGGTATGGCGTACCCTTTCAGTGGTGGGACACCCCGTGTATCTGAAGTTTTTATCAGTCCTTAATAACTCGACACCACGCTCTACAACCACATTCTACACCCTAGACCATACCATGTCATGATAAGAAAGAACATACCATGTCATGATAAGAAAAAACATACCATGTCATAATAAGAAAGGGGATGGCCAGACACCATGTGAGGATGTCCATGCGAACCCAGTTAGAACGCATCAGATAACCGACTAATGCTAGCAAGCAAAGGCCCACAACAAAGGCTCCGTTTGATGCTGGCGTGACAATGGCGCGCATCCGAATCGGGACGAACTCGATACTCAGCACAATGCTAGCTAGCAGTAGCACATGACTGGCTGCGCCTACGTATGCAGCATGTGACAGCATGCATAAACAACACACAGACACACACACACACACACACATACATACACGCACATACATACACAGATACACACAAAACACACACACATACGCAAGTACACAGACACACACATAGACACCCATATAGACACACACACATAGACACACATACAAACACACATACAAACACATACACACACCATAAGCACGGAAAAAATCTAGTCTCATACCAGTTAACTACATAGGCGACAACAATCTAGTGGTATGAAAACATAAGAGGCGCTCTGAGATGCTGCCAGATACCGTATTTTACTGGTTGTAAGTCGACCTTTTACGACTTAAAATAGAAGGAGAAAGGGTGGGGGTCGACTTACAACAGGGATTCGACTTATAACCGGGAACTATCAGTATCTTACAAAAAAATGACCTGCACTGCATGCACGAGGTGCACTATGTGTACACATTTTTCCAGTTTATTGGTCTTTTCAAGGATTGGGATGTTATAACCTCCAATAAGGAATGTTTACATGATTTGTTGATGTGTTAAGAGCAGGGAGTGGTTAGTAGTGCTTCCTTGGGTGAGAACTTTAAAACGCAGAATTGAGACCTCCGGATACGGGGGTCGACTTAGGGGTCGTCGCAAAAAGTTTTCTGTCGTCCCTGAAACGAACATCGTTCATTTCGTACTTGGACCCCCTCCCCTCCCTCTGAAACGAACACAGCTTGCTAGGCTGGACGACGAAAATCACATGCATGTACATGTCGTGTCAACAGTACATAACCCCCCGGGGGGTTATGTACTGTTGGTCGTATGTACAGTGTCGGTCGACTTGCGATTTTGGCTTGCACCCCTCCCCCCCCAAATGAATCATGTTCGTTTCAGGGACGACAAAAAACTTTTGCGACGACCCCTTACAACCGGTAAAATACGGTCCTTCCTTTTCAATACCACTTTCAACTACCTGGCACCCTAGGGCTGATTATTTCAGGGTATTGTACCCGATGGGTACTGATGATCTTAGCTAGCGACTTCCTCAACACAATAACTGTCTTTAGGAAGTTGGTCTGCTGATTTCCCCTTGAAGCGCTGATAATTATTACTTCAGAACCATCATTGCTCCAAGGTGAAATCATGCTGTATCTAGAGAACATCCCCCGACATCAGAATTAAAATTGCTTCGAGCACAAAGATCTAAAGGATACGCCACGAGGAAAGGTAAGTTTCCCGACCTGCAAGAAATCGTGACGCTGCAAAGCTGTAGTAGTTGGGTGAGAGCACCGTCCAGATGCCCGATACGATGAGTGATGTCAGTCCCGTAAGCAGGGAAACACGCCGTCCAAACACGTCCGCAAGTACTCCTGCTGCCAGCCCGCCAACCAGCAAACCCATAGAGAACAGTATCTCTGCAAGCTTGAGTTGCTTTTCCTGGTCACAAAGCAAATTGTACTGCAAACACACACACACATACACACACACACACACAAATGCACATATGAGTTGCTTTGCGCGAACACACACATACACATACATGCCTACACACCTGTCCTGTCCTGTCCTGAACATTGTCGTTTCCGGTTACATGTCCCCTCATGTCAAGGGCCGACACACATGACATACACACACACACACACACACACACACACACACCATGTACCACACACACACACACACCATGTACCATGTATACGTCCGTCGCAAGAGAAGCACTCAAATCTGCAAATGCACTGGATGTGCACTTACAAATTTTCTCTTATAGCAACGATAGCGAACAAGATCTGAAAGAGACAGATCAAGATTAGCTCCGGATAACTGCCCAATCCACACAACCTGCGAAGCCATGTGAATCGACCACCAGTGCACACCTGGTCTACACCAAACGGAGTACATCGGCATAAAACGGCCAAGACAGTTGATTGTGGAGCCGAAATTAGTCCAAATTCCAATTGCTTTGGCAAGAAAGTAGCCTTCCGACACACACACACACCAGGGGTGTAGCACCCGCTACGACTGGTACGACCATGGCCGTACCACGTTTCGAAAAGTGTGGTCCGTCCGAAACGTGCAAAACCGTAATAAAAAAATCAGGATCCATCGATGCATATACGCATCAGACTTTGACCTTTTTCTAGACTCGTACTCGTAGATCTGTTATGCATCTGCAGTCGTTGATCTGTTATGCATCTGCAGTCGTAGATCTGTTATGCATCTGCAGTCGTACTGAGTACTGTATTACAGTGTATACTCGACTCGACTGCACACTGCGCCAGAAGTGTGCCAGAAGTTCCCAGAATGCAGGATTTTGTGTCTTTTTACAAAATTTTCCCGCGGGACATCCCCCGGACCCCCCTACAACACGGCCTTTGGCCGCACCGGCCTTCGGTTGTACCACTTCCAAAACCCTTCCTACGCCCTGCACACACACACACACACACACACATACACACGTGCACGCATGCACGGACACACACACACGCACACACACACACACAAACACACACACACACACACTCAGATATGCCCATCGCTCAAGAAACAACATGACATCCTCTAGTTCATGTTCATCATATTAAAGTCATAGCAGATAACGAAATCGGGAACCAGCTTGGTCATTCAATAATGACGCAATCGCCCAGCTAGTTCCCAAGTTAGTGGCCACGAAATGTAAGCAGTAAGACCACTGTAATGGTAAAACCCCCTCCATACAGTTGAGTTGTACCGTATTACGGTAAGACCTCGCTTATCCGGTCCTCTTTTATCCGGATCCCTCGCCATCCGGAAGAAAATCGTTGGTTACCGATTTACAGCATATGTCATGCATACATACAGTATGTGTGTTCGAATATCCGGTTTCCTAGCCTATCCGGATTTTTTTTGCGGATAACGGGTGTGTACGGTTAACTAAACGAAGTCTGACTGTTATTACTCTGGTCTTTCATGCATTTTCTATTTATCACATGACTCCTGTCCGGACTCAAGTGCATGCGCTTTGACTTGGATGAACCTGTGCGCATCTGATTCGTGATCTCCTTTGATTTATTGGTCCTTCCTGGGTTCTTCACCTGAAAGGAGATTCGTTCTTGTTCTGTACATGTACATGTACTAGTTCCATTCTCCAAAGCAGAGTTGCATGTTCTCGGGGATATAATAGGCTCTTGTCACTACACTTTGTAGTAATACAAATAGTGACTGGAGCATAATGCGCAGCCGAAATCAATTATTTGATGCAGCTAACAAAGCGGGATACAGTGATAAATTGTTTTCCGAATAGTTACAGTGAAGAAAATGAATGAAATAATGTCCGTACCTTTGCCGCAACTGTTCGCTCGTTATGTAGCGTATGAACAACATCTTGGCACATGTGTTCATTCCAGATAGAACAGTTGGAGTCGGTCAACGTCTCCGTCACGTTGTCGATCACTGCCGTACATGTCCAGTGCTCGGCGGGACGAGCAAGGAACACCTCGCCGTTCAAGCCGAACTGAATTCCCGCCACGATCCAAACACCCAATGTGTTCGCGACGACGCAGCGCGTCAGACGGGTCAACGACGTTAGATTGTTGACAGTAGAGATCAGCTCCTGGCCATTGCACGCCGGTTCTAGCGGTAGTGTAGGGTACTCCGAGTCTGACATTCCGTATCTTTAGACTTTACCCTAAGAACTGTTTCCGACACTCGCCAAGAAACATGCAGACCAAAATGTTGACATGACGTTTCAATGTGAGTTTTTCAGTTTCTGAACAAGGGCAAGGGACTACAGTCATGCACAATCATGTACCATGTGTACAGGTCAGTGTACATAGTGTAGGCACATGATTTTACTCCGTACTACTACCGACCGTAGTTAGTCACGTCAAAAGTATACTACTATTAGTATTACTACATGACATAGTATGACATCGTTGTGAGCTCGACAGACTCGCGACAGAGACAAAAAACTACTCACTGGAAAAAGCCCCACACTCAGTTTTGGCCAAAAACGAAGAAAAAGAAAAAGACGTACGTACAGGTAGGTCATGATCATGGTCATTGACATAAGTCATTGTAGACTACCGGTAACAGTTAGTCATGGCATGGCAGTACTCAGTAGTCGACATTCCGGTACATGACTACACTGATGCCGGGACTAGACTACCTTGATAACCATGATAACGAGCACCAAAATAGAAAAAATAGTATTTGCAAAGTACTACATGATGACTACCGTACTGGCAATATATGTTGCCGCAGTGAGGCCATGAAGCGTTACATTGGCCCATGTTTGCCGCACGCAGGGCGTTACATGCAAAGTCGCACAGGAGCCGTTACACAGGTTTCTATATTGCCGCAGTCCTTTTTTTGCTATTGCCGCATCACTTTTTTGCTATTGCCGCATCATTTTTTTGCTTTTGCCGCATCATTTTTTCTTGTGCAGTGCAAACTGCAATGAAAAGATCGCCGCACCCCGCCGGACGCGCGTTACGAACTCAACGAAAATTTGTCGCACTAGCCTGGTCGCGCGTTACGCCGCACCCCCTGCGTTACGCGTTACGCGGCAACATATATTGCCAGTACGGTATATAATTTTATTATTCTAAAATATGTAGTTAAAAAAAGGTAGTGATTGTAAAACAACACGTCATAATGCAATCACCCAGTCTGTACTCAAGCATACCCATGCCATGGACATCTACTGAGTGAACAACCTAACTTCCTAAGCAGTGCAGGGGGCCGTACGTAAAATAATATCGATGTTTTTTTTAGAGACGATAATTTGTTCATATCTCCCCAGACCTCCCCCCCCCCCCCTAATACGAACATACAATACATTTTAGGGGCCGTCCAAGGTTACCAATACTATTTTCAAAACGAAAAGTTTTCGTTTGGGGGTGGGTGGGTTTGATTGAGTTTCGTTTTGAAAATAATTATTGAATGCAGATGGAGAATGCCCAGTTACGTCTGGGTGTCGAAAATTGACATCAATATTTTATTGGAATCCGTTTTACCTGCAGAAAAGGTGGGTGGGTGGGTGGGGGCTGAAAAATACTATAACTTTTCGTTTTGTAAAAACAATCGGTAACCCCGGACGGCCCCTTATGCAGTGGACCGATATTTTTTATATTGAACGGTTTGTGTGTACAGGTACAATGAAGGTACATAATACTTACTGCAGTACTGTAGTTGTACAAGTCACAAGGTTCAAGTGCCTGCATGCTGCACGGTGCACGAGCCGCGACAAGCAAGTACAAGGTGCATACCCAAAAAAAGCGTATGTGAAGATCGATATATTTTTCCGCCAAAAACAACGAACAGCGTCAAAACCCCCTCCCCCCCCCCCCCCATGCGAACGCAGTGACCATGGTGACTCCTATCCACATAAGAATGATGACACTGAACAACAGTGAGTATACTTGTACATGTACATGCATCTCAATAGGGAAATACCCATGCAGGCTAGCACCAACACAAGAATGATTGCCGCGAAATTGTTTCTAAGTTGATGAATACGATGCTACAAGGACAGCACCGAGCACATCGTTCGGAACGGTTTCTACTTCCTAGTCATAGCACATGATAGACATACGATCATCCACAATGATCTCTGGCTTGCCACAGTTGCAAGTAAACGAGACAAATAATAATATTATAATCTGAAATACACATGAATGCATCAGAAAGCTCAACATAGGCAGCACAATTTATTATGGTACAATCCTCAGCGCTCACGCCCAGAAGCAATAGACCTGAAGCCCAAAATAGCTTTGAATGATTTTGCACAAGACCGCAAGATAGAATAGATTATGTTTCACTGCACTGGACATAAGCACCAGTGGTGCATACATGTAGCTGTACTAAATATTTCAACAATACCATAGCCCTACAGATTATTAAATATCTGGGTGGGGGGGGGGGGGGGGGGTGTTCAAGTGCTGTTTGCTTCATCAATGAGTTCACAAGCAGTGACGTACTCTGAAAAATTGACCCAGGCCGACAGTCAGCATGCACATGTGTTCAGTGATAGGGGGAAGGAGGGGGGGGGGGGGGCTATAATAATATATTTAAAAAAAAACTTGGACAGATTGGGCATTTACGGACGGTTGCAAAGTATACATAAACTTTACACATGTCATCAAGGTGATCAGCAGAAATATAGCATAATGACAGTGCAGTACAATCAGCGCATGACCTGACTAGATTTGTACAATAATAATTAGAACGTGTTGGAATGCCTGGGAAGCTGTGCGCGGCAGTGCATGACACTCACGGATCACTTGCATCCAGTACGCAGTCAACAGATTGAGTGCATTGTACTGTAGCAACCATGCGTATCTCTGGCAATAGTCGCTATCGTGATAGTGTCATGGCAAATAATTGGCAATTGTAGCGGTAGCTACTTAGAGTAGTTTCGCCTGAATCTTTATTGCAGAAGGGGGAACATTATCGGACACGGAAAAGCACAACTAACTACAAGGAGAGCAGAAACGAAGAGAGCTCTACACAGGAATCACTGTGTAGAGAAGACAGAGAGCGGAATAGACTACGGCGCTGCGTGCACACAACAGCGACCGGAAGCAGCGTGCCCAGTACGGGATGCCATGTATAGATGGAGCCCGAGGGCAGTGCACTCAGACATGAATACGCACGCGCACCCGAGTACTGCATTCAGTGCGGGGACTGTGCCATAGAAGGGGAAGGGTTAGTGATGCGCAGCCAGCAAGTACAGCGGTACATGAATGCATGAGTCTATGGTACAGCAGGCAGGGTGCGGTTCTTACACACGTACGCACGTTAGATCAATGCGAGTGAGTGTAGGGAGTAGGAAGGAGAAACCAGGAGACAGACAATGCTATGCCTAGGGATAGAGTTCTGTCATGATGCTACTCATTACACTACATCTCCCCTAACGGAAAGAGTGGAAGGTCCATGTTCATATGGTCGAGATAAGCCGCTCAGGTGCAATGGCTTTGCGACCTGAACGCGTAGTGGAGGTGGCACTTGTGCCGGCCTCGGCAGCAGCTGGTGTGCCGTCGCAGCTCGCCACGGGAGATTCTCTGCCGCGTGTCCCGGTGGCCTCGGGCTGCAGGGCGATGGGGGCTGCTGGTGTCTCCACTTCTGCTGGGCTTGGCGGGAGTGGCCGGAGGCTCCTCGCGTTTCGACGTACGGTGGAGGTGGCTGTCTTGACATTGTAAGATCGCTCGCTGAGCTGTAGCTGTACCACTCCTTCCTGGCGCAGGTCTGTAACCCACACCCGGTCCCCCGCTGCGAGCCGACTGGGCGACCGGACACGGTGTCTGCGGTCGAAGTCCGAGGCTTGCCGGTCCTGCTGCTGAGCTTCTCGACGGCGAACCAGATCCAGGTCTGGCCAGGCTGGTGTCAGCTGGGCCGCGGGTGTTGGCACTGTGGAGCGGAGTTGCCGCCCCATTAACAACTGAGCAGGGGTGAAACCACATTGCAACGGGGTAGAGCGATACGCGAGTAGAGCTGTCGGGAGGTCGGTGGACTTGCGGAGTAGCTCCTTGATGGTGCGCACTGAGCGTTCTACCATGCCATTGCTCTGCGGGTAGCGAGGTGAGCTGGTACGGTGCTCGATATCGTGACGGGTCAGGAAGAGTGCGAACTCCGAGCTAGCAAACTGCGGCCCGTTGTCCGAAACGAAGCTGTCTGGGAAACCGTGCCGCGCAAAGTGCATGTTGAGGGCCGCAATGATGGCGGCGGAGGTGGTGGTGCGGAGCTGATCCACTTCTACAAATCGGGAGAAGTAGTCAACCGTAATCAGGTAGTCGATACCATCCAGTGTGAAGAGGTCGGCCGCAACGCGCTGCCATGGGCGGTCTGGGAGTGGCAGAGGGTGCAGTGGAGCTGCGGGGACCAGGCGTGTCCGGCTGCAGACTTCGCAGTTGCGGACTGTGTCGGCGATCTGACTGCTAAGCCCTGGCCACCACACTGCTGCCCGGGCACGGGCACGGCACTTGGTGACGCCCTGATGACCCTCGTGGATTGCACGTAAGACCTCGGACTGCAGGGACGCAGGTATGACTAGCCGATCGCCGAAGTACAGGCAGCCATCGGCGATGGAGAGGGCCTGCCTGGAGTGGAAGTATGGGTGGAGGTTGTCCGGGATGCTGTGCTCTTTGTCGGGCCAGCCGGCGGCAACGAACTGGCGCACCTGAGCGAGGATGGCCTCATCGGCTATGGCGAGGCGAACACGGCTGCAGAAGTCGGGCGATGCATACTCAGCCGAGACGGCGGACACATGGGCTTCGATGTCGTTGATGACGTCGGCCATGGTGGAGGTTTCGGTGCTGTCGTCGCCGGGAGCCCGGGACAGAGCATCTGCAACTACGAGGCGTGGACCCGGCACGTAGACAGCTGTCACGTCGTATCGGAGCAGCCGCATGAGCATTCGCTGGCACCGGAGTGGCGTGTTGTCGAGGTCCCTGGCGTTGATCAATGGCACCAGAGGCTTGTGATCGGTTTGCACCTGAAACGGACAGCCACCCTGGAGGTACTGTGCGAAGTGGTCACAGGCCCATGTCACAGCGAGCAGCTCCTTCTCAATCTGTGCGTAGCGCTTTTCGGTATCGCTGAGAGACTTGGAAGCGTAGGCGACTGGGCGCAGCTCGCCGTCGTGCATCTGTAGTAGGGTAGCTCCGAGACCATAGCTGCTGGCATCAGCACTGACCGTGGCAGGCTTGGCTGGGTCGAAGAAGGCGAGAGTGCAGGCTTTAGCGACGAGGGACTTCAACTGGTCGAGTGCCGCCTGTTGCTGGGCGTCCCACAACCAAGCGACGTCAGTGCGGAGCAGTGCACGGAGAGGTGCGGAGATGCTGGCCAAATCGGGAATGAACTTCCCCACATAATTGAAGAGGCCTAGCAGCCGGCGTAAACCGGGGACATCAGTAGGAGCAGCCAGTTGCAGGATTGCCGCGACACGGTCAGGATCGGGCTGGACCCCGCTTGCACTGATCCGGTGGCCCAGGAATTTGACTGTCGGCTGGCGCAAATGGCTCTTGTCCGGGTTCAGAGTCACGGATGCAGCCGCTAGCGCCTCCCGAACTTGTTGTAGAGCCAGGTCATGGGCTTCAATGGTAGCACCGTACACTAGAATGTCGTCCATGAAGACACACACACCCTGTATTCCCTCCAGTATGGCCATCAGCCGACGCTGGAAAATCTCGGGCGCCGATGTGATCCCGAATGGAAGACGTCGGAACATGTAGCGGCCGAAGGGTGTGATGAATGTGGCGAGATGTTGGGAAGAAGCGGCGAGGGGTACTTGCCAGAAACCCTTGCGTGTGTCGAGCGTGGAGAAGACCGTGGCTCCGGCGAGCTTGGCAAGTGTCTCGTCCACAGTCGGCAAGACAAAGGACTCACGCTGCACGGACGCATTCAGACGCTTGAGGTCGACGCAGATCCGGACGTCACCTGATTTCTTGCGGACGGCCACCATTGGGGCGCACCACTCAGTGGGCTCGGTTACGGGCTCGACGATGCCAGTGTCCACCATTCGTGCTAACTCGGCCTCTACCTTCTGGAGCAGCGGGAAAGGCACCCGTCGAGCGACTGGGCAGTGATATGGCTGGGCGTCGGGTTTGAGCCGGATGGTGGCGGGCGGGCCTTGCATACACCCCAACGGCTCAGCACGCGTCGGGTCTGCCTTGATGTGGCCTATGCCTTGTCGGACGAAGCCCATGCGGATGGAGGCTTGTCGGCTCAGCAGATTGGCACCATCTCCAGCGAGCACGTAAACCTCGTGGTTGAAAACTTCGCCAGTGAGTGCCTGGCTGGCCACGGAAAACTGACCGGCCAGATTGAGCCGGGCGCCATCGGGTCCCATCAGGTTGGTGGATGGCCGCTTAAGTGCTGGGGCGGGCTGTAGGCTGGCAAAGGTGCTGGCGTTCATCACGGATGTATCCGCACCTGTGTCGACCTTGAACACCACCGGTGTTTGGCCGATCGTCACTGAGCGCATCCAGGGTCCGCCCTCCAGCAGGTTAGCATCGGTGACACCACCCATGAACAGTGACTGGCTCTGGTCTGGCGGCGACCAGCTGGCCGGCTGCACAGAGTGTGCTGACTGCTGTTGCGGTGCCTTGCTGGCCTTGGACAGGCACACCCTGCTGTAGTGGCCCATTTTACCACAGGAGCTGCACTTCTCAGACCGAGCAGGACACTCACGTCGGGAGTGTGTAGCCGGTTTCCCACACCATCTGCAGGGCTCCTGGCCTGTGCGGAGCGCTGGTGAGTGGTCGGGACGGCGCTGGCTGGGTGCGCTCGATCGTACTGCTGCTGCTTGCGGGGGTGCAGAGATCTCCAATTGGTGGCGCTGCGCCGCCACTTGTCGGTGCACCTGCTCGTAGTTCCTGGCGTGCGTAGCAGCCTTGGCCAGGTCTGGCTTGTCGAGCAGCTGGAGCTCGAGGGTGAGCTTCCTGTCCACCAGGTTGGCCATAAAGCGATCGCGGATGCGGTCATCGCGAGCGTCCTTGAACTCGCATTTGTCCGCGATGCGGTGGAGACGACGCAGAAACTCGTCCACGGTCTCGGATGGCGACTGGGTGGCGCGTTCGAACATCGTTCGTTCGTGGACGACGTTGGAAACGGGCTTGAAGTAGGCCGAGAGTTTAGTCTCCACTTCCTTATATTTCTCTCGATCACCCGCGTCGGCGAACGTCAGCTGCTTGAATACAGTGGTCGCCTGTGGACCCATCGTGTACAGCAGAGTTGCGACCTGTACGTCTTCGTCCTCTTTGTGCAGTTTCGTGACTTTTCGGAACTGGCGGAATCGCTCCAACCAGTCGTCCCATTGCGTCGGATCGGCGAAGTCAAACGTTCCCGGTGGCTGGAATCGAGCCATCCTGCCGTTGCGGAACAGGTTCGTTGCGGATCAATGTTACTAGTATTTTTCTTTCACTGATCCTGTTCACTGCGCCATGTAGCGGTAGCTACTTAGAGTAGTTTCGCCTGAATCTTTATTGCAGAAGGGGGAACATTATCGGACACGGAAAAGCACAACTAACTACAAGGAGAGCAGAAACGAAGAGAGCTCTACACAGGAATCACTGTGTAGAGAAGACAGAGAGCGGAATAGACTACGGCGCTGCGTGCACACAACAGCGACCGGAAGCAGCGTGCCCAGTACGGGATGCCATGTATAGATGGAGCCCGAGGGCAGTGCACTCAGACATGAATACGCACGCGCACCCGAGTACTGCATTCAGTGCGGGGACTGTGCCATAGAAGGGGAAGGGTTAGTGATGCGCAGCCAGCAAGTACAGCGGTACATGAATGCATGAGTCTATGGTACAGCAGGCAGGGTGCGGTTCTTACACACGTACGCACGTTAGATCAATGCGAGTGAGTGTAGGGAGTAGGAAGGAGAAACCAGGAGACAGACAATGCTATGCCTAGGGATAGAGTTCTGTCATGATGCTACTCATTACACTACAGCAATCACAGGTTTTCCTCTTCACGCATGATCCCCACAAAGGTCCCATGATATGACCACAGCACACAGTACACAGTACACAGCTCAATTCCTTGTCCGCTCCCAGGCAAGCATTGGCAACAGCATGCCCTCACTGTTCAATCTTCAGCCTCTACTCCAAGTTCTTGCTTGCCTTTCTGCACGTCCACTTGTGAGGTAGTCAGCAGTCGATCGCTGTGCAAGGCGAGTGTATCGAGTCGCCAGCGCACGGCACCTTCTAACTGGACTAGATGGCCATCGCAAGGGTTACGGTTGGCTGGTACGTGATGACGCAGCGCCGTAACCAGGCCGATCAGGTAGTCCACGCAGCTTCCGCTCTTGCCCCGGGCCTGTAGGATGTCGTTTGCCGTGTGCTGGAGGGTCCGCGTTGGGCCCATGTACTGCTCGTTTCTCTGCCGGGCGATGTACACTTCAGCGCAGATGACCTCACCGCTGAGGGTGCTTACATCACATCTCATCAGATCGTAGCCTGTCTCGCGCTTAGCAAGACGTGTCTTCGTCTTCTCCATTGCTTTGCGGCTAACTCGAAACGCCACACCCCACACCTCAGCCTAGGGAAACACACATACGAAGGAAAGAAACAGTTTGAGGAGCTGGATTTTCCTGAAATGAACAGATACGTAGCAGCTTTGCATGTATCTGCTACTCCTTGTATTCAGAGATATTCAGGGTTGTTACAAGAAGTGTGCATTCAATATTCTCCAGTCGTAGTTGCCTACCAATCCACCATGCGTGTCTGATACACCTCAGATAAGTTACATTCATAGCCAGTTCAAGCGCACCAGGGAACTACAGGTGAGCATGATGCTCATGCGTGCCTCAGATCTTGCATCATCAACTGGTTTTTTTTCTTTTTGCAAAATCAATTAGGTGGAGAGGATGGAACTCTCCAAAAACAACAAGTATCTCCAAAGCACGAAAAAAGGCCAAAAACTAAGCCAAGAACATGTGCATTAACATGTTATTTAGAAAGACAGGACAAGTGAATAATTAGTCAGTCCATTGTTCATGATGCTATCCTCAACTGTCACATTTTCAAATATTCTCCTCTCTTCTATAGCAACACGTTACCATGTTCACCACCTCCCCTTCACGGATCTCATCTGAAAGTCACAGCCCGATACACAAAAGCTCATCGTGTGGGTCGAACTTGTGCTGCTCTGGTGTTCGTTAAATATCTTATTACATCATGCAGCAGCTGCTACACATACATATTACATACAAGTGTGAGATATGAGAATGACCCCAAATCATGTGAGCAAGCCTTAGTCAGACGACTACAAGAAATAATAACTGTGTCGACTACCCCCCCCCATGGAACCCGCCACTCACGATACGTACTTACATCTTCCTCTTCAGTTATTGTAGCTACTCGTCCAGGCTGTACAGCACATACAACACATACAATACACAGATTATGAGTAACGTTTTAAGTACAGTTCACACATCTGCACTACTACCGGCTCTACACTAATACACAGACTCATGAGCACAGAAATTGCAGATCACATCCACAAGTCACGGGGGCATGAGTTCACTAAGTATTACCATCAAGTAATGAAGTTATCGAGTTCCAAAAATAATTGGTCTCCAAATCATAGCCGTGTCAGATAGGCGGCCCGGGCAATCATACATGGGTGATGTACAACACATCTTTACCCACAACATGCTAATGGTTACGATCTCACAGTTCTTTTTTATTAGCAAGTATGGTAGGCCCGGCAGAACCGGTCCGGTTGGTCAGGCTATGGCCGGAACCTTTTGTCCGCCGACGTCTGTTTACAATCTCGGTATCGCATCTCTCGGTGAAATTGCTTGTTCATAACACAGACAGGTCCTGGGGAAGCATCCCGGCTGTTATGGCCATGACCGGACCAATGTATTGTCCAGCAACACGTGTTTATAGCTGATGTGGTCTCTCTCTCCCTCTCTCTCTCTCTCTCTCTCTCTCTCTCTCTCTCTCTCTCTCTCTCTCTCTCTCTCTCTCTCTCTCTCTCTCTCTCTCTCTCTCTCTCTCTCTCTCTCTCTCTGTGTGTGTGTCTGTCTCTCGCTCTCTCTTTGTGTCTGTCCCTCTGTATATCTCTCTCGTTCTCTCCCTGCCTCCGTCTCTCTTGGTCTCTCTGTCTGTCATATCATTAGACATAGCTCTCACGCAGTTATCACAGTAGTTTAAAAATAATCGATGTATGTCTAAAACATAATTAATACAGTATTACTAGTATTACTAGTATTACTAGTATTACTAGTATTAGTAGTATTACTAGTGTTAGTAGTGGCAGCAAAATAACTATGCTAGTACTTGAGGTACTGATACAGTGATAGGCACTATTTGCACTACTCAGTTGGCTCGCACATGACTGTGTGCACTTCATTACACCAGCCATGTAACCTGCTACACACATAGTCATTGTGACTGACACAAGCACAGACAGTACTGTCAATAGTAGTACAACTCCCACACATAGACATGTGCTGCCTGGGGGGCTCACATGACAGAGGCCAGGCACATCAGGCTGACAAATCCCTGCTTCAGGGTGACACATACCTGTCACTTTATAATACACTGTTGATAAACCCAGAGTCAGGACTAAGATTAGCAGTTAATTAAGCTACAGCTACAGCTAGTTGATGTTCAACACCAGGTAACACATGACTCTTCAATGAGCTTCAACAACAGCAACAACAGCAGGAACATTATTCATATCCTATCTCTGACCACAAGTGAGACAGACACCGCCATATCCTAAGGCCAATGCTGGTCTTATCATTATTTCACATCAGTAGGGCTTTTCTGGATGCCATACTCAAACTGTTTACAGTAACAATCAGCGCAGAGGCTTAGCCAGTCAATGATGACCCAAATAAATCAAAGTCCATATCTTGTCCAGCAATAGGAGTAATGATGCCATGAGTGTTTACACCTCATAGGCTATGGTCAATCATTTAATGCACTTTGTTTGGACCCGCTTGGCATTTGATTCTGGCAGTCAGTGTGACTGGCTCCTAGTACCTCTAGTAGTGGTGTAGTGACTGTGTTACAGTCATTTGCACCAGGACTAGCACCCATAATCCATATGCCAAGGGAACATATTCACCAGGACTAGCACCCATATGCCAAGGGAACATATTCACCAGGACTAGCACCCATAATCCATATGCCAAGGGAACATATTCACATAATCATCATTGACTGTGCTTTCAGGCTGGGCAATTCACAACTGTGAATAACTGAATAGGACTAGGAGATGGGGTAGCCCCTCAGTGATCCAAAGTGACAGTATGTCAGCTCACAGACCCACATGTCACCACCCTCCACAGTACAGCACAATGTCAATAGCCCCACTTGACTGACTTCATGTGCTCTGACTAAGGAGCTGATGGAGAACTAAACATTCATTATTTTGAGTTGTTCTGCTTCAGACAAACAATGAACTAGTTGCTTGCAGACAAAGAGCAGTTTTTTTGGAATGCTGTGGGTCTATAATGTTTTTCGCCTGCGTGTGTGCACATGTACGCATGAGCTTCACATGTGGTGCACGCTTGTGTTCTCCCAGCTTATTATTATTACGCACACACTCATGGTCAAGGCCAATCAAGGAGGAGGTGAGGGCGATTATAGCCAGCCATGGATGCAGCGTGCAGCAGGGAGTCACCGCAGACAATACCAGCGAGGACATTCTTTGGAAGTTTGTGTACTTGAGCGTGACCTACCTGTTCCTTTGTTCCTCGGGAGCTCCAGCTGCCCTGCCAGAAGTAGCGACCGTAACCGCGCAGCAACGCGGTCTCCTTTCTGTCGTACTCAAAGTCTGGCCTCCAAATCAGTGAGCCGTAGCCGAATATCCATGTACCTGGTCTGCTCTTGGGCTCAACAAGCTCCATAATCTGCTGCTTGGTTTCTTCTATCTATGAAAATATTACTAGTCACGTCAGCGGTATTACCGAGTGATGGTGTCTTAGGTGTGGTAATGAAACCACTACTGTAGGCTTTCTTCCTTGCTCAAGGCGAAAATTTCTAAAAGGATACGAACTCTCTGTAGCCATTCCAAATGTGATGCAACTGAACAAGAACGGAGCAACTGAAACTACTTACAGAGCGAGCTAACAACAACAGCAACCACAAAGTGCCATAATGTCAATACAACAAGTGGAGTGAGATAGAGGAAGGGAAGGACTGACGAGTATTTCAGAAGGGTTCGACTTCGTGGACAGAACAATAGACAGAAACTGGCCAGTAACAGAAAGAAAGAAGAAGAATGAAATTTGCTCCGTTGCGTTACTCGAATCGTATGAGGACTTCACACACGTCGCGTTGAACTTTATCGGCAGCGCTGCTGATGTTGATGAGCATTCAGCCGCGCGCTGCCAAGCGCAAGTGCTGTGCCGCCGGCCTCGCTCGCGCTTGGACTGTCAGCTGACCAAGGCATGGTTGTTACATTGTGCACGTGCTCGCAGGCACGGATAGAGAGTAGAGCCTAGTACTAGTAGAGGGTCTACCATGACTACGCCTCTACGGCCCGAGTAGACCCGGGTGCTCGAATCAGAAACGATTTGACAGGTGTGGAATTTCTCATCTGTAAATCTCAATAATGTCAGAATATACTTTTGGAGAGGCGATGGAACAGGGAAGAGAGTCTGGCTTGACCCACTCAGCAGGAATTCAGAACCTGGGTGCGCTACAACACAAGCTACAGTACGCAGTAAAATTGTCGTATTTCCTTCGGATTTTTTATTTGAAAATTGGGTGCTCGAATCAGAAACAGCGAACTCGTCAGATCGTCTCCGATTCAAGCACACGGGTCTACCATCGTCTACGCTTGGTGTGGCAGTTGAGGGCAGGGAGTAGTAACTTACTACTTCATTTTTGAGAGCAAGATGGTCAGTGGAGCCGCAGATTCAGCAGGTCTTTGGCAGCACCGTACAGGAGACCCATATCCTCGAATCAAGGACCCAGCAAAAAGTGGGTCGCGAGTATTTCAAAAAGCGTTTACCGGGCAGCGCTGAAATTTGGCATACCGTTAGCGGGCCATATGTTGATGGTATTTGTGAAATCTAAACGAAATCGGAACAAGTTTAGGTACAATTTCAGGGTGTTTCTGTTTTGGTACCCTGTGTCTCATTCGAGCACCCGGGTCTACGGGTCGACGTCGGCCAAAGGCAAAGTGCCAAAGATGACAAAAAGTACAATCATGTAGCAACAGCTGACCTCCACAGCAGGCATGCACCGACTAAAGCAAGTACATGCTTGCTAGGCTCATGAGTCATGAGCTCAGGTCACCGTCGTCAAGCATGACCTCAGTCAGAACGATGATCTTGAATCTACCAATGCCATCATGATTGGATGTTACATGTACATGTACATCATGGTACATGTACAATGTACATGTACATGTACATGACTGTACATGTATCGTGCCACAGTTCCCACTTTTCTGAGTTTACCAATGAGCTTACCAATGTAATACCACTATCAATGAAATACCATAATATCGAAGCCGTTTCACGAGCAAGACACGGATACATTGCTCATTCCCAATAGCCCTTTCCCAAAGGTGCTCGCGCTTTTTTCGCCCTTGTTGGCCCTTTTTGGAAAAGCCCGTTTCTTTCGCCCTTTATTGCATTTTTGGTGAATATCGCCCGTTTTGAGGTTTTTTAGCTGAAAAAGTGCTAAAATCTGTTTGCTTATGCATGCCATCACAGTTTCCGAGTGCTCGATGGGCCTTGCCCTTGGCACGCCGCTTTTTTTGGGGGGGGGCAACAAGTTGGTAAAGTTGGTGATGAAAGTTGGTGAAGTTGGTGATGCTGTAAAAAGTGGGGTTTTTCAACTTTACTTCCTGTTTTGCCTTTCGTGGACCCATAAATGGAAGAGTGCATACTCATTTCTCAGCTTGGGTTCATATCTGAACATGTATCATGGCTATGCTTCACTGAAAAAAGAGCACTTTTTGCCTGTTTTCACTGAAAAATGAGCACTTTTTCAGCATAATTTATTATTTCGAGGGACGCGAAAAGCACTAAGTGCGAATTAAAAGCGCACCTTTGGGAAAGGGCTAATTCCCAATCACCATGATCATGAAGCCAAGGGCTAATGCACGACAAACAATAATTGGCAGGTTCTCTTAAAAAAGCAGAGGAATAGACAGAACCATGCAAACCGTATGATAGGCACTTCCATGTAGCCATTGGCGGACTATGCTCGGCCAATCGTCAAATTATACTTTTGAGTATGCCACAATTATGCCAACAAATATGCTGAATTACATGTATGCTCGGTTCCACTATGTACTCACGCTGTACATAGAGGATTGAGAAACCACGCATACACACACGGCCATGCCCTAAGCATAATTTTTGTCTAAACCGAAAGATTATGCCGACCTTACACGTTGGAATCCGTATTATTATGCTGGAGCATAATGTTTTGACGAAATCCCAAGATTATGCCAAATATTATGCCGCATAATCCGCCAAGGGCTATGACAATTAGTCGACAAGGAATCGTAACTGGGGTAAAAAAGATCTGCAGCCTTTCTGACAAAGCTGTATTATGCCCCTAAGCATAATTTTTGTCTAAACCGAAAGATTATGCCGACCTTACACGTTGGAATCCGTATTATTATGCCGGACCATAATTTTTTGACGAAATCCCAAGATAATGCCAAATATTATGCCGGCATAATCCGCCAAGGGCTACTTCCATGAATTCGGTGTCATTTCTTTATACACATACCAAACATGTATGAAACATACCAGAAAGATACCAAGTTCTGTCAATTTTTCTGCCGGCATTATCCGCCAGTTTAAGACCATGATGGAGAAGCACAGCTACAGGGGTATCTGGTAGGCACCCGCGGACTATGCCGGCATAATTATTGGCATAATTTGGTGGTTGAAAATTTGGAGCATAATTTGGCATCCTTTCGGAGGTAGGAGCATAACTACATGTACATCGGATTGTACTACAGTTCTACATGTACATGTATGTAGGCTACACAATTGGGTACAATGCACATGCTTAGTGCTGGTGGTCTGCATGGTGAAGGGTTCGGAGGTCATGCAGATCGTGTTTTCAACATGTCACGAAGTCATGACCTCTGGATTTTAGCAGCCATGACTGCGCAGGCTATGACTATTGTTCTAATAATTAAACAAATTGAGGTAAAGTTGATGTTCGGTCATGATGAATATCTGGTTTAAGTCCTTCTTTGAAGCGGAAGGATTTTTCCAGCCATTCTGCGACCCACAGATATAATTGGGAACTCGTGGCCTGGTATGAGGGAAACATGGATGCAGCGAATGGGATTTTTCGGTCTTTGACCACTTTGGTGGGTCTGATCTACTCATCTTCCACCGCTTCAGCCTTTAGGAGCTGCACCCGCGCCTTGATCCTTGAAGCGTGGCACCGTGCCTACGGATCCGGAAATCTCGGCTTCTAGCCGAGTCTCACGCGAATCGTGAATTTTGTTTATCCGCCAAAGGCTACGGAGGGCTCATTCCGACGACGTTGGAATTAGCTCTCCTGATTAACTGACAGTTCTTCCGCTTTGTCAGAGCTCCACTTACTAACTTTGTTAGTGCCTATCATGTACTCAAACTGTCCAAGCGAAAGTGCCAAGTCCCTGAATTTGAAAGAGACTTTGACGAGCTCCATCCACATGCGCTCAAAAGCAGGTGTGAATATAATCATGAATCCGTTGCACCTTTAGCTTGCGGATATTGTCTGTTTCAACAGATCAGGTCCAGCTGCGTAATGGCTTGGAAACATCTGTTCCTTATTTCTAACCTGGTGACCTAACAAATGACTTCAAACACAGGCGCATTTCTTTCCTGTCGATCTGCTTAAAGGTGTCGTGTCCGTGTGTTTCTATCTGTATTGTATTCCGTCTGCTCCTACATGTATCTTTGTCAAGTGTTTGCCGTGGCGTCGATGTGTCTCGTCTATGAATAGCGTTGGGAAACATATCACTATTCATGCTTTGCTGGCTGGCTGCTCGCGCCCTTCGCTCCTTCAGCTTGCACGCTACTAGGACATAATAGCAGTATATAGCTCGATGCTTTGCTTCGAGAGGTTGTGGTTGTTCTTGTTGCTTCTCTGTTGCTTGGAACTTGGTCCTGGAGTGAAGCTTTGGTCTTCTTGTGTGGTGAGGGTGAGGAATGGGTATCTGGACTCCTGGTATATTTCCGTAAAGAACCTGGAATCGTAGAATCCTGATAGTATGTCTGGCCCACTCCCCGGTCATGACAAAGGTACTGGGGAAAGTAGGTCAGAATCTAGTAATAAAGTTCTTCAAATCTGCCAACATTCTGTTCTATCAAAAAGTATTCTTTCTAGACCAAAGAGTGGTATATTTGATAAAATTTAATAACGATAGAAATATTTACGATACTTCTCCAGACGTTTCGTTGTTCTGAACAACATCGTCAGTGGATTTTTTTGATATTACAATGAGAGTGAATAATCAACGGCTTGTCCACCAACTCTTTAACATTCTGTTCATTGTCTGTCACACCTGTACAATACATATCTTTGTTTGTTTGTTTGTATTCTTTATTTAGAGTGGGAAGTCCAAAACAGGCCCTAGCCTGATAACAATGGTCCCACTAGTGAGGGAATGCTGTATATCTGTGCATAAGCCCCATCTTCTTCTGCAATTCGCATACCGCAGTAATCGCTCCTGCCCAGAGTAGTAGTACATACTAACTGTTGCATGTAAGTTATGTGCTCCCCATGGAACATGGCCCTGGGTTACTCCGTGTGCTGTGAGATTGTCTGTAACAACTCGAGAAACGAGAATGTTTGTATGCGCTCAATTATGAATTGCCCAACCTGTGAGCATAGTCAATGTGAATGCTCGCAAGCGCAGACGATAAAACTACAGAGCGCCTTCGCCTCAGGATGCTTATCGTGGCAGATCAGTTACCTCTACTTTGGCGATCATAACTAATACGCATCCTATTCGACAAGACCAGCGGTCCCGCCTTCAGGTCCAGCAAAACCGTGCGGCACGCGCCGTATTCGGCCTGCCACCTCGCACAAGCGCCCAACCTCTGCTTGCTCGTCTGCAGCTGTATGGCGTCGAAGAGCTCCACAAGCAAAAGACCCTTATTATGATCTGGCGTTGCTCGAATGGTCGGGCAAGCAATGCACTGCAAGCCCTTCTGGAGCATCCCAGTACTCGAACAACGCCCGCGCAACGCAGCTTGGGCCTTCGAGTGCCCAAATCTGCCTCCAAAGCCGGCCACGACCGTCCAACCGCTCGGGGGTCCATTTTATGGAACACCCTGCCATCCGACGTGCGTGGTATTACCCAGTACCACCAGTTCAAACAAGCCTGCCTCCCGTTCTGTCTTGCTAGCAGTAGCACCCACTACTGAACACTACAGGAATCTTTGAACGTTTGCGGTACTCCACAGTACCAGTCATGTGCTGTTTACCGCCTCCCCGTTGTTGTATTCTAACGTTAACGTTATTCATTGACTGAGCGTTCTTTGCTTTGTACTACACCCTGCTATCATGTTAGGCTATTTCCTACAATATTTTACTGTTTCCATTCGCTTCCATGTAATTGGGCGACACCGCCCGTTTGGTTCTGCGAATTCAAATAAAAATGTACCTACCTACCTACCTATTATTATTATTATTATTAGACACAATCTCATAGCATGTGACAAGCATAGCTAATGCAGGGACAGAATCCCCTGAGACAAGGGCGTTGAGCCAGCCACGGCAATAGTAAGCTAGGAAAACAAAGCAAATATGAATTAGAGCAGAACATGAATGGAAAATTACAAAGAAAAACGATTAACGGAAGTGAGCACTATCAAAATTCGTGCATCACCCAGGTATTCGAGAATGTTCTTCGATGATAATTATTGCGTCTAGTTCAGTTGTGATAGTAGATCTTTAAACTGACCAATAGAAGAACAAGTTTTCAGACCGTATGGTAATGATAACCAATGAGAGTAGCCGGAAAACAAAGGGGACTTTAGATACTGGGCTGACTTAACAAGAGGCAGGATGAGCGCGTTACGGGTTGAGCTTGTCGAAAACCAATTGTACTTCATCATGTGTGAAGGGGTTTTATGAAGAAATATTTTATGAACCAGTGTACAGAGATGGTGCTTATGACGAACGGAGAGAGGAGAAGTGTGTGCAAGTCGATAAAGGGCATCCGAAGGAAAACATCGATCCTTGTTGTAAAGAATTTTAAGTATAAATCTATGGTGGACTTCTAATTGGTTCAGAGTTGTGTCAGAAAGGCCACACCAAGCGGTATCGCAATAGTCGAATATAGGGAGAATATAGCACTGATAAAATAATAGTTTACACTGGATGGGCAAATGAGTGCAATGTGGTTGTAGTACCCCTAATGCTGAACTGGTTCGCTTGCATACACAGTTGACATGTGCAGCCCAAGAGAGTTTGCAGTCAAACATCACACCGAGATGTTTGTGCTGAGTAACAACACGGATAGGCATAGTCGAGTCAGGGAAGTATAATGGTTGATCAGGAGGGGATGAAGAAATATACATGGCTTCTGTCTTGTCTAAATTGGGCTGGAGTTTCCACGTTTGCATCCACATGACAGTGCTGTTGATGCGATGCTGCATGGTAAGGAGTAATTGTGCAGGGGAGGAATCAGAACAGATAAGGCCAGTGTCATCCGCATACAAACTAACATCGGGGACAACTGAAGGTAGGTCATTAACGTAAAGCAAGAATAACAAAGGACCCAGAATGGAACCTTGGGGCACTCCAGACGTTACAGGGAGGGGATCAGACAAGAAATAAGACAAGCGAACAGCCTGAGAACGAGCAGACAGATACGAGGATATCCAACGCAAGGCAGCATCCTCCACCCGGAAGGTGACCTCCAACTTGGCAAGTAAGCCACGATGCCAAACGGTGTCGAATGCCTTAGCCAAGTCGAAAAACACCATTCCCACATGCTCCCCACAGTTCCTCTTTGTCGCTATGTCTTGGACAAGTCGAGTCACCTGGTATTGAGTTGAGTCACCACGGCAGAATCCCGACTGAGCTGGTGAGAGAGCCGGAGCGATGTGCAGGTAGAGGGAATCGAATACAATACGCTCACAAAGTTTGGAAACTGTGCGCAGCAGAGAGATGGGGCGGTAGTTTGCCGGGCAAGCACGGGAGCCTTTATTCTTGTAAAGCGGTGTCACGATGGCGGATTTCCAATCCTGTGGGAATGTACCAGTTCGAAATGACATATTAAAAATAATGGCGAGAGGATAGGCTATTGATGGTGCAAGAGACTGCAGCACTTCATTCGGGATCCCATCTGAGCCGGGAGACTTTCCACATTTCAGGCGCTTCAGATATTTCCGAACTTGAAACGTAGTGACAGTGATTGTACGGAACGGAACAGATATGAAAGGCGACTGGGACAAAGGGGGAATGCGCCACGAAGGATCATCAGGTAGCCCAAATGAGGTGAACTGAGTATTCAGAACATCAGCTATGCTCTTGGGGGACGTGGCAACCGTACCGTCGGATGCTATCATCGTTTGGGGCATGACACGGCCGGAAGTGTGCCGCTGTGCTCGCACAAACTGAAAGAGTGTAGGTCGATTCGGTGACGTTAGTGATGCTTGGATGGAGCGTATATATTGACGATGTGCTTGCCGAGACAGGTGCTTTACAGCATTCCTTTGTCGGTTATAAGCTGCATGATTTACTGCTGTCGGATATTTTTTGTACACACTGTATAGATCACGCTTGCGTTTTACAGCAGACCTGAGCTCAGCAGTAACCCATGGTGGAGATTGCATGCGGGGTCGTGGAGATGTCACAGTGTGGGTGGCTCCGAATGAGGTGAGGTGACGACGGAAGGCGGACTGGAGCTCACAATCAAAGTGATGAAGTGCGTCATTAACATCAGTGTACGAGTTCAGAGAGGACCAGTTGTAGCCAGCTAAATCAGCGTTGATTAATTGCCAAAGGTGCGAAGGTACTTGTTTGAAGCGATACAGTGAAGAGGGAGGACCAGTGGAAGAGTTGGGGAAGTAGTTCGAAATAGGGGCGTAACATAAAGTGCAAACAATCTGTATATGGTCAGACATACCCAAGGGAGGTGCTTGATCAATTGAGCGCACGAGGCGTGGTCGGTTGGTGATCACCAAGTCCAGACACGAAACAGAGCCATTAGGCGAGGAATGAGTGGGGAAGTCAACCATCTGGTGGAGCCCAAGAGCAGAAAATACTGTGCTAAGGAGATCACCAGCCTTCGAGGTAGAATCGGTGGGACACCAGCTTGAGTTGTGGGCGTTGAAATCGCCAGTCACTAACAGATCATAAGAATCTAAATAGACTGACTGTAATGCCTCAACAAACATGTCACAAAAGTACGACAATTGCATTGTGCTCTGTGAGGGTGGTCGATACATGCAGCATAGTAAGATGGGATTCTGAGATTGAGTAGAGGGGGAGCCAAGTTCAAGCCACACAGACTCGCAGCCAGAGCGTTGAAGGTCGGCACGAGGGGAGACGTACGGAAAGGAGTCCGAACGGACAAGTACGGCAACACCCCCATACCCACGGCTACAATGCGCTGACCGATTGTCTTCCGGAGGTCGATCTCTGCGGATGCAGATATAGCCTGACAGTGAGAGCGGGTTCGAGGGACAGAGCCACGTCTCTGTTAGGCAGATTATGTCAGGCTTAGCACATTCGGCAATAACGCAGAGCTCAGACAACTTGTTGACAACAGAGCGACAATTCAGAGATACTAGGGTTAAATCACGCTGGGATTTAGGGAAAAAAGGGAACGCTGATGAATTTAGCGCTGGACATGCAATGTGTGCGGGTCGGCCAGAGGAGGGCTGAGCGGGGTAGAGCCGGTGGGCTAGTTTCGATCGTGGGGTGAATACAGGGGCGTTGGGATTTAGTCGTTGTTGCTGCATCGTTGTGTATGTTGGTTTGTTAGCATGACAGTTCAGGATTGATCATCACTGCCTCGCCGCGAAGTAGAAGACGACTTGTTACCTTGGGCATCAGCAAAGCGCCACTTTCGCACTGTGTGCTGGATGGTGGCCGGCCAGAATTTGGAGTCGAGAACTTTGTCCTCGTATTGATTCGTTGTAGCAGATAGAAAGGAAAGGTGAGCCACGTCCATTATGTTCTTAAAGGGGAAGTATACCCTAAAATCAAATTTTCACCAGTTGTAGTCTTCGGGGTGCTGAGTCGAATGGTCTTGGTCCGAGGAAGCTGAGACGCTCCCTTCCTACTTGAATCCCAATCGAACTCGCGCACTTCCACCGAAACTGGGTGACTGCGCCCTACTAGATGGGGATTTGTATGCAAAATGTCACTAAAAGCGCCATTTCGTTCTTATAAAAGCACGGATGATCGCGATTGGCCCATATGTTGTAGTCTTTTGGACGCTGAGTCGACTGGTTTTGGTCCGAAAAGGCTGCGATGCAGCGTTCCTCCTTTATTCCCAATCGAACATGGTTGAACAAGCGGTCACGTGCTCCTGCGTACACCAGTCACCTGGTCACCGTGCCTGCAGGGTACAACTTACTAGCCTGTTTGACCTTTTTTGGGTGCAGTCCTGTCACTCGAGTTGAACTCGAGTTGAACCTTGGTGTGAAAGTTGTCGCCTGCTGGCGCGGTGACCAGGTGATTTGGGCACCCAGGAGCACGTGACCGCTTGTTCAACCATGTTCGATTGGGAATAAAGGAGGAACGCTGCATCGCAGCCTTTTCGGACCAAAACCAGTCGACTCAGCGTCCAAAAGATTACAACATATGGGCCAATCGCGGTCATCCGTGCTTTTGTAAGAACGAAATGGCGCTTTTAGTGACATTTTGCATACAAATCCCCATCTAGTAGGGCGCAGTCACCCAGTTTCGGTGGAAGTGCGCGAGTTCGATTGGGATTCAAGTAGGAAGGGAGCGTCGCAGCTTCCTCGGACCAAGACCATTCGACTCAGCACCCAGAAGACTACAACTGGTGAAAATTTGATTTTAGGGTATACTTCCCCTTTAATGTGTCCCGCAGGGGTTGGTGCTATAATTATTATATGTGTACAATCATGTACATGTACATGTACATGATTGTACATGATTGTGCGCTGCTGTTCTGCATTTTATCTTTACTTATAAAAGAGAGGCACCTGTGTAGGCTGTGACGTGTGTCTGTGTGTGTGTGTGTGTGTCACGCTCCTTATAAAGAAGAGGCACCTGTGACGTGTGTTTTTTGTGTCACGCTGAAGCGCTGCGGAGCAGCGCTGCCCTGAGCACGCGAAGCGTGCGAACAGTGTAGCACATGCACAGTGTAGCTAGCGGCCGCAGAAGCACTGAGCACGCGAAGCGTGCGAACGAAGCGTGCGAATCAGGGAGTCGTATACATGTAGACCCGGGAGGCGACACGCGCATCACTTGTGCACAACCATGATCGACTCAACGATTCAAAATATTACGACCTGCTCGGTGTGGGACAAGTCCGTACATAGGTCATAGCGCGCGGGAAATCCGTACATAGCGAGAAATCGTCGTCTTCGTCCTTTCGAGAACAATTGTCACGGGTCAGACTTTCGATCTCCATTGCCGAAATACAGCCATCTGTGGCCATCGCTGAGGAGTTCACTTGTTCACTGTACTGGCTTACTCACTGGCTTTGCACTGCCACTCGAACTCTGAGGCACTTTGACCACCTAAGATGAGGTAATCCTTTCTTTACAAATTGCCTCAATATTTTCTCACCTTTAGGGCAATGAAGTAAATTCTTTCCTCATGACTAACCTTGACAGACTAAGTTGCCCTGTCCCAGTGATCTACAATACTTATATTGCACATTTGTGAAATATTGGACGAATCCAGATAAACGAAATGACTTACATTCGAAATTATATTTCCAAAGTTTTCCTTCACAAATAGTCCCAATTTGTTCTCACCTTTAGGGCAATGAAATAATTTTTTTCCTCATGACTAACTTTGACAGACTAAGTGGCCCTGTCCCAGTGATCTACAATACTCATATTGCACATTTGTGAAATATTGGACGAATCCAGATAAACGAAATGACTTACATTCGAAATTGCATTTTCCAAAGTTTTCCTTCACAAATAGTCCCAATTTGTTCTCACCTTTAGGACAATGAAGTCAATTTTTCTTCAGGACTCAGTAACATTGGCTAACAAAATGGCGCTGTCCCAGGGATCTACAATACTTATAATTATTACACATGTGAAATATTGGGAGTCAGAGTGAGGAAATGGCCTAAATTGAAGCTTGAACTGTTCTGCCATGTTTTATGCAGTAAACGCAGGGCTGAGAGCCCGCAAGAGCCATCCCGTAAGATCTTGTGCGCCACCCGTGAACCAAACCTTCGGTGAATGTTCACAAGGTTAGAAGCTCGCACAGATAACACACATTGGATGCTAATACAATGCACTCAGGAATGTGTGCAAATACAACAGAATTAATTCCGAATAAAGTCAACAATAGCTGCCTCAACACAGTGCTAACAACCTTCCGCGTTTTCCATATTCGAGTGGAACGAAAACGCAGTGGAGAGTCCTTAGAAAAGACTGAAAAAATATCATCATATCGCTGCACGAGATCATCCTTATAAGTTATAACGTCAGCTGATTGTACTGTGGTGGATTCATACGGCGGTAAATACACACCTGTCCACACACGCTCTCTAAACTGAAAAAGTTACTCTGGCACAGAGCTCTCCTTCCCACCACCACCATCATCAGTTCGCATCTGGCGCCTAGTCGATGCAGGGTGAGTGGTGTCCGATATAGCATGCTGGTACATCAGGTAGCGCATGGTTGATTAATACGGTGGTAAATACACACCTGGCAATATGGCGGTAAATACACGCCTGCCCAGACACGCTCTCTAAACTGCAAAGTTATTCTTGCACAGAGCTCTCCTTCTCATCACCACCACCACCACTACCACCACCATCAGTTCGCGCCTGGCGCCTAGTCGATGCATGGTTAGCGGTATCCGACATAGCAGGCTGGCACATCAGGTAACGCATGGCACATAGAAGATGGCAACGACATAGCTTGATTGCGACGTACATTTTGTTCTCTCGGTTGTGCTGTAGCCTTAAGAAGGAAATAAGACAATGCATGCACATGACACAGACAAGTAATTACTGTTACAAATACTGCATACTGCTTGATAGCAGAGAAAGAAAGTCAGTGGTCACACAAGTTTTTGGTCGTCCCTGAAACGAAGATCGTTCCAGGGGGGGGGAGCTAAAATCTCTGTTGACTGACGCTATGCATACACATGTATATGCATGCGATTTTCGTCATCCATTCATTTCGGAGGGTGGAGAGGGGGTCCGAGTACGAAACGAATGATGTTTTTTTCAGGGATGACTAAACACTTTTGCGATGACCCCTTATTGCATCAATTTATCGTCTGAACTGCGCAATTGAGTCCCACTTTTATTATTTTGGGTCCAGATTTCAAGACTCGTGAAGTTCGAGGCGAAAAGCAGGCCGATGAAGGGATGCTAGTAATTCAGTCTAGTCCGGTGTCATGGAGAGGGACCGATGAACCGGCAACAAGAGAATTCAATACGCATGGTACTCTTCAGTTCATTGCTGGGGAAGACTACTCAAGGCCACGTCACTCCGGCAATTCAATGTACAAATCAGCAGCAACACTTGCAAACGTATTCCTACCAGCTGACCAGCAAGTTACCAGCCATCAGCTCTTCAAATAATTCCAACTTAACAAAGAGAGGAGATGGACAGATCGGAAAGTATCGTGGCAAGCTCAGGACAACACACTTCCGGCCCTATGTAAAAACAGTGGAAAGTGCGTGCCATGGTATATTTTCGGAAGCATCTCAAGAACCAGCTAATGTGGACTGGGAGTCCATTTGCATCGTCCGATCAGCTGCTACAAGTGCCGTGAGCCAATGGCAAACACGTTTGACAGAGACTACTACCTCTACTGAATGCAACTCTGGCATGGCAGAGATCTACTAGCACGTTATCTTATCTATCAATAGAGTTGTATCCTCGTATGCCTATGTGAAGTGTGAGGTCGTACTGTACTGCAGACGCGTCCTCGACCCTGGTTGGAAATGTACGCAACAGTTCCCACCCTCTTGACCAGAGAGCGCACACACCCTAGGGTTTTGATGGGTTTGTACGACTCCCAGCTCTTGACTTTTGTTGGGTGTACGAGACGCACGCACAGTTTTCGTAGGGTGAGTACTTTTTCATGTAGTACTGAATGCGGCAAGCAGGACTCGCCCATCCGCCCCTCCCCAAATGGATCTACTCGAATGGTTGCGGAGGTAGGGGTGCTCTGGCGGGATTTTACGACATGCACAAGCGCGCACACAATATACACACGCACGCACACATATACACATGGACGCACGCTATGTCGCACGTCTAGGGCATCGCTTCGTGAATACAAGTAATAATTTAATGTTATAATTTATAGTATCCAAATGCTAGAGCAGCTTTACAAAAACCTACCGTTCAATACTGGATCAATTCATCTTGTGACAGCTTCCTTTGCAACACCCATGACTTGACCCCACTTCGTCTTGACGTCAGGAAATCGTTCACACCGGAGTTGGGACACGACTCATTGAAATCCAGGCTTATCTGCTGCTGGGAGCAGGACAGAGCTGATGGACGTCAGCAGCGGCTGTAGAACAACCATAAACGAGTCTTCTTTCTCCGCAGTCAGGCGGGACAGCAGCTTTGCAACGCAAGCTTCTTGCCTTCTGTGGGTCTTTAGCGGCTGGGATTCGGAACGCTCTGTAGAAACCATTGAACAAGTCCTGCACTCTATCAACCCACAAGTATTTCTTCCAATTCATGAATATTCGCAACTTTTTCTGCAGTACGTGCACCAGATCAGAAGCCGCTAAGTAGCAAGGTTGAAAGTTTCAAGACAAATTGAAAAATATAATAACATAGAAAATTAGAATTCAAACCATACCTGTGGCCCAAGCCAACACAGACTGAGCGTTCACGCGAAGAGAACGTAGATCTACATGTACGTCAGCTGAGGTTTCCTTAGGATCAGGAGGTGATTCTGGACCCGGATCTGGATCGCGATCAGCAGCACTCTCTGCCTCCATCACGATCATCAAATGCAACTAAGTAGTTCATTCTTCTTCTTCTTTTCGAGCTACGATTTCCCACGATCCTATCGATCCTGCACAAGTCCGTTCCCCAAGGAGTGCACTCCCATGGCATAAGTACGCGGAGTAGTTGGTTTATAACTCAGGGCACGCACCGGGGATATCTGAGGGAAAAGTGGGAGAAAGTGCCGCGAGTCAATCATAGTCGGCCCGGAAGGCCTCGTGTCGCCTCCCGGGTCTATACGACTCCCTGGTGCGAATCGTGTAGCTAGCGGAATCAGCCACAGAAGCACTGAGCACGCGAAGCGTGCGAATCGTGTAGCCACCACCACGTGCTGAGCACGCGAAGTGTGCGAACAGTGTAGGTGGTAGCGCTAGCAGACACGATCAGTACGAGTAGCAGTAGCAGCCGCGCGCAGAAGCACTGAGCACGCGAAGCGTGCGAATCATGTAGCCACCTAGCCTAGGCCATACTATTCAGGTAGCACTAGCAGCCGCACAAGCGCTGCGGACCACGTGAACCGTTCTCTGCAAATAGAAACATCTGCAACAAAAGGATACAAAAGATCTGCACTGACTGCACTCTGCATCTGATCTGCAGTGAAGAGCGCATCGCACATTTGTTCGTAAGTTTATGAATTTTTTGAGCCGCTTCATCCGCCACCAGGTGATGGACAACCCTGACCAGCCTCCTGAAGGCGTAACAGACGTCCCTCCTTCTCCTTCCAACGATGAAGAACCTCCCTCACCAGGACTTCAGCGGTCTGGCCACCACCACGTGATGAGCACGTGTGCTGTTCACGTACTTGCTTCACCCGCATGCCACATTCGGCCAGGCAACGCTGGCCGGTGGTGCTGCTAGTATCATTATAAAATTATACTGGTCACGGAATTATCTTCCTTCCTGCGCAATTAATTTCCCTTAATCCGACAACATTCATTATGGCGTTGACAAGGCGCTAGGCTGTCTACATGTACAGTACATGTACATGTGTTTCGCTGTCGACCATTGCAGAGCGTTACAGCTACTCCGCAACAAGACCTTGTCAGCCTTCGCCAAGTCTCAAGAACCCGTCAACCCTCCCAAACGTCGTAGATAAAATAAATGTTGGTGTGTCCAGGTACCCCATGCCGACAAAGCCGATTACACACGATCTCAAGTTGACTTGCGTGCGTGTGGAACGCATTGCATAAGCCCTTAATCTAGATTCGGTAAATGTTGATAAGAAATTGTTAGGTTCATTGAGCCTTTAATAAAACTCTCACCAGTAGAACTCGGATGGTGAGCCAATTAAATTATGGTGAAAAATAGACATAACTCGCAACATTTTGTCCTTCTCCTTTCTCACTAGTAGCTTCATCTTTCTCACCAGTGCTGCATGCAGTACAAACATCGTAATTATTCGATCTTGCTGAATATGCTTTCCATTTACTTGTACATTAGTCGTGGAAGGTGTGGACCAGATTTGGAGGAGTAATTCATAGTGAGATAGGTGTAAAATGTGCACTGTAGATATTCAGCCAATTACCTACCAACTCGCAACACTCGAACATTCCTTGGGTACACGACGCAAAACGATAGTATCCGAATGTTTACCAGGGACTATGCTCTCCTGGGTGAACTTTCGAATACAAATATGTTGCGTGCTGGAGCCAAGGACTGTTAGTGTGTTGAAGGTTGGACGTTAACTGAATTGGGAAGATGACAAGGCTATTGGAGTTTCAAAGCACTCAAGACATTGTAGTTACCATTCCACTCCAAAAATTGAAAAGCCCCTGACCTTGGTCAATGCCGTGCACACCTGGGGAACTAAGAGAGACTTCAGGCTAGAACTCCCAAGTCACAACTCCTCCATATTTGAAAATATTTCTTTGGGACTGGTCCAAAGGCCGAGTTGTCCGCATCCGCAGGAACGCCACCACCCTCTTGGATCAAGGTGCAGATGCAGCTCTTAAAGGGGTGGGAGGTGAGTAGATCAGACTCACCACAAAGTGGTCAAAGACCCAAAATCCCATTCACTGCATGCATGTTTCTCTCGTGCCAGGCCACGAGTTTCCAATTAAGAAAAATTCTTCCGCTTCCAAGCAGGACTTGAACCTGGTACCCTCTGTTACGCAATCTTGATCTTAGACCAGTCCACTATACCTGCCTGCCTGAATAGAAAGAAATATACCCAATGCTGTACACAGCAAGCTGTTCGGCCATAAAGACCTAATCAGTACAGCTACGAGCTAAATAGGCCGAGCTACCAGCCTTGGTGCAAAGGAGGCACCACAGACACTAAGATAGCTCGTCGCTCTAGCGCCAGAGTGCTCAAGCTACGAAAAGTAAGCGGGCAATGCGTGATGCAGCAGCACTAGAGCAGCCTACAGAGAGTGCTGAACGACACGAAAGCCGAGGGGCGTAATATATGTATCTTAAGGCCAAATAAAGTTATCGATCTCTGGAAAACCTCCGGCTCATAGGCAGCATTGGTCCAACCCTCCCTAGTGTGTGACGCTGAGGGCATCCATCAACGGAAGCACATAATAAATAATTATAGTCGTGTTTGGCTCCAAGCTGTTTCGGCTTCCGTACCGTTGCAGCCACAGCCAATTCATCCATTGGTCAGCTGCTCAAGGGAAGGCGGCTAAAATGTTGGACGGCACCAGCAAGCTGCCTATCTCAGTATCCATCGTGGCTCAGGCCACTAGTGGAGCATGCCCCCCCCCCCCTTTCCCCAAACAAAGAGCTGTAGGGGACGTAACAGAAGCACGGAGGATGGGTGGGTGGTCACAAGCTCAGTTACTTCAGCACATTAAAACAAGTTGTTCGTATTGTGAGCGCCATGTACGCCTTTCTCAGGCCCTCATTGGCGGAGTCAAGAATGCACAATTGCTGAAGAGGCAAAGGAGAAGAAGTGGAAGACGTGGAGGCTGAACTCACACCGATATATCTAGTGAGAATCGGCTGCACCATACACTCTGCTCACCTACTGGGCCCTCAGTGACATCAACCAGTGGTGAACGAACATGCAGAAATTCCCTGGCGTTACACGAATCTCTGACAGCTTTCCTCTGCTTGTCGACAACGATGGCAAGGCGTTTCAAGCCTGAGCAGTGACCATTCTAACCCACGGCGCATACGAGCACGTCCATTTCCGAAAAGCTTCAGTCCGGTGGCAGCTTGGATAGATGGTACCATCCAAGGCATCTGGACCAGACAGAATCCCATCTCGGGCTCTGAACGAGTGCTGTGAGCTCCCATCAAGAAACTGTTCTATGCTAGCTTTCGTGCCGCGGTTGTACCGTCCCAACGGAAGCTAGCTAATGCCTGTAATGGGCCATTCCCACCACGCCCAAAACGTGGCGTACGTGACGTTTTCATCCGGATAGCCATGACAAAATGGAACGTGGCGGGAAAATCTTACCACTGATACCAAAACGTAGACGACGTATCCAGAGTTTGTCCTAGTCTCCGTACCATTGTCTTTCCTTATTCTTTTCGAGCTGGTTATGTGAACGTAGTAAAAAAAAAAGACCCTGTGCCGAGTTTCGTTCTGTAGTTCCCAGCAGTTTGTGTCCGAAAGAAACTGTATAGTACACACAGCTGTACGAGCAGCGTGTGCGTGCGCCTGTGTGAATGCACCTGCATGAAAACGACGTCTGCCAGTACGTCGTATTCCAAAACGTGACGCATATTGTAACGTAGTATGAATAGCCTATAACGTAGTCCTGGGACTACGTTATAGGCTATTCATACTACGTCCAGGTATGCAAGAAGCCACCTCGATCTAGGCCATCTAACTTGCAGCCAGTGTCCTTCCTCTCCATTCCATCCAAGGTTATGAAGAGTATTGTCAGCCAAGTCACCAGTTTCCTTGAACGCAACCACCTGCTACCTGACAGCCAGTTTGGTTTCCGACTTGACCAGGACACAGCTAACCTTACAACACGCACTCCCTCGTCGCAACGTGGCATCAGCTCCCACCTACCCTTCTGCAGTCTCCCCCTTCTCGCAGAGGTATGCACACCTTCAAGAAAAATGTCAACGACCACTTGCGGCGCGCAAGTGGGAGTGGGCCACAGACAGGCTATGATCTCTCCATCGCAGCCAACACACCAGCCTAATTATACTGACCGCACTCCAGCTCCCTTCTACCCCTCTTTGATCCCCTTCGCTCAGCCTTAATATGCGACTATCAGTTCTCTCCATCTACCTACGGTGCACTGCTTTTACTATTGTTTTGTCCTATCTCAATCTCAAATTCTCCCCATTATCGTTTGCAAAGCCGGTGCTTCCCTCTTGGATGCACATGTTTCTTTTCTCCTATGTATCGGCGCACAGAAGTAACAATGATTCCGAGACCTTTGGTCGGAGGAGTTACTTTTGCCCCGCCCCCCCCCCCCCCCCACTTCCATCCAATATGCCACCGCCCCCGCTGTGCAGCATCTGATGGTTCTGTGGTATTCAGTAAAAAAATAAATATTTAAAATAAAAAAATAAAAACGCAAGAGCGAATGGGTGAAGGTTGTAGCTAGCAGAGGGAGACTTTGTTCCGGTTGTAGCAATTGATATGCAATTGATATTTCCAGCACATTTCACGGCGTGTCCCATGTCGGCCAACTCAACAAGGCAAGGCACGTCTGCATCAGCGGACCTCTTCTCTCATGGGTGCGCGACTAACTGAGCAACCGCTGCCTTCATGCTGCTCGGTGCCGAAGTTGACCAGTGTCTCTCACTTGGTGTAATGCTGAGGTCTTTCGCCAATGACACTTTTGTGTTCGGCTTGATCAGGCCAAATGACAAAATGAAAAGTACCAATTCGATGCCACGTTCGTGTTGAGACAGATCGGAGGTGCTCCCCAAAGAAGGGATACCGAGTGTTCACCGAAACCCAATTCACAGAACGACAGTTCCTCGAACGACAATTCACCGAAAGACGATTTACAGAAGGCTTGTCACACCGACAGACCAGTTCACAAAAAACCTTCCTCACCGAAAACACTTTCACAGAAGACCCTAACACCGAAAGACGGTTGACAGAATACTCCCTACACCGAACGAAACTAACACGGAAATTGGCACTGTAGGCTCATTTGGACATCGAAACACCAAAGAACAAAGGGAACGCCTGGTGACAGCTAGCGTTTGCCACCGACACTGGTGTTCCGCTCAGAATGATGGGGGGGGGGGGGGAGGGAACTAAGTCGTCTCTTCGTAGGATATCAGTCGTGGCCTGGTATTTTGGTCTCCTACATGCAATGCATTCCTCCATTGCCATTCCCAGTCATGCATGTGATTGCACTGCATCTGTGGCGCCTTCATTCGACGCAATGGAATAATTATAATGCGCTGTCGTGCACATACACGTACCGGTAGGCTTCCACCTGGGCACCATCCATTAGAACAGAGGGGGGGGGGGGGTGTAGTAACCATACGCTACGATATAGTCTCAGTTCCTTCCTTGCTGTAACATCACTGATCCTAACTGACATACCGGCAATTTAATTCGGCCATTGCCTCTCAATCGCCATATTACTGTGCCCTGGAACGGATCATTATGCCGTTTTGGAGCTAAACTTGCCGTGAAATAGGCTGGCCTCGGCTGGCATAATATGGATTTCAATGTCCACTACTGCAGTTCATGTCACATGTGTGCGAGTGAAGCAAAACCACATACTTTTCGAGGATGGACCATGTCAGATCCAGCAGAGGAGGACATTCAGGTTCGTTTTAACGTCTAGTTTGATGCCGTAAGGCAATCATCAGACAACTGAGGAGGAACCATAAGAAATAAGTGACTTGCTACAGAACTGAACGGAACTTGGAAAAGTAATAGTTCCATTCAGAGCCCAAGTCGCAAGTACTCTCGTACACATGCGTGAAAACCTTTAGTGAGAGCACCAAGTCCTTGTTGATATGTATTCACACTGACGGGATTTCTGACCGTGTGTTATGCACAGTCGGTGTCTCGTGGTCCCGGCAATAGCACCAGATTCTAGCTCTTAGCAGCAGCTCGTTCTTGCGGAAGAAGTTCCAGTTCACTACAACGGAACTCTTGCGGTGAACTGGTGTCGGTAGGTAAGACGTTATACCTTACCACCGCATTGTATTCGGGAGATTCTCATAAGGCACAATTCGAGCAAGGCACATGCAGCTGTAACCCGTATTCTTTCCACTAACAGTTATGATCTGGATTTCGAGGCTTAGTCATCAGTCCTTGGCTAAGATACTTTTCTTAGCAACCACGCTGCTTGTGGTGATTCTCTTCGTAATTTCGCTTCACATGCCTCCTGGATGTATGGATCGGAATGTACACTATGTCCGCTCAGTGTTCATGATCGAGGAAGTCCAGGTTCAGGAGAATTTTCACATCCAAAGAAGAGAGCGGAACACCAGTCTAACGCCCAAATATGAGTTCGGGCAAAATATCACTGTACGTAGAAGCAGTAGAAGATTGCTTCCTACTCCATCGCCCATTCTTCGAGTAACGTTAGACAGCAGCAGCAGAAACAGCAGGCAAGGCGAAGTCACGGTGCAGCGGTCAAGGAATACGCCGTTAGTAGCTGTTGGTTCCTACACTGAGGAGCAGCTAAGTATGGGACATTCCATGTTCAATGATTTGGTGCAGGCGGCAGTAGCGTTGCATCGAGATGTTGTGATGCCTCAAATCCTCGGACGATACTTTGTTGGGATGGCCGGATTCGACTACACCGACCAATATCGACAAGCACGAACATGTTGCGTTGCAGCTAATATTTTGGCAAGATCATATCTGGATTATTATCAACCCGACCGACCAAAACGCATGCTCAACAGTCATCAGTTGGATTTTATTACAGAAGAAAATGCAAGAGCGATCTGCAGCAATGAGTGGACCGTCCTGTTTCTGTTTTCTCCCAACTGGATGTGGTGGCCGGAGTTCTGTTACAGCAACCAGACACTGAAAACGAGAGCCAGGCAGCTCTTCGCCAGTTTGCGCCGCTCCCAGGTGCCTGGTCTAGCAGTGGAGATAGACTGTGAGTGGATGTTGGCTTGTCTTCCAGTGACTTTGCGTGACCTCGCACCAGTTCATCATGCTATTTGTGCAACTGTACCTGACAAATACAATACGAAGTGGACTATGGAAGACATCTCGCAGCAAGTCAATAACATTTCAAGTCGCTGTTTGCTGTTTATGCATTGGTTTGGGTCTGCCCGTCATGCTATTCGACCACTAGGGCACATAGGATTCGCTGATTTTGAGGTGTCAAAACCTGTTCAAGACGTAGCAAAGCGAATTACGTCAGTGCTGCCCCTGAATGATAGCTTTTCGGCAGTGCATATTCGTCTTGAACATCTGCATCGCCGATGCCCACCATCCATTTCTAAAACGTTAATATGTGGTGGGAAGACACAAAACCTTTCAGATTACGTTGCAGATTGCTTCAGACAAATCACACATAAGCTTAAGATTGCTGCAGCAAATTTGAACTCTAGCACACTTCTGATATCCATCGATACGGACACATCAGCAACCTTCACCCGAGAAATGAAGAAGTCACTAGATCCGGAAATGCACCTGGCAGTGTTGATCGATAATCTCAGTGGACACTTTGAGAGCATCGTGAACATGTCTGAGATCTTTGATTATCAAACGTTGACGAATACTGACCTGAATGCATTGGTGCAGAACCAAGGTTTGAAGTCACTTGTCGATGCCGAGGTTCTAGTTTCTGCTTCATCATTTATTGCTCTTGGAGGTGGAACGTATCAACGTCGGATCTTGGAACTTCGGAAAGCTCATAATACCGGCCACCGAGATGCCCAGGTATGCATTTGAGTCGATTTCTCTATCTATAATAATTATGCCAGTGTGTGTGTGTGTGTGTGTGTGTGTGTGTGTGTGTGTGTGTGTGTGTGTGTGTGTGTGTGTGTGTGTGTGTGTGTGTGTGTGTGTGTAACCTACTGTGGTTACAGAGGCAGAGGGTAATGGCACCTCCAAAAATCGTTATGTCAGTGCACTGTCATTATTCATGCACTTTTTGCTGCAGGAAACTTTGCAGTCAATTTCATCTTAGTGCAAGGAACACTTCGAAAACTTGGCTGATGTAAGCAAAGTAGGATGGGAACTTAGATATCAGACAAAGGCCATGTCTGTTTCCTGTCACCATTCAAGTCGTTCTGGTATTCTAATCCCTCCTGTGTTCTTCATTTCCCTCACCTTCGTATTGCCTGCGCTCTTTTCTTTCCTTTGGCACATTGATGAGGCTGACACCAATTGCCTTCAGGTGTTTCTACAAGTAGATTAAAACAAAAAATAAATTTCACGGGTCGAGTGAGACTCGCCTGGAAGCCGAGTTTTCTGCATCCACTGCAAGTAGATATTAGGGTTGATTGATTTTAACTTGTATGGTTCATTGCATTTTCATTGATGGCAACATTTCATCTTGGAATGTGGAATAACATTGGGCACCCTGATGGAGTCGTGACTGATCAGCTAGGCATTTTTGAAACCTTTCATATCCCTGTCAAAACCGTCAGAAAATCTTAAAATACCGGTTTGCTGGCGTGTAAAGGCAACACTACCTGGTAATATTTAATCCGATGACGCAAACTGTTAATTTTAACCTATAAACAGCATTAGTGCCGCAGAGATTACGATACAACATGTGAACGTGTTTGGACTTTTGAATTAGGGTGTGTACATTCCATAACGGATTTTTTGTTCTGGCGATCAGTGCAATTGACTGAACTCCTGCTAACTTGCTCGCAACTTTTTAGAGAGCAGGCATGTTAGAATGTGCCATGTACGTGTGCATGTGCAATGTATTCTTGCGTAGAATCAATACGTACATGCATTAAGTTAACAAATTATGGTTTTTAATACTGGCCAAGTCCCACTGAACGTGTGACAAGTCACCTCATGATTGCATTGTGTGAGAAACTCGGAGTTGCGAGTAACTCCACAAACCTCCTTTGTACGTTTGGTGTGTACATGGACAATTACAAATCAGGGAGTCGTAAAATACCACCTATTACTTGCATTGGTGTGAAAACTATTTTTCAGTTGTTCTTCTCTGTCCTGTACCTCGTACTTATTTTTTGTAAAGTTATCGCCATGATCACTAATCTATAATTGTTTTAATAATTCTATGAGCGGCGAGAGCCAGTCGTTGGCTGGTGAAAAGGCATCATTGCCTGCTCGCTTGATGAAGTAAAATAAGGAATACCAAACCATACCATTGGCAGTACTGCGTGTTTCGCGTACTTTATTTTATTTATTTATTCAACATCTTATGGCTTCCGATGGCAGCCAAAACGGGAAGATGTGGGTGATAGGCAATAGGCTCCGGCGGATTATGCTCGCAAAATCATGGAATTATACTTTCATGGATTCTCGCATTATGCTCGTAAAATCCTCATATTATGCTTTGGCACCCTGTATTCACTTTGTTGTACTTATGGAGCCTCAAAGTTCGGGAAATTGTGCCTTTTTTCGTACTTGCAAGTTGCAAGTGACCATTCGTACAACAACATTCATGTACATGAGTATCCCCATACCAAGATGTCCATGCATGTACATGTATGAGGTCAACATGGACATGTACATGTACATGTACACGGAGTACATGTACACGGAGGTTTGCGGACTACCCGCCACTATCTCGTCCGCCCCGGGATACCTGATGAAGGCGATTCACAATACTTCTTCTATTCATTATTTGATTTCTTTTGTACTTCAGTAAAAATATTATTTCATTGCCAAATGTTACCTTTGAAAATTATCATGTTCAACTGTCTTCGTAATCATCATACTCGTCCAACCGTTGTCACCCTGGGCCTCACCCTGCGAATAATCAGCTCATCTCTCCCGTAGCGCCACTTCTCCTTCCATCATGACCGAACATCAACTATACACCAATTTAGAGCAATATCCGTAGCCTGCAGTCATATCATGGCTGCTAAAATCCAGACTGGTCATGACTTCGTATCATGCATAATGTACAAATGTAATGTACATGACTTTTGTACACGGAGTTTTGCGGACTACCCGCCACTAACGTTATCTCGTCCGCCCCGGGATACCTGATGAAGGCTGATTCACTCGCATCTTCTGCTACATGTACTGGGTCCGTGTGAGAAAGAACTTTGAAGAAGACGAGTTCGAGCATACAATAATGTATTGCCATGATTTTTACCCTGCTTTTCATTGAAAACACTATCTGGATGACCTCCGAACTCTTTGCCATGCAGACCACCTGCACTGATCAGGTGCATTGTACACAATTGTACTATAGCCTACATACTAGAACTGTGGTATAATCGTGTAGTTATGCTCCTACCTCCGAGAGGATGCCAAATTATGCTCCAAATTTTCAACCACCAAATTATGCCAATAATTATGCCGGCATAATCCGCTTGTGCCTAATAGCCAACCATGGTAAAAAGAAGGAGAAGATTATATACATGAAAAGGAAACAGCCGAAAAGCTATAATTATTGATTAGTTTTTATTATTATTATGGTGCACTCAGTCATCAGCAGGCCCTCAGATTCACTTTAAACTCTTTCAATGATGCAGAAATCTTCATTGAGTCGGGAAGTTGCAGCCACGCACAGTAGCCCTGGAAGAATGGCGATCTTGTGAATTGCGTTGACTTGGCCTTGGGAAGAGACACTTTGTTTCTGGTTGAGCGGCCCTAAACAAACCAGTTATAAGGCATATGTTCAGGAACACAACCCAAGAGCATTCGATGAACCAATATACAGAGGCGAGTTAGTCGGCGTTGCTCTAACGGAGTAGTCTGAGCTAATAAGTACAACTCATTGGAGGGAAAGGAAGGTTTCTTCGAGAACACAATTTTTAGAACTTTCTAATGATGAACTTCAATGGAATCGGATAAGACCTTAGCTAGGCCACACCAGGCTGTGGCAGCATATTCAAACAATGGAAGGAGGTAAATATTATATTACTTGGATTAGCATCACGTGTTTCGCGCATTTGGATTCAATCTTGCGGCGCAACACCCAACTCAGCTTTCCATAATACCAAGAATACATGAACTCTTTCCCTCAAACCAGTTAGTACATGAACTCTTGGTAATACTTATAGTAAACATGACTTAATCTAAAATGATGGTCTAAATGCACTACTTAAGTCTCAATGCAGATTAAATAAATAAATCAAGTACATAAAGAAAGCGTTGTTTACAAATGCTTGGCCATTGTCCCCGGTGATATTTGCAAAATTCACAACTCCAGGTATAGTGCTGTCTTTAAATCCATATTGATAATGAAGCTGGCTGTTTTGATTGATGTGTTTGGCTGGACGCCAACGGTTCTTGTCTCATTCCCGGCCTCAGCTGCTTTACAGAGTAACACAACCTGAATTGCAACACCCAGCAATGAGTCATTGTGTACCGTGAACAATGAAGGATGGAGGAAGTAGGATGTGATCCTAAGTGACTGCAAAAATAAGAGAAGTCCATGAATCTACATAATATTATGGCACTCGATGAGAGTACCATTGTCCTTCACCTGCTCCAGCATTCTTCCCTGGAAATGCCCACCACCAACAGCAACAAAGGGGGAAGCCTGAGTGAGAATTTCAGCATCCAGCAAAGCTCTCATCCCATTGTTGCTTACTATGTCACGGTTGGCTGTGCCCCTAATATGGCGTGCGACAAAATCTTCAAGGGTAATGACTTTGGTAAACTGTTCTTTAAGCCTATTCAACATATACTGCATGGTCTGGATTGGCTGCAGAAGGGCTTGTTTTCGTTTGAGCTTCATCCCTTCGGACCGAAGGTCAAATGCCATCAGCACTGATTGATTCCTTGGATGAGAGGCAATTGTTCTGAGGACTAGATCAGCACATTGTTTGAAGTAGGTCTGAAACGACACATTGCGTCGCTGGCAGTAGAAAGGTGGATTGTCAGACGGTCGACAGCGGTTGAAGATATACTCGGATCGAACATGGAGCACAGTGAAGCCTTTGCTCAGTGATGAGCGACCAACGGCACGTTGTGCAGTATCTTGAATTCTTCTGGCCGCACTGAACCACACCGCTGGGGGCTTCTTCGGGCGCCTGAAGCCGTGTCGATGAGGACCAAACCAATGACTGATAAGTAAACACCTACTTGAAACATCGCTGACTAGCTTCGCAGCTTTGGACAGTTTCCATTGCCAAGTGAAACGGCTGGGTATGGCAGCACAAATGACCCTGGAGAATGGTGCAAGCTGACGAACATCCTTGGGCATACCTTCAGTAATCCAATCACAGTCTGTCTCGATCGCCAGTCGAGGGTCGCCTGAGCCCTTCAGCTTTTTCATGGTACTCTGCCAACTATTGCGGAAGCTTTCGGTGCGAGACTCGGAAAGGAAACCGTATATACTGTGTTTTGCCTCTGTGGAAGGAATGAGATAGAGGATTGACCATTGACCCTTGCATAGCTCCAGAGCTTCCGCCTGAGGAACCAACTTTAGATGATGCTTTTCAAGGTGATTAGATATGTGCTCTAAGTTGAAATAGTCATCCATTTTCCTAGGCAAAGAGTTGTTGGACTTGGAGTACTTGCTGTCCTTTTCCATATCTTGACTGCCAGCTAGACCAATATAATGGTTTCCCTGTATCTGCGGGATGACCACGCTCCGGTGCCAGGCAACACCAGCGAGAACGAATGTTGCAAACTGGTTGCAACCAACTGTGAGCTGATCCATGGAGAACGATCCAATAGCTATTATCTGATTTACTTCGTCCGAACGTCCAACAGTGGCTATGGGCTTACGCTCCGTTCGTGCTACATCAGGCCTGGAATTGGCGAATGTGTCCCGCGGTGGTGAGGACACATGGACAGAATTCGTACTCCATACGGGGAACAAGAATTCAGTATCCGTCTTAGTGGCCATTATTGTCTTTCCGTCATGTGTCTTTTCCGCAGCACCAAGCTGAGCACCACGTCGCAACAGACTATGCTTCCCTAACACCTTGCCACGAACATCATACAAAGCATCCAGGAACGCGCTGACTAACACCAGTCCCAAAAAGATGAAAATGACGGCCCTGGACTGTGGCGAGGGCATGCTGCAGAAATATTCTTGTCAAATCGAGAACATCCAGGATCTCGATCTCCTGCTTCAGTCTCTTTCTACGGATAGTTTAGCGTACTGGACTGAGCAGAACTCACTATCCATGAGTCGAAGCGCGTGGCTGGATGCCACCGTCCTTCTCCGTCTCCGTGCTCATGTCTTCCTCGAGCTGAGCAGACCATCTACGTAGCTGCGGCGATTGATTTCTACCAGACGTGACACAATTCTAGAGCGCAGGTGAGAGAGCTGGCCAACAAGGCAACATCGATCCAACACTAACAGTAACAGGACTAGTACTCCTAAATAATTCCAGATCTTTCTTGTGGCACACTTTCACAAAAATAACAAAATACACACACAGTACTACTGTCAGTCGTCTCGGCTACAACTTTACAAGTACAACTTTATTCGGGGCCGGGGCTCAGTCACGGCCTACATGAATACTCGGTTTGGCAATGAATGAGTTCTCCACGGACCAAGCTGCGAGGAAGAGCGACAGGTGGAGATGTATGCTGGATGCTTCGCTCCGACAGCTACTTTACAACATGCAATGATCCAGTAGTGCCACTAGTGGAGCCTCGCCCAAATCAAAACACTGTCAGGCACACTACACTCTTGCCAGTCTTGGTGCAGAAGAAGAGTTAGAACCATTGCCGGCATTGGCATTGCAACCACTAAGCCAGTCTCTTGCTGCTTTTTTTATCAGCGCGCATAAATTCCAGTGCAGTGTGACTAGCTCTATTTGTAGCGCTGTCTCTAGCTCTGATCCCAGTACCGCGGATCTCTGACAGACTCTGACAGACTCTTGGTGCTTCTGTAAGTCATGTGTCTATTGTGGGTGGGTCTGTAGCTGTGTCGGTAAGCCGACTTGTAATCAGGTAATGCTACCCAGTACAGGGAGCTGAGCCAGAGCTCCCTGGGTACCGGGTAGCATTACAAGTCGCACTGGCATCCGAAACTGGCGAAAGTCACATGCAGCTTGTAAGGTCACAGCGCTAGCGAGGACACACAACAACATACTTGTAATAGTTTGAAGGATGCGCCAGGACACGCACTGGACCCTGAAAAGCCGAATCCTTTGCACCGGCGCGGCGTCTACTTTGGCCTACACATCTTTTTGGTGGGTTTAATACCGTTTATGCCCTCTGGAGCCCGAAAGGTGAAGTGGCAAGTTCTAAAAAGGAATATTGGGGCCGGTGGAGTTGGCGATCAATTTTTCTTCAGACCGTTTTATTTTTGAGCTCCCTTGGTCACTAGACGTTGGCCCCAGTCGGGGCTCCCAACTATGGGAAAGGTCCAATCGTGACCCTGCTCCTCTTCTGATAAATTTGTGTTGATATTATTGGCATTTTCTCGTTGTCTTCGATCTCATGATTCAAGATTTTGCTGGACGGTAAGAAAAGAAATGAAAACACTACTAAAAGTAATCCTGTCGCGAGATAGTTTAACGTGAACGGTCATATTAAACACAGGAGTCACAGAGTACCACGAGTCACAGAGTACCACGAGTCGCAGAGTACCACGAGTCACAGAGTATCACGTGTCTGGTTTGCTGTTACTAATAGGTTCATGCCAGATGGCAATCTTCAGACAACTGATAACAGTGATGCACAGCTAGTATGGTATTTATACAGTGGCATAGGAGGGAATCCGTGAAGGCTTGAGGTGTGGTGGGTGTGAAAAGTCCTGGAGGGAAGCTGCGGCAAACTCCCATAGTCAGTGAGTGAGAAACGAAATAATTATGATATGGCAGGAAGGCAAGTAAGGCTGTGAAACAGAATGATAATGGGCTTGCCTGCAATCACTATCATGCAGGTGCAAGATACCGCACACTTTGGTAGTCGCTTCAAATAAGTTGGAGGGGGGGGGGGGGGGGGGGGAGATACGCTCTTTGAACGGTAATAAGAAATTTTTCATGAAAATGAAAATAGTTTGAGTGATGAGGTTTATTAGGAGCGTTCTAGGTGAGTGGAGTAAATGTTGGGTACTATTCAGATTCATCTTGCCTCACGTTGAGGCCTTTTTATTTTTGTTCTCCGCTGTATTCATAAGCATACAACTACTTTTCGTTCCTCAATGTTCGCCCTCCAGTTGGCTGCTACTTGGACCGAGAGAGCACTAGAGGGCAGCATTTCTCATCACTTTCTTTGCCCGCTGCTAATCACATGCTTATTGGCACTATGTCATCGTGATTGTGGAATAACAATAATAATAATAATAAAATCAATATACGGCGTATTCTCTATTTCTTTCCGTGGCGCTGATACATGTACATGTAGGTGGAATTCTGTCTGCCTGTCTCGTGTCGTCGAGTTGAGCATCTATCCACTTTTGATTCGGTCTGCAAAGGGCACTTCCAGTTCCCTGCACAACACGGCAACGCTTGCAGGGCCTTCGCTATCACAATAATAAATTCTACTACTGTACTAATATACCCATACATCTTCACGACACTCTCCAAACGGTCTCTGGGCTACACCAACCACGAAAATAAAATATAAAGATATTCATTCGAATTTTCGAAAAAGGCCTATCTTCAGGAATGTAGTCACTGCAGAAAAAACAGAGACTACCGGTATATAAGTGATAAATAAGAACATTTTGGTCAAAAGGTGTAAGGGGATGGGAAAACATAGCATGAAAGTGTGTGGCTAGGTACTGTGGTGCACATTTCACCTGAATGAAAATATTAACACGAAATAGTTGAAGAGATAGCACGCCAAATGCAGGAGCCAATGTCTACAACATAATAGCATGATTTCACAAACACTGACACCTACGTAACACCTACAACAACACCTACTTGATGATTGTAGAGCAACACCTACAGCATGGTACTATACACCCCCACGTACAAGAGAGAATGAAATGAACAACAAGACAAGCACCCGCAGCAGCATCCACAACAACAACAACAACAACAACAACAACAACAACAACAACAACAACAACAACAACAACAACAACAACAACAACAACAACAACAACAACAACAACAACAACAACAACAACAACAACAACAACAACAACAACAACAACAACAACAACAACAACAACAACAACAACAACAACAACAACAACAACAACAACAACAACAACTACAACAACAACAACAACAACAACAACAACAACAACAACAGCAACAGCAACAGCAACAGCAACAGCAACAGCAACAGCAACAGCAACAGCAACAGCAACAGCAACAGCAACAGCAACAGCAACAGCAACAGCAACAGCAACAGCAACAGCAACAGCAACAGCAACAGCAACAGCAACAGCAACAGCAACAGCAACAGCAACAGCAACAGCAACAGCAACAGCAACAGCAACAGCAACAGCAACAGCAACAGCAACAGCAACAGCAACAGCAACAGCAACAGCAACAGCAACAGCAACAGCAACAGCAACAACAACAATAACGACCCATGGTGTAATTTGTAAAGGTCAATTCGCATATGTACGCAACAAGTCTGTAACGGACCAACTTATCTTGCTAACCCAATCAATGGCTGTAAATATTGATAATGGCACTAATTTTGACCTGATATCTCTAGATTTCAGGAAAGCATTCGACCGGGTCGACCACTCTATACTCCTAAAGAAATTCGGTAAGATTGCTACAGCTTCGTCAGTAAAATGGCTGAAGAGCTTCTCAGGGGATCGACAAATTGAAGTGAAGGTACATAGCACTAAATCGAAGAAGCGGAACATCAACTGCGGAGTGCCTCAAGGTTCCCACCTTTCACCACTCCTATTCCTACTCTATATAAATGACCTGCCCAATGCTATGCAACATTGCACACAATATCTATTTGCAGATGTCACCCTCCTACTGGCTTACAAACCTGAAGACACCCTCGCCAGTAGAGCGAACATGCAGTCTGATCTCGATGCATGTCAAACATGGGGCAGGAACAATGGAGGTGAATTCTCAGCAAGCAAGACATCCGTGCTGTGCCATAGAGCTATCAATGATACACCTACTGCCGGAATCATCCAATACCAAATGTACAATGAGCCATTAACGGTGGTTTCTGAACTGCAACATCTTGGCATCACCTTGACCGACAACCTGGATTTCCGCAAACATGTCGCCTCAATAACTTCGAAGTTCAGATATCGAGTGCACCTACTGTCAATAATGTCCCAGCAACTTACGCCTTCGGCAATGATCATACTGTACAAAGGGTTCGTAAGACCTGTGATCGAATATAGCTGTACGGTGTGGTCGTTTGCATCTAATAAGAAACCCATGACCACTCTTCAGTCCGTGCGCCAAGGGGTACTCAAGGGCTGATTTTATTTGCAACCGCGGGAAACGAAGTCACCAAGACGCCTTCATTTGAGGCTTTTGGAATTGGAGAATTTATTGAATTTAGGTATGGCTCTCGTCCCTTCTAGAGAACTAACCAAGACCCTGTGGGGGCAGAAGGAGACTTCTTTGGCTCCGTGAATACACTAGCTATGCGGTGGTCTAGTTAGTTTGAGTGTGTGGTTCGTATTCAAAGTGTTCCAAGCCGCAGTTCACTCGAAGGTCATCGTGGGTACGTCTGCACTTGAAAATCAAGGCTGGAAAGGACTGCCTGGTGTGTCCGAACGGTATGTTTTGCACTGAAGGCGTTTTTTGTATGAATTGTTGAAAGTGTCTACTTGTTCGAAATGCAAAAGACATGGTCGTAGATCCTTGGCCCACAACACCCCACTAAATAAACTATGACCTGTCGTGAAATTATGTGAAATTGATCAACACAATCATCCACAAATTATCCTATGCCAAAGTACTGCAAATGCAAATAATGGCATCCCTTTACCTAGGTCATGTTTGTAGGGCCTTATGCCACATCTTTGCATGATTTCTTTATGCAAATCTTGTGCCTAGCTTCGAAAACACATTGCGCTAAGGGCCGAATATATACCTGTGAATCAGAACAACAGCACTCACTATTGCTTTCATGAGTGGTAATGGTCAGCTGAAAGGAAACTTCTATCCATCAACTCATAAGTAAAGTAATGACTAATCTCCTTGCTGCGCATGTGGCTCCTTCTAGTGCTGAAACGAGTACTCTATAAGCTATCGAGCGAGTACTGTCACTATCGAGTCGAGTATCGAGTACTCTATAAGCAATCATGCGCATATATGTCAGTACCACATACCCATTTTTTGCACACCATTTACACAATTCAATATCCTTCAATAAACACAAATTTTCATTGCAAAGCCACATGGACGACGGATGTGTACGTCGCTATCAAGTTTTTTATTTATTTATTTATCGAGTCCTTTTTTGATATCGAGTCGAGTACTCAACGAGCGGGTACTCGAGTACTCGGCGTACTCGTTTCAGCACTAGTTCCTTCGTATTTACATGTACCGTAAAGTACCGCCAGAGCGCCCCACCATCTCGTCCTTTCGGGGTTGTATTGTGGAGGTGGTCTCCTGTCTGTAGGTTATACGACACGAACTTTGTACACATATTGCACGTTCTGCAGACAATCCGTACCTTGGAGCGGACACGAGCTTCACACAAAAACCTGCTTAGTGTGACCTTAGTACACTAAGTTGCTCACGCCGTACGAACTTCGTTGCACTCTGCCATACGATTTTCCTTTCCCTGGCTGTAAAATCTGTCGCGGCAAAATCAAGGTGGGGCGCTCTCGCGGGACTTTACGGTATGTGCGCCTCTCTGTGTTCGGTGAATGATTTTGAATATTTGCGCACGACTTCAGGATAGTGCACATTGTGTGGATGTACCTGCGTATGTAATCCTTTCATGATTTAAAAATTAGGAGCCGTGCTTCTCATCACCGTGGACAAGTAAATGTCGGCCAATTACGTAGCATTTGGAGACTTGCACAAGTACAGTTGCGTGTCAATTATGCGGCAACCGCGAAATAAAATGAATATTCTGGACTACTGAAGCTACAAAGCCATCTTGTGTTAACAGATCAATAAGACAGTACTTCAAAGTACCTGTATTTATCACTAGTATTAAACTTACGATTGTGAGAAAAGTTCAGAAACCACACTTACACATACACACACGCACACACACACACACACATGTGCGCACACACACACACACACACACACCTGTCCTGTTCTGTTGAGCCACTACCACAACTTGGCACAAGGATCGCATCGGCCCCAAAGGGGCAGTAGGGCGAAAGTGAGAGGTGTTGGCTTCGAGTTCACCGATCTCTACGGTGAACGCAACCTCGATCGAAAGTCATGCCAAACGGATTTATCTACCACGCGTGCGCGCATACAAAACGGAGGAAGGATTACTTACTCTCCCTGTATGATGTATCTGTTGTATTCGTGAACAATGTCATTGATTTTTTTCCATGCATGTTTTTGAATATGCGAGCGTAACTTCCAACATCAAGCACATTCTTGCTTCTCATCGGCATGTACAAGTTTATGTTGGGCAGTTATGTAGCGTTTGTTTTACCGGCTGCGTTTGTTGGTTCTTGCAGGTCATTGGCATGCTGTCTGTTTCACAGAAGCTCGTGTAACAGGTTCACCATACAGCTATGAATGCAAAGTAGCGTGTCGAAGCCACTTCTGTATGACGTGATGCCTAATTTCCTGGTTGTATCAAAATTGCGAGTATGCAAGTGATCGTCAAGCCTGTCCCCTGTACAGTAGCCGTCTTGCCTTGCTACGCCTGGTTCTGACTCAGCGTTCTCGTATACTCCATGCAATGTTTCAAGGAATACTGCTCCCTTCTCAATCAATTCATTGGCAACAAAACGCTCGGCTATGCCCTGTAACTTTGCTGTGCGGTTTGTGCTTTGTCAATGTTGTGTACCAGTTCATGATCTGTGCTTGCTGGTCTGTTTGTTTTCTCTCGCACAATTGAGGCGCTGTAGCACAGTGTACAGTGTCGATCATCCTGCCCAGGCTATGATTTCACGTACCACAGTACGGTTTCTCTTGTTGCTCACTGTAATGTGCATGATACAAGCTCCTTGGTACTCCATCATCACCTGGTGCTGTTGCTACCATTGTTGGACCCTGCTGATATCCTTCTCGCAATGCCCGAACGTTGTTCCAACAAATGCACAACTCGCTCTTAGTTGTCACATTCGGTTTGGTCTCGTTCCAGTCTTTCGAATTGAGTGAGTGCGTAAACTTGTATGAAACGGTGAAGCAAAAGCCGTGCGCCGGCAAACATTCAATGTCCGGGTGTAATGACGCACCAAGGCCCCGGGACTTGCGTTCAATTCCGGAGTGATTTTTGTGTGCCTAGCCTCTAGGTATCTTACCATATTTGTTTGGTTCAACCGTTTGGGATGCCCACTGCAATACCATTCACTGTATTATGTGTGTATGCTATCCAAGAAATCTCCCATATTTTTGGGTGGACAAACCTCGCCATAAGTCAGTAACCTGGCATTTTGCACCAACAGAACTCCTAGGATATCAGCCCCGTCTCAGTACCTGGGGACAGTTGTAAAGAAAAAGAAAAAATACCCTTGGCCCACAATGTCCCACTAAATAATCCGAAGGGTGTCGCGAAGACGACAATTTTCTTACCTTTCTTTCGTGGACGAAAAAAGACACTTCGCTTCGTCCGTTACGCATGAAACGAAACATGAGGGTAGTGTTTATCAATTAGAATAGGTATCATGCACGAAGGAATGGCGAAAAGGTACTATGCTCGAGCGCTGGTCGTCGTCTTGTTTGTCAATTTTGAGTCCCATTGAAAATTTTCTCATTCAGACCCCTCAAATTTCCCGCGGTTGCAAATAAAAGTGCAACTTCTAGACGACTTTTTTGAATTTGGCGCACGGACTGTCTTGATCAATTACAGGCAAGGTTTGCTAGAGCTCTACTGAAAAAGGAAAAAATTGCATTTGATTACACTTCTTCCAAATCTGTCTTAAATTCTAAATGCTCCCTAGAGTCACTAGCCTATCGTCGTCAAATCATCAGTCTCACTACTTTTCACAGATATGTTTTCCATCATCGTGATTACCTTGCTGATTTCCATTTCAAGATTACGAATAGTGAGCGACGACCAAATAAAATCATTCTTCCCAAATTTAAATCATTGTCTAAGTCTCTCTTCATGTTCCGAACTGCTATTCTATGGAACTGTTTACCCCCCAGTCTAACATCGGAAGCCTCGCTCTATAAGTTCAAATCTGCCCTCAGGAAATTTACAGCTGACCATGCTCATGCAATCAACGGAATTCCGCCACCTTGCAGTTGATTTTCCCCATTTCTCTCCTCATCAATCCCTACTTGTCTTTGTACATACATCTACATCTACTGTTCTTTCAATCAAATGAACCCCTCGATAGGCACGTTGCTTTGGCTCATTTCATAATAATAATAATAATAACAACAACAACAACTCTTATTGGCGATGGTGCCATCGTGAGAATAAAGAATTCAAACAATTCAAACAACAACAACAGCAGCAGCAGCAGCAGCAGCAACAACAATAGCAGCAACAACAACAATACTACAGAACATTAAACTTGCTATGACAATGACGAGTCTGCACATAAACTAACAACCGCCGTCCATTGTCACTGTTCACTGCTGCCTTGGGCTTCCTGATGAAAATAGCCTCCATGATGCGGCGGTCAACATATGATCGCTGTCGTCCGGCAAGAATATGTGCCTTGCAGAACGGCGAATGGTCACGCAATGTGGGTTGCTTCTTCCGGTAATGGTCGCCAAATGGCTTCCCATGAAGAAATATGTTGTGGCTGACGGGGATCATAATGCAGAAACCTTGGAAGCCGAGAAAACAAAGTCACTACTGAACGACCCAAGACTGAGAACAATTGCCACAACGACGAACCAGCGGCCACTCATGGAGAGAGAAGAAGAAGGGAAGATGCGAAGACTGAAGGAAAATCTCACGATGGTAAAGGAGAGTAACCGAACCACAAACGACAAGGTTTTTGAGGGAGAATGCAAGACATACAGCACCAGGACCTGCCGGTCTTGTGCCATATCTCCTGAACTTCAAAAGGCTACTGCAGCAGTAATAGCCCCTTGCCTGACTGTAATCTTCAATGCCTTGCTACAAACAACAACGTTTCCCTGGATCATCAAAACTAAATGACCCTATCCCCAAATCACAGCATCGCAGCATGGTGATCGCACTTTGCCAATGTTTGTATTGCATTTAGAGGCTTTCTGAAATAGAATTATCACCCTGTGTCCCTGACTAGCATTGTTTGCAAAATAAGTGAACATGTAGCCTAAACACCATTAAGATACATTGTCAAAAATTAAATGACCTGTCACCATCTGCACGACCGTCAGTTCGATATCCGAGCGCAACACTCGACAGTCCAACTGATGGCCCTGGCCATGATTGGATATTGGAAAGAGATGATTGTCAAGCGACCTCATCGCATTTATAAATCTGAGCAAAGCCTTTGACCGCGTCAGACACCAATATCTTCTCCTTGCCCTACATGATATTGGTATCAGCAATATTGCACTGCAATGGTTCTCTTCGTACCTTCATAATCGTTACCAGCCTGGTTGTGTGAAGTCCGACATGTTTGCCCTTCAATCAGTTACCAGGAGTGTCCCTCAAAGCACGATCCTGGGCCCTACTCTTTTCAATAATAACCGTAGACACTTACCTGATCTGATCTTGCTGCTCGAAGTAACGCTAAGCTTCTTATCTTCGAATGATAACACACTATAATGCATCCTCCGCCGACCCGAACCAGTGTACGCAGGCTTTGGCATCAACCCTTGATGCCCTGGAGAAGCCCTGGGCATGTCCATCAACACTGAGAAAACATGTTATTTATCACCCCCCCCCCCCCTCACGTGATCGCGGACTCCTGCATGTACCCTCACACATTAATTAATTAATTAACCACACAACTGTTTGCGGATAGCGTGCTTCTTGTATTATGCCAAACTGGACACCCTGAGTCCAGCTTAATTAACTCAACTAAGTCCCTAACTGCTATTTACTTCTCCAATATAAAGCCGTGCCTGGCAGAAGGGAAAAAGAAGAAGAAGAAAAAATTCTGACCTTCTGCAAGCTATAACAAGTAAGAACACATAGCCAGCACGGCTGTGTCAAGCTACACAACCGTGAGGCCGGCTGGATGACGGTGAGCTTCGAGCACATAATATCATAAATTATTATCTTGCCCTTCTGCTCCGCCTGCGCATACCTGATGTGGTGGTGCGCGTATGGGCTGCTTGAGCCCCAGGAGGCAAAGGAATCACGACCCGTTGCCTAGCATTAGCCTGGGTGGTGTGCAGCCGAGGGTAGTGGATGGGATTCGTTGCCTTGGCATGATTGTAGATTCGAGGTACTGTGAGTGGACCCAAACACAGCCAGAATAGAAGTCGCCTAAGAGCGTTATGAACGCAATTTGTCCAACGGAGCAAGGGTGACGTTCATGACTGGTCTTGTTCATGATGCTGTGGCACATGGACCGTTTGATGCTGTCTTCTCCAACTTTGCACTTCACTGGCTACCGGACGATGATATGAATGCTACAATGAGCAGCCTTTATTAAAACAGTATTACCGCTACATTGAAATTCAAGGGGACTTGCGAAAAGGCGAAAATCAATGTTTCAATTCTATTATTTTATTGAGGGGATTGCGCGTATTTTTACATTCCAGCCACATCATGAGCTAGCGCTAGACTGGCTGGAGGCACTCGCACCCTTTTCAATCTGGTCGATACCCTGGCACGAGGTCAGACGCGCCAACGTCAGGGCTCACCACTACCATACAATATTGTTACTATTAGCCAGGAAGCATTACCAGTCCATGATTACTGAAGTAAAGCGCTGATGACTGACGTGATACAGTCCAGTAGTGGAAGTAACACGTCATTACATGTAGTTTACTCAAGGACATGCTCTCGCAGAAGCGTGGTACATGAATAACATGATACTTCTGGGAGCTCGAGGAAGAGGGGGGGGGGGGGGGGTGGAACTGGAAGCCGTGCGTTTAGTCAAGTCGGACCATCACAAAGTTGCCAAAGAGAGCACTCGTGGAACCCAAGTGTGCCTCTTGATCCGTTTTATTTTCACTGGTTTGTTGCGTGCTCACCCAAACTTGCTGACTGCGGACGTGGAAGAGCCACAACTAAGATGAGATAAGTGTTCCGGCCGGAGGGATCCATCCTGCTTCACGCTAGCGCTGTGCAGCTTCCTCTTTTGTAGCTTTCTGCTTTGCAATGCAGCACTGGTACATGGTGCGCGGCGAGAGGTTCGAGGAGTCATGCTGTTGATGTTCCCGAGCTGAGTTTACTACCTAGGCGCATAGGTAAGCCACTGTACAGTTGCTCTGTCGCTTTATTTGCCTTCTCTGCGTGTCTCTGGTGATGGCTCATAATCATGGATTCGTAAATTAATAGAATGGGGCACAGCTAGGTGTTCTTGTTTGGGCAAGACAGATAGTCCGATATGGGTCCCCAGCTCAGGATCAGTACGAGGATCCTGCTGGTATTGATGATATTCGGATTTGGCCTCATCGCCATGCACGACGATCGTACAGTGCGCCATCTAATGCGTGCAGTGAGAGATGAAGCCGAATGGCAACAGCACGGGAAGGATGCAGCGAACACCGCTAAGGTATTCACCAGGGAGGTGAATGCGAATTATAGACCTTTGTTTTACGATCTGAACAGTGCATTCACGGAGAAGACCTCGCCAAGTACAGACAATGGTACCACATTTAGCATTGGCTGGGATGGAGAGACAAGAACGTCTGATACTGGGGGCTATGGACAAGTCCATCGGCTTATGGCTATTGCATCGTTCTCCATGGATCAGCTCGTGGTTGGCTGCAACCAGTTTGCAACATTTGTTATGGCTGGTGTTGCCTGGGACCGGGACGTGGTCATTCCGCAAATACAGGGAAGTCATTACACAGGTCTAGCTGGCAGCCACGATGTTAAAATGGACCGCAGGTACTCCAAGTCCAACAGCTCCTTGCCTAGGAAAATGGATGACTATTTCAACTTAGAGTACATATCCAATCACCTTCGAAAACATCATCTAAAGTTGATTCCTCAAACTGAAGCTCTGGAGGTATGCAATGGTCAATGGTCCATCCTCTATCTCATTCCGCTCACGTTGAAAAAGCACAGCCCCTATGGTTTCTCTTCCGCACATCGCACACAACACTTCCGCAATAGCTGGCACAGCACTATGGATAAGCTGAAGGCCTCGGAGGAATCGCCACTGGCCATTGAGAAGGACTGTGATTGGCTTCTTGAAGGCATGCCCACCACTATACATGCGCTTGCTCCATTTTCCAAGATTGTTTGTGCCGCTGTACCGAGCCGGATAATATCACAACGAACAATGTTGGAGGTTGCGCAAATTATCAACAGTCTTTCTAGTCGATGCCTACTAATTTCACACTGGTTTGGTCCGTTGCGACATGGCTTTCTCCACAGGGCTGCGCCACCAATGGTATGGTTCAAAGCGGCATGGAGAATTCAAGATGCTGTTCGCCGCGCAATTGCCAGATCATCACTGAGGGAAGGGTTCACTGCGCTGCACGTTCGATCTGAATACGTGTATACATGGTGTAAGGCGTCAACTTCCCTTCCACACAACTGTCAACCATCGAATGTTTCCTTTCAGATCTACTTCAGACAATGCGCAGATGAAGCACTAAGAACAATAGCCCCTCACCCTAGCAAACAGCCACTTCTCCTGACATTCGATCTTCGGTCTGAGAGTTTGCTTTCAAAAGGTAAAAGAGCTCTTCTGCAACCAGAGGAACTAATACTCTATCTATACAGCAACCTGGGAGAACGTTTTGCTAGTATAACTGAACTTGACGATTTTGTAGCACAACAATTTGCTGACGAGGCGAACAGTGACTTGGTGTCTAATAATGGCATGAGGGCCCTACTGGATGCTGAAATTCTCGTACAGGCTTCATCGTTTTTTGGTATAGGCGGTGGCAATTTCCAGAACCGGATCATTGAACTACGGCAGAGCACCGGCGAAACCATTTCCTGCCAGAATTTAACGATCCAGAGCATCCTCCCAAGTCAATGATAACGTGGAAAGCGCCAGGCTCCAACAAATTATTTGGCGCTATGCTTCTCTGGCTTCAGATCAGCATACGCGTAGACAGTTTCACAAGCAGTTGACTAGACCTCCAGTGCTGGGTGCACAGGCTGATGGGCCGGAAGGAGAATTTGACTTATTCTGTTATTACTTCAAGTATGTTGATGAGATATGCGTCAAATTCGAACGATTATAGGGATTATGAACAGTCTGTAACTAATTTATTGATTTTACAGTTTGCATCTTCCATCATATTCAATGAAAATTTGTGAAAATTTGTTATCAATTTAAAATGTGGATGGTTAAACGTAACAGCTCTACGCGTTAGGAGTTGCTTGTCAACGTAGCCATTAGCCCAATCAGCTTTGCGGCCGAAAGGATAGTCCTACATTTCATAGGTACGGACCAAAATGTAATATGATTGCGCGTACATGTCTTTTTCCCATATTATCTTGGTAGGCTCTTGCACGAAAGTGATAATCTGATTGAGGAATTAGCATGAAGTTGATTGCTCCAACGAGGAACACACGCAGCGTGTGTTCCTCGTTGGAGCAATCAACTTCATGACTATTACAGCCGAAGTCGCAACTTCTAAGTTTGAGGAATTAGCAGTTCTTAGAACTCAAGCTTCATGTTGAACTTGAAATCTTTTAGGTTACAGGATGATCTTGCTAATAGAGGCAGCGAAAAACGGAGGTGTGGTATATGCTGATGGTCGGGCTTAAGGCAGAGTGCAAGAATTGCATGAATGGCAAGTGGGAAGAAACGAGCTATATTTACACAAGTGATGTGTGGCTTTATCGAGACGAATAGAATGAACAACAATACACAGTTTCGGTCTGTTTGACTAGAGATGGGGAAGGTGTTTGACATATCAAACAGCTCGACAGAAGGAAAGTATGATGGTTTGCGGGATAGGACTTTCAGTATCCTCTTCTTGTGAACTGCCAAGGTACTCACTACAGACTTACTTAGTTGGGATGGCCAGGCAGTTGAGCAATAGAGTGAAATGGAAAGAATTTAGCAATGATAATTAGGAGTGCATTCAGGCGGTCGATTGGAGCAGTGGGAAGCGAGGTAACCAACAGCTTTACTGGCTTTACTACAGATATAGTCTGCATGTTTACTCAACGATACGTCTGGGTCAGTTACCAAAACGATACTTGTGTTGCTTTACCGCTGTGAGATCTGAGAGAAAGCCAGGAAGTGTGAATGTAGGGGTTAGCTCTGTGTTCGGCAAGAAAAGATTCAGCCTTGGCGATATTAGGGCTACTACTACTAATTCATTCATTCCATTGCAAAACTACAGCACAGCACCTCGTTTGAAATGCGCTGTGGCAATTCAATGCCCATCAGAGATCAAAGGTAGCGCTTTTGTAACGAGTCCAGCTGATTCAACGTTGACTAGGTCGATATCCACGTATATAGTTATATGGGCTTCTTACAGTAATTGTGCCGAAAGAGTACGATGTACGTAGCTGAGTATGCCCGGGAAATCGGAATTTAGCTCCCAAATGAGAACAGGTTGTGGACACTGGTCTGCGTCGTGCAGTGCTTGACAGGATAGGCCGAACTTAGCATTGGTTAGCCCCGTCCTTCAAAAGTTAGCCAACAAACGATGAATAGTTGGATTGAGGAGTGCTCGCTTCGAAACAACTGGTTGATGCTATAAGTAGAGCTGCTATTAGCTCAAATTAGAGCTTCTTTTAGCGCAGAGTATATTTGCTGTTAGCTCAAAGTAGAGCTGCAATTACATGTACGACTGAATGGAAGAATTATGTAAATGTATCTAAAGAGAGAGAGGCGCAGCAAATACGCTAGATAACACCAGTTGTGAAAGTGGACCCGATCGATGGATGCAACTATAGTGGTGTATATCTCTCTCTCTCTTTCTCTCTCTCTCTCCCTCTCTCTCTCTACCTCTCTCTTTCTCTTTCTCTCTCTCTCTCTCTCTCTCTCTCTCTCTCTCTCTCTCTCTCTCTCTCTCTCTCTCTCTTTCTCTCTTTCTCTTTCCCAGTCAGTTGTAGAACGTCAGTGCCGTTGGCCAGTGTCGTGCAATGTTATCGCATGAACTGATTGTCAAGTAACTGTCGGTATTAGTGTACATTATAGCGTAACTTGTAGTTCCTTGGTCCTTTTTCTTTTCTGTAAATATGACAACAATAGTGCTAGAGCCTGATGTCACATTACATTACGAAGTTGAAAATACATGTACAAGGACATGAACATTCCTGGGAACTGCTCTGACACCGGTAAGTATTTTACGTTGGTAACAATCCCTCAACTAAAGTCTGAATGGATGAATGAATGAACCAGGCTTTCCAGGTACATGCATACCAAGCCCTCGGGGAGGATTATTACCGCAAACACCAGTGGGCGAAAATATGCTTCTTTTCTATGCTGATCTTCTGATGCTCGCTTTTATTTTATTTATTTTATTTATTCACAATCACGTGGCACTAGCCTATGAGCTTTACCACCGGATACGTGATCGTGCACAAGCCTACCAAGATACGCGGAATACGCGCAATCATAATAAATGTTGGTCTGGACCTAGTGCTGTCCTTTCGGCCGCAAAGCTGATTGGGCTTGTGGATGCGTTGACAAGCAACTTCTAACACGTAGATAAGAGCTGCTATTTTCAACCAACAGCAATTTTCAATTAATAATAAATTTTCATTGGTTTGATGGAAAAGATGAAATGGGAAAAATAATAAATTAATTGCCTTTGACAGAGAGCCAACAAATAAGTTAGGACTGAAGTAGGAAACAATGAGGTACAAGTTATGCGTTACAGTCTACCAACCAAACCAGATTACAAAGTGGCAGAGCATTACAGACTGTTAATAATCTCGTATGATTGTTCACATTAACGCATATCTAATCAATGTACATGAAGTATTTACCCAACAAATCAAAATACTGTTGAATTCTCTTTCCAGCCTCTCAGCATGTGAAGTCTAGCACTGGAGGCTTAATCACCAGCTTGTGAAACTGTCAACGCCTATGCTGATCCCAAGCCATAAAAACCATAGCGCCAGATGACTTGCTGTGGCCAGACGCCTGCCATGTTATCATTGACTTGGGATGACGGCATGGATCTTTAAATTCTGGCAGGAAATGGTTGTGCTGTTGCTCTGTCGTAGCCCAACCATCCGTTTCTGGAAATTGCCACCACCTATACCAAAAAACGAAGAGGCCTGTACGAGAATTTCAGCATCCAGTATAGCCCTCATGCCATAGTTAGACACCAAGTCACTGTTCGCCTTGTCAGCAAATTTTTGTGCTACAAAATCGTCAAGTTCTGTTATATCCGTGAAACGTTCTCTCAGCTTGCTGTATAGATAGAGTATTAGTTTCTTCGGTTGCATAAGTGCTTTTTTACCTTTTGAAAGCAAACTCTCAGACCGAAGATCGAATGTCAGGAGAAGTGGCTGCTTGCTAGGGTGAGGGGCTATAGTTCTTAGTGCTGCATCGGCGCATTGTCTAAAATAGATCTGAAAGGGAACATCCGATGGCTGGCAGTTGTGTGGCAGAGACTTTGACGAATTACACCATGTATACACATATTCAGATCGAACGTGGAGAGCAGTGAACCCTTCCCTCAGTGCTGATCCTGCAATTGCGCGGCGAACAGCATCTTGAATTCTCCGTGCAGCTTTGAACCACACCATTGGCTTCGCAGCCCTGTGAAGAAAGCCATGTCGCAACGGACCAAACCAGTGTGAAATTAGTAGGCATCGACTAGAAAGACTGTTGATGATTTGCTCAACCTCCGACATTGTTCGTTGTGATATTATCCGGCTCGGAACAGCGGCACAAACAATCTTGGAAAATGGTGCAAGCGCATGTATAGTGGTCGACATGCCTTCAAGAAGCCAACCACAGTCCTTGTCAATGGCCAGTGGCGATTCTTTCGAGGCCTTCAGCTTATCCATAGTGCGGTGCCAACTATTGCGGAAGTGTTGTGTGCGATGTGGGGAAGCGAAACCGTGGGAGCTGTGCTTTTTCAACGTTAGAGGAATGAGATAGAGGATGGACCATTGACCCTTGCACAGCTCCAGAGCTTCTGCCTCAGGAACCAACTTTAGATTATGCTTTCCAAGGTGATTGGATATGTACTCTAAGTTGAAGTAGTCATCCATTTTCCTCAGCGAGGAGCTGTTGGACTTGGAGTACCTGCGGTCCAACTTTACATCTTGGCTGCCAGCTAGACCTGTATAATGGCTTCCCTGTATTTTCGGAATGACCACGTCCCGATCCCAGGCAACACCAGCCATTACAAATGTTGCAAACTGGTTGCAGCCAACCACGAGCTGATCTATGGAGAACCAGGGGCGGATACAGGGGGGGTTCAGGGGGTTCGGACGAACCCCCTAAAATAATTTCGACCATGGGTCCAGTTGATTTTTTTGTGATCTCCACGTGCGCAGCCAGCGAAGTGTAGCGTAGATCTACATGTACATGCAGCGTAGCCAGTACTAGCAGTAGACTTCACTGGCAATCCTGCATGCATGCAGTAGTCACGTACAGGCAGTGCAGGTATCTAGTACTAGGTCACTGCATGCATGCAGTGGTCGGGACTGTTGTACGCGTACTGTTCGAATCGAAGGGTCTGTACGCGTATCATGTGACTTGAAACGATCGACAGTTCAAGTGGTGGAGCAAAAGGAGGAAAAACTGCCACTTGTCCTCCTTCCTTGTCGTTTTGTTTTATTTCGCGCTGGCTGGACTGTAGGTTTCCTCCGTCGCAGTACGAAGATAATGTTTGTGTTTGTCGTGTAGTTTGCCATGTCGCGACGTCTGCCAAAGAGGCGAGCGGCCGATCAGTTGCCATTGAGCTTGGCTTCGTTCCGCCATGTACGGCGCGAATGTGACGACACGGAGTCCCAGCCGGAGGACAGTCAGGGGCCGTTTACATGAGAAAAATAAGCCCGGGCTTATTCAACCCTAGGCTTACGATAAGCCCGCCTTGATCTGTCACCCAGTCATTTTAGAGCGCGCGTTTACATGGTCAGGCGGGCTTATTCAGCTCGCCCCGAGCTGAACTAGCCCTACCCTTGACCCCCGAGCTTATCCAACCCCCAGGGCTTATTTTGTCATGTAAACGGTCAAGAAGGGCTTATAAGCGAGTTTTTCCGTATTTTTCGATTTTGCCTCGTGAACCTGAGAGAATGTGGCCGTAGACAGTGCGGCTCTTTTATTTATTTCTTGGTATGTTTTCTTCTAGTTTTTGTCCAGTGGAAGGTCCTAGCCCATCCTTCACCTTCTCGAAAAATAAGTGACAATTGGAAAGGCAGTAGAAACCTGAGCCGGCATTTCTTGATCCAAATTTCATCAGACACGAACATTTACCACTGCGTTCATGTGCGATTTGAAAAATAAAATGCGCGCAGAACTCGCAGTCACTCACCTGAACTCAGCCCCGTACAACCGTCATGTAAACGGTTGAAAAATAAGCCCGAGGCGAATAAGCCCGGGCTTATTTTCCTCATGTAAACGGCCCCTCAGAGAACTTCGCCTTCCGTCAGTTCGGAAAATGCTGCAGTCACGGCCTTAGTTTCTGCCTGTGCTGCAGCTTTGTACTTTGTAAGGCTCTAAACGCATTACCCTTGTCTTATTGGCCAAGCAATGCAAGGGCTACCGTGACAATAAAGATTTTGCAACTCCCGGTGTAGTGAACGAACCGAAAACAGTTTGAAGCGAATTTAATTCTGTGCACTCGAAAAAATTTGAACCCCCCCTGAAAAATTCCTGGATCCGCCCCTGAGAACGATGCAACAGCCATAAGCCGATGAGCTTTGCCATATCCCTGAGTATAGGACGGTCTTGCTACTCCATCCGAGCCAAGGCTAAGGTTGGTGTCATTGCCTGTACTTGGCGAGGTCTTCTCCATGAATTCACTGTTCAGATCGTACAGCAAAGGTCTATAATTCGCATTCACCTCCCTGGTGAATACCTTAGGCGTGTTTGCTGCGTCCTTCCAGTGCTGTTGCCATTCCGCATCACCTCTCACTGTACGCAGCAGATGGTGAACAGTACGATCGTCGTGCAGGGTGATGAGGCCAAATCCGAATATCAACAATACCAGCAGGATTCTTGTGCTAATTCTGAGCTGGGGACCCATATCGGACTATTGGTCTTGCCCGAACAAGAACTTCCCTACTGCATACCGCTCTGTTCATGAATCCATGATCAAGAGCCAGCGCCAAAGACACGCAGAATAGGCAAGCAGGAAAGCGACAGAGCAGCTGTACAGTGGCTTACCTATGCTTTCAGGTAGTAAACTCAGTTCAGGAACATCAACAACGCGTGTAACGTCTCGCCGCGCACCGTGTACAAGTGCTTCATTGCAAAGCAGGAAGGTTCAAAACGTGAAGCTGAAGGGATCACTCCGGATCCGGACCACTTATCTCAGCTCAGTTGTGAGTGTAGCACTTCCGCAGTCAGGTTTGGGTGAGCACGCAACAAACCAGTGAAAAGCAAAATGGATCAAGAGGCACACTTGGGTTCCACGAGTGCTCTCTTTTGCAACATTGTGGTGGTCCGACTGAGGTTCGTCTCCCCCCCCCCCCCTACCCAGCCTCCCAGAAGTATCATGTGTTTCATGTACAGTGGCAATCCACCATGCTGCTGCTAGAGCTTGTCCTTGAACAAACTAATACTAATGACGTGTTAATTCCACTACTGCACTGTATCACATCCGCGTTTACTTTTGTGATGCCTCCCCGCTATTTGTGTAGCTGTAATTTTCATGTACCCACAATCGGAATGGAAGTATTGATTTTCGACCTTTTTTGGTGAGGGAGTGGGGCAAGAACAGTTGAATTTCAGTATTGTTATTTTATAAGAGAACACGTGGGATCGAGTTGTTATTTTTATCGATAAAATGTGGCAATCCCAACAAGCAACGTGAAAGACCTTTTGCATTGTATTAGACCAAGAAAAGAAAGAACCGGTAAATTTACGGAATAAGCCTCACTCCCTGTTGCTTAGGTAAACGAGACAATGAAGAAGAGTAGTAGATACTGCTTGTACGCGAAAATACCACAATGAACGCAATGCTCTCAAACGTAATGAAACCAATAATACACATCGCAACCTAAATTAATCATGATGAAATTCGATATTGAACACAAGACCTGCGCAAATTTACGCAAGTGGGCAATTCGGATGATGAAAACTAACAATTCCGGAGTCACCCGGTAAAATACCTCTGCAACAAACCAAACAAACAGACTATGAAGAAGGGAGACTAAAACGCAACGGGCAGCGATAATCCGTACTCTAGTACTGCTCTAAAAAGAACAACTATGACACGCTCTCTTTGCACCGTTTTCGCGACTTTAGGTACAGTATACATATGGAGGCTGTTTGGCCACATCCTGCGGATGGCAGATGAATCCCCAACTGTTATGGCTATGTTCGCGTACTTCGCCAATCAGCAACAGCAATGCTGGAGGGGTAGACCGCGAACGACCCTGCCGCAGGCATTGGTGGGAGATCTGCGCCAAGCCAATGCTGGATTGCTCGGGAACCTAGACGCTCTGCAGAGCCTGCGAGCCATTGCCCATGACCGACCCGCATTGCGAGATCTACTGAAGTACATGTATGTATGAAGATCTGTGCATCGTGATATTCCGACAGATCCTGAAACAGTCTAAATCAGGAAATAACACTATTATTATAACTCAGGCTGCAATATTCAATGACATAATAGACATATTCATAAATGACATATCTTCAATACCCATGAGCTACATTTTATATGATAATTATATCATCGTTCTTGCTCAATTTCTTTCCCCTGTCATAGTCCTGTTTATTATGTTCAGCATAAACGAAGTTGTGAATCATGCTTGCATGGTTGACTCCAACGCGTACATGCAAGTAATAATAATAATAATAATACATATCTGACAACTTTTATCCTTATTTTCCCCTCCTGCATGTACCACGTGTTCTCCAATAAAATTAGACAGGAGGGGTGCTCGTCAATCACGACATGCACACCCGGGTGTCATGATGACCGTGGGCACTGGGAGCAATGTTGACAACACCAAACAGTTTGAGAACTGTTTCGTCCTTTGTGGACTCGTCAGCGCAGGACAGAGGAAATGAAATACAAATACAAATGAGCCGGAGAAGGGAGAAAGGTGCGTTTTTCACACGTCATGACTTCTCGTATAAAAAGCCAAGAAAGCCAAGGTTTCCCCGTCCAAAAGAGTGAAAGAGCAGCGTGATACAGTCATGTAATACACAATGCTGTAGACAACACATGTAATACATGAGGGGTTCCCCGCTAGTACATTGGGTGTTGCACTTGCCTGCGACCCGAGAGGTCGCGGGTTCGAGCCCCGCAGTCGCACATCCCCACGCGCTACGTAGCTCACCAGATCAAGGCGTGTAACTGACTGGGTTGTTCTCTTCACTCAGTAGAGTCGAGTCGAGCGAGCTGAAACTCCCTGTGCCGAAAGGCGGGGGCTCATGCCCCTACCTGGCTACTTCCCCTTGTTTAACCCCCAAGACGAAAATGATAGTAGCCGACTGGTCAAAATTTAAAAAAAATACATGAGTCACAAAGTACCACGCATTTGATTAGATGTACATGTACATGTACATGTAACTACAGTGTAGTTTCATTCCTGGTGGTGGCAGTCCCCAGACAACTGATAGCAACGCGATAGGTCCCTCTTTTCGCTTTCAGTTCAGTAGCCGTCCCTGGTCTCTGGGAATCCTGCTTGTCAGGGTCTGCTACCCTAAATTTGTGCTGCGGAGGGTTTCCTGCAAGGGAGGTGATTCTCCCCAGACATGTCGAAAATCGCTGGGTAGCTGATCATTAGCGCTTGGGGGATAATGTACGAAACATTGGCGGATTCTGCTCAACACTATAATTATGTGAAACTTGCATGTCTGAAATATTCCGGAAAAGTACAAATTCCTGCCAATTAAGTGTGCTGCCATTCTCCGCCAAAGCCTACTGGTCCCTCAGGTCGAGCTCTATAAACTCTAAACAGTACTCAATCACTTCGCTCAAAGTGCTGACATATCTTCGTGAAGTTGTGGGAGCTTGGACAAACCACTTGTCCAGGCAAGAAGGCCGCTGAGCAATGCCTGTTCATTCTAGCAAAGTAAAATACATAAATACCAACCAACCAACCAACCAACGTGCATGAACATGATGATGATTCAAGATGTTTACTTGTAGTATACTGGTGCTATCTCCTGACCTACAACTTAGTGCTGCGTACAGCCGACCTCAATTCGTGATCGGTTGAAGCTCAAAGTAGAGCTGCTGTCAGTTCACATTGGAGCTGCTGTTAGCTCAGAGTAGAGCTGCTCCTATTGAGCTCAAGGTAGAGCTTCTGTTAGATCCAAGTCGAGCAGTCGTTAGCTCAAAGTAGAGCTGCTATTTGCTCAGAGTAGATCTGCAGAATGCAAGCAACATAGCTCAAGACAGAGCCGCAGTAAATACAAAATGTAGCTACATCGTAGAGAGCACCGGGTGTGAGAGTGAACCGGGTCAATCGGTGCAACTACATGTATAACTATGGGTGCAACTACAGTAAAACCTGTCTAAGACGACCGCTCAAGGGACTTTCAAAGTGTGGTCTCTGTAACCAGGTGGTCTTCTTATCCAGTGCCATTTGACTGGAAATAGCATCCCTTGGTCCTGGCTGCAGTGGTCTTCTTGGACAGGTGGTCGCCTTATCAGAGTGGTCGCCTTGACAGGTTTTACTGTATAATGGTGTTGTTCAGGTTGATAGGGAGGGATGGCGAGAAAAGAAAAAAACTTCTCAGGCAAGATGTGTGACCGGAAAGATACAGCAGGGCAAGTACATGTAATGTTTGCTCATGCTCTTTTAAGCGAAGATAGCCCGGGCGTAAATACGCAGCAAGAAAGCCCATGACGTCAGTGTAGAATGCAGTACAAAGAAATGCAGTGCTGCATGTGCGCTAATTCGGATTGTTACTGAGGAGTACAATGTGCTAGCATGGCTTGTATCCCATTTGTCAATACCGCCAAGCGTCACTGTAACTTGTCTGTCACCTCTACTTCTCTCCCTCCTTTCACCTGCCATGCGCAAACTGACACCATCCACACCATATCTCACTAACTTGAAATGTCACACTAATGTCGCGCTTTGCTACCTTTTATTAGTGCAATTAGGAGTATAATCGATGCAGACATGGCCAAACAACAACGAGTTCATGGAATTTTTAAGGATTTTTATGTTATTCAAAATCGATTTTCGTGTTCCGCTCATCAGTGAATAGTATCGGAACTGAGGGTACTGTGTACAACAATAGAACATTTTATAACAGCATAATTAATTAAAAGTGTGAACAACAAAGGAAGTGCTACAGCATTACATAATAGGTGTCAAACATAGTGCTAACATATATAACTGAGTGCAGCCACAAAGCAAGAGGTGATACAGTGCAACATGACACAACATGACAGTACCCTCAGTTCCGATACTATTCACTGATGAGCGGAACACGAAAATCGATTTTGAATAACATAAAAATCCTTAAAAATTCCATGAAATCGTTGTTGTTTGGCCATGTCTGCATCGATTATACTCCTAATTGCACTAATAAAATTGCTTTCTCCACGCCGACTCTTTGCTACCTTTGTGCGGTTTACTACCTTTTCGCCCTTTGCTTTGCTACCTGCCTGGGTACCTGCCTGGGTACCTGCCTGGTTACCTGCCTGGTTACCTGCCTGGTTACCTGCCTGGGTACCTGCCTGGTTACCTGCCTAGGTACCTGCCTGGGTACCTGCCTGGTTACCTGCCTGGGTACCTGCCTGGTTACCTGCCCGGGTACCTGCCTGGGTACCTGCCTGGGTACCTGCCTGGTTACCTGCCTGGTTTCCTGCCTGGTTACCTGCCTGGGTACCTGCCTGGGTACCTGCCTGGTTACCTGCCTGGTTTCCTGCCTGGTTACCTGCCTGGTTACCTGCCTGGTTTCCTGCCTGGGTACCTGCCTGGGTACCTGCCTGGTTACCTGCCTGGTTACCTGCCTGGTTTCCTGCCTGGGTACCTGCCTGGTTACCTGCCTGGTTACCTGCCTGGTTACCTGCCTGGTTACCTGCCTGGTTACCTGCCCGGGTACCTGCCTGGGTACCTGCCTGGTTACCTGCCTGGGTACCTGCCTGTGTACCTGCCTGGTTACCTGCCTGGTTACCTGCCTGGTTTCCTGCCTGGGTACCTGCCTGGTTACCTGCCTGGGTACCTGCCTGGTTACCTGCCTGGTTACCTGCCCGGGTACCTGCCTGGGTACCTGCCTGGGTACCTGCCTGGGTACCTGCCTGGGTACCTGCCTGGGTACCTGCCTGGGTACCTGGCTGGGTATAAATTTAGACAAAGATGATCTACAGGTTATCAGTTGCCTAAGGATTATTACTAGCATTTATTTATTACGCACACACTCATGGCCAAGGCCAATCAAGGAGGTGATGGCGATTATAGCCAGCCATGGCATTGCCTTCGCTTTGCTATTTGCCTGAAGCGCAGCGTTACAACAATGACTTACCCGGCTGTCTCTGTTCTCTTCTGCATTTGTGGTATTTTTTAATTAATATGACAACAAAAGTACTAAATGTGGATACATGTACATGTGCAAAATGTAACTCTACTGACTGTATAAGATCTGGTTACGTTGGTGGACAGTTAGTCATAACTCGTAACATTTTGTCCTTCTTTTTTTCACATGTACATGTATTTACCAGTCAAATTATAGTATGAAGATGAAAATACATGTACATGTATTGTATTATGAAGCAGGCTTTTTACCGAGCCTTCTGGATTTCGTAATACCTACCTGTATTCGAAAATCTGCCAATTTTCTATTTTATTCAACATTTCCCCGGTTCATCAAACGACTGCCAGTGACAAATGAATGTGAAATGGAGGTGATATCCCACCATAGCAACTATCCGAAACATTACACAAAATAATGTAAAAGGCATTCTATGCTGATATTCCGATGCTCACTTATCACCGAATATGAGATCGTGTCCGAGCCTACCGAGATGTGCGGAAAAACGCGCATGCATATTATTTTGGTCTGTGCCTAGAGCTGTCCTTCTGACCGCAAAGATTGAGCTTATGGATGCGTTTAACAGGCTGAACCTAGAAGGCGCTGACAAGTTTTTAACTGGGAGAGGGGAAAAGACCCAAGTGTCATTCATATATGAAGCACATGTTGTGAGCTACATTTGGACTAAACAACTGGCCTGCGCCTTCCAGGTTCAGTATGGTCCCATGTATAGCTGAGATGGATAGAGAATTGCTCATGATAAGCAAGGTCTGGGGTTCGAGTCCTGGTTGGCCAAAGGACGACAACACATGCACAAAGAGCAGTAAGGACAAGTACAGAGAACATTTCTCACTTTTCAGGCAGCTCATATCCCCGACTGATCCTTTGAATTTGAAGTTCTGCCAATCCTCTCAAAATTTTCAATTCATAATATATTTTCATTGCTTTAAGGGAAAGATTCGAACAGGGAACATGATAAATCCCTAGTACAGAAGTTACCGTTGATGGAGACCCAACAAATAAGTTAAGGATAAATTAGCGAACACTAGGGCTCAAGATATGCGTTGCAGCACCAAATGTTAAAGAGTCGGAACGTTAGAGACTGCTCATAATCTCGTGTAATCGTTCGAATTTGCTGCATATCTTATCAACATACTTCAAGAATTTACGGTACAAATCAGAAAAAATCAAAGGACATTCTCCTTCCGCCGCTCAGCATGTGTATTCTAGCACTGGATGCTTAGTCACTTGCTTGTGAAACTGTCAACGACGATCTGGAGCCATAGAACCAAAGCGCCAAATAATTTGATGTGGCCAGACGCCTATCATTGACTTGGGATGACGTCATGGATCTTTAAATTCTGGCAGGAAATGGTTGTGCTGTTGCTCTGTCGTAGTCCCACCATCCGTTTCTGGAAATTGCCACCGCCTATACCAAAAAACGATGTGGCCTGTACGAGAATTTCAGCATCCAGTAGGGCCCTCATGCCATTATTAGACACCAAGTCACTGTTCGCCTCGTCGGCAAATTGTTGCGCTACAAAATCCTCAAGTTCTGTTATATCGGTAAAACGTTCTCTTAGCTTGCTGTATAGATAGAGTATTAGTTTCTTCGGTTGCAAACGTGCTTTTCTACCTCTTCCAAGCAAACTATCAGACCGAAGATCGAATGTCAGGAGAAGTGGCTGTTTGCTAGGGTAAGGGGCTAATATTCTTAGTGCTTCATCGGCGCATTGTCTGAAGTAGATCTGAAAGGGAACATCCGATGGCTGACAGTTGTGCGGCAGAGACTTTGACGGACTACACCGTGTATACACGTATTCGGATCGAACGTGGAGAGCAGTGAACCCTTCCCTCAGTGCTGATCCGGCAATTGCGCGGCGAACAACATCTTGAATTCTCCGTGCAGCTTTGAACCACAGCATTGGCGGCGCAGCCCTGTGTAGAAAGCCATGTCGCAACGGACCAAACCAGTGTGAAATTAGTAGGCATCGACTAGAAAGACTGTTGATGATTTTCTCAACCTCCGACATTGTTCGTTGTGATATTATCCGGCTCGGAACAGCGGCACAAAAAATCTTGGAAAATGGTGCAAGCGTATGTATAGTGGTGGGCATGCCTTCAAGAAGCCAACCACAATCACGCTCAATGGCCAGTGGCGATTCGTCCGAGGCCTTCAGCTTATGCATAGTGCTGTGCCAGCTATTGCGGAAGTGTTTTGTGCGATGTGCGGAAGCGAAACCATGGGAGCTGTGCTTTTCCAACGTTAGAGGAATGAGATAGAGGATGGACCACTGACCCTTGCACAGCTCCAGAGCTTCTGCTTCAGGAACCAACTTTAGATGATGCTTTCCAAGGTGATTGGATATGTACTCTAAGTTGAAATAGTCATCCATTTTCCTAGGCAAGGAGCTGTTGGACGTGAAGTACCTGCTGTCGATTTTAACATCGTGGCTGCCAGCTACACCTGTGTAATGACTTCCCTGTATTTGCGGAATGACCACGTCCCGGTCCCAGGCAACACCAGCCATAACAAATGTTGCAAACTGGTTGCAGCCAACCACGAGCTGATCCATGGAGAACGATGCAATAGCCATAAGCCGATGGACTTGTCCATAGCCTCCAGTATGAGACGTTCTTGCTACTCCATCCCAACCAGGGCTAAAGGTGGTACCATTGTGTGGGCTTGACGAGGTCTTCTCCATGAATGTACTGTTCAGATCGTAAAACAACGGTCTATAATTCGTATTCACCTCCCTGGAGAATACCGTAGCGGTGTTCGCTGCATCCTTCCCGTGCTGTTCCCTTTCCTGATCACCTCTTACTGTACGCAGCAGATGGTGGACAATACGATCGTAGTGCACGGCGAGGAGACCAAACCCGCCTATCAACAGTACGAGCAGGACTCTCCTGCACATCCTGAGCTGTGGACCCATATCGGACTAATTCTCTTGCCCAAACAAGAAAATCCTACTGCACACCGTTGTATTCACGAATCCATGATAATGAGAGGCGCCAGAGGCGCGGAGAAATGGCAAGCAGAAAAGCGACAGAGCAACTGCACAGCGGATTACCCAAACGCCTAGGTAGTAAACTCAGCACAGAAACATCAACAGGATAACGGGTCGAACTTCTCGTCGCTCATCATGTAGCAGTGCTGCATTGCAAAGCAGAAAGCTGCAAAGCAGGAAGCTAGAAAACGTGAAGCTAGATGGATGGATCACTATGGCATCTCAGTTGTAACACTTGCAAAATCGGTAGGTTTGGGTGGGCACGCAACGAACCAATGAAAAACAAAAAGGATAAAGATTTGCGCAGATGGTGAGTCAAGGGAAATATTAAATTGAAAGAAGGGCAACGGTGGGACACCAGTTATGCGATTGAGTCCACCGACTAAAACAGGTTTTGCACAGTCAGACGAGCACAAGGTAGCACCAGACTGACAAGGAGTACTGAGACATTCCACGGCAAGAAAGTGAGCTTGAGCACTGCTCGATAGCACCAACCAAGGACCTTCCAACTTGGAAGGCTCATTTATATTAGTGACATTTCCAAAGGGGAGGAGGTAAGCGCAATCAAGCCGAACACCAGCTACATTCCAAGGCAAGGGTATGGTAACGGGACGGTAAGACCATTGCACAATTCGACAACGCAAAGCAACAGCCACCCAACTTGGGAGGCTCAATTTTATCAAGGATCAGTCATGAAAGGGAAGCTTCGCGAGGACGAATTGTAACAAAGCGAATGCCGATATCCTACAGTGCTGTACTTTGTTAATGACTATGAAGTATGATGTAAAAACTAACTACAATAACATGTATAGTAGCACACGACGATCGTTTCGCCGTATGGATCATGACGGCTCTTCAGGTGTGCAGCCCCTTGCCTTGGAATGTAGCTTGTGTTCGGCTTGATTGCGCTTACCTTCCCCTCTTTGGAATTATCACTAATAGCAATAATGAACCTTCCAAGTTGGAAGGCCGTTAGTTAGCGCTATCGAGCAGTGCTCAAGCTCATTTCCTTGCCGTGGAATGTCTCAGTACTCCTTGTCAGTCTGGTGCTACCTTGTTCACGTCTGGCTGTTCAAAACCTGGTTTAGTTGGTGGACTCTAGCGCGTAACTTGTGCCCCAAAGGTTTCCTTGTGTCAATTGAATATAAAGATTCACAATCAGATAATGTGAGGCAGTGATTCGTAGATTTTCTCCCATGAGAGACTTTCGCCGTTGACCTGAATTTTCAAATTTGGAGGCACCGCTTTGGGGGGTGTCGCCGAAAAAGTGCATTTACTTCAAGTAGTTTAATATTCAATGGCATTCTACTTTCTAGTACATGATTGGAATGGAAAGAACGATTTACTCGCAGATCGAGTACGGGCCCAAGACAGAACCCCGTTGAACCTCTCTGCTGCTGTTGAATGTTTTTCCTTCGTACATGTAGTTCCTAACAAGCAGCCGCCTTGTAGAGCTGGAATGCTGGGTTGAACGCTATCTGAGGAAGGGCTACAGCGGCAACGGCCGGTGATGTCACTGCTTCAGCAGCTTTGGTGGCTCGGTGCCTCGAAGCCATGTTGTGTTCTGTTAGTGAGGTAGCTACGGAACCATTGTAGCGCCGTGCCGCCGACACCGACCTCAAACAGTTCTTGGGGTCGGATCCCATGCCTAACTGTGTGAAAGACATTGTACCCTTCTACATTGTAGGAAGGTGGCTACTCAGACCATGTACACGTACATGTACGTGTTGTCCCTTGTCGAGGGAGATCATCCAGTCGCTGGTGAGATACATACCAGTAGGCCGTAAGTCTTCACAGCAGTGGGCGAATTGCTCAAACCTGATCGTGTGTCTAGACCTACAGTCGGTATGTGCAATTATCATGCACATGTACATGTATGGGAAAGGAGTGAAATTGGTAGTGTGTAACACGTTATTTTCGATCTAACTTTAATTTCGGTAGAGAAACTACCGGTATGCACCTAAATTTAGATAAAACCAAAAAGGCACCAGAGAATGCACTTCCTGTGAAGGGAATGCCGGTGACCTAATTCTATTATTACACAAGAGAGAGATTGGAAGCTTTGTTACAACTCTGAGTTTCACGTATTATTACGATCATCAGGCAACAATTATTTCACCTGAAACCTGGCAGATCCCCGACACCGATATCTTAGTATACCTCCCTACAAGGCAAGAACATCGACGTGTCAAAGTGCAGTCAGAGTTAATTAAACAATAATGGGGAGTACAGTACTCAGTACATGTACTTGAGTCCTTTGCGAGAACCATGCATACTGCAGGCTAAGCGAACCTCTTCCCAGGACCGCAGGGGTGCAACAAAAATACTACAACATCAACAGGTGCACGCCAGGAGTCATCTTTCACTAACTGAACACTGGGCACTGTGAAGAGTATCGAGTATCAAGGCAAGACATCACAAGAGACAACAACCTAAAGACTTACATTATACTTGACCAACTCGTACCTGCCTACTTCGAAGTGTGACTATAATTATAGTGGCTACAAAGACAAAGGTCAGACATGCGCCAAGTTGTGTACATGTATGACTAGGAAAAGGTTGAGAGATTGCTGGATTGCTGGACTCAGGTGCGTTGTTCATCATGCTTATACAGAAAGCTAAGGTGTCCTCCTCCATCAGAGTGAAAGAGCAGCGCTGTACGAGAAGGGCATGAGTCACAAAGTACCCCACATCGTCTTATGGTTAGTTGTAACCAGTACAATACTTCAATCCAAGTGGCAGTCGTTAGGCAAATGATAGCAATGCGATAATAACGTTACTCCATATTTCGCTTGCAGTTCAGTAGCTCTAACCCGCCTCCGGGTATCCTGCCCCGCAGGGTCTGCTACCCTAAGTTTGTGCTGCTGAGGGCTTCCTGGAATGGAGGTGATGCTCCCCAGACATGTTGAAAAGCTGATCCCTCGGACCGATCTCTTTAAAACCGTAGCCGTACTCAACCGCTTCGCTCAATATGCTGAAAACATTTCTTCGTCAGTTCGTGAAAGCTTGGACAACTCACATGTCCAGGCAAGAAGGCAGCAATGCCAGTTCATTGTGCTTTTAGTAAGAGATAATTATACCAACCGACCAGCCAATACCTTTAGTGCATGCAGTGCATGTAGTACACTGGTACTATCTCCAGACCTACAATGTACAATAACTACAATGTACAATGTACAATGTACAGTGCTGGCAACTGAAATCCGACCCCTGAGCGGTGGGTTCACTTCTAGCGGACTCTGTTCGGCAGTTTTACCATCCCGTGTTGGGTCTTTGCGATGTGAGCGCACCGCTCAGGGGGTCGGATTTCAGTTGCCAGCACTGTAGATGCGAATGTACATGTACATGTACATGTATGTGCTTGATGTGTTCCTAAACACGTCAGGTGATGCGGCCGCGAATCCGACTAATTATACTTTTTTCTTCTTTTTACAATGTAGTGCTGTATTCAACCAACGTCATGAATAGCAACTCCTTATCGTGCCAGCTCGAGGGCAACTACACTGTATTCGCAACGTCGCGAGGCACTCTTTCGTGGATACAATTTACATGTACAATACATTGTACGTATAACACTTGTGCGTTCCGAGGAGAGGTTGAACTATCCACAAGACCTACAGCCATGATAAATAACCTCTCCGCATTTCACCCTCAGTACAACGAATTGCACCTGAACAATGTGTACCAGTGAAGTACAGTACACGATGGGAATAACCGTATTGCGTGACCGATCCTTTCAATGTTCTAATCTTTCAAGTGACTTTTCCTTTTCCACCTGGACGCCTCCTTGGTTTCCCTTTTCTCTCTAGCTCTTCTCCTGTGCCTTCTTGCTATTATTCACATACATGTGGGGCTTTGAATAAAACAAGTTGACAAGTGAAGTACAGAAATGGTAGATACTAGCGTAACGTGTAGTTCCTTGGTTGTGTCTATAAAGTGAAGTAATTGACACTACTTCACTCGAATCCCATCCATCACACTACATTCATTGGTTAAGCACAATTGACAGGTAGGCATTGTTGTCACTTCATTTCTTTTATCATTTTTCATACATGTATTATCATTGTGAACGTATGTACAGCATTGTATGCATTGCCGTAACAGTTGTCAACATAAAAAGAAGAAATTTATTCTGTTTGCAGCTCCCGGGCTTCGCGAGCTATAGTTCGAATTGATATAATTGTCGCTAGAAATACATTATTCCATTTGAAGGCTTCTGTAGTGTCAATAGATCTTTAGTGCACGGTGACAGGACTGATCACTGTTAGTCTTACGGAAACAAGTATAATAATATTATCGCATTCATGCATTTCGAAGTAGTATAGTATTGATCAAGGTGCGCACGGATGCGGCTATGACACTTGTGGTGTGTTTCCATCACCGAATTGGATGGATACACGATCGACGTTGTACCGCGTCCATGGTGTTAATGATAACAAGGGTTGGAAGAGATAAAGAAGGAGAGAGAAATATAGAGTACTAGTAGATACAGCTGGTACAGACCGGGTCATCATGGACCACCATGATATTTTCGATGAGCCGTAGGAATGGGGTTCAGATACTGTGCTGTAACTGATTCCATTTGCGTTTTCTAGTATCTCCCTGCAGTGTGACCTCGCGGCTGCAAGATGGCTAGAGTTTGGATCTTCGATTGGTGGCTTGAAATCAAAAGAGTGGCTTGGCAGCGGGCTTGCCTCCTGCAGCAGTTGGAAGGTTTTTCTGGTACATGTTCCACATGTTCCACGCATTAAATCCAGGTGGCATTTGTCCCGGCTGTGCCTGAGCAGGCGCGGCAGGCGCGGCAGGGTTACCTGTAGCTACTGCAGTGGGAACGGCTGGTGCACCACCGGGCATCTGCATCCCGGGCATCTGCATACCAGGCATCATGCCTGGCATCTGCATGCCAGGCATCTGCATGCCCGGGAACATGAATGGCATTCCCGGCTGACCGGGGGCCTGTGGAGCGCCAGCAGCAGGGGCAGCACGATGGCCAGTTGGGTAGCGGAATGCATCTTGGAACGCTTTCTTGGTCGCGGGTAGTTGTCCACCAGCTGGCAGCTTTGCCCCTGGCATATTCGGAAAGTAGAGCTGGAATGCTGGGTTGAACGCTATCTGCTGAGGAAGGGCTCCTGCGGCTACGGCCGGTGATGTCACTGCTTCAGCAGCTTTGGTGGTCGGTGCCTCGAAGCCAGGGCATGTGGCCCCCGGGTAGACAATCAGTTCGGTGGAAGCCTTATCTTTGGCGCAGCAAGATTGCTCCGTGGACTTGTACGTCCATGTGTCGTTGCAGCATTTCGTGATTTTGTCGGTGATTTTGATCCCGTCGGTGTTACCGCAGCACTTGACCTGGCCCTTCTTGACGGCCTTCTTTCCGCAGCAAGTGTAGTCTCTCTTGCGGCCAACTTTCACGGCGTTGCCGTCGCAGCAGAGGTAGGAGTTGCTCACTAGCCTGTTGCCGCAACATTGCCTGCGTCCCAGCTCGAATACGAAGCCGCCGCAGCAGCCCTCCTGGTGTAACTCGTACGTCTCGATTCCGCAGCAGCCTTCCTCCAATGGATGGTACGTGTCGACGCCTCCACAGCATGCCTCGGTGCGGTTGTCTACTGGCTGACCTTCGCAGCACACGGAGAACCTGTGCGCAAGAACAACAGAACAGGCATCAGTCCTGGTGGCCCATAGCTAGCCTTCTAGTTGGGTACAACAGGAAACATCTAGAAATTTAGTGGTCAAACGCGCAAAGTGTAGTCAGTACTAGGGACATGTAACATGTTCTATCATTGCAACGAACTTGTAGCACGTCGGTAACATAGTAGTATAGGTGGCAGCAGCATATTACGTTTGACTAAGTTTGGTCATGACCGTCCCGAGTAAACCCTAATATAACTGTCTAGACGGATCGACCCAACAACTACATATCATTGTACGTGTACATCTGATATTCTATCTCCTTTTTATCAAGTTTTGATAGCGAACCTACTTTTCTACGGCCTGCTTCCTGCTGAAATAGTCATGCCCAAGTCAAACGCCAGCAACTCCACGCCATATGCAGAGATTTTACGGTGAAGCAAGCCCCACACTTCCTGCCATCTTATCCTTTTCAAGCGTACCGGAATGCGCTTTGGGGATGGTTGCACTTTCAAAGGTGAATACGTTACTGAAATGTCCGCATCAAGATACCCGTGAGTGTAGCTGCATCACATGAAACAGCGAGGCATTGTCCATTCCTATTTCAACGACATGTCACATGATGAACATGTTAACGAAATGTTTAATCCATCTATCGGATGGCGTTAGTCATAATGATTTGAACAATTCAGAGCAACACATGAGTGTCTGCATAAGCCGAGTTGAAAATGATGTGCGACAAAAATGTGTCGCAGACCACCGTCACGCCTCTCCAAGCAAATTAAATTATGCACAGCGGAAGACGCACATGCACACGCGCACATACACGCACAAACACATCCACGCGCGAGGACACACACGCACACACACAGACACACGCGCGCACACATACGCACACACACACACACACACACTTACTGTGGTGGGGCGACGTGTTGCATAGGTTCGTTGTTGCAGCAGAGTTGCTCTCTGGGGTTGATCTGATTACCACCACACATAGCTGCCATCTGCCATGGCTGAGCATTGGTCACAGACGCTAGGACAACGATGCCCACAAAGGATGAAAACGACAACATCTCCGCTTCCAGCAGTAAGGACCCTGAGAAAATTGGTTTGCAGTTCTTTGTCTCTCTCTTTCTTGCTAAGGAATTTCTCTGAGAAGAAATTGTCTCAAGACAGTGCCCTCAGTGAGATGATTCGCTTGTGATGTTGGCATTCTGTTGCTGTTCGAATTTATGCGTTTGCGAGCGAGGTATGGTAGACGCGAGTTATTAATTCAGTCGTGTGGATAGTTCAAACGCCAAACGGTAGGACCGGCCGCCAGAAATGCCATGTTATCAGTCGCTTTGGTCTTAGTCCACGTCCTGAGGTTACCTGTAGGGACGCTGTAGCCTCTTTTTTCCATCGGTTCGATTAGAGAGCAAAGTCTGATAAGAGCAGCAGATCTAGTCAGGTACCGATGTGGTTATGAGATCAGGGCCTCCTCCATACAGGTCTAGAGTCTGTGTGTGCATCTGCCATGCATGCACATGTGCCTTAGACCAATCCGCGCGCTGCTGCTTAGTGTCGGGGATATCTAAGTCGAGGCTAGCTGGATACTGCAGGCGCGACTAGCAGCTGGGCATGTAATCGGGCTGAGCTAGTGGTCACCACTGTGTGTGCACGTGTACACGTGTTGAGACGGGGACTAAGCTACAGTGCGTGCAGCTGCGAGATAAAGTTAATATCAATGTTGCAGCAGGTCTATCCCAAAGTCACGCAGCATCCATCAACCTACCGCGATTATTCATAGGTTTGATCATGGCCAGTGATACAGCTTGTAAAGAGGAATAAAAGTGTTAATAACAACGAAATCACCTTAGAGGATAGCCACCACTGACGAACAGACGATTAATATTACTGTACAGTCTTTGCTTATGTCAGTTATGACGATGGCACAGGTGTGCATATCTGACGTAATCCTTCTCCGGCAAGTGTTCACTGGCTGTAGTTATTGGGTTAAATTATGTCCCAGCTATCGCGACACCTGACCGCGCGGAAATATGTGAGCGAGTGCAGACCCGCAGATGACGGCTGCTTTCAATGCATCGTGAACCGACATGATGGTGACTGATACTACTAGTATCCGCAGTCGGACGTTGGCGGGGTACAACGGCTGGATCTTCACCTAGGCTACCTTTGACCATCACCTTAGTATGATAATACTGTAGCTGTTGGTGAATTCTGTACTTGCACGATGCATTGGCTACAGACTGACCCAGTGCTAGTGAACGTTATCCGTGACAGTGCCACTGTTATCAGCCATTTGCTAGTGACGCAAATCCTAACCTCCGACGTGACTGTGTAAACATAATGTTATTGGTATGGTACGCAATGGCAAGGCCCTAGTGGAATATGCACAACCTTCTGAGGAAAAGGCTGCAAAAACGTTGTTGTACTTGATTGTTGTGAGTAGGATCGTGGCATATTCGTGACATGATCGCACTCAACTCTCGACAGGTCTGATTTCTACTGGATATCCTGGGATCGGTGGACCATCGACATAAGCTGTAGAAACAAACATGACTATTGTGTACATGTTATCGTATCAGTATAAACAGGTTAGACAACAACCATCACAACACATGTGAACTACGTTTCTACACGTCCACGGTATTCCATTAGACAATAATAATTGCACACCACACACCAAGAGACAAGGCGTTTTGTGACATTCTATAAACTGTTGAAGGCTTATGTACTTCAATATGTACTACAATGTTCTAGTGCTCATGATACAATTGCCTGCAGTGCGCCATCTATTTCATGCGTGGCGTCCACTCTGCACGTCCAACAACGCATTCTAACAATATTGGAACCTATAGGTATGTGTATGCAGGCAGGCATGCTGGGATGATCTAAGACAACGTTTGAGAAACAGAGTGTACCAAGTTCTGCTTTGAAGCGGAAGGATTTTTCCAGCCGTGCTGCGACCCACAGTTTATCACCGTTAATTGGGAACTCGTGGGACGAAGGAAGCATGAATGCAGCGAATGGGATTTTCGGTCTTTGACCACTTTGTGGTACCTATAGAAGACGACATGTGGCAGTTGTGATCAGATGTATGATCAACACAAGAGAAACGCCAGTGTTTCATCACTGAAGAGTGTAGTGTATATCTCCCGGCTTCATTGGATGTGGGGCAGTTGTGTTACAACTTCCAACACTTGGTGATGAAAGCGAATGAATTTGCGAGGAAAGTCGGGCGGAAGGCAAAAGAGAAGGTGAGATGTTCACTGTACACGATGATGTAGGCTCGCGGCATCATCAAAAACGGTGCTGCATGATTGCCAGGGGGCCATTACCAAAATAATGGAGATCAGGCAATACTTTCCATGTGATGTTTCACCTGACATGGTGCAAAGAATGGGAAGAGTTTGAAGCTGTGTTACATGCGAATGGTTTGTGCTCCAGACCTACAGCAATGTGACATACCAGAACACTATAGTTTACAAGTACGTGTACAGGTATGCACGCACTTGGGCTTTACTTTTTTTTTTTGGATTGAGGAAAATGTTATTAACTCCAAAGCACGAAAAAGGCCAAAAACTAAACCAAGAACATATCCAATAACATGTTATTTATAAAGACAGGACAAGTGAATAATTAGTCAGTCCATTGTTCATGATGATCTCCGACGGTTACGTCGGCAAGCGAGCCTCCGCCACTGCCAAAGCAGCGTGGGCTCCGCAGGAGGGTGCAAATTTCAAACCAAAATTTAAAGGCCTACAACCGCGAATGCACTTGGGCTTTACTACACCTTTGAGATATTTATTTCAATCTTTGCCCCGAAACTCCCCTCCACCCCCCCACCCTCTGCTCCCCAGCTTCCCGCATACTGGCAATAGAATGGATGTCTACAGTGCAGTGCATGCGCTCCACTGTACTTCAGCCAAATGTCAATAATTTTTTACAAGATACAGAACTCACTGGCAGGCACATGGGGCTAGCATGAGGTGAGATGGTGCTGGTCGAGCCTACCATGCTCAACCGAGCAAAGGTCTCGACATAATTATGCGAATGGCAGGGGCACCAAATTGAGGGGAAAGCATGGCACGGGCGACATGAAAGATTTAGGATAGTGGGAGAACCTAATTTGGAACACAGCAGAGAATAGAAAAAATAAAACAGATAATGGGAGTGAAGAAGATTGGCAAATGAAGTGTACACAAGTGTTGAAGTGGAATTTTGCTACTCAGACTTGGCACGAATTTAGCTTGGGGAGGGAGAATCATGGCAATAATCCCGGAAGAGGCTAGAGACGGTCGTTAAACGAATACCAGTCCATCTGGCGCATGCGGCCGTACATCTTCTTCTCGAAGGTCTGCATTGCCCTTTGGGAGGCGCGACCAACGAGGATAGATGCTGCCAGGCAATTCCAGGTCACAATCATGGGGTGGAGCAAGGACGGAAGGACATCGTTCCCACAGGGTGGTCGGGCTTTGCCAGATGGAACGGCTGGTGGTTCGCGACTGCGCGGACGGTGGTTCGGGCGCTGGGCGGGCTGGGGCTGGGGCCGGGTAGAAGGGCTTTGACTATTGCAGGGTCACTCAGGTAGTGGAGCTTGAAGAGGTTGCAGAGGGCAGCAATAGTGCGACGGATGACCAGGCTAGGCAGGTAACAGGCATCGCCGCTTGCATCGAGTGCCCTACGCTGAATGACTGCTAGCCTGGCTAGTGCAGGGAGTGCTGCGCTCATCCATACCTGCATGTCATAATATTCTAGGATCGGCCGGGCAAACCCACCACGGTAGACTACTCCGTGGCATTTACGATTGAGGGCCAGGGCAGGATTGCGGAAGAAGTCGAGTTGGACATGTATCTCTATTCTTGGTGCATGTGCATCCATGTAAATTGTAAAATGATGTCTAATATGACCAGGACGGCATCATTACAAGTATTTGGACACACGAGTATCGCGGTCAGAAGGAGGATCGGCGGGAAGGGGTATCTACAAATCGAAGTACTTTGTAGGCTCCCAAAACGTCACACCGTCTGCACAGGATATACATGGCTGTACATTGTACAATGTATGTACATGTGTCAGCATAATTATACTATACATGCCCACACAGATGTACACCCTGTACACATTCTGTAGGCTCTTGGGAGCATGGCCTGCATGTACATGTACATGTATGTCTGGACAATCATTGATCAGTGTAGCACAGAGGCCGTTGAAAGGGTGTTGCGAGGATGCATGGATACAATACTCACAGGCCAATCATTTTGAGCGTAGGAATATTTCAATCAGGATTTCCTAGAACTGGATGCGTAAAGATCTACAGTACATTGGGTTTTGAAAAGGAACTCACAGCCATCACTCCTCAATCAAGATGCACAGTGAGACCAGGGAGCATATTCTGTAGGGCCTTCCACCTTTAAAGAACACTTTAAAGGGGAAATGCATCGATTTTTCGAGTAGGGTCCAGAAGAAAGGCAATTTGATATCGGTTCGAATGGCGCATCTCTCGCTTCCATACGATAAGCCAAACTTGCCAAAAAGCCAATTGTATACTCACGTTGCCATAGCGACCAGCGGAGTGATGACGTACGAAAGGCTTAGCTCCACCACAGAGAAGGTCGATCACTGCAGGAATTGGTCATTTTCAATCGTCTTATTGTATTCACGATGCGAAAGAAGTGCTGTGTTCAATGCTGTTTGTGCCGTGAGCTGTTTATCGGCCTTCTCCTGCATTTCCCTAGGCTGACTGTGCCTAGGAAATGGCTTCCTCTAGGAGAAGATGCTTGGTACTCGCCATCTCTCCTGATACATTTTCAGCAGACTTTCAAACCTACTACATTATTTCATTCGTCAATCTCCACCACCCGTCGTCTCACCTGGCTTCAAAAGATGTTATGAGAGATAGGAGAGTCGCCAGGGAGCATCAAATCCATCTCCAGGAAGTGGAAAGAGAAAACGGCATGGTCCTTGGTTGGGGGAAATGCTGAACGTCTGATTTGTCCCAACCAAGATTTCAGCATTTCATTCGTCACTATTTTCGCTTGTCTGCTGATGTCTCCGCACTCCAGCTTTCTCCTATCGGTGTCACGTCCCAGTACACAACCGAGAGAACAACTAACAACTAACAAACTGTTCACTGCACTAACAGCATTGAACACAGCCCTTCTTGCACTTCGTGAATACAATAAACCAATTGAAAATGACCAAATTCCGCAGTGATCGACCTACTCTGTGGTGGAGCTAAGCCTTTCATACGTCATCACTCCGCTGGTGGCTATGACAATGTGAGTATACAATTGGCGATTTGGCAAGTTTGGCTTATCGTACGGAAGCGAAAGATATGCCATTCGAACCGATATCAAATTGTCTTTCTTCTGAACCCTACTCGAAAAATCGATGCACTTCCCCTTTAGAAACTGATTCTGCCACTCTTGTAAGAGGCTTGCTTGCTCTCTCCTCACACACCGTCTCCTCTGGAATTACATCTAACAGCGCTCACGCCACTACTCAACGTAGTATTTGCTCATTGAGCAATTTTAATCTTTTCATTCTCTTTTATATGAATAAACGCCGCGGAGACAACAATTTTAGTAAAGCAATAGATTGAACTAACTCTGCCGTCATCACCATGCATGAACGAAGTCAAACGTTTTCCAGAATCGATTTTCATGTCACTACATGCACCATCAGTGGACTATCGTGACTGTAGTGAAGGCAAACGATATTCCACTGATGATAGTGACATGAAAATCCGTTCTGGTAAACATTTGATGTAGTTGATGCATGATGATGACGGCAGAGTTAGTTCTAAAATTATCTAACGTTATTTCACCTTAGTGAAATGACGCTGATTCTGTTTATTGCAATCCTTAAACTTCTATTTAATGCTTTATCATTCTCTTTTAAATCTCGGATGTTGAGCCAATAGTAAATGTAGAGAGGAAAAGGACATATGGATACGAGTTAAGAGTAACTATCCATCACTGTAACCAGATACTAGATACAGTCAGAAAGTGCAACAACTGGGCACAAAACTGACAGAGTACTGAGACATTCAAAGTCTCGACACCTAGCTTCAACACATCTCCGTAGCGCTAACTGACAGCCTTCCAACTGGGAAGGCTCAAGGTTATGGAAAGACCAAAGAGGAGAAGGTAAGCGCAACGAAAACGAGCACAAGCTACAGCCCCAACGGAACAAAGAATGTCGATTGTTACTGGACGATAACGAGACCAGTAGGATACTTGACAAAGCGTCTACATGTACAATTCGAAGCAGCAAAGCAGCACACCACCCAACTTGCGTGGCTCATAAATATCAAAGATAAGTAAAGAAGGGGGAAGCTTTCCTACTGGTCTCGTCATCGTCCAGTAACAATCGACATTCTTTGTTCCATTGGGACTGTAGCTTGTGCTCGTTTTCGTTGCGCTTACCTTCTCCTCTTTGGTCTTTCCATAACCTTGAACCTTCCCAATTGGAAAGCTGTCGGTTAGCGCTACGGAGATGTGTTGAAGCTAGGTGTCGAGACTTCGAATTTCTCAGTACTCTGTCAGTCTTGTGCTTAGTTGTTGCACTTTCTGACTGTATATAGTATCTAGTTACAGTGATGGATAGTTACTCTTAACTCGTATATGTCCTTTTCCTTTCATTCTCTTTTGTTCGTCTTGTTCTTCTTTTCTGCAATTTAATTCTCCCTACCCGATCTCCCGTTTTTGGTTAGTTCATCGAGCTATGAAGTCGAGACCTCTGGTCGGGTGATCCTAATGGGCCCCACCACCACACTCCAGTATTCACTTCAGTATCTGGAGATGTGTGGATAAGAAAAATTGCATTGTGGTAGTGATGTCAAGGATCGAAGAGCACAACATATTACGGTGATCTTGGAGCACACATTCCATTTAATCCATTAGCCTGTGTAATGGGTAGCCGAGTGGTAGGCGCGGTGAAATCAACAAGAATTACTTTTATTCTACTTTCAGGTACACACCTGAGATATAATTATTAGTGAAAGAAGAAGCGGCAAAATAACTGACTTTCTCTCCGGTGCACACCTGGAGGTTGAATAGCTCGTTATTATCAAAATCTCATCTTCATCAAAACAGAAATGCGCAGCCGCTTTTATGCAGCAGACGCCGTACGCTTACATACGGAGATACACTAAATATACATCAGGCAAAGCTCCGTATTAGTTCCGTACTACTTCCGTATTGGTCGGGCAGGGATACTACACCCTCCCTACAGATAATCACGCCCTCGTGATTTTCAAAAAATTAGTGAAGAGTTATGAACACAGCGTCAACCGGAAGATGGCAAAATTATATCGGAAATGATAACGTTTAGAATAGACAGAAGAAATGAACTGATAACAAATCATAAAGTAGAAGCACACCAGGTTCATACGATCTCACGGGGTCAAAAGGGGAAAGAACTGTCCTCCAAATAGGACCTGAAAATCCACAGCACTCTTGCTGCACAACGCTGGCACAACCCGCCAGGAACATCGCAGGTCAAAAACCGAACTGAATACACTATACCTATAAGGGGCATTGTCACACACATTGTCCCACGTTAGCTGGGTAAGCCGTGGCTCACCATGATCAGACGCCTACCAAACTAAACTGGATTCACACACTCGCATAAAGGAAGACTGAAGAGAACAGGGAGACTGAAGGAAGACAGGAAAGAAAATGCCATACCTGGAATCAGCGTTAGTAGCCACCGTGGCGGCTGGAGCTACGGCGGAGGGCGAGCCAGGTTTTATCTTCATCTTGGTGGAGCCGGTCACTCAGAGCGGCTAGCTCGGCGTCAGACAAATGACCTTCCTCCTCGTCTTGAATCGCGGTCTTCACATTGTCGATAGCATCGCTTTGCGCGACGTAAAGAGTGATGGTCTAGCCAGGAAGAGTGTTGACGAAAATCTGCATCCCAACACGGAGGCGAAGTACCGTTTTTTAGTTAATGAAGAGTGGACTCCTGCTGAACGTTGTTGTGGTCACTCAGGGTTCGGCCGTCTGCCAACTGCGTGCCAGCGAAAATCAAACGCTGCTGGTCTTGGAGAATACCCTCCTCGTCTTGGGCAGAAGCCTGCCTGTTGTCGTCCTCATCAGCTTCGCCATCACCACCGGTAGTATACATGTAGGTCGCTTGGAATCGCCATCGGAGTCTCCAGTGAGTGCCGTGCGGAGAGAAGGGTGATCCACGCTAGCACCCTGACTGTGCTGCAGGCTAATAAGCATGGCCAGGCCCAGGAAAGCAAGAAACATGATTCTCATCTTGATTCGTCGCACGGAGCTGCAGCGGGTTGAGCCATCGGAGTCTGGGGTCGAATCACGTTGTTTTATTTAAAACTACACCGCTGCCACCAATGTAATGGGTAGCCGAGTGGTAGGCGCGGTGAAATCAACAAGATTATTACTTTTATTCTACTTTCAGGTACATACCTGAGATATAATTATTAGTGAAAGAAGAAGCGGCAAAATAACTGACTTTCTCTCCGGTGCACACCTGGAGGTTGAATAGCTCGTTATTATCAAAATCTCATCTTCATCAAAACAGAAATGCGCAGCCGCTTTTATGCAGCAGACGCCGTACGCTTACATACGGAGATACACTAAATATACATCAGGCAAAGCTCCGTATTAGTTCCGTACTACTTCCGTATTGGTCGGGCAGGGATACTACACCTGCTTACCCTTGGAGATCTGCAGAAAAGCAGTGAGCCGTTTCTGCTTGGATAACAACATCACCATAGTTTTGTGGTAAGAACATCCCTGGCCTAGAACGAAAGTCCCTGATTCCTTTTGGGGGGAGGGGGGGGCAGTCAATTTTCCCTCCTAACCTTTTCCCCTTTTTACTCTCACAAACTGTGCCAAGTGCTCCTTGCTTACTGGAGCCTAACCTTAACTGTAGAGTTTCCAGAGTCTTGACAGCACTTCAAAATGTTCGCTCCGAAAATACCAACAATCTATATGTTTCACTATAGCGGCACCCCCTCCCCCCTTCCCGGCCCCTCCCCACCCCTCCCCGCCCCACCCCCTTTGAATCCACAGCGTCACCTACCTCATTGTACGCTGAAGCCTACCTAAGCCAGTCGCTCAAGCTAGCGACCTTACAGATGTCGTCCAGTGCGCGAGTGGTCTTCTTACCAAGGTCATTTGACTGGAAATGACATGTACATGTACATGTACTAGTACTTCTGCAGTACTTGTACATATAGTGGTCCTCTGGGACAGGTAATAGGTGGTCACCTTATCAGAGTGGTCGCCTTGACAGGTTTTACCGAAGTTCATTAGGAGTTGGCCTTCGGAGTTCTTACTCCTTCTATCCTCCCCCACGATTAGTTCAAGGTGCGTGCTTTGTTTTGCACTTTTAAAATAGCTGCAACTCCTTTTACTCCTTTTATTTTGTTTGTTCATACAGATGTTTGTATTATGGAGACTGGCTGGACAGGCGATAAGGGTTTTGGCAGCCCTTAGAAATTATAACTTGAATTTCAAATGACAACATACAATAATACATGACATTTTAACTCCTCTGAGTAAACTTCCCCCAGCAGCACGGACATGTACATGTACATGTACATGTACATGTACATGTACATGTACATATACATTAACGTGTACATGTACATGTACACGTTAATGTACATGTACATTAACGTGTACATGTACATGACTGTACACATGTACATGTACACGTTAATGTACTATCATAATCGTGTTATATTCGTCAGCCTACTTTCAGACTTGCATGAACTTTGCTTATCAAGCGTTACAAGGTCAAGGTATGGATAGCAAGTGACAGTATAAGTATATCGCTTGGATTTTACAAATGATTAATAACTCAAGGAATACAGCTTTATAAAAATAGTACTGAAAGTATACAGGCCACAAACTGAATAACATGCTTCAAGATTGATTTTAGTGTATTCTTCAAATTTAGAAATGACCAGTTGATCAAGCGTATTGCTTCAATCTTATGCTGTAGAAATGATAATGGAGTTATTGTAGAATTCATTGTAGAAATTGTGTGCGTGAATGGCACAAGAGCGATGAGAATCCTCACTCATAAGTTTGAGATTTTGCAACTGTATTATGCAAGGCTGACAGATATAGACCAGCTATATTGTCTGCTGTCTGAGTTTAGTTTATAACGGTTGCTATTGGCCAGTTACTTATTATGAACCAACACGTAATGAACATTACCTGACAGTCAATGTTATCATGAACTGTAATTCAAATTCAATTTATGATAATTATATGGCTTAGAATCAAATATGATAGCGTTACTTACCGTTACTTACCAAGGACATGAAGCCAGAGTACCGTGTTGACGGATTCAACGGCCCAGGGAATACTATGCTGGCCATGATTGGATCACTATAATTCACCCTTCCGTAACCTGTTTCCCTGACGACCGAGGCCTTTCACCAGGCATTGGACAGAGGTCGGTTTCTCCATGACTCCGATTTTGTCACACGTTCACGTGGATGACACGCGATATTTTGTCCCTGAACGCCACCAGGTGGAGGTCGAAAAGTGACGAGGATTTGCGTGGCTGTCGGACTGGTGTTGGCAGCTGCTCGCGGCGTTTGGCCTTTGCCGCAGCCTCGGCGGCCATATTCGCCTGGGCCTGTTTGACGAGGCCATGAAAGGCTTGGCGAACACTATGCCCATCATCCGCAGCCGACGTTTCCATATATTGGAAGTTCAGTGCCGTTGCCAGAGCGGATGCTTCAGCGTAGGACACCTGTCTCTGTGATTTCATATCACATTTATTCCCAACCAGCATCACAGCGGGCCGTTCGGTACTCAGACCCAGATCGAACCGGTCGCTGCGACTGGCTGCCATGACGCTGATCATGTCCCTGGCTGATCGAAATGTATGTCGGTCGGCAATGGAGAAGACGATCATGAATGCAGTTATGCCTTCCAGCTGTCTGCGCCTATAAAGTAGATCAGTCTCTCTCTGTAACAAGGAAAGGGACCACACGAACAGCATAGAATGCGCACACAGAACAAGTTTGCAATGAGGTTGTCGCCACCACTGAAAACTCTTAACACCTGTATCGTATGGATTTCCAGCAAATGTGCAGATATACTATGCACAAATACCAGTACCTAGACAGGATAAACTCCAATCTTCCAGGCACAAACAGTCCATGGCTACACCACACGACTCGAATTGATCCGAATTTTCACCCAGGAAGGCATCATCAATGACCAAAATCAAGTCGTGCGCTGCAGCGGAGGACTCTTTGTGTGTACCAGATTGGAGGTTGCAACTATAACAAGTGAATGTTCACAGCTCACAGAGTGAGTAGGATAAGTAGGATCATTTTAGTCATCAGTATCATGTAGTATCCTAAAGCACAGTTTTCTTTCCAATCGGATTTATAATATACAATGCCACCTAGAGAAAGAGTGGGAGAAAGAGCCAGAGGCTATAGAAAAACAGAGGAGTTTCAAACATTCAATAATTATTATCGTTTTCATTATTATGTCTTGTGAATGACCAATAATTCTTCCAAGGTGCTCATGTGCATGTTGGACTGATATGTTTTTAGAACCTTCACAGAAGGGTCCCCTTTGACCCTTCACAGAATAATAATATTAATAATATTTAAAACTCGGATGTTGAGCCATAAATAAATGTAGAAAAGAAAAGGACATATGGATACGAGTTAAGAGTAACTCTCCATCCCTGCAACTGGATACTATTATACAGTCACTATATACCATATACCTTGAACCTTCCAAGTTGGAAGGCTGTCGGTTAGCGCTACGGAGATGTGTTGAAGCTAGGTGTCAGGACGTTGAATGTCTCAGTACTCTTGTCAGTTTTGTGCCTAGCTATTGCACTTTCTGACTGTATATAGTATCCAGTTACAGTGATGGAGAGTTACTCTTAACTCGTATCAATAATATTTAACGTTATTACATGCGTGCGCCTAGATTGGCTTGCTCCCAACGGAGGTACATGTACATTGATACTTTTTGCGATGTACATGTACATGTACTGTAGACACTTTGCCGAGTACTAAACGACTACTACAGTACGTCCATCACAACAGTGACTGTGGCTAGTGTCACGCCTATTTGGCACAGTCCGTAAATGTACATGCGCTATTTAGCATTTACCATGCGGCCTTGGCACCATGTCTATCTTGAGGAAAGTGCCTACAATAAAGTGTCACAGTGGTGGCAGTCCCTTTCAGCCCATATATCGCTTCATCACTGCATGTTGGCTACGTTTTTAGTGGGCCTTGCCAGTATCCACGTACAGGCTATTTTCTGCGCTCCAAGTGCCAATTACCAAGACGCCCTGACACCACCTCTGAAAGCGATTCGCCGCAGCTAGCTCAACCAGTTCCGTGAGTGGTACCAGTGTTGGTTGACGTGAGCGTCACACCGTTCTACCTGCTGACATGTTGTGGCATGTAAAGTGATGGGAAGACGTCGCTGGTGGCAGGACGTTCAGGGCATCCGTTGTTGCTTTTGGTGCGAAGCCTGACATAAAATTTCATAGGGTCGTTGTGAGGGGCAGTACAGACCAAGAAGATCTTAGCCTCGACGCGTGTATGCTAACAGTTAAGTACTGCATGCAGAGAGGTAGGCACTGAAGAGTAACACTGAATACCTTTGCCAAGGTACTGCATCCAAGCCTCCGTTTACTGCCCATTACAGGCTGTGGTCAAGAGCACACATGTGCATGTACATGTAATTGCTCAGTACGAAAGCACCGAGTTCTGGTAAATGTACAAGAGTAGAGTACTTGCTCCAGTAATGACGGTTGGTGTCGCGTACATGTACAATGTACACTCCATGTAGTACATGTGATAGTGGATAGAATGCGAGTGCCCAACATATAATCATTGCATTTACACCGTAATAGTAACGTTGTCAAGTAGTGTAGGTTGAGTCCACGAAACCGCTGAAAGGAAATTGTTAGCGATGACAGGTCAACATCTAAACCAACTTTAGTGCCCTACTGATGTTGATAGGAAGTGAAGGCTGAAGGTACAATGTACACTTCTACTTTGTACTTCGATGCTAAGACGGTCGCTATTTATTCCAAGCAAGGTGTTTGATGTGAGTAATGTTCCTTCCGGGCCTTTCATCAGGGCATGATAATCACTGGTAATCAAGACAAATGCCAAAGGCAGCCGCTGCGTGTGCTGGACCTCTTAACTGCATTATTAGTTTACCGATAATTGGGCAACAAGGTCAAACTGTCCTTTGTACTGGTTTCTGGCTAGCAGAAGGCAACTGTTTCTTGAATCAAGGTACGAGTACAGCGCAAAAATTCCTTTAGTCAGCTGATAGACTATACATGTACTGACAACAACTCATACTTACAAGTACATGTACATCTACAATCATCTACATGTACATCTACAACCCACCAATCTGTATTGCAGATGGGTTAGCTGTCTGATGATTGCCTTAGCATTTAGCTACGTGCATGAAACGCAGCGTTACAACGTATGTATTATATATAATTGGTGGAACCATTCTTTTTGACCTTTGTGTATTGCAGATAGGTGTAGATCTACCCCATCAAGTACAGCCGACCTCCTAAATGCTGGGACAGCGCAGCCGTAATACTATAGACACCAGCGTGGACGGCAGTGAAAGCAACCCTATGTGTTCATGTGTTCGGATTGCCATTGTAGCTACAGACTGGAGAGATCGATGCTGCGTCAACTGAAAGACCTGGGGACGAGGCTACATTGTACAAGAATCGTCAACGACTAGGGCAGCGGCTATGCCTAGGAATAAAGTCATAGATATTGAAATTAACAATTGGGATCATCTCGCTCAATGCAACAGGTTTGTACAGACTTTTGAGCCTTCTGTGTGCCTTTCACGACCATGCATGGTTTGTCCAAATAGGGCCTTAATTGACCATGATGACGACCGCTCTACTCTCGCTGGGATGTCAGCCGAACATAATCTAGCCGCTTGGTAGACCTGCAGGCTGTGCTAGGATCAACTGTACTGAGTATGAGCTAGAGTACTAGTACGTTCAATTGGTGAGGTGAATGTTATCATGGTGGGCTACACGAGAAACACACACACACACACTGCCAGGCCTTGCCTTCTGGTAGTGGGTAACGGTGCCCGCGGCGGTAGACGTCGTAACGCCGAACAGTGGAGCTGTGTTCGGTGCATGGTCGGCGTCCCTATCCTGCCCCATCCTGTACACGTTCGTGTATATCCCCGGGTTGCTGACTGTGTACGACAGGTGAAGGTTGCAACCGCTCAATGCTCACAATAGCGGCGCCACTAACGTGCGGCCTGAGACACTAGCAGCGACACAGTTACACTGGCTCCTAATCGCACTACACCTACCGCAATGCTGGCAGCCGGGGTGGACGGCTGATCAGCGGAGGCTCTCACCCGAACCTCCAGTCCGTGACACTACACGTACAAAGCATGCGCTGCGAAGACACCAGCAGAAGGGCAACCAGGAAGTGTACCCAGCTGGCGATTTCCTGAACGCCTTGTTCGCTAAACCGAAGCAACCCTAGCATCAGCGATATACAGAACGCTTGCCCCGTATGCTTCAATGCAGGCCTGATGTTTACCATTCAGCACAAATACCTCACTAGTGGACACGTATTGGCATGATATACATGTAGGATTCGATTGCAGAGCGTGTTGGACCATGTTAATTGATCAGGTAGTGAGATGCTGTACGCGTGTCGCTTTCATCTAGCATCAAGAGTCTATTGAGCTAAGCCGATGACCAGACACCCTCCCTTACTTAGGTCTTAACCAGCTGCAGATTGAGCTAATCCAAGTACAGTTGCATATGCAGCGTTAAATAATAGGGATCGTGCTTAGCACATCGCGTCCGCTTTGCTGTACAATTATGCACTGTTCCGCCCTCTTGGCGCAGACTTCTGTTCCAAATTATATTTCTAGTGTGCTCAGTTTCGACGCGCAGCATATTTAGTAACGCCTAACCAACTAGAACAATAATTTTATGCGGCCAGTCACATTCGCTGAGTGTCTTTGCTAGTGTTTCGAAGGGATCTCGAGTGGGGCGCGGCATAACAGACACGATCGAGAACCAAAACCAGAAATTCGCTCACGCAGATGGAGCATAGCCATAGGATAGGCGAGCATACTAGGTGGAGATAATCGTACACGGTGCCTCTCTTCCTGTGTTGTCTGTTCTACACATAGTGGTCATTCACACCCAGGTCTTGTAGACAGCATCAGCAAACGCTGAAGAATACTCTATGAGTACGTTCGCGTTCAAGAAATATGGGCACTCTTATCGCCTCTTATCACCTCGTGGCTAATGTCGATTATACTCCAGTAGAATCCATTCATGGAACCACTTCGAATAGCACCTTTACATATAATGTTTAACCTTACAACAGTCAGCAATGGGACAAAGCTATATTTATGCTGTTACTCCGAGTTTCATGGTTATTCGTTATTTGGCCGAAATGTCACACAGCAACCCCTCGAAGTATGGTGCACTTTTGCAGGTGTAACTAGCAACTTAGGTTGTAATCATTATCTATCCATATCACTCTAAAAAGAATTCAATACTACCACCCTAATCCGTGCTATACATTAACAAAATCAGTGAAATACATGGTGATGGAGTTGACTACCTAGCAGAAGCTAGAGTAGATATGATGTACAATCATGTACATAGTATATACAGGTTTCTCACCTCGCCAGCAGTATCCAGAATGTGTAGTCGCACAGGATCGCCGCTGACCTTGGTCTCCTTCGTGTACGTGTCCTCCAGCGTCGGGTCATACTCGCTCAGGAATCGATGGCATATAAACCTTACAGTCAGTGCTGTGCAGGAGCGAGTAGAGATACATGTAAGACAAAGTCAATAACCTGCAGAATTTACATGCTAGATCAGGGGCGTTTGGAAGGCAAACAAGAAAAGAGGTCGAAGTTAACATAATGTGTAAAGCTATACCAAGTGGCTAAGCAAGATCGTTCTCCGCCGCCCTAATTTCCTGCTTGTATCGTATTGTAACGTTAGATCTCCACCTTAGGCAATGTTGATAGATTTTTGGAGTAAAGGTCCTCCCTCCTCTTGCCCTTACAATGACCTATGGGCATGAAGATTCTCAGCCATACCATGGCTCACCTGATTTCCCCACGCCACCTCTGCCCAGCATTGCTATGCGCACGTCCACAGGTGTTGGGCCCAGGGTTGGTGTTGGCGGCGTGGCCACCCGTCGCGTCCCGCGCCTGCCCTTCTTCTCGACGGTGGTCGGTGGAGAGGAGTCGGAGTCCGTCGTCACCTTCTGCAGGGCGCTCTGTGATCCGCTCCTTGGCAGTTCACGCATCGCTCTGCCTCTCTTCTTACTCGACACAACTGGTGTGGACGGTCTCATGCTGGACGGATTCATTGCAGACTAATGAGAGTCCCGCAGCGTCCACACACCAGCTCCACAACGTTATCTCATGCTTGTCAGGTCAGGAGTACGACTGGAGTTCTTTGAGCACGACGCCACCACAAGACAGAGGAGTACATGTGAGTGCTGGAAAGGTTGGATCCTGTACTTGTTCACGTACAGACTGCTGTCGTCTCCTCGGGGCTGTCCTGATTTTGCGAGCTCCCCCCAACACTGCAACAGAGGAACCGCAGTGGCTGCTACATGTACATGTATATAGCCTCACACCATGACAGAGCAGATAGCGGGCTGGCACACTGTGTAACTCCCCAGTATCAGTAGGTGGACGCGTACCGTGTCCCCTGGACATCTTGCATATACGCGCCTATTGTCCTTACAGGGTCACGCTTTGCTACGCTTGCAACACTCTCCCCTCGCCCTCGCCCTAGCATACATACTAACATAGCCATGTGTTACTACTACTACAGTACCACTCTCTCCGCGCAACATCGTGGCCGGAGCTGCCATCCCAACACTCAAACTTTTGACATGCGGCTGCCGCTGGTGCTCACAAAATGGTAACTGCAGGAATTCTCACCTTCGCTGGCTTAATACATGATTGTACAATGTACATGTACATGCTTTGAGATGGTCGGGCAAGCATCTCGCCACCGCCTTGCAGCTGTCTTAGTCCATGCTAAAGTTACCCACCACTGCAGTTCCAGATAAGTAGTCTCTTGCCAAAATTGGATAACAAAACATCGGCTACAAAGCACAGTGACGATCGAGTGCGTATGCCCATTCATGGGACATGTACAATCATCTACATGTACCTGCATTTGCTGCAACGTGCTGATTGACTACAGTACAATGTACTGGCACAGTGTGTATGTGCATGTACCTTTTAAGACCATACCGATCGATGATTATGATTCTTTGTATGCCTCTCAGAGACACCGTGGTGAGAATGCTATGCCAATAGACATTATGGCGTATCTGCTGACGATATACATGTACGTGATTGTACATTGTAGACGCGAGGAGTTATATCCATGATTGGGCTAAAGTAGAAGTGTCACATCAAGCATTCAAGGGAGGACTGTTCCAATCACATTAAAATACCAATCCGCAGTGCTAAGCTAAGGAATGTGGGCCGTACACACTTTCGCATGGCTGTGGGGTGAATGTGGTATTGAGTGCCACATGCAGATTCTCTGCCAAATTATCCACATGTGCAGTGAATTCGTGCAAGCCATCGTGGGCACGTTTATCTCTTGCAAAGTGTAGGCTAGGCCCATATTCGGCACACCCACGATATTCTACCGTACAGATCCGAGAACTGATAATGTCACACGTACATAATATTATACATGTAGGTCTGATGAAGTCCTTCACACCCTAACGCTTTTGTATCTACAAGTGCATGACTGTACGTCTGCTTGATGGCATAGCTAGTAATAGCTATCATAAACAGAGCATAGCCATCAACGCCTTTGTTTGGATGATTGAATTTTGCATACTGTTATAATAATAGTGTCATTCATAGTCATGGGTGCTCCGCTACAGTAATGTCGCGTATAAAAGCCTGGATTTCTTTCCTGTAGAAGCCGATATCAGTGCTAGGTTTCTGTTCAAGTCAGGCTTCTATTAGGACCATATATCTCTGTGTATGTCAACACTAAACCAGGCTTATGTGCTGACAGTGTATCTTAAAAGTTAAAAAGCAGGCTTGCGTTTAAAACAGGCTTCGAGGCTTTGAGACAGGCTTTCATACAAGACACTAGAGTATGTCAAGCCCCAAGCCCAAGGCCCTGCATGCATGCTGGCAGTACAGACACTCTAGGTCCACTCTACTTCAGTACTTGTGTAGGTTCGTCCAAGGTCAAACACACTGTCATAACCTAGCTCCAGGTCTCACCGTATAAAGACAAACAGTGGCTACATCCACTACATCCACTACATCCACTACATCCCGACTCTACACTACATGATCCCCTACACTGTACTTGTAAGTATCGGCAGAGCAGTACCTGAGTACGGTGATACTGTGGGTCCAACAGGAAGAAGTGGCAGGGTAATGTCATTAACATGCACTCGTACACGAAGATAACATGGTCTGGTGATGTAGTGCTCATTACACCTCAGACAAAAGTAAGGTAGTGACTACGGAGCGTTGTAGGGCACTAGTAGAGCAAAACTGTGAGCTCTTTTCTGCCCGTAGGTTAAAATCAGAATATACAGTCATTATGTGTGGCTTGTACTACTTTCCTTTCCCCCTTTTCAAAACGGAGTATTGTAATTGTATTGGCAAACGAAACACCTTCAAGTGTAGAAAGACAGAATGGTTGTGCTGTCTGTTACATGCGAGCCCAACAAAGTGAATGAAGCGACTGTAAAGAAGAATCTAACAAATGCAATGAACTTGCACAATAAATTCATGTACATGTACAAATGTACATGTAAGTGTAACATTAACGGACATCTTTAACCTTGCAATACCAAATACATTTAGTACTAGCTTGTGACTCAACTATCACTGTCTGCTTCAGGTACTTGCACGTACATGTACATGCACGGCCATAAATGTTACGCCCTTCGGCCCGCTTTGAAGTGTGGTCTCAGTTAGACCTAGCATCAGGTGATGAAGATTGAATTGTGCTTTGACAAGAGCACTGTGCAAATCGATAATACTCTCTCATATTATACCGGTAATGCCTAACGGTATTGTACTCTGCTGCAGTGTACAATTACTGGGATAGATGTACAGTGTACTGTAGTTATTCATGAGCATTAATGATTGACTCACATAGTCATTGTTGTCAAGTTGTGCTCCGGCGAGCCAGTTTGTCTCAAGTTTAGTCGTCGCAGTGAACCTGGTGCATATTGCATTAATTTATTGAATTACATGTACCGTGGACGGTGGTACACTGTACATTGTGTATGTGTATATCATTCGTCGGTTACTGAGATCCACGTAGGACTACAAGCACACAATAGACATCCCTCTGCGTCTAAAACTGAAGGACATCGGAGCGACGTCAGCGATGTCCCGAAGCTGACTCACACAGTGCAATAACATGACGCTACGTGTCGTTTGTTTGCATTGCATTTACCCAGGACTGGAGCTAGGCCATTCCAACATCAATATCTGACAGTGGCAGCACAGTCACCATTCTCCTCCTGCCCCGTACTGTATTGCTACACGTGCCTTCGATTCCTTCCCTTGATCACGCGCGTGTGTGTGGTTGACGTCTATAACCTTAACGTTACCTTAGGGTCTGTTGGGAATGCCCAAGTATTAAAAATAAAAAATAATAATAAATCACTCTTCATGAGCCGAATCTACCGGTATTAAGACGGCCAGACCCTTTCCCATAGGGGATACCAATACCAAGGTCCATATCATTGTTCAAGACGTCACCGAAAGAACGTTCAGAACGATCGACTGTGGTTCATCTTCAGATTCAAGTATGAGAGTTGGGAGGAGTGAGAAGTGCAGTCCGCATACTGTATAGACGTCAACCACACACACGCGCGCACACACCAAGACCTAAAGAGATACACACCACACACCGACATACACCAGGTACGCACACACGCACACGCGCGCGCACGAACACGCGCGCTCACGCACACACCTCCCTCCCAGACGTTGGAGACAACAGTGAAACAACGAAAAAATGAGGTGAAACTTCATGAAAGGTGACTGATCACAGATAGTGTTGCTGGTGGCGGGTGAAGTCTTCTGGGCGAGAGGAACGCTCCCTGCATTGACTGTACTGGATGCACTACTCTTCTGATCCCTTTGCAGAGGTTTGACTTATGATGAGCCCAATGATGGTGAATCCTGGTGTACAGCGATCGTAGGTCGACCAATCGTGCTGGCATCATTCCAAATGCGAATTGCACCTGGGTTGAAAGACTGGAGGTGCGTCAGATGTCTGCAGCTCATCGCAATGGTGAGCCTCAAAAACCACCAGCACCTCTTAACCAACCGTGACAGAAATCACCGGACAAGGTCCATACATCGTGTGAACTCACCTCATGCTTGAGGATCATGGACCAAGGTGACCTCCTGGTTGATATTGCCAAACCCGAGCTCACGTGTTACAACCTCTTTCCACAGTTGTGGCTCACCAGGCTGGATGGGGTCACTTATACATGTACACACTTGCGCACGAACGCACAGATGCGCATCCACCCCCCCCCCCCCCCCACACACACATGCACACACACTCTCTCTCCCTCTATCTCCCCCCCCCCCCTCTCTCTCTCTCTCTCTCTCTCTCTCTCTCTCTATTATATCGCCATGACTGCTACTACTACACTGCACTACGACTCGAACTGAATAAGCATTCATTTTCACAGATTTTGAAATAGCACGCTGTGT
>NC_088644.1:34976350-35076350 GCF_964019385.1 Sycon ciliatum
CCATCTATGACTGTGCTTGGAGACTTCAATGTCGATGTCGGAGCCGGCACAACATCCCCGCACTATCAGCGCTTCTCAGATTTGGTAGCATCTTATGGCCTCAGAAACCTGGTCACAACTGCCACTAGGACCACACCCCAGTGCCCCAATGGCAAGATCATCGATTTGATCCTCACAAGTTGCGATGATGCCCGGAGTTGCGCCGTAGTGCCGTCTACCCTCAGCGACCATGATGCCGTTCAGGTCCTCTTGGGCCTGCACGTTCAAGTGCCCAGACAAGCATGTAACTCGAGGAAGCCATTCCGCAACGTACGTAGAATCCACATACCTGATTTCCGAGACGACTTTGATGCAGCACACCTTGATACCTGGCCCCCGAACACTACAGTTGATGACATGTGGTCAATTTGGCACTACAAACTCTTGGCGATCCTCGACAAGCATGCTCCTCTCCAGTGTTCTTCTGCCAAGCGGAAGCAGCTACCACCCTGGTCGGATCGGCACCTCTTCCAGCTCACCCAGCGCAAGAATCGGCTGCATAGGCGGTGGCGGGGAGACAAAGCAAACGCTGCGCTCCACACTGCATTCAAGCGCGCCCGTGCGGAAGCTAGAAATGCATACCGACAGAAGCGAAACACTTACTTCCAGGGACAATGTACAGCAAACGCAGGAAACACCAAGAAGCTTTGGCGTACCATTAACAAAGTCACCTGTAGAGACCGTCCCCATGTTGAACCCTCTTGTACGATCGAAGATGTCGCCTCAGCCTTCCACAAGGTGGTTACTGATGACTGTCGACCGCAAACGTTGTCTGCTCCCCTCGGGCCTCCACCCCGCACTTCCCTCCCCAAGTTCTCACACGTCAGTATCGGTGCTGTTGAACGGCTGCTCCAGCAAGTTAATCCCGCGAAGGCAACAGGCAGCGATGGCGTACCAGGGGCAGTCCTCAAACTCTGCTCTGACGCCTTGGCGCCGTCTGTCACTAGCCTGTTCAATGCCTCGCTGTCGTGCGGACATGTGCCCTCGGCGTTCAAGCTAGCTAATGTCATCCCACTGCATAAATCTGGTGATCCATCGCTGCCAACTAACTTCCGCCCTGTATCCCTTCTACCCATACTCTCCAAGCTGCTAGAGAAGTTGGTTCAGAAGGAGCTCATCACCTTCCTGGACATAACAGCATCGTTACCAACAACCCAGTTTGCGTTCAGGCGTGGCCACTCTACCGAAGACGCATTAGTCCTTATGTCAAACCGCATCCTAACAGCCAAGGACCAGGGCCTATTCACAGGTGTATGCCTGTTAGACATGTCCAAAGCCTTCGATAAAGTCCAACATGACAAGCTATTGCAGGATCTCCACAGTGTTGGGGTGTCCGGTACTGCCTTGGACTGGTTCGCCAGCTACCTATCCGGTCGCACTCAACGTGTCTGTCTGGGGTCGCGGACTAGCTCTATATCAGCTTGCACGAGTGGTGTCCCCCAAGGTTCGGTGCTGGGCCCCATTCTGTTCAGCCTTTACACCCGCGAGGTCCCCGCTGTAGTTGGCCAGACCGTGTCAGTTCAATTCGCGGACGACATTGCGCTCACGTGCAGCCGGCGAACAGCACAGGAGGTATCCGATGTCTTATCTGCTTATCAATCCTTGCAGACTGGCTGAAGGATCGAGGCCTGATCCTCAATGCTGGCAAGAGCCAAGTCGTGCCAATTCCTGCCGCCGTCAGCACACAGAGGATCTACAGGTCGTCTGCCATGACACTTCACTGCCTAGTGTGCCAAGTGTTCGTTATCTTGGCGCCACAATCGATTCCGGCATGTCCTGGCACGCCCACATTGCCAAATGTTCTGCACGCGTGTCGCAGAAGATCGGAGCACTCTGGCGAATGCGCCGCTGCCTGAATCACCAGTCACGCATGACCTACTTTAGATCGCTGATCATGTCTGACCTGCTGTATGCCTCAAACGCGTACTCTAGCTCACTGCAAAGAAGGTACCTCGACCGTCTACAGGCCCTGCAGAACAGCGGAGCTCGTGCTGTCTTTGGCCGCCCTCCGTGGTCGTCTGCCCGCGACCTGCTGGAGCGCATTGCAGTGTTCCGTGTGGCAGAAGTCTTCAATCAGAAGCTAGCATACCTGGTGTGGCGCTGTCGTTATGCACTGGCAAGTCCAGAGTTGCAAGCCCTGCCCTACTCGGCTCCAATCTGCCATGGGCCTGTGCGTGCCAGTTTCCCGTTCGGTTGCGGGGCGGGGGCGCTTTGCTTGCAAGGGTGCTGTATTATGGAATGCCCTCCCCAGCGACATCCGTGCCATCCATCACGCTCGGCAGTTTCGCACGCAGGTAATCCCCTATACCTGCGCCCTGTAGATGTCGACAAGCGAAATCTGATTTTTTCTGTTCTCTTTCTGTTGTACCCGATCTCCCTCTGATGTACCGCTGACTCTACGTTGAAGATCAAAGTATTTGAATTCTCATTCTCATTATGATTTTCATATTCGCTTTCAAGTTATTGGGTTCTATGCCCGTTTGAACTTGCGAATCAAAATAAATACAAACAAACAAACAAACAAACAGTGCGGCAAGTCGAGCGTGCATCTTTTATTCAGGCAGTAATTTTTGCAAGTGGAGGAATATCCATATGACCATGGGCAAGACAGAAACAATTCACTGCTAGTACAGGCGAGAGGTTTCCCGGTTGGCAGCCAAGAAAGTTGATCAGTACTTTCACGTTGTGGCCTTCATCAGCAGACAGGTGCCACCGTGGAAGACACCATTCTCCCTTTTGTGTTCCTGAATCGTGTGCCTGCGTGGATGCATAGCCTGCAGACGGCTCTTTACTTTAGTTCAGTCAGTCATCTTCCTGGGCAGCGGGTGATGCCTCAGCAGGGTTCGAGCCAGGTCAAAATAGTAGAGAGGAGGTGGTGTAGGGAAACAGTTACCCTGCAACCCATTTTCTCCATTTTCCAAACTTGTCTTGCCATGCCAAAATACAACGCACGGGGGCGAATCCCCCACCGTTTTTTAAGTGAAACCTCGACAAGTATCATGACTCACATGAGTATGGCTTTATGAACTAAAACTCCTTGAAGTTCGCGACTATCCACTGCATTTTCACTGAATGGTATGACAAAAACAAAAATCGACCAAATTTGCAAAGCAAGTAGGGCTATCACTTTTTCACACGAGGACGCTAGGGGTAGGGAGGCGCCCCCCCCCCCCCCCCCCCCCCACACCACCACCTTCTTTTGGCTAGAAGTTAGAACCCTGCCACCAGGATCTGCTGCATTAGAAGTGGCAGAGGCCAGGGTAACAGCTTTACTTCCCAACTGGCCATTTCGTTTTGACTGGATAACTAACTTGCAGAGGAGGAAGACGAGGCAGCAGGTGCTAGGTCCGTAAATTACTGCCTGGAAGATATTATTTGGCCATAGCTTGCTGTTGGCGTTTTTTGATTTCTTGGATACGACAGCTCTTGGCTAAAACTGGTCCTTGGACGGCCTTTCTCGGACATCAACCCAGGACGTGCCCCATTGGGCGTGGTGGTCATGGACGTATCGCCGTCGCTTTCAGCCAGACCCTTCTGCTGCCTGAAACCAATGGCGAAAGTAAAAAACTTCATCGCAGCAGCAGCAGCTACTGCTCTCCTGAAAGTGCGAACACAATTTCTTCGCTAATCCTTCGCAAATAATTGCTTCGCTAATCCTCTTGTGCACTTGCAATTTTCAACGCGACCAAAATGATTCCTTTGCCAGTTCATTTGTCCAGGCGTACTCCACAACCAGGAAAGTAGAATTCGTGAAGGCAAGAGGCAAGATATGAATCTCGACTCGCTTGAGGCAAGCCGCCAGGAGAACGACAACTTCTGTGACGAAAGGCCTTCGTTGCGTTTGTTTTGAGTACGACATGTTCATCTTCCTTGGACGCGACACAACAATCATTTTGACTTTTGAGTCACGTATCACGATTACTTTTTTTTTTTTTTTTTTTTTTTTTTTTTTTTTTTTTTTTTTTTACAATGATCACAGCTCACAGGCAAAGACAAAAAATTGCATAGTGGGAGCATAGTGATGGTGAGGCGTTTTGCCCTCAGCCGACCTGAGGTCTCAACGTCATGGGGACATAAAACGCACCAAAAAAAGAAGAAAAATGAAAGGAGTGACAGGTACATGATACGAAATGTTGGGAGGAGAGACAGTACATTAGAAGGAGGGGAATGATAAGACAGACAGTGCTAGGAGGAGAAGGAGAGAAAAGAAGAACAGACGTTATTGGGAATAGTATGTGGAGCGGAATTTGGAAGTCATGGGGTGAGGCAGATATGATGCTGATGATCAGAGATGGTCATGTGCCCACGACCAGTCGTTGGTCTTCAAATAGCGGTTGGCTGCAACTTTGAAGTGTTGCAAGTTCTTGGTGCAGAAAGGACCAGAGAAGACTCCGGCGGGCAGCTGGTTCCAGACGGGGACAACTGCGTGAGGGTAGGCTCGACACAGGTTGTTGCGGGAACGGACTGGAAGTTCATTGGCCAGTTGGTGTGCGTGAGCATTACATCTCTGGAATGTACTACGGGTGGAGTGGACTGTTCGGTGTTGGGGCTGCTGGGGTGGCAGCATCCTCTGTAGAAGGGGATGCGCATCCGGACAATGCATCTTGTACAGGAGGCAAAGTGCTGCAACCATCCGACGAAGAGCAAGACTTGGCAGCCAACACATTGGGGCGATGGCACGGATGGCCCGGGCTTGCACACGGTCGAGTCTTGCAAGATGGGATGGGGCCGCTCCCATCCAGACAATAGGGCAGTACTCCATCACTGGGCGCACAAACGCATTGTAGGCTTGGATGCGACCGGGAACGTCTAGGAGGTGGAAAGCCTTACGCAAAGCACCAAGTGGCTGTGTTGCCCGGAGGGCTACGGTACGAAGGTGGCGCCGGAAGGTAAGCTGACCATCGAAACTGATGCCCAAGATTTTGAGCTCCTCCTGTTCCGTCACATTTGATCCGTTGAAGTCAATCGGTGGCATGTCCCATTGGGTGCGGTGGAAACTGACGGTCAGTGCCTGGGATTTGGCTGGTTCAAATTTTATTTTCCATTCTTGACCCCAGCGGGAGATGTTGTTGACTGCTAGCTGGAGGGCTTGGGTGGTATCTTCTTGGGTGGTGGGGGTGATGTTGGCATACAGCGTAGTGTCGTCTGCGAACGAGGCTAGGTCAGCACCGGCTGGTACGTGGTCCTCGCAGTCGTTCACGTACATGAGGAAGAGAGTCGGACCCAGAATACTGCCCTGGGGGACTCCAGCCTGGGAGCCTTGAGGATGTCTGGCCACAAATGACCACTTGAAGGTAGCGTTCACTGAGGTAGCTGCTGAGCCACTGGTGCAGTTGCCCACGCAGGCCGTATACAATGTACGTCGGACTTGTGTAGCACACCGGGGTGTGATACGCGATCAAACGCACCGGCGATGTCAATGGCGAGTATGCGTGCTGCGCCTTTATCCCCGGCTGTATGCAGCCACTGGTGGTGGAGGATGGTAAGGAGGTCGCTATGGGAACAGCATAGATGCATGCTGGGTTCCGGCGCTTCCGGGATGTCCCCTCCGCTACTCCAGAGGACTGTACTGGTGGTACATCATGGTACATTATGGTCGACGGCTGCCAGCTGTAGTTGAGTGCGTGAGCCGTGCACACACGCGTGTATGGGCACTTGACAAACTCTACAAAAAGAATAAGATGTGCCATGCGCACACATGTCACATCATGAGCTAGCTGGCAAGTACAGTACAGTGGCGATCGTGAGCTGGCTTGCATGCCTGACAGTGCCAACACTGACATGACCATGATGACTGACCAAGTCTTTGGCCCTTTCTGATCTGACTCAGAAAAATAACAATATTTTCCAGACATTTGAAATAGCTGCAAGTGCTTGTTGGTCGTAGATCTACCGATCGTGTTCCATCCAGCTAGTGTTGTCGGTTCGCAATGGTTCATAGATCACGCGGGCAGTGTTGAGAAAGGTCTCTTGTTGAACTAACTTCTTTACTTCATTCACACTGTGAGTGTGATCACGCGCTCTGCGATATTTTACCTACGCACCCATTCAAAATCGTTGCAACAATACGTCACTTTGCCCAAGTCAATGGAGAACAAAGAAGCACTTGTGCCTGACGACGAGCGGATCAAGAAACGTGAGATCGAGGAGCTTTTCAAGAAATTGGATGTGAACAATGACGGAGTACTAGATGCAGATGAGCTGAAGCAAGGACTGCAAAAATTGGGACATAAAACTAACACAAAAGAGGTGGAGGTAAGAACGACACGTAACTTTCTTCATTTTGCAAACGTTTCTGTCAGAACCAGTCTGTGCTTATACTGTACTCGTTTGTGACCAGGTTTTGTCTATCACTGTGAACAACGATGCTTTAGAACTCAGCTGGAAAATTTTCTGGGCACCGACAATAAACTAAGTTGCTTTAGCTACGCTCCAAATGTTTTCTGCTCGGGAGAAAGGCACAGAGAAGGAAAGCTTACTTTTTGTTGTTATTGTATCACGATGTGACATTTATGGGTGTTTGTCGATGAAGCCTCCTGGTTGCACGGTTGTTTTCCCTGCGCGGAGGCTGCATATCTAGTACCTGGCATAGGGCAGTGCATACCTATCCTTGGATGACTGCTGCTGACACTGACATGATGACATGCGTGTCTACATAAGTCATTTACATAAACTCACCACATCTGTCTGCACTCCATGCTGATATTTCACGTGCTCTAGATTCCAGTCTGTAGAGAGTGTGGTGTAGTCAAGGAGTTACTATCCATACCAGCTAGGCTACACTGAGTAGATACCATTGCCAGACCAGGGCTCTGCAAACAGTACATTGCTCTAGATTATACCAGGGAATCGTGGCATCTAGGGAGAGGACACGGGCGAGTGGCATGCGAATAGGTTCCGCTCTCGGACTCCCCCTTCCGGTTCCCCCTTGTGCGCACTCGCGTGTGACATCGCTGGTCTTGGATGAGTTTGGGATCAGCATATCACGATCGCGTGTTGCAGTGACCGCCAATCGCATGGAATTAACAAGTCATGTTGTGGAAGCGTCTGGCGTTGACTTGATGCGCAGATCTCCGTATTAAATATTTGCTTTTCGCCTCGGTATCATTTAGCGGTATGATGCGCTCAGCAATCGTTTGTTGTTTGCTGCGTTTTGTTTGTTCTTTTGTGTTCTCTGTGTATGTAGCGCTTGCTGGGTCGAGTAGACTCTGATGGAAATCAGCAGGTAGACATCCGTGAGTTCATCAAATACGTCGGCGACCACGAGAAAAAGCTTTGGTTGACCTTCAAAGATGTGGACAAAAATGATGATGGTGAGTTGGCCGTTGCCGGCGTTGGAATACTTTCGGATTGATTTTTACCCAAGTATGCCCCCAAGCATCGTGTGGTTGTGTGTGTGTGTGTGTGTGTGTGTGTGTGTGTGTGTGTGTGTGTGTGTGTGTGTGTGCGCGTGTGTGTGTGCGTATGTGTGTGCGTATGTGTGTGCGTGTGTGTGTGAGAGAGAGAGAGAGTGAGTGAGATGTTTCTCCTCCTCCGGAACGTTCCCCAGGTATCGTAGTGTTATCAAAACCTGCAGAAGTTTTCTCAAATGCGACGTGATTTTTACCCAGCTATTCTCCAATCCCTATCCCACTGCGAACAGCTTTGTCACATCTTGTATAGCCATCTCCTCTCGCCATCACCGTCAGTTCATGCCTGGCCCTTAGCCGATGTGTGGTGATATCTTGCTTAGCAGGCTGGTGCACTAGTTTGCGTATGGCGCATGGTCGGTGACACACACACATACACACAATGGCTTCCTGGGTTGTAACTCGAGTTTCGCCTCGCCCATATCCCCGCCCATCGACTCGGTGCCACTTGCAAACTAATGGTGACAACGAGAGCAGGAGACGGATTTGAAAGATGGGACAGAACTGTTTGCAGGGGGATAAGTCGTGTGATTTTTAACATGTTTCGACAGCCGTTTGACAAACTAACTTCTATCGAGAGATGCACGTGGAGACTTCAAACCGTTATTCTGTTCTCCGCGCATTATGATTTTTTTTACCCAAGGCTTCTCGCAGCAGCGTGATTTTGTTGCAGCGTTCTCCAAGCATCCTGATCTTTGCAGACTCTGGGAAAGGGATTAGCAAGTGTGAATTGCTTTCTGGCATGTGACCTAAACTTGTGTGTGGCCTGCAAAGTTTCTTTCATATAGAACCTGGTGCTATTGCTATCTTCCCCTATGCCTGTCGCACTCTGTACGATGATTTGTCTCTAAAGGAGAAGTGCTAGAATTGTAGTGGGGGTGTGCAGTGTGACTTGTTGGCTGTGCTCTTTTGGCCAGCTTGTGTGTTTGTGTGCATGCACGTGTGCACGCGCGCGAGTGTTTGTGTATGTTTGTGTATGTTTGCATGTGTGTCTGTGTCTGGGTCCGTGGGTGTGCGTGTCTGTGTCTGTGTGTATGTCTATCTGTGTGTGTGTGCGTACTCGCGTGTCCGTAGGTTTGATTGACGAGGATGAGCTGAAGCGACTATTTTCTAGCTTAGGCTTGAAACTATCACACCAGGAGGCAAAGCGCTTAATGTCATCGTAAGTTCAGAAGTGTGCAGCTGACTCTAGTGACACACTGTGGGGAAAAAAGGTTGTGGGTCAAGCGGGGGCAGATTTATATCCGTGTGTTGAAGTGGAGTTTCCTTGCCAGCCTGATGATAATTTTGCTCAGAGTAGCAATGGCCGCTGGCATATGTGGGCAATGAGTGATTCAGTAGCTGGAGCAGAGGGCAAGTTCCTCACAGTATGCGTCATGATATTATGCACTGTGATTACACTACCCTAGTTACATCTTTGAGAAACAGCTCCACAGTAAATGTCCATGGCAAGATTTCAACCAGTTTCCAGACTTGAAAGAAAAGGAATACATGTACGCGGAGGGGATTTAGATAATGTAACAGCGTAGTAGTTATGGAAGAACGATTTTTCAGGGATTTCAGCATCTGTTAGCTGTAATTGAGTTGCAGTGTGATTGAACTCATGGCTAGTTACTTTGTCAAGTATGTACTTGTATACACCTACTGTAAATATACAAATTTTCGGCAGCTATTTAATTTCGGCTATATTCGGCACCGACCCAAAACGCCTAAATTAAAACGCCGATGAAATTTTTCACAGCATTAATTTTGTCGCAATACCATGCCCTCTACCCCACGCCGAAAATAAATCGCCGCCGAAATGTCAAAAATCGTGAAGTGCCGAAATTTTGCAGCGCCGAAATTTTGTATATTTACAGTATGTATTATATTCTGGTTGTCCTTGCATGCAGTCTATTTTGTTTCAAGAACGCAACATGTCTTGTTTATGGACCACCGGCCATCTGTAGTGCATCAATCCCCCATCTCTCTCTCTCCCTCTATCTCTGTCTTGCATTCCTTTCTCTGTTTGTTTCTCCTCCCTGCGTGTGAGAGTGTTCACGCTGTGGATTGCTTTCGAATGATGTTTCCCGTTTTTTTCCTGATTTGCTGGCATAGTATGGATACAGACGGCAAGATAGAAATTAACTTTTCCGAGTGGCGGGAATTTCTCTTGCTGAACCCTGACGAGAATATCCGTGCAATTGTCAACTGGTGGAGACACTCCCTGGTAAGCCTTGACACAATCAACCCACCACATCTCTGCGTGCGTGTGTGTGTGTGTTTGTGTATGGCTGTGTGCGTGCGTGTGTATGTTTGTGTGTGTGGCTGTGTGTGTGTGTGTTTGTGCAATTTGTTCCTCCTCCTGAGACAGCAAAGACTTGTATATGCGGGCGGACCAGTCACGTGACATCAAGCGTCACACCCCCTCTTTCTCATCGCATTAGCGATGGTCCAAGGCCCAAGGTCCAAGGTGTGTGGGTGTATGTGTGTGTGTGCGTGTGCACGCGCGCACGCACACATGCATGCATGCATGCGTGTGGCTGTAGGTGGGTAGGTGTGCATGTGAGCGGGTGTATGGCTGTGGTCAGGTGGGTGTTGTAGTGTGCCGTATACTAGTATGTTAGTGACGTGTTTGTTGAGCAAGTACTCTTGTACAGATAATGAGATATCTAGTGCTCCGTCCGGTTTTGTTCCCAGCCTTGAGTGCTCCCCGGAGGCGCATTAGGTCAGTATAGATGGACCACTCTAGGATGGTCGGACAACCCATGCCACTGTTTAACCTCTATGTTCAGATTCCGCATCGCCGGAGTAGACGGTCGAAGCTGTGCTGAAGTGTGTGCCAGCTGTAGTGTTGTCGTGACTCTGGGCTTGCTGTGACGTAGCACTTTCAACTTTTCAAGTCTTATAGAGTGCCTTGGCCGTAAAGCTCGGAAATTTGCAACTGTGCGGCCTTTGGAGGGACGTTATACTGACGTTTCATGTGCAATTAATCGGGTTGTCTGGGGATCGTCTCGTGCGTGAACCTCTGAGTTGCTACGAGATCTTAATCCTCTTCTTGTTATAATTAGTTATCTGTGGACTGGATGATTAGCAGTGCAGGTGCGACTAAGTCTTGTTGCTTCTTCAACTCTTGTGAATGTGTGTGTACAGGGCATTGACATCGGTGACAATGTCATTGTACCGGATGACTTCTCCGACGAGGAGAAAGTCACCGGCATGTGGTGGAGGCAGCTAGTGGCTGGCGCCGCAGCTGGTGCAGGTGCGTACCTAGCTTAGCTCACGGACGTAGCTCGCATGCGTCTGTGGTGTGATGACTATGCGCCAGAGTACATCTGTGATGTGGTGACTACCGTATTTCCGCAAATAAAAGACCGTCCTCGTATACAACGCCTTCCTCGAATACAAGGCCGGGGCAGGGGGCGATTGAAAAAATACAAGACCGTCTCCGATTAGAAGACCGGGCTTAAATGAGTCTTACGACTGTGTGCTCAAAATTGTGGTAAAAATAGAAGACCGTGCTCAAACTGTGGGAAAAAATAGAAGACCGCGCTCAAACTGTGTAGAAGAAAATGGAAGAACGGGGGTAAAACTGTGTGGCGAAAAATAGAAGACCGGGGTCAAACTGGGTTGAAAGAATAAAAGACCATCCTCGAATACAAGACCGTCCTCAATTATAAGGCCGGGTTAGGACGAGTTTGAAAAAAATAGTAGACCGGCCTACTATTTGCGGAAATACGGTATATACCACTGGCAACCACATAATTATAACTAAACTATCGTAATCCGACATCATCATTATTCATTTTCTCATATCTTTCTCATACATATTCATATCGCAGATTTTTCGTTTTTGGTAGGAATCGGAGAATCCTCTCTCCGGTGAGAAGGCAGTATTGCCTGTGCCCTGAGCGCATTGAAATAAAAATACAACAACAACAACAACGCTGCAATTTTGCCCATTTAGACTATGTAGTAGTACGTATGACGGGCATTTTCTGGTGCGGTGACCGGACTACGCACGCTGACTGCACACGAGCTATGCGCCTGTAGCATCATGGTTGATGCTCATTGATGCTACGTCTCTAGAGAACTCTCACATCGCAGTATATGTGAGCGCTCTGCACGGCATGGATACCTGAAATCATCTAATTGGATGCTCCATCAACTTGGTGCTGCAAAAATCTACAGTGAACCCCGACATTTTCGTGGCGATGCAAGTTTGCGAGTCCAGATGGCATGCGTGTTAGCGACATTAAAATGTTAGCGGACGTGATAATCATAAGGGTGAAGGGAAATCATGTGCTGTCACCGTATTCAAACAAGGATTTATGTTCCCCATGGTGATACCGTGAAACTCGCAAAGTTGTTCGCTTTGCAATAATCCTGAAACTTGGCTGACGTCTAATTTGTTTCTAGCGAAAAAAAAGTATATGGAGCAAGGACGTAAGGGCAAGCCTAGTGGCTTCGAGAGGTACAAGAAGACCTTGTCATTGTGGATGAAACTGCATGCATACTGGTATGGTGTTGAAATACACCATGAAAGTCTGTACTCACCACTGATGTAATGTCTTGTGTATGTCTGTCTGCTTGGTGTTGTTAGTATCCCGAACCTGCACAGCTCCGCTGGATCGGCTCAAGATTCTTCTGCAGGTGAGAGTCAACCTACCTGAAAGTCTGCATTGTGGGTGTGTTGGTGTGCGTGTGGTAGAGTGAGAAGTAAAGGTCAGGAAGGATCTAGGCCACGTCAGTACTCCGCTGCTCGAACACAAGAGGAAAATATAGCTGAGCAGCGCTGGAGATGTGGAACACGACTGGTGTAGGCTGGTGCGGGCCATTGCTGACACACATACACGCACGTGCGCGCGCACACACACACACACCTGGTCCTGGTCCTGGTAAACACTGCCATTACGGTCACGTGTCCCCTTGCGGGGCCGACAACATGGAAGCGACGGCAGAAAGTCGGCAGTCTGCCAAGAGATCAGGGACCATGTTCAGTCGGCACGACGAGAGAGCCATCTTTGGCAGCTATGGATTTGGAATCCACGAGTAGAGCGGCAGCACCGACCACAGGCCCCACAGTGGGCCTTGCAGCATGAGAGGGCGAGCCGCACACGCGGCGGCGGAGGAGTCGCCTGAGCAGCAATGGTAGACACCGCCACCCGGCACGGAGCCCCGAGACGATGTTGCGGGTAGCATCCGGGAGTTGGGGCACTTGTGGACCGCCAAACCTCCGGCACTGCGGAACCAGCGCTCACAGGAAGAACATTGTCGGCTACCTCTCTGTTCTGATACAGGTTTTGCGGCGCTCATCGAGGCATTTATGACGAGGCAAACCACTCCTGAAGAAGAGACGGCCACACTCGGCACAAGGTATCCGCAGGGGCTCACGAACGGGTTCGGACGGGGGCAGAACATTGTAAGCGGCCCGCCATTCTCGTCTATCCTGGGCCAAGTCATACCATTCGTCGATGCCCAACGCTGCCAGATCCTTCCGCGCAGCATCGCGCCACCTTTTCCTGCACACACACACACACACACACACACACACACACAACATACACCATACACACACACGTACAAGCAGCGTCTTGCTTTCCGACGTTGCTGTTTTTGTACTTGCTGCTCTGTCAAATCTTCTCTGTGTATTTTATTGTTCTTTCAGGTGGAAGGTGCACGCCAAAACCTCAACATTGTGACTGGCTTCAAGAAAATGCTGAAGGAGGGTGGCGCACGGTCCTTATGGCGAGGCAATGGTGTCAATGTTATCAAGATTGCGCCGGAGTCCGCCATCAAATTCTTTGCGTATGAATATGTAAGATTTACTAGTTGAGCCTCGGCGTGAGGTTCTATGGTGTGATCACTTGGATTGCTTTTATGCTGATGAACCTCCCCTGGCTTGTCTGGTTGTTCGTGCTGGTGTTGTCTGTGCCTGTGTAGCTTGATTGATGTGATTGGCCTTTCATCTCAAACGCCTCGCAATGCCTCCGAACAATCACTGGCTACAGAGGACAGCGCATGTGATGTGTGGCTTCTCATGCAGTGTCCTTTGGAACGATGGGCACTTTTCCCCACTCCAGAACGGGCTTTATAGATACCACTCAGGTTGTCCAGTTGTCTCTAGCACAGAGACTAAACTGAGTAAAGAGTACATCCCATGAGCAAGACACTTTTCCCGTGAACTGTGCAGCACCTTCTGGCACTGGAAGCATTACAGGCAGCCCCATAATTGGTTACTAGATCTTAGTTACTAACTGGTGCTGTTCGCTTTGTTCACATGCCTGCCCCTGCTACTGTCCAACAGATAAAGAAGTGGTTTGCAGACGACCAGGGTGCGTTGTCGGTGGGACGCCGTCTTCTCGCTGGATCGTCGGCTGGTGTTATTGCACAAGTCAGCATCTACCCAATGGAGGTTAGTGGAATGAGCGGTGATTTTTCCTGGAAGTGCTTGCTGATTGATGTATTTTGTATGTTGCACTTGATGTCATAATGCACTAGCACTTTTGTATATCAGTTTAGAAAGTTGAACATTTCTTCGGCGACCATGCATCTTTCACTCGGTGAAGGTCAATGGCATGACAAATGGCTTTGCTGCTGTGTGTGTGCTTACTAAATGTTAGTGCTATCAAATGGAAGTGTCCCATATTGTACGTCCATGTGCGCATGCTTGCATTGCTGCATTCCTCGGTCCAGTCCTTTTTGTGTTTTCAGCTGGAATCCATTTGACTAGGTATCTATGTCATGTCTTGCACATCTAAGCCAAGCCTTTGCTGGCATGTCATAACCAGGTCCTCGTCTACTTCTTTCCCGGGGATATTACCCCCACCCCGCCACCTGCAGGAAAAATAGTTAGATTTTACTGAAATGCATGTTTCGGTATGAAGGTCACAGTGGATTTTTGGCAGATTTTCAGAACTGTAGAAGTGCGCCTTATGCCCTGGAAAATATGGTGCTCGTCTGCTTTTTTGCTGTATTCACTGACAATGCGTGGCTGTATCTGTGTGTGTGCGTGTGTGTGTGCGTGTGTGCACACGTGTGTATGTGTGTGTATGTATGCACGTCGTGTCTGCATTTGCGTGCAAAGGTGCTGAAAACTCGGCTAGCACTGGCGACAACTGGCCAGTACAGCAGCCTGGCGGATGCGGCGGTGAAGATTGCTCGCCAGGAAGGAGCAGTGGGCCTGTACCGTGGCATCACTCCCAGTTTACTCGGTATCATACCCTATGCTGGCATTGACCTTACAGTGTATGAGGTGAGAAGAAGCCACGAGTACTTGATCAACGCTTTGCCTATACCTTGTGCCAACTTTCCATGAGCTATGTGTAGCTAATAGGTTCATGTTGCAAGGTTCCCCGTGTTTTTGCCCGAAGTTATGCGTCAACAGGAGGCAAGGGGATGGATGTACAGTTGCGATCACTGGAATCCGAACTAAAGTTGCAAAAACTGGCCCCCTGGACCAGTTCCGATTACATCACTGCACTGGTCCATGTGTACGTCCAGCCGCATTCGTACCACTTCCAGGGCGTCAAGGGCCGTGCAAGTTCAGGGCGCCAAATAGCACTTTGGGTTGAATTTCACCGAGGACAACTGTACATGCATCAACACAACTGGGTTCCAAGGAAATCATTTAACTTTGTGTTCTACTGTTTTGCGTCTCCTTGTACCACTGCTTTTTTTTACTGTGTAGCTTCTAAAGCAGAGGTGGTTGACATCGCATGACAGCCAAAACAAGCCAGGAACGGTGGTTTTGCTTGGATGCGGTGCTGTATCCAGTACATGTGGACAGCTGGCTAGCTACCCCCTGGCTCTAGTGCGCACTCGCCTGCAAGCCGTCGGTTAGTGCTAGGTGCTTGGCTGTGCGTGTGTGTGTGTGCGTGCGTGTGTGTTTGTGCGTGTGTGTGTGTGTGTGTGTGTGTGTGTTTGGGTGTGTGTGTCCCATATGGTGCAGTGGTATGTGCAGCGATTTACAATCGATAGGTTGCGGGTTCGATTCCCGACGATTATGGTCACACATATCTTTCTTCTCTTTCTCAGACTCCTCCTGCCTTTTCTTTCATTCTCCTGTGTGGTTACCAACAGTCAGTGCATGCCGGAGTATGTGGTGTGATGTGTGTGCGTGAAAAAAATGAAAGAAAGAAAAAAGACCAAACATTAGGGATTCACTGGCCAGAAAAAGCCACTTCATAGCTGTGTGGTGTAGACCAGGCTGAATAGTGGCGGTCAATTCTTCAGCCTTGCAAGCTGTTGAATGGTGCAATCCCAGCACAAGCTGCTATGGCTTCTGCTGTAGCATCGCTATCATCGCCTCCGGCGATGGGCATCAAATGGTAAAATGGTGTGTGTGTGTGTGTGTGTGTGTGTGTGTGTGTGTGTGTGTGTATGATTGTATGTTTGTGTACATCACTGTCCATGTGTCTTCTTCGTTTGTGAAAGTGGATGCGTACACTGAGCACTTTCCTCTAGTGGTATCTTATCTGTGCCATTGGGTGTACTAGAATGGAGTCTTCTGATTGTATGAAGTTGCAGCATTTGATAGTGTCGTGATTTCAGTTTTAGCATGCTATTGTGCCGGGTTCTGTCCGTCGAGGTCCGAGCACCCCGTCTCTCCTCTTCTGTTTGAACACTGTGGAGAGCATCTACAGTGGCGGAGGGTGTTCCTAGTGCAGTGTTGATTGTTTGGTAAAGAAACATTTAGCTGCTCTACTTTGCACTGGGTGTTCGGGTGCACCCCTCTGTTGTGACTGTCATAGTATGACATTATTTGGGTGGACCATGTGTTTACCATCATCTTTTTGTGTTAATTTATTGCTTCTGTGAATGTTTTTCCTGTTGTTGTTTACGTGAACTGAATGTGTGTTTTGGTGTTGATTGTATTTTTGTGCAGACAAAACGGTTTCCCTATCCGTGTTCACGTAAACTGCATGTGTGTTAGTGTTGATTGTATTGTGCAGACAAAGACGGTTTCCCTATCCGTGCTCACGTAAACCTGCATGTGTGTGTTAGTGTTGGTTGTATTGTGCAGACTAAGACGTGTTCACATGAACGGTGTGTGTTTGGTGTTGATTGTATTGTGCAGACAAAATCTCGGCGATCAAGCTAGGCCATCCGACCACCATGGCTGGTGTATTTGGCCAGATCATCAAGCAAGAAGGCCCGCGCGGCCTCTACCGCGGACTGGCGCCCAACTTCATGAAGGTGCTGCCCGCGGTCAGCATCAGCTACGCCGTGTACGAGAAGTGCAAGGACCTGCTGGGTGTCAAGTAGCAGTGCACCGGCAGGTGCGCGTGCGCGTGTTTAGGCAGCAGCTCAGGTGCAAGAGTAAGAAACTCTGGCACAGTAGGTACGCCGGCTGTCCTGGCCAAGCCAATAGCGATATCACAATCTAGGTCTTCTTGAAGTACACATTCTTTATTATCTTTTTCAGTCGGACGAGGCTATTGACTAGCCTTGCTCTGAACTGCACTCTAGGTAGGAGAGAATTGGTTTTTTTACCTTCTTTTTTAAGTCTTCATAAATTTTACGGATTGAGTGGAATCAGCTGAACCCACAGAATGATGGGTCAAACCTGATCTTCAGTTATGTTATCCGGCAAACCGATTTTAATAGCCTAATTCCGGCCATGTGTTCTCAGAACCACTCTCGTTTCCCTCCTAGTCACGTACACACTAGAATTATTCACGTACGCAAACACAAGAACACACATCTTCTCGTGGATGTTCAATCTACTTTTCTGCTCATACCCGCACATGCACCCACCCACGCAAACACATGCTTGTTCGCCTGAGCGCAAGCGTGGGTACTAGCAACAGTGCTCTAGCCGAGATACATCAAGTCCACACCGGAGCTCCCCTTAGAGTTCAACGTGTAAATATTTATATATTTTCGTTTTGTTTAGCCCCAATGTCTGTAATACTCGTGCTGTCTGTTATCCCTGGGAATTATATTATCAACTGGACTTTCTGGCATTTATATTTTGATGATCTCAGTTCTCAGTGTAATAAAGCTAGATGATGCAAAAGTGTTATTCTATGTGCAGTTGTAATAACTGCTGATCAGTTCCCCTTGTTTGTCCCACTCAGTGTGCTGTCCAGCGATTACGCACCAAAGGGAGACTAAGCACGCATGAGCAGAATGTTGGCATTGCAACCTCAGTGACCTGGAACCTGGCACTCATAGAATTGAATCAGTGTTGCCTGGCCAGGTGCTCTGGATCGCTGCCAATAGAAACTCCGCGCTGACTGGATACAGGAACAGTGGTGATGCTAGATTCCTTGTCCCAGGTCGACGTGCAATTTAATGGCATGAATCCGAAGAGTAGCGTTGCACTCTACACACCGGAAGGGCATTCCGTCAGCATTTGCCTCGCGTAGAACGCACATGCCCGCACCAGCCAGTTCACCGTTGGTCTTCGCCACCAGCAAGTCCAGAGCGGACGGGCCGTGTCCGCCCAGGACCGGCTGGCTGAGAAGCAGTACGTCCACGTGTGAATCTCGTGCTGGGAGACTATCGAACAGGTGCTTGTGTTCTGCTGTGCCTATTTCACAGTGTGCCTCGACACCGACCAGCTGCATGCGGGGCGATGGTGCTTTTTTGGTGTTTTGTTTCCTGTGCTGGCTTCCAAGCTGGCCAGTGCCTTCTATAACGGCGACTCTCAATCGACTATAAAGCATGGACTTGTCACCGGGAACCCGGGGCCTTTCAAACATCCACTTCTCGGCGTTGGGCACAGGCTTTCCGGTACGATCAATGGTGCACTGTATGAGTGCTTGACCAAAGAGTGTAATGTCGTGCCTTGAAACAGAACTTTGCAGAGACTTGTGCAGGCAGTGAGCTTTCCACAGCGGCTGGCACTCGCACCACTTCAGCAAGCCTGGCACTTGGTAGTAGCTCGCCTCCTCGTGTACTACGAACACGTCCGCCGCATTCGGCTGCTGCTTGTGCCGCAGGTAGTTCAGAATGAAGTGAAAGTGTCGTCCGTCCCGGTCAATGAAGTACCGTCCCTCGGCGTCCTGCGGTACGCTGGCATGACGACCGCTGAACATAGCGCCGAGCATCTCCGATTGGACATCGGTATCGGCGCTGCTGTGTCGCGTCAGCGTCGACCACGTCGTCGTGTACAGCGTGCCGCCTACGTTGAGACCCAGCACACGGGGGAACGCCGCCATGTGACTCTCCACGATGGCCACCGGTTCCTGTGCCTGGTCGGCGGCCATTGAACTGGACCTGTCACATCAAGCTCCCATACCGATCAGAATTGATCCCTGGAGAGAAAACAATACCAGGGAACATTCAGCAGCAATAGTTACTGTTATTAAATTGAAAAGTACACCCGAGAGGTTGACACTCTTTTTTAGTGAACCATCACCATGATCACAGTGCGGATTAAAAAAATACTAGTTCAGAAGCAACTATTAGTACATGGGAGTTACCCCGGCGAGACAATGACTAAAGGATGATGAAAAACCTATGGGGACAATAACAGGTGTGGTCAAGATGCTAACACATTCGAGACGTCAGAAACCAGGAGGATGCATAGAGCAGGAACAGGGAAGTTATTATGCTTGCATGATAAGTAAGGGTGTCATCGATTGGAGAATCTGGATTGAGTGCGAGCAGGTTATGTGGTCCGAGCATCGCTGCACCAATCGAACAAAGCAAGGGTGTAGTACACAAAAGGTACGCATATCGTACAAAGATTCTGCCAAGCTGTCAAAGTCCATTTCCACTCCAGCCACTCCTGGAGTAAGGGCCGGTGTGGTCGGATTGCACTCCAAGTACACGCATTCCGAATCCGGCCAAACGATCATGCTCACTCGGAGCGCACTTGTTTGGGATTTGCCCAATCGATCATGCCCTATTATAAGAAGCACCCTAAATTTGTGGGTTAAAACAATAATTATCGTGTCTGTGCACGAGGGCCGCCAGCACCCTGCAACTCCAGCGGCAGATGCAGTGCCTAACGGTGGGGGTGAGTCTCACACTCACTGGCACAAGTGCTGAGAACCCCACTAGCCGCACCCATGTGCTCCGTGTGCCTGGCCACAAGTTCCCAGTTAACTGTGGGTAGCAGCACGGCTGGATTGTGGGTGAGTGAGGAGCAAACAACCGCCCATGTTCTCGAGCCAATCTCATCAGGCGAGATAGTATGAAACTGTGAGAAGCTGTGGACGGCAAACGTATGCAAACCAGCGTTTGTGATACTCTCATCAAATGAATGGATGTCCATGGTTGGATGAAAATATCACCTGAGACAATACAGTTGAGTGTCAGTTATCCGGCACCCTGAGGACTGGAGCTACATAGCCATCTCCATTCACACAATGAAAAGGACTGTCAACCTTGGTTCTACGTGTATTTTTGATGCTCTATTACTAGTATTACACTGAGATCATAGTAGTCATCCGTGCACACGACTTGTAACAGGTCCGTCACATTGAGGCAACGCAGGTTCATGATGCTCACTCATGATCCGCATTTCAAGACTTGCAGTAAGTTAGTGTAAATATGCAGTGCATGAGCTGTCAGTGCACCCCTGGATAACTGCTGTGCTGGATCACTGAATGTGGGAGAAGTGATATTTCACTCCACTCCCTTTCCTGATAGTGAACATTGAGAATAATACTTTCAAGATCTGACTGCTTGTACCTGCATAGAGGGTACACCTGGATAAGGGAAATCCGGATAAGAGAGGTTCTAACGACTGTACTCTCCAAATGCCATGTACTGTGTGCCTAAATGATCCATCAGTATCCCAGATTGTGTTGTTCGTAGGAAATTCCACATAGGAATGATGTACTATCATGTACATGTAGTACTGAATGAAAATGACCAGAAACGACAGAATGTACTGTATAGTTACTAAATCTGCGGACAGCATGCTGTTTCGTTCTATAAGTACAAATTTTCCTTCACGAAATCTTTCGTTATAATTATTACTCCACCAGCAGGCTTGTTACGTACTAAATTTCGTTTTTGGTCGAGGTCAGTCACCCCGAACGTTCAGACAAAACTTTAGTTTGGTAGGTCTACAAACTTTAGTTATTTCGTGCCCCCTCTAATGGCCTAACGAATATAGCGAAAGGTTAATTCCAAACGAAAATTTGTACTTATAACTGTAATCGTTAGGCTCCAGTCCACATGGTCCAGCTCACCTCGAAAGTTTTTTTCTTCAGAAATCCAGCCCCACGCGCACGGCGAAGCGGAAGGGGCGTGCCGGAGTCACCAATCGACTTCCACAGCTCAGCCGACATCACTAGTGTTCACGCTTGATTGAGACTGCGAGCTGGCGAAGCAAGCAAACGTCGACACCGAGGCCAAGCTTGACGTTGGCGTGCGGATATTTGCAGTGAGACTAAACCTGGATGTTCGTTCATTCATTCATTCCTCCCTCATACTCATAGTCAAAGCCCGCTGCAAAGTATGTAAACGATACCGGACGGCGATTTTACGGCGACCTACGATACCTGCTTGGCGTCCATCGCACAGTACAGTGTAGACCTACAGTTCTTGTCAGCCGGTCCAGCTCCAGATGTTTGGGGGTTGACGGCGAAGAGGATCTCGTGCAGTGCGAGAGCCAAGCTGGCAATGCTTTTGACGATTGACGTGCCGGGAGAAGAGCTTGCGTAGGGCCAACTCGGTGTCGGGCCCGAGGGTATTGCCTGCACGCTACAGCACTAAACAGCTCAACCGAGTAAACAGGAGTGAACAGGTCTACAGAAAAAGCGAAAATCACTGCACTGCGAGCATCGTCACCCGACCTGACTGTGTAGTACCCGGTATTAGTGAAACTCTGTGAGGAAGAGGTTGGTGCGACTTCGGCGATACTTGGGTGTGTTGCTCCCTACATCCAGAGCACACAAGAAGTCCATTGAACCGTCCACTCGGCAAACCTGCAAGAAAGCACCACTCCCTGCTCAATACACAGTGTTTCGGGGAATTCACCCTTCATCAGTTGAGCTTGAGTAGACTGAGGAAGATTGTGCCTGAAAAGCAACACTTATACAGTGGTCCCTCTATAATCCGGCACCATTTGTGCCACGGAAAATCTGCTGGATTAGGGAGGGTGCTGGATTAAATTAACAAATCTGATTGACTGCTGTAATGCACATGAAGAGGACATTTTGGCTACTGAAAATCGTGCTGGTTTATCGAGGGTGCTGGATTAGAGAGGGACGACTGTAGTGCTCTCCAGGCGCGAACATCACCAGGGATACAAACGTACAGAGACGCTCAGTTTCCAGCGCGACAAACACCTCGTGAACACCAGATATCTCGATGGACGTCTCGTACCGTGTGCTCTAGTCTAGATGGCAGTCGTGAGTCGGTCAAGTGAGAATTGAAGTCGGCAGGAAAACCGCGAGCTCCCATGTAGGGAGCAACACACAATTCCCCCAGTATCGCCGAAGTCACACCAACGTACCTCTTCTTCACATTGTTGTTCCCAGCGCGGGCTTGCGAATTAGATGGTCTGGAGGCAACAACGTTGTGAATGGCCAACGGTCCTCAGCGCTTGTTCAGCACCTCCATGAGCAACACTGACTCACGCTGCTATCTGGTGTTCACGAGGTCATGTTTGTCGCGTTTTTCGCAACTTCATCACCTCAGTACAGAGGGCTGCCAGCATGGCAGGAAGCAGCAGTGTGACTTTCTGCGCTCTAACAATAGCGCTACTTTTCACGGTGGTGCCAACAGACTGGACTAGTTTCACACATCGATTGTGCTAGACCAGGTCACATTTGGAGAATTTATGCTAGAACAGTGCTGGTCTTCCCCCCATGGGTCAATATGCTAGTAATTATGCTTAACATTATCCGCTGGTGCCTAACATAGTAACACGGACTGGTCGTTCATAGCAAGAATGACAAGGCTACAGCGAAGCTTCAGAGTTGTCAAAAAGTAGATTAATGGGAGCACGTGCATATTAGCCCTTGGCGGATTATGCAGGCATAATATTTGGCAAAATCTTGGGATTTCGTCAAAAAAATTATGCTCCGACATAATATACGGATTCCAACGTGTAAGGTCGGCATAATCTTTCGGTTTAGACAAAAATTATGCTTAGGGGCATAATACAGCTTTGTCAGAAAGCCTGCAGATGTTTTTTTTAAATACCCCAGTTACGACTCCTTGTCATAGCCCTTGGCGGATTATGCCGGCATAATATTTCGCATAATCTTGGGATTTCGTCAAAAAATTATGCTCCGGCATAATATACGGATTCCAACGTGTAAGGTCGGCATAATCTTTCGGTTTAGACAAAAATTATGCTTAGGGCGTGGCCGTGTGTGTATGCGTGGTTTCTCAATCCTCTATGCACAGCGTGAATACATAGTGGAACCGAGCATAATTCAGCATATTTGTTGGCATAATTGTGGCATAATCAAAAGCATAATTTGACGATTGGCCGAGCATAGTCCGCCAATGGCTGGTGCATATAATACTAAGGGTAGGAGTTGCTGATTAATGATGCATCACTATGGAGTACAAATGGATGCAATCAATGTGCGGTACAATCAAGCACTCCCATACTGACACGATAGTTTGGTGGAGTTGCGTTCCCGAAGCCGGACTATCCGCGATTGAAAATTTCCGCCACCAACCGCATAGAATGTGGAGGCAGCCATAAGAATCTCAGCATCCAGCAGTGCTCTTAAGCCACGATTTGTCATTAGTTCGCGTGACGTATCATCATAGTTGGCAACGAAGTCGTTCAACAAAACTGTGTTGGCGAACGTCTGTTTGAGTCTCGAAAATATATATCGGGCTGTTTGTTCGGGATGCAGCACAATTTGCTTTCTTTTGTTTGACATACTGTCCGACATCAAATCTAAAGCAAGAAGGAGCTTTTCTTCAATCCTGGAATGATTCTTGATAGTCTCAATAGTTTCAGTAAGGCATTTGCCGAAATACGCCAGCACACTTGTGTCAGAGGGTTGCCGACAGTGATATGGAGGTGATTTAGAGGGGTCGCACCAGCGAAAAATGTACTCCATGCGAATATGTACGGCTGTGAAGGCACCCCTTGAGAGGCCAGCCCTGACCAATGCACTGTGGGCTGTGTGCTGGATCGTTTCTGCAGCTCCAAACCAGTCGTGGGCAAATCGAGCAGGAAGTTCTCTTATGTCGTGCCGCCACAACCCGTACCAGTGTGTAATCATCATACATTCGTCTAGGTACATATTGATGTCACTTGCAATATCTGAGGCGTTCCACTGCATACGGAATTGATCCGGAATGGCCGCACACACTACCTTCGGAAATGGGCCGAACTGACGAATCGACTCTGGCATGCACTCCACAATCCATCCACAGTTGGCTACAATGGCGAGCTGAGGTACAACAGAGTTTGGAAGCGTTGTGTGTAATTTACGGAGAAAAGTACGACTTTTCTGTGCCTGTTCAGTCGACTTCGGACAGACTAGTAGATATTCGTGTCGGGCTTTGGGCATTAGATAAAGAAGGTTCCATTTCCCTTTACACATCCGCTCTGCAGCTGTCTGTGGAACCAGTTTTGACTTTTCGTCTTGAAGATGACTCTTCATATTCTGCAGGTTGAAGTAATCCTCCAGTTGCCTTGGTGATGAGTAGTTATGCATGTGGTTTATTGCTCTCCTCTCTCTTGCACCAGCCAATCCAACAAATTGGCTATCCAGCATTGTCGGCTTGACGATATCTCGTTCCCAGGCAGCGCCAGTATGAACCAAGGAGGCAAATTGTCTGCAGCCAGCCACAAGCTGCTCTCGCGAGAAGTACCCAACAGCCAGAAGCCTACGGTTTTGCCTAGCCGGCAGGCCTGGGGTGCTGTCATGTCCAGCACGGGGCGGATGCAGTGTGCTGTTGGCTGCTGTGTTGCGACGGTACGATTCTGATCCCGATCGTGTCGTCGTTCTGAGAGTCTGGATAAGCGCCCGCGGAGCTGGATCAAACTGAACACTGCTCTTTGCTGCCTGTGATCGGGATGCAGCCCGATCACTGTGCACGCCATTATCCGGACGATCCGCGGGCCGTTTAAATGAGCGTCTCCGATCAGTCACACTCAGGCAAAGATAAGCGGCGGAGGCTAATAATAGTGCTGCTGGTACAGACACCGCGATCAGCCTACAGCGAATAGCGGAAAGCATGCTATCCTTGTTGATAACGCTATCCCTGCTCGCTGACATAAGCAAAATGGCAGATGCAAGAGAGCTGAGCGCAGTGGTTTCAGCAATTACGTAGTGCAATCATTGTACCAGATTTGCAGCTCTCACCAGGTCAAGTTCAATGGGAGACTGGCGAGTGGCGGTCGGACAAAATGGAACAACTTTGGGAACGGACCAGACTTCACGCAAGCCACAGCAGTGCTGGGCGCACCCTGTCCCGTAACCAAGTCTTTTGGTGTTATCCGTCTTCTGGTTGTGAAGTCGTCGGATGGTAGCCTGGCGCTCTATGACTGAACACAGCCATCACCACTATCCTGCACCAAATTCGACACTGCCATTCACTCCTACTGCTTCGCAAGTCATGCGCTTCGGGTAGCGAATGGATCTTGTCTCGCTCGCACTGCACGCGCAAGTCAATACCAGAGAGCAGAATCATACACGCCACACCACAGCGCACAGGTGTTTGAGTAACTCAGAAAGAAAAGCGGCATCAACAGTTACTGCACCCCAGAGCTTCTCGCTAAAGAGCACACATCAAGCAAAAAATAGTCACAATGCAAGAAAGAGCAGCGAGAGGGGAAATGCGCCCGCTTTTGTGATGCAAGGAACTGGGTGCTGCCAATGACAATGGGTAGGGCGACATTTGGAAACGAAAAATAGGCATCCTGCTGTGCCCAGACGCATGCGCATACATGGTGCGTGCACACTTGAATCAATGAACACCGTTAGTTGGCTGTGGGAGGTCGTGGATATACGCACTCGCTGATGGAAAACTAAATTTTGGCTCCGGGCGAAACCCGACCAGTGGCAGCTGGTGCAATTGTGCATTGATCTGTCCTGTCCTGTAGACTGTAGTAATCTAGGCCTAGCCACGTTTCAGGTCTGTCCAGGTATGGCCTAATGTCAAGAGCTACAGGCCACAGATCCGTCAGTGTTAACGTTTATTGACGAGTGACATTAATGATTTGACAGCTATTGCTTTTGCGGGCATGCCTGTGCATTTGTTTCTTGTACATGATATCTGCTAGTCGTATGCTAGTCCTCCGGGAGCTAGGCTGCGGCTAGCTAGCAGCAGTATACAGTAATCGTGGTAGAATTTTGTACATCTCTTTGCTCCTTGCGTGTTAGCCACCTGACCAGTCCTGGTGCCACCTTTCGGTATGTGCATTGGAGTTGGCCAATGTAGAAGACGAAATTTGACGTTCGGAAATACAGTACAGTATCAGCGTGGCCATTTACATGTACAGGTACATTGCAGACTGAGCGGAGGACGTTCAGGTAACAGTTGTAACTCTGAGTTTCATGACGCTAGGCAATCATCAGACATAACAACTGTACAGGTACATAAGCCACCAGCACTGCCAGGCTGGTTTTGTCAGACTCTGTTGGTTATTAATGTCGGCAGCTCTGTTTAGCTGTTGTAGTCGGTTGCACTCTACACGAGAGGTCGGGCATTTCCTGCCGTCTTTAGAGGGCACTGTGGCTTGCCGGACTGGAGACTGCCATGCAGAGCACACGCGAAGTCCATTCAACCTTCCACTCTGCAAATCTGGAAAAAAGAGCATCACCATTCCCTTCTCAATACTCATGCAGTGCACACCAGTTGACCTTGAGGAGGCAAATGAAATCTGTGCGCGGGAGAATAACCATGTATGGGGGGCGCCCCAGCATCTCAGGCATCACTAGGGATAACAACTTGCATTACTGAAGATGTGAAGCTCCGTTTTCAGCGGAAACAAATCGCGCCAACTCCAGACAGCAGTGTGCGCCCGTGTCGCCCCTGGAGGTTATATGAACCGTAGGCTACTCACCGACACGCTGCTGTTTGGATGTAGTGCTAGATGTCTGTTGCGCTGGAAACCAGGGAGTAGTCCAATACCTACTACTCCCGGCTGGAAAGCCTCTCAGCCGAACCATAAAGACACCAGCAAGGACACTTCCGTTGAGAGATAATATTTTTTCCATACCTCTAGACAGCTGTTTCGCTCCCTGCCGGAGCTCATCAGTAGAGGTGATAATGATAATAATGAAGTTAGTTAAAAACAATCATGAAGCTATTTTTAAACAAATAATCTGCGTGGAGACAATAGTCTGAATAAGGCTATGAACAGTATCAACTGTGCACTCATGACCACACACACACACACACACACACACACACACACACACACACACACACACACACACACACACACACACACACACACACACACACACACACACACACACACACACACACACACACACACACACACACACACACACACACACACACACACACATACATACATACACACACACACACACACCAGGGGTGTCGGAAGGTATTTTAGTGTGGTACGGCCAGCCATCTGAACTGTACAATTTTTACTCGTGGGGAAGGGATGGCTGAGCCGAAAATTGTTGGGAATTTAGAGCCCAAATCAGTGCACTTCATTGATCCATGGGGTACTATACTAGTACGTGGGGCAAATAGTGGTACGGTCAATACCGTAGTGACTGTACCGTGTGCGAAGCCCCTGCACACACACACACACACACACACACACACACACACACACACACACACACACACACACACCTGGTCCTGTCCTGGTAAACACTGCTATTGAGGTCACATGTCCCCTTGCGGGGTCGACAACATGGAACGACGAGCGACGGCAGTCCGCTGAGAGAGAAGTACATGTACTAGGTCAGGGATTCAGGGACCATGTTCGAGAGAGCCATCTCTGGCAGCTATGGATCTGGCTTATCATCGGAAACGATTCCTCTCACGGCTTCCGCTTGAACTGGTCCATCACTCTCCACAACAGAGCGAACATTCCAGGAGCCAATGCTTAGAGTCGTTCCAAGTCGTCGTCTTCGTGCGGTAGTTTGCTCCACTCGCTGGCTTGCAAGGCCTCGCGAAGGACTCCGAGGTGGGGGCGACGAGGAGAGTGTCGGCATCGTAACTATCCGACCAAGTCTCCTGTCGGTGAAGAGTGAAGACCCTACCTCAGGCACTGTTGGCCTGGACGGCTGGGGACACCCCAGGCCGTCCACAACGGCGAGAACAAGCACGGACGAGTCCAGAAACACGAGCGCAAAAACGTACAACTGAGCCGAGAACACACGCACACACACACACACACACACACACACACACACATACACGCACACACACACACCATGCACCATGTATACGCCCGTCGCAAGAGAAGCACGCAAATCTGCAAGTGCACTGGATGTGCACCCACAGATTTTCTCTTATAGCAACGATAGCGAACAAGATCTGACACACACACACACACACACACACACACACACACACACACACACACACACACACACACACACACACACACACACACACATACATGTACATGTAATATACACATCCTTTATTGCTGAACCCACAAATAATTGTGATGCAGATTGTAAACCATTCGAGGTTGAAGTGAAAGCCATTAAAAAAAGGAAAAAGAAAAAAAGGCTATTGTACCATGCCAGACGGCTATTATTAACAATAATAACGGATACAATTACACTAGATACCCTTAACAATAATAACGGATACAATTACACTAGATAGATACTAGTGTTTAAACCGAACACGGATTCTTCGAACGAATAATCTATCGAATAATTTCGCCCTCCATCGAACGAATATTCTATATTCTATCATACGCATGATGGGATTTTTCAACACTTTTCAGTACTTTTTAAGTATTTTTTTTGAAATTTTTCGCTGATTTATAATAATAATTATCGGCTTTTGTATTGTGGAGGTGCATAACCGGTTAACCGGTACAGCACATGCACGTACATGTACAATCATGTACATGTAGATCTACCAGTATGTGCACTGGCAAGTACAGGGTGCAGACATGACAGAAGAGCACAGTATGGAGAAAAAACGTTCACGGTTTGCGTGAGACTCGGCTAGAAGCCAAGTTTTCCGCATCCGCAGGAAAGCCACCACCCTGGATCAAGGCGCAGATGCAGCTCCTAAAGCGGTGGGAGGTGAGTAGATCAGACACACCACAAAGTGGTCAAAGACCGAAAATCACATTCACTACATCCATACTACGAGCAGATCTACGCAGTGCAAATATCAGCAGGGTCAGCATTGAGCATAGATCGCTTTTTTTTTTTTTTTTTTTTTTTTTTTTTTTTTCGATTTCTGACAATTCCTACGACTATTCGATTATTCGTTCACCCCACGAATATTCTAAATTATTCGATTATTCGATTATTCGTTTCAACACTACTAGATACCCTTAACAATAATAACGGATACAATTACACTAGATACTCTAGATACTAGATACTCTAACAATTTTATCAAACATTATGATAATTACCACATCAAATGCTGCGGAGACCTATCCAGAATCGGCAATATGCTGGCCCTGGCCTGGAGATCTGCAACTATAATCAGCTTCTACTTTGCAACACTAACGGATTAGTCCCCTTTGTCGATTGATGGATCAATCGGTAGATTCGGCTCTGTTTTTCTTTCCTTTCTTTCTTGTTTTGAATTGTACGTTGAACTCATTGGATTTCTTTGTATTCTGTATCTCGTTATCGTTATATTTCCCTCTAGCCCTCTCGCTTAGGATGAGCTTTCTTTTTTATGGCAGCTTAAGTCATGTACCAATTGTAGTACATGACGTAGTAGTCACGCACCTACAAAACACTTTGCAGGATAATAGTTAAATAATTGCCTAGCATGCCTACAAATCCGCAGAGCATGCCAATGTTAAATAGGCCAACATATGAATACCGAAGGCGGTTACATGGACAGAAGGCGACATCGGTCGAGAAAAGATGGGCCTATTCTCTTCCGCAAGGGAGACGCTCTGCAACCACGGAGGCACGTGATTGACCACCTCAGCAAAACAAATGCAATTTTGCAGTGCAGCTGCGCCATCACAACAGCGTACTGGAGGTCACTATGCTTGTTAACCACACACACACTGTACTTTACTTGCTCACTACCAAAATTGGTGACGTGGGTCTTCCCGGGAGAGAGGAGAGAGGAACTCAAAAAGGAATCTTGGAAAGAGGACTATTGAACCGCCCAACGGCTGACACCCTGTGAAATCCCCAAACTATGGGTAGACTTGAAAATGATCCCACTTATGGGCTCACCACACCTCAGTAAGTGGGTGAGGACAAGGTGCAGAAAAAGGATTGATGACATCAGGGTATCCGTCCTGGGATCCAACTGCAGTTACCCCTGCCCCCAGTGAAGGTAATACTTGCTACTACTACTACTACTACAGGTCTACTCTCTATATAACGTAATTTCTGGGACCACGCAAAAATTATGTTATATCGAGAGTTATGTAGAAAACCGTGTGTAAAATACAAGATGTACCTCAAAATGAAGGGTATTACAAGGCGGGTTCAACCGTGCAAACATTTACACACTGTACCACCATCGACATCTGACACCATCAATGCCGCAGAATATGCACAATAGGACTAAACTGGCTAGCTACGGCTACAGCTTGATTGTACCGCGCATGTGAATCTACGTTGTATCGAGAGTACACACGTCGAGGACCGCGCCGTAGGGTGCGTTAGGTAGGTAGGTACATTTTTATTTGAATTCGCAGAACCAAACGGGCGGTGTCGCCCAATTACATGGAAGCGAATGGAAACAGTAAAATATTGTAGGAAATAGCCTAACATGATAGCAGGGTGTAGTACAAAGCAAAGAACGCTCAGTCAATGAATAACGTTAACGTTAGAATACAACAACGGGGAGGCGGTAAACAGCACATGACTGGTACTGTGCAAACGTTCAAAGATTCCTGTAGTGTTCAGTAGTGGGTGCTACTGCTAGCAAGACAGAACGGGAGGCAGGCTTGTTTGAACTGGTGGTACTGGGTAATACCACGCACGTCGGATGGCAGGGTGTTCCATAAAATGGACCCGCGAGCGGTTGGACGGTCGTGGCCGGCTTTGGAGGCAGATTTGGGCACTCGAAGGCCCAAGCTGCGTTGTGCGCGCGTTGTTCGAGTACTGGGATGCTCCAGAAGGGCTTGCAGTGCATTGCTTGCCCGACCATTCGAGCAACGCCAGATCATAATAAGGGTCTTTTGCTTGTGGAGCTCTTCGATGCCATACAGCTGCAGACGAGCAAGCAGAGGTTGGGCGCTTGTGCGAGGTGGCAGGCCGAATACGGCGCGTGCCGCACGGTTTTGCTGGACCTGAAGGCGGGACCGCTGGTCTTGTCGAAGGCACCCAGAGAACGCCACGGACCCGTAGAGCAAATCTGGCATCACAACGGATTTCACGTACTGCTCTCTGGACTTTCTTGTAAGGCAACGGCGGGCTCTCCAGAGTACTCCCACCTTCTGCGAGGCCTTCTTCACAACATTGTTTAATAACGTGTTCGTCAAATCGAACGTGCTCGTCTATCGTGATGCCCAGGTACTTCGCATGGGGAACTGCTGGTAGCGGGTTTCCACGGCATTTGACAGTAATGTCTTGGCCGGAAATTCGCAGGACATGGCTTTTGCTAGTGTTCAGGATTAGATTCCGTTCCTGGAGGTGGTTAGCAATCTCGGTTGTAGACGTTGTTAGAACTCGCGATACTTCCTGGCAATCAGGGTGGCTGAACGTGAGAGCAATATCGTCAGCAAACTGCACTGAGATGGACGGACTGGCAATGGTGGGCACATGCCTGGTGTAGATGTTGAAAAGCACGGGTCCGAGAACGGAACCCTGCGGGACGCCACATGAGCATGTGCCACTGACACCAATGGATCCAGCGATTTGCACTTGTTGGGTGCGTCCTTCGAGGTAGTCTGCAAACCATTGGAGTGCAGTGCCGTGAAGGCCAACTTCGAAAAGATCGCGTACAAGAATGTCATGCTTGACTTTGTCGAAAGCCTTCGACATGTCCAGCAAACACACACCACTGGCTAGTCGCGCGTCCTTTGCATGGAGAATGTTCTCCGTCAGGAGTACCAAAGCGTCTTCAGTGCAGTGGTTTGTGCGGTATGCAAATTGCGTGGTCGGCAGCACGTCGTTTGCCGCGAGGAACCTTGTAAGCTGGCGATGTACTACCTTTTCAAGCAGCTTCGCAACAATTGGTAATAATGACACAGGTCTGTAGTTAGTGGCGACTGTTGGGGGCGTTATGCCGAGGTTTACGTTGTGTAGGACTAAACTGGCCTAAACTGCCTAGCCACAGCTACCGCTTGATCGTACCATGCACTTGAATTTATGTTGTATCGAGGGTGCGCACGTCGGGGACCGCGCCGTACCGCCGTAGCGTGTGTTATGTCGAGGTTTATGTTATGTAGAATTATGTTGTGTAGAACAAAATTTGTATGGGAGTGATGCTGTTTCGGCGCGGGATTTGATTTTTTACGTACTAGCGAGGTTTACGTACAAGTGAGAGTTGTTATATCGAGAGCAGACCTGTAGTACAGTATAGTGTGGGTGGCTAAATCAGAGTGGATCTGACATACATGTAAGCTTCACTAGCACCCGTGATTAAACAAGAGTTAATCTAGCCAGAAGCAGTCCATGGTCAACAGGTATGATACTTCAAATGGAAAGTATAATAAACCCTGAAACCAACGAAGGTAGCAGATACAACAATACACCTTCAAGCAGCCGAGCCTGTTGCCAACAGATCCAACACAATCAAGCATATGTGTACCCACCAACCGGACTAGCTGGCACATACACACACACGCGCGCATGCGTGCACACACACACACACGCACACACACACACACACACACGTATACCTCGTCAGTTGGAATGGATCACAATCAAAACTTGGGAAAGAGGAACTGAACATACATAATATGCAGAGAAAGTGTACAATTTCCAAATAGAAACAGTGATATTTAGTCAGCACTAAATGTAAGCAGGCGTAAACCAAAAAAAAGAAGATAAAATCACAGGGAAAGGAAGTGAAACATTGACAACCAACCGACCAAGTGAGGGTGAACAACTACCTGAAGAAGAGTGTGAGTGTGGCGACAAATTCTTTCGGAATACATAAGTTCACTGGTTTGAGGGAAAAACACATACGTTTAGTTGTCGATCAATTGATGGAAATTCCGGGCTAGACATGCAACACTAAACCATGAACCTTGCCACAATTTTCGGCACTGCTCGGCTATTCTTTGTCTTTGCCAGCCGCGTGTACGGAACGGGCGAGGTTTGCAGGCCATGTGCTGGGGCCAGCTAGCTGAGGCTAGGTGAGCCAAGGGGTCCGGGAATTTGCTTGCGCTCGCAGGCGCGCTAGGCGCCCGTCCTCTTATTATTAGGCATTATAATAATAATTATTATAGTGGTCCATCGGCCAGATCTGAGAAAAGGCCTCTTTCGGAGAAGGTGATGCACTGAAGCTCCAAGTCCTTTGGCACACTAGCTCATGAGACCCCATAGAATACGAATCCGATTGTTGGACGTTGCCAATCCAGTCCAGGATAGTCGAACTGGGTCGAATACCTTCTTCCGATTTTCGTAATTTCATCCACCATTACATCTTTCTCATCGCCTTTTTTCGCTTGGCGAATGTTCTTGAGCCGCTGAGCAGAATCTACGCACGCTCGAACACTTGAAATGCCTGCATATTGACAGTTCGCAAGATTCTAGCGAGCTTGGTGGAAATCTATTATTTATTTGGACATTTTTGGGGAATCTGGATTAGAACGGTAGAAGCTCATTTGGAGGAGACGGCGTGTCGCCGGTGTTGGATTGTCGCTACTGTGTTTCAGACGTATTTGCTTGAACGTGTTATTGAGGATGGACAGAAGATGAAGTGACGGCTTTCTTGAACATGGACGTTTGAACTTTTGTCTACATTGTAGCTGAAACATCTCATCTGGCGTCTAGAACGCAATTATTATGAGTTGTGAGTGCCAGCTGAGCTGAACACAAGCTGGACACCATTCGTCAGCTGGGAATTTGCATCGAAGCTCTTGATAGCCACGATAAGCATAATCATACAGAGGTAACCTTGTTTGACTCAATACGCATGCAGGTGATACCACTAGTGGCACTACAATGTAAATGGTGCAAAATTGATGCAACAGCGAATATGTACTTCGTACAATCACGAACAATTGTAAGGCAAGTGTTCATGCCTGTCATAGAAGAATTTCAGCCCGGAATACTTGTTGTCATGGTCATAAATAATACAGGACTTGAGTTGGCTCTGGACATAAACACACTTGTGGTGAATACGGTCATTATTGCGAGAAAAATATTTAGCCACTGTATGTTAACACCTGATGCCGCACTACACGCAATATTTCATTTACATGTATGTGAGACTCAATTGCATCCACAAGGCCGTAGATGCATGTAAGCACACAATGCTGTACAGTATAACCCTATAGAAGTAAGTAGTAGTCGACATGTGGTGCCTTCCTGCTGCACATGCACATGCAGCAAGTTGGCAACGACACATGACCTATCTGCACCGCACAGCGCGAGCTTTGAAAGGAATATTGCACACATAGTGCTATTTGTGTTCCGATATCGTTAAGCCGGTATACATGTACTAGTATCCTTATACATGTACCTGGTCACTCGATAGGCGATGCGGACTGTACTAATCTTATCCATATTACCCGATAGGCTATAGCACACTGCGTCAGATCACTATGCAACAAAACAAGAGCTTTGGACCGAATATACACTGAAGCAAAGTAGGTTTCAACGGTACAGCACTAGTCACAATGAGGGGAGTTACGAGGATGGTTAGGCCGTGACACATAGATGATGATTGTTAATGATTCATGCATGGTGGAAAATTACTACCAATGGCGATGATATTGCTTTCACAACAATTACATCGGTAGGAGCAGTGACACAACCTTACTGTTCCAAGTATGATTTACAAGCGAATGAAGGGAGAGCAGACGGGGTCTAAGCAAGGAAGTAATCATGGTAATCGGCATCAGAGGTGAGCTTGCACATCAGAAAACAGATGATGATCACCAAACACAGAGAAGTTGGCTATGTGTATGTTTGTGTCACTGTGTGTGCATGTGTGTTTGTGTGTATGCGCGCACATCTGTGTGTGAGAGAGAGGCAGACAGACAGATAGCATATGGTGGGAGGGATCAAGGTCTGACCTCAGAGTTAAATGCTGACGGTGTGGAATAGCAACAGTGCGAAATCGGGCAGGGTGGTTAATGGCCCACACTGGAGCCGAGTAGGAGCGCCAGTGGTTGAGGGCTAGCACAGGAGTAGCAGCAGCTCCAGCCTAGGAAGATCAGCTTCTGGATGAAAATCTCCCGGACACAGTAGGTACCAAGCTTCACTAGCAGATTGCTGGCAGGGGTGCACGGCGAGCACCCGTACATCCCTCAAGCCACCAGAGCCGCAGTACTTGGACACGATCCAGGTGCTTACCCGCCAACAATGCTGAGAAGGCACTGGAGCCATACAGGAACTTATGATCGAGCATGACCACAGACTTGAAATACAGAGTCCGGCGTTGAATACTGAGACAGCGACGTCTCCTCCACAGAACACCACTCGGCCCCACCATTGCATTATTTTCGCTTTTTCATGATTTTTACAATTGTGTTAGAGCACACAGCACTCGATGCAACATTTACCAGTGACTAAATAACTCCGCGTCTCCGGCCACAACTGCAGCGTTCCCGTGAGCCTGTTGGATTTCCGTCAGCCTGTTGAGATTATCTTCATCTCGTCACATGTGAGCCTGTGTGTTTCATCCGTATCGTGGCACAATTACACAGACACGATTTCCAACACAGGCCGGTTCCGTTGCTCGAAGGGTTGGCGGTAAGAATTGCTACGCCGTCTGTGGCTGCATGGGAACTTGGCGAGTCGTCGTCTTTCTCCATAAATCCTGATCGTCACGCGAACAACAGCCACTATTGCCTAAAAACTACGACACAACAGTATCAAGCTCGCCCCAGCAGAAGGACACGAATGACGAGCGCTAAGACGGAGAAAGAGAGACAGGGTTATAACCGGTTAGCGAGAGCTGACTAGTGCAGGTACGCTGTGATCTCCTGAGGTGGTGGGCCAAGCAGCGAAGTGAAACGAAGGAAGATAGAAGGCAAACGGAGGCACCAAAACCTATTGCCTGTCACATACTAAGTGCCATTTAGGGTTGACAGCTGTCAGCTGACAGCCTCAAAAATTTGAAAATCTGCTCAAAAAACTCTCGATCAGAACTCTGCGCACTCTCAAATGGAGCGCACAGTAAAAACTCGGCGACGAAGAACGCTTCGTATCGACGCCCTGGCCTGGACTGGCACGTCCAACAAACGTGTTCTCTGATTATTCTCTACGTGCTGGGTACATGGGTATGGTCGCGTTTACTTGGAAGCTCAGTGCATCACCACTTTCGATTTTTGAGACTTGGCCGATGGACTAGGCTATGTTAAGATCCGTCGATTTGGTCGAATGCGTTGCACGTGACGCGTGCGCTGCATGCTGGGTGCATACTGCATGCATGCATGCCAGCACGAAAGTGCATTTTTCAGACGACATGTTTCATCGTGCGCGCATGGACAGCGCCGCAGATGTGTCAAGACTTTGCCCTTGGGCTTCGCACGCTGTACTGACACAGACATGAGAGTGAGTGTGAAGAAGAAGCATCGCGTTGTTCAATCCGATCATGGAGATCAGAGATACTTTACTCGTACCACTACCAGACATACTTGGCACCTACATTTTGTAGTGCAGATCTTGAGCTGAAGTCAGTGAGAGGGAGAGATGCTGCACATGCCTAGCTCGACCGCCAGTGATTGACAGCCACATTGTAAAAGCACGAGTAGATAGCCGCCGATTTGTGAGAATTACTGGATCGCCCTGAGTTCCAGGCCCGACATGGCAATATTCGTCACTTGCCACAAGTAGATTGATTTTCAATGATTTTCGACTGATTTGAATCGTAAATAATTATCTTCCTTGTTTTTGCTTTGATTGGCGGTCGTCAGCGACTTTGTCTGGGGTGATGGCAGGGTTCGGGCGATGATACCCATGTCAGACGACGCAAGGCATGGCCAGCTACCAGACCAGAGGTATTCTCATCACGTTGGGTTTGTGTCTGATTTCAGCTCTGTTTCTCGTCCGTCATTCCTCCAACAGCAATACCTACAACTTGCTGGGGTCCAGTGCGTTCAGGAAAACGAAGCACTCGACACATTCAGGAAAGCAGCCGCCTGGTTCAAAGCAGACGACTGAAGCAGACAATGCAAACTGGAGCAGATCGTTTTCTTCTGCACAGGAAAATCATGAAAATAAATTGGATTTAGTGGATGGCCAGCAACTGGTGGAAGCGAAAAGACTGGGCATGGGGAACGTGGTGTCGAGCACGGAGCGAAGTTCATCGCTGCGGCAAGGGCCGGGACGTGATAGAAATCCCAGTGCCCTGCATCAGGGCGAACAAGCACATCGTCGGCCGTTGGTGGCAGTTGGTTCGTTCACCATGGAGCAACTCACGATGGGATGCCTTCAATTCTTCGACTTCGTCCGCACAGCGGTTACCTGGCAACGGGATGTGGTGTTGCCAAGGATACAAGGTAACTACTTCATTGGATTGTCAGGCAGTGACTATGTTCAGCGATACAAGACGAACACGTCATCCAGCAGAGCAGTGCCCAAGTCTCTTGATGACTATTTTGAAACGACACTCTTGAGGCAGTTTGTGCGGCGCGCGCAGCATGAGCTGGTCACAGAGGCTGAGGCTGGACGAGTATGTCAAGGCCAGTGGACTGTGCTGGTTCTAATGCAGTCCACTGGAAACCCAGCACACTGGTTCAAGCCTATGTACTGTCCAGGACGGGGACGGCAGCATCTCAGAAAGCAGTTATACAGCACCTTTGGTAAGCTCAGCTCGTCCACTGAGCGTCAGCTAGCGGTCGAGGCGAATTGCTCCTGGATGTTGGAGTGCATGCCGGATCGCATTCGGCAGCTTGCACCGTTCCGCAACGCCATTTGTGTTGGTGTGCCCCACCTGTACAAGAACAACCTGACAGCCAGAGGTATTTCAAACCAGTTGAACAGAATCTCTAGCAAGTGCCTTCTGTTATTACATTGGTTCGGAACTTGGAGGCATGGCATTCGCACAGCATCGGAATTCAAAGCAGACTGGTTTAGGAGCTCAGTACACATTCACCAATTGGCCAGGCAAGCACTGGGCGAGTCCAGCCTTCCTGAAGACTTTCTGGCTGTGCATATTCGCTCGGAGTTTCTCTTCGTTTCTTGCGATCCGTCACGCACTCCACCGCACATGTGCGGGACCAGGAATATGACTATTACAGAACTCTATGGCAGCTGCTTCACGGTACTGAGGAACACGCTGAGTTCTCAAACCAATAAAGCCAAAACTCTGCTGCTTTCAACTGATTTCTCATCTGATAGTATGACTAGCAAACGGAAGCAGTCAATTATGCATACTGAGGTGTTGCTTCAGAACCTGCTGCAGCTTCTGAACCAAGTTGCTGCCAAGATCATTAATTTAGACAGGTTTGCAGTCGAGTACCTTTCCTCCGTGGAAGGGAGAAGGCTATTACAGAACTCCGGGCTAAGAGCTTTATTTGATGCTGAGATTCTGCAGTCTGCCTCATCATTTCTAGCAGTCGGTGGTGGGCATTTCCAGAGCAGGATCCTTGCTCTTCGAAGAAACCGGACCGACAAAATGATCTGCCCATATTTGCTAGGCTGAAGAATATATGTAAACAACGACTTACGTGGAGATAACAACTTTAAAAATAGCAATAAAGATGATAAAATCAGCCGTCATCATCAAACAACAGCCCGCACTATCTATAGAAGCATCACCGCAATATGATATCTCTTAAGACACATTTAATAACCCACATGCGCGCACCTGCCACCACACACCCAAGTGTGCGTGCACAAACCCGCTAGGCCTTACGGCCAAGCATAATAACATTATTCCCGTAGCTATGCAAAAGACGTTCCTTCAGTAACGTCTGGCGCTAGCCAGGGTCCACACAGCTTTAATTTCGTGTTTGTTTGTTTGTTTGTGCCATCGGCATACCTAGCGCTATCCCGTACCGTATCATCAAGGACAGCATGCATCGGCATGCCTGGCGCTATCCCGTACCTGACCATCAAGGACAGCATATCGGCATGCCTGGCACTATCCCGTACCTGTCCCGTTCCGTACCGTCAAAGACAGCTGGCCACAATATTCAAATAGGGCTTTCAAATGCAAGATAATAACTTGAAGCAACTTGGAAGAATGAGTATGTATGCGAAGTGTATCGGGGGAACAACATGCAGGGCGATAGTGCGGGTTCGAATCCTAGGTTGTCTTGAAAAAAAAAGGTGAAATGAAAAATTTATTACATGCTTTTTTTGCTTAGGTCATCAAAGTAGTAGACGGTGTCGTATTACCCTCGAATGCAAAGAGGAATTTGACTCTCGCTACGCAAAAAAAGCATAGCGTAGGGCCCTGAGCTTCCAAGCTCTCTCGTTATGCATACACACGCATGTACTCCGCATTGCAATATGCTTGCAAAACCTTGCTCGCACCAGCACACCAAGCACTGAGCCTAGTCGTGGGTTTGTTCCATTCTCTTTTTTCACATTTGTCACTCTTTGAAATATCACCAATGATAGCAAATTGCCATGTAGCGCAAAGAGCTATTGAGCACAAGCACAATTGACAAACATATCACCCGGCAACACAGCAAACGGGTACGCATTACAGAATTGGCCTGGCAACTTCAAACAGGCAAACGTGGTGCCCGCTGGGCACGGGAATGCACCAATACAAACACGGCCCAGGCAACAGCAAACGGGAACGCCGTTACAAACATGGTGCCCCGACAAACTCAACGGGAACGCACCAATACAAACACGGCCCCGGCAACAGCAAACGGGAACGCCGTTACAAAAATGGTGCCCCCGCAAACTCAACAGGAACGCACCAATACAAACACGGCCCAGGCAACAGCAAACGGGAACGCACCTATACAAGCTGGCCTTGCAACTTCAAACAGGCATAACTGACAAACTACGACACTCAGCTCAGTACCAGCAAATGGGTACACTGTTACAACATCAGTCCACCACATCAAGATGCCGCTGCCACAACATTGTAGCAGCAACATAGCAGACATTTACTTCAAGCACGAAGTAAATGTGGCCCTCCCACAGGAAGCCATTGGAAAAAGGGAGGGAGGGAGAGAAAATACCAGCCTGACAAGGAAAATCACTTCTTGTCCGCAGGAAAAGACACACCAAACTGCATTCGACTGTCTCCTGCAGGGCGTCTAAAGGCCACAGACTAGTGCAAAATAATCAAATGAAAGACCATACTATACTCGGAGTAGAATAATAATTAAAATGATATGCATCATGAGACCATCACTGAGTCTGTGCATGTGCCCGCGTGGGCTAACTTGGCTGTGATAACGTTACTCAAAGCCCGCATTTTGAATTCATTGACATACATGTCCTTCGCTCCCACTCAGTTCCATCCACTGCGCATACATGTATGTGTTCGTTTGATGTTGTAAGCCTGTCCACAAACGTCCCACTGGAGACACAATTAATGTTTGCCTGGATGTGTTGTACGACTTCCGAGATGGCGTCTTGGGAACTTACGTCCCTTATGACGACCGGTGTGGAGTTTTCCTTCGATGATATTATGTATAGGTAGGTCGACAGGTGGCCATGGCCATGGGTTCTCCATTGTGTCCAGTATTAGAGAATGAGTTTGCTGGTTATTTTGATTCATTGATTAGGGAGTCATTGTCGCCAACATTGTACGGTTGGTTTGCTAATGGTTCTATCATTTACTTCGATTCCCCTGAAGAGAGCTAGGCCTCCTAAATGGCCAACACACACACACATGCATCCATATAATTTGATGCATCCATATAATTTGATGCATCCATATAATATATTTTTACTTGCGAACAAGAACAAGAGAACAGATTGCTCTTTCTAGATGTCCTTGTACCGAAGTCAAACAGAAGTCAAACAGGGTACTGTAACATCTGTATACGGAAAACCAACTTTTACAGGCCAGTACATGCTGTTGACTCTTATTGTTCGTATCACTATACAGTCAATTTAGTATGCCACTTGGTGGATCGAGTGAAACGGATTTCCTCTTTGGCTACACTACCTGAGGAACTGGACATTCCGACAAGTCAGTTTTTCTCAAGAATGGATATCTTGAAGAAACTTTGAAGAGACATGTGAATGCAAGGATGCAAAGCTAGAGCGTCTATGCCAGCAGCAGTCGTTCGTGGGCCTCTCCCGTTACCGGCTGCCTACAAGTGCTCACCACAACAATGTCACGACGCAAGACCGCTCTTGATGTGCTCTTCACTTAGACAACTGTGTGTCGAGTGAGGCGCTGGACCTCCTTAGACTCGGACCGGGCTTTGTTCCGTCGGCTGGCAAAGTCAACCAGAGAGTTATGCAGGACGTCGAGGTGGGCATCGAAAGAATGGCGTACTCTCTTCGCTGGTGGAGGCAGCCCTCGGATCAGCAGCCGTCTATGGCTGACGGAGGTCCCACCAAATTTGATCCCAAGATCTGGCACCTGAAGCCACATGGTTTCCAGCAGGGCCCTAAACTGTCCAAGGATGAAGAATACAGCCTGGCGAGCTTAAAACGCGAAGCAATGGCCTTGTACAAAACCTCGCGAGTGCCGCAGCCGAACCTGTCTCACTCTGATCGTGAGCAGCTCATGAAGGTCGGCAAGGACGAGTCGGTCATCATAAAAAATCTGATAAAAGCAAAAAAATGTGTAGCAATGAAAATGACCACTTACCTGGAGAAGGCAGAATCCCTCTTGTCGGACGAGTCCCGGTTTGAGAAGGTTGAGCTTACTATCGACCAGTGGGAGGAGGAGACCCGAAAGATGCTCCGCCGGGTTTGCGAGGGATCCTTGGAAAAGGATTTATACACAGCCGTGATGCCGGGCGACAACAGCTTCCCTGAAATGCACGGTCTTCCAAAAGACCACAAGTCCAATATTCCTCTCAGACCAGTCGTCGCGGCTTGCGGCAGTCCAGTTACAAACATCTCCATAGTCCTCGAACGCATCCTCAATCAATGTCTCCAGTTCGTGCCAGCACACCTGGAGAACACTATTGAAGCACTCCAGTGTATGAAGAGCGCGTTTCCCAACCTCAATGCCCCGCCTGGCACCATCATCGTGACTATGGATGTGGTGGCCCTATAGTAGGCTATACCCTAGCATCCCGATTACCGATGGCATTGCAGCAGTCATGAGAGTCCTCCGATAACACTAGAGCAACATTGACCTGTTCGGGTCAGGTCAAGGAGCTCCTCGCACATGTGCTGAATTCTAACTACTTCCGGTTTGGAGCGCAGGTGTACCACCAGAGGGATGGTGTGGCTATGGGCAATAACCTAGCGCCCCCCCCCCCCCCTTTGCCATCTTGTATATGCATGACCTAGAGAGTTTGCTCTTGCGTAGTGCACCTGCTAGCCCAGTTCTGTACAAGCGCTATATCGATGATGTTTTCATTGTGTGGAATCTCGGTCCGGAACTTCTGCAGAGTTTCCTAGATCACTTCAATAATGCCGATCCTAATATTGAATTCACTCACCAATCCACGGAGTTGCCTGGCTCAATCGATTTCATGGACACGACTGTCCATGTCTCACCAGATGGCTCTATATCCTATGGACTATACCGCAAGCCATATCACAGCGGACTGGAATCAGACTACAACTCATCAGTTCCCAGCCAGCAAAAGAAAGCAATTGCTTCCTCTGAGTGCCAGCGTACGGTCCGTCTATCTTCCGACGCTGATACCCTAAAAAAAGTGAAAAAAGTAACCAACATCCTACAATTCAACAACTTCCTAGAGTCAGTTATAGTTTCGGCACGTGAACGAGCGATGCGCCCCCGACGTGGCAGAGTGCAGAATGAATACCGTGTCACCCTCAACCTACCGTTTCACACCGAATATATCCACAACAAAATTCATAAATTACTCCGGAAGTACAAGATAAATTCCCAGCTGATCTACAGGAACCGCCGTCTAAGCTCGATGATTTGCACGTCTGCCCTCAGCAAACCACCATGCCGCAGGTATGTAGACCCGTCCAAGCTAGGGACCGGCGGATTCTGCTCGAAAAGCTGGCAGATTCTGCTCGAAAAGCAGTGAAATTGGCAGAACCGTACAAACCTTATGGCGGGCTATTCCTCGAATTCTGCACCATTTCTTTATCCACATACCAAACATGCATGAAACTTACCAGAAAAGTACCGAATTCTGCCAATTTTCTGCCGGCAGAATCCGCTGGACCCTAGTCCAAGCCCCGTAAACGGGGGCGGCCCAAAGCTGCTTGTGTCGCCTGCATGTCCGGTTCAGAAGCATGCACAGAGTGAATGTCGTATAACATCTCGAGTGCAACTGTGGTGATACATGTAGATATGTCGGAGAGACTTACCGCAGCCTCGCCACCAGGACAAAAGAGCACAACGACGACGCACGCAAACACAGTGAGCGGCACCGCTCCGGGTGAGCATTTTGCAGCCAAGTATGTATCTGAACCATTACTAAATTGGGAGCAACGGCCTTCTCGGGTATCCGGGTTCTTGGTTCTGAGCGTGACCACCCCAGGAGGAGGATCCGAGAGGCCATCAACATCAGGGAGCGATCCCCAGAAATCAACAACAACCGTGGCTGGGACCTGCTATACCACCACCTGTGCGGCCATATTCGCTTCTAGCATGCGTTCTGGGGGATACACTCGGCACATGTGTGTGGGCAATGCATGCCTTCACGTACCTTGGCTACCACTTTTTATGGAGTATACTCTTCCACATTCTACCATGGTCTACAATCATCTTTCTACTCAGTTACCTACAGCATCATGCATGGGATGTTGTGGTACTGACCTGTGCGTTCTGTCGGCATTGAATACAACATACTATACTGTTATTTTACTGCGAGTGGCTGTGGCGCGGGGTTCTACACACCTCACTGGAGGTGTGAGACTGGAACTCTGCTTGTATCACTGCTAGCTGTAGCGCAATACATGTATCTACTTTCCTCGCCGTTTGTGCTTGTGTTGTCATGTACATGTAGCAATGCACCCGCCACGACGTGCTTTGCACTTCTCTACGCGCTGTCACTAGTTTCCGCGCTTTGCTTCCTTCTTTTATACTGCTGTTTTTTCCATGTCCACTTCATTCCTGATGATGGTCATGAAGGCCGAAACGTTGAAACGATACCTCACATGGATTTGTGTGAAATACAGTGCTCTCTTGAGTGTAGGTAGGTTGCCTGCAAACTATTCCAGTGCTAAATGAAGCTGCGTGAAGCGTCCTTCAAAATTTTGCTACAAAACACTATTGGTGAAACCAATCCAGAGTCACCACGATGGAGACCGGCGGTTTCTACGGGACCTGCCTGTCGCCATCAGGGTCAAATGGCAAGTTTGGCTCATAAACCCAGAGATACTCTCGGAAGGCAACTTAAACTGTCTTGAACCATACTCAGATTTACTTTGATGACCATTCAGAAGAATACCATCACAAGCAGAACTCTGGAAAAACACAACTACGCCTTCGCTCCAATGAACTATAATAATAATTATACATAGCAGCAAAGCAACGCAGCTTCCAATCAGCAAGAGCGGCGGCCACATCTAACACCTTGCCTCTACACCAACACTTAGCACATACATGTACATGTAGATAAAAAGAGCGCGTGTTGACAAGGTGCTAAGTGTTAGCGTAGAAACAAGGCGCCAGACGTGGCGCGTACAGGTAATGAATCATGATGTAGCAGAGCGTGAAGAGGAAAACTGTTCAGTAACATTCAAAGAAGCAGAACGAAAACGAATAATACATCAATTGAGGCTGCCTCCGTAACAGCAAGTCATTTCGCCGCTCCGCAAGACAATCTCAGGAACACCAGTCATATCCTCCTCCAACGAATTCGAACCAGCTATTTTACACAAATAAAACACTTCTTGAACGGAGTAAATTTCCGCTTCGCTTTGTGTTTCTCTTGAAAATCTAGCAAAATTGAGTCATTCGCATGAAAACGTCTGGTTACGCCAGCGAAACCTGCTGATGTTTTCCCCATTTTCAAGCGCTGAACGGCGCAAAAACTGCGAAATCCCGTCAACGAAATACATGTAGTGTTCGACGGGCGAACAAATCTCCTCGCACCAGCGTTGGTACATGGTAGTGCACAGCTTCGGGACGGCCAAGTTCTCAAATCGTGCTCTAGAGACACTTGCCTATCTCGGTGCGAAGTTTCAAGTCCGCCCTCTGATTAATGGCATACTCTGAAAAAAAAAAAAAAGCATCCTACAGATTTCGGCTCCCGGACTATTAAATACTGTAATAGGTAGACTGGACAACCAGCTGGACCCATCAATGGAGGTTTTGAGTGTGTTCAATGGACAGATACAAGATTGTACAATGTACATGTACGTGTACTTCTGCAACAATAACTGCCACTGCACTACAGCAAGATGTGCAGAGGGGGAGGGGGGGTGCTGCAGGAGGAACTTGACTTTCTCCGTTCTGTGTTCATGAAGAAGGGTTACCCGGATTTCTTGTTGCAGAAGTATCTGTCCTCGCTATTTTCTCATATAATAATTATTATTATTGTTGCGCACGTGGATCACGGTGTCATCTGCGGGGTAGTGTACATTGTACTAAGGCCAGCGAGGCGGCCACCTTACATAGAGATCGGGCCCTCCCAGTGAGCGACAAAGGCCTGGCGACACAGCTCTGGCGCATGCTACTGCTTGGCACACTGCTGTTGCAAATTAATTAAGCGTGCGAGACTAGTGTCAGTGGCGGAAGGCAGTGCTGTGGTTACACAATGGGCATGAAAACAGGAGTCTAGTCTCTAGAGTCAACAGTGTGTTCCTAACTTAAGCCAAGGAAAACACCTACATGTACATGCACATGTACATTTTGTACATGTGCATGTAAATCCGATTCATGTAGGTTTTATTAAACTCGGGTGTTGAGCCAATAATAGGAAGAAAGAAGGAAAGGAACAAATGGTTACGAGTTAAGAGTACATGTAACTGTCCGCCACTGTAACGAGATAGTACACTGTATATACATGTACATGTACAGTCAGAAAGTGCAACAACTAGGTACAGACCTTCCCCTCTTTGGTCTCTTTCCTAGAAGAAGCAGCTTAGAAGCTTCCGAGTTGGAAGGCTGTTGGCTGAGCGCTTCGGAGATGTGTTGAAGCTAGGTGTCAGGTCGTCGAATGTCTCAGTACTCGGTCAGTGTTGTGCCTAGTTGTTGCACATGAATGACCCATGACCCTGCACAGCCTGGCACCATGTATTTCTACCAGCCAGTATAGTGCTACGTCAGACAGGTAATTCCATGTAAATACGCATGTACATGTGCAGTGCATGTACATGTACATGTATGGAGAACTGCAAAGTCATGTACAGGGAAGTGATCCGCAGAACTACATAATTGTACTGTCTAATGATCTGAGAACGCATTCCCAGACAGTGACACATTAACATCAGTTCCAACACGTGCGGAAAGTATGATTTTGTGGTGAAAAACCCGACCACCATGAACCAGAATAGACAATGCAAGAGACGTATTCACAGGCTAGGCTAGGCTCAAACGTGACACCGGTGTTTCCTCCAGGAAATTGTACACGGTCTCTGCACGAACTTGAGCCGTGGGCCCGTGGCGCGCACATGCCCATTCGTACCCGCCAGTGACTTTTTTTCACGGAATCATAGCAAACAAAACAAGATCATCGGATAATAAAAGTGTGGAATATAAATGCTAGACACGGCTACTCCGCAAAAAAAAAAAAAAAAAAAGTGATCGGGAGTACATGTTCTATCATTCTGAGCTACTACATCTACTACATCTACTACATCTACTAGATATTCCATCACACAACGCGTAGACGTTTGTGTGTTTTTATTTGTATTAAAAAAATTGAATGGCAAGACCACCGCGTAGTTGAACAAGAGGAGACGAGCTTCCACGCTGGTACGGAATGCGCCACATGTGCACAGTAGAAGAACGTGCAGCTGTAGACCATAGCATGACGTCATGACGTCATGATAATGATCTCATCCCATGTGCCATCAACATAGTAATCATGTTATTACTCGCTCAGCCATGCCAGGGCCCATGGGGACTATCAACTACAAAATGTACATGTATCAACACGCGTGCACTGACTGTACTACTACTACTACTACTACTACTACTACTACTACTACTACTAGTCCACCAACCGCACTGGTACTGGGGATCAACTGGGGATCAACTGGTGCTGGTAAACGCAACTGGCAGATGAACTGGCAGATGTGGCTGGATGGGTTGGTCGCACTGTTCGGTTCCATGGACTCTGGCTCTGTGGTTGCGACGAGTTCAGCGCGAGAATGTGCACCATCATTACTGTCAGTCCTCCGTCACGTTCACGGTTCAGACCCTGGCTAATATACCTCGGGATCCTCCTCTTGCTATGCCATACATTGTACGTGCCATACACTAATGTGCCATATTACTGACAGCATGCTAGTTGCTACTACTCCTACTGGTCCTAGTGCTAGAGTTGCGCCACACCCGCGCAGCTGCAGGGCGCAGCCTGCAGTCAACCAGGTCGATGCGATGACGGGATTCTGTCACGCTTGTCACCTTTACTCTTTACTGACTTTAGTCGCTCTCGTTCACTCGCAGTACAGTCCTAGTGTTGAACGCTGTCCGGAGAACGCAGGGCACAAGTCATAGTGGAAATGGGTGTGTGTGCTGCACTCTGCAGCGGCATAGCACACTAACCACTACTAGTAAGTAGTATAAATTGTGCAAAAAAAGGTCTCACAACGCCTCAGTAGTTCAATTCGCCATGGCGTCCACCCTTCTGCTTATCGTGGCTACCACCACGTTCATTTGCGCATGCAATGGTTTCAAACACTTCCAACTGGAAATTCCAAACGGCGACAATGTAGAGCATCCCTGTAAACCCAATACTCAGTGGATGGGTGTTGGACATCTGCAAGAACAAGGCGGTGGACCAAGGAATGTCTTTGGAGAGGCTTTCGACCAGGCTGGGAAGAAGTGGACCAAGGCACTTTGCCAGATGGACTCAGATGGAGACGGACAAACGAACGGTGCAGAGCTTGGTGACCCAAATTGTGTATGGACGAAGGGAGCTACGCCATTCCGAACTACAGCACTAACTCATCCAGGCTTCAAGACGCCTGCGGGAAGCTTCAAATACGATCCAACAGACAAGACGACGTTGAGTTGCAGCGGGCTAAACCCATCATGCCCTGGCAAGAACGAGGTAGGTGTAAAAACATTGGACTTGACCATGGCAAAGAATACCAAAGTACCTTCGCAGACTACAACGTACTTCTGCACTGCGTTCACTGTACCCGATGACCAAGTGTACCATGCTGTTGGCTTTGATGCCATTTTAGACAACTTGAACGTCATTCATCATATGCTTCTATATGGCTGCCAGTCATCCACAGTCACGAAACCTGGTGAATGTGATATGTCTGGTTCAGGCTGCAGGGATCTTTTGGCTATTTGGTCGCTCGGTTTTCTTGACACGTGTCTGCCTGACATTGCTGGTGTTCGATTTGGCAAAGGAACCTATAGGACGTTCCAGCTGCAAGTTCACTGGAACAACCCTCTTCATCGCACTGACTACACCGATTCTTCAGGACTTCGTATGCACTACACGTCGACACTGCGCAAGTATGACATGGGTATCATGTGGCTGGGACAGTCTAACTTGGAAATTCCAGGAGGAGCCCAGAAGACCTACATTGGCGAATGCAGTGGTAAGTGCACCCAAAATATTCTCCTTCAGCCTGTGACTGTAGCTGCATCTACGTCTCATATGCATCTGATCGGGAAAGCAACAAAGATCTCCCACACCGTTGGGACTACAAATGTTACCACGGATATTCTCTCGCAAGATGTCTACGATTACGATAGTCCTACCTGGACATTCCACGACCCACCGGTAGTTATCACTCCTGGCGATAGCTTGTCCATCAACTGTACATACGACGCTAGCTCTCGCAATTTCACCACACGGTATGGCGATGCGACCAATGACGAGATGTGCTTCGGCTTCCTACAGTACTATCCCAAGGGAGGTGACTTCAGGTGTATGCAGTATGACAGTCACGATATCTGCCTGGAGAACTCTGTAGTCTGTGGTAACAAGTGTTCGTTGTCTGTCTACCTGGACAACGTCACCTCCCTGTTGTCGCAGGCTGAAAAATACTGCAATACAACAAGCTGCAATCCCCACTGCTTGGAGGCCATTAAAACCCTCTTCCAAGTCTACAATAATCCTTGCGTGAAGACACGTCATCCCATTGCTTACCGAACATTGAAACAAGCATTCAAGACAAAGGAGACCGAGCTCTACACAGCCATTTACGTGTGCAGGTACTTCCATGGACAGGATATCCTCGACGAACCGCTACCGCAACGGACGTTCAACACGTCAGCTGAAATAAGCGTCTCGTGTCCATCCAACGAAGGTTTGGAACGATTCCCGCCGGGTTCCAGGCCTCCACAAGTGGGCACAACCCTGCCCGGAGGCTCCGCAACAAGGTTTGCCTTGTCCGCTGGTCTCTGTCCACTGCTGCTTGCCGTCTATGCCGTATTCTGCTAGATGAGAGACTCTTGCACAGCATGGTTTGGCTTGTACATAATTCTGAGGCTTGCGATTTATTCCCGTCTGAATTCCCTTAAACTCCTGAATTCCCCCAAGCTTTTGAAATATGCAATGTTGCCTCGTGATAACTCTCAGCGTACACTGCATCTTCAAACTAGCCTGCCCCTTGTTGTTTTGTGAACATGTGGTTTATATACTCAATCTGCAGAACGTGCTGTTTTGTCCTTTGTGGATTATGGGATTAAAATTCTGATTTTTGCAACCAAGATGAATTCAACCAAACTATTTCCCTTTATGAGTTTAATAATATAACCCTTTTTCTCCTTTGGAAGCTGGACCTTGGCTGAAAGAAGTATCATTAATTTTTATTTGCCAGCTAGCGTTACTCCGGAGAGTGCCTTGAGCTTATGCACGGTGATTGAAGATAACGATCACTGACGTCTTGCAAGATTATTTCAGGCCTGGACATGGGGTTGAGATTCAAGTTCTGGGGCTGGAGGGGGGGGGGGGCGGGGCAGAGGGGAACAGGGAATGGGTTTTCAGTTGTAGGGGGTGGGGACTTCGCGAGTGCCAGTGAAGTGAAGAATCATGAAGTCCTTTTCTGCACTTTTACAAGCCTTTGAATGATGGCTGGGATAGATTTAGCCATAATACATGCATCTGTGTTGCCCAACATTTCTCTTTTGCATCACACGTACATGTACATATCTACTTTTGACTGAGAAAGAGGTCTATACAGGAAATTTCACTATAGTGACCCATTTCGATGTCAGTGATAGATTTATCACGACTTCTTTCTATGAGCTATTTCAGCCTAGGCCTTGGCGGATAATGCTCGAAAAGGTGGAGGATTCAGTGGGCCTTGCGACACAAGAGAGCGAGCCGGAATCGGGGTTGCAGAGTTGTCAGCTGAGCAGCAATGGCGGACATTGCTGTTCGGCATGGAGCTTGAGATGATGTCGTGGGGAGCGTCTGGGAGATGGGGCACTTGTGGACCACCAAACCTCCCGCACTGCGGAACCAGCGCTGGTAGCACACACACACACACACACACACACACACACACACACACACACACACACACACACACACACACACACACACACACATCATGTACGCGCTCAAGTAGCGTAACAGTGGGGGTCCATGGGGGGCCTTTACATACAGCACGCAGTGCGCGCTTGAAGCGCCTTTCCAGACGGAGCTCCTGGTGAACAGATAGATATGGGGCATAAGCATTGGATGCATATACAGAAACTCAGGCAGCACAAAGCATTTGAAGTAGCAGATACGACATGAGAGGGGTAAAGATGCAGCATGGCGGACTAAGACAGCTATTTTAGCAGAAACCCTGATAGCAACACGTTGAACCATTGTGTGCCAGCACATTGACGTGTCCCAATGTAAGCCTAGATACTTGGCCGATGGTACCACCGGCAGAACTTGACTATTGCATGTCACGCGTAGGGTAAAGGGTGGTGCTCTATGAGGAGGGATTGGTAGGATTTGTGTTTTTGTTTCATTCAGAATTAAGCCACGCTGTCGTAGCCAGTCAGACAGGTGTTGTACTGCACCGGACAGTCGCTGAGCAACAGTTGCCGGTGTCTAGGCACTGGCTCGTAAGGAGATGTCATCTGCAAACTGTGTTGGGGTAGCACCGTATGGCCTCACCACATGAGGTATATCTCAAACATACACAACGAAGAGCAATGGCTCCAGCAAGGATCCTTGCGGAACACCACAGCTACTTGCGTAAGCAGCACTTTTGCTTGGGCCAATCTGGACGTACTGTTGACGATCGGTCAAGTAGTGGGCCATCCACTGCAGAGCAACGCCGCCTATGCCGAGAGCGTAGAGGTCACACTAACTAGAGTAATAATTATTATAATTGCACTATAGATTCTTCAAACTGAGTGAGGGCGTCAGCGTTGTATCAGGCATACGCCATACCATACATGTACATAATATTATGTAGATCACGACGGACTGCTAGGGTCCAGCGGATAATGCTCCGAAAATGTTCGTATAATGCTTGTCATAATGCTCCAAACCTACCTCATAATGCTGAATATAATGCTTCAACAAGGGCTATAATGGTCTTGGTTTGGAACAAAAATGGAAGAAAGGCTGCACATTGTCAAACTTCCAGGAAAGGATGCATACAGTCGATCTGCCTCTGAAGCAGGCACAATATCTCTCACGACCTCCACCACTTCTTAGCACTATAAGACATGATCGGGTCTCCATTGGCTGCTCTCCATTGCAACTTTGATGCAGGGCTGTGGCTGAATAATGGGTGTATCAAATCTTTTCCCTTGCTTATCCATGTAGTGAGAGATGAAACCTTTATTGCTGGTGATCATTTGGGTGCTGGAAGCTTATCATGGGAAGTGATATTCCTGCCTGCAGACAAGCTGTCACTGCTTCCACTCTGTGAAAAATGTCTGCATCTGAAACAGCTCACGTGAGGCCAGTTCCTGAGAGGCGATCTCAGATCGAGATCCCTCCCATTTGCAGAAATCCTGAACACACGTTGTCAGAAGTTATTTTGCCGCTCTACAACCAATCTATCCTGGAAGAAATCAATGACATCATCGGAGCAAGGATGCGGCTAGCGAACGAAGTCAAGAAATTTAAGTTGATGTGGTTTGGCCATGTTACGAGACATGACGTTTTCTCCAAGCCCTTCCTGCAAGGATCAACTCCTGGATCTCGACCGAGAGGAGGGCCCGCGACATCATGGATTTCTAACATTAAAAGTTGGACGGGTCTTCCCTTGCATGCTCTCTCTCATGCAGCTCACGATAGAGTTGGATTCAGAGACATCATTCACAATTCTCTCGCTGATTAATGCCTCTACGATCACCTTGTGATTATGAGTTATACATACATACATACATACATCCTCTGCTTGCGCTGTCTTCTTCTCCTGAGGTTGCGTGGAGACAAATGGTTGGCCACAATTCTCTTCTTTTCTGATAGCACTTGACTGTATTACAATCGTCCACGACGAACTGTACGTGCTTCACCGGGAAAGTAAGACATGAGCTGCTGAGCACTCAAATCGACTTGGTACTGTGTCCATGAGAAATTCTAGTTCTTTTCGAGCATGCTGAGCTGGTCTCGGAAAAGGCAGTTTTTTGGAACAAGCTCTTTCTGTTTATAGCCGCTCCTTCATCCAGGTCCAAATTTATCAATGGATCAGTGTTCAATTCAGTATCCCAAGAGATGCTATGGCCAGAGCCTATGGCATAACACTTTTTTATTAGCAGTAAAACTCCTCTTCGTCTGTTTGATATTCACTTCGCGTACGTCTAGTCTCCTCCATGCATGGCTCTCCATGACTTCTAAAAAAGACTCCTCGTAAATCATCGTTACGGATTTTGTGTAACAGCCTCAGTTGCAACTTTGGGCATGCTACATCTCATGTACATTTACCTGACTACATAATTGCTACATTTTAAAAGACTTTATGTAGCAATGGCATTATGTGGTCAGGTAAATGTAGCATTAGTGCTAAAGGTGTTACGTGTCTACCATGGTCTACACAGTCATGTGCCGGTACAATACATGGCGCTGCAGGCTAATGGCTTTAGCCGATTGTTGCCAAAAACCTGAGATTTCCCGACATTATCCACTATGAAACTCGTTATGCTGCTCAAACCTCACATAATGCTCGTCTTGTTCCTTTCTAGTGCTTCATAATGCTCTGATGCTCGGATAGTCTCATAATGCCAAATATAATGCCAGCATTATCCGCTGGACCCTACGGACTGCATGTCCATGACTACATACATGTACATGTACACGTACGTGTATTGAAGCACTTGCAGAGACAGTAAGTGAAGGGGGCGGGGGGGGGGGGGGGGGGGCAGGGGGTTACACTACGGGTAGGGATCTATGGGCGTCTTGGCGGTACTGTGCCCATGGTGACTTCTTCTTGTTCTGTGTCTGTGGACGATTAGTACATGTACATGTATGTAGTAGACATCGACACTGTATAATATTTTTAAATAATACCGGGCGCTGTTTGCAAGACCAGTGCTGTGCGAAGGTGCGAATGAACCGGTTACGTGGTGCGTGTGCATGAACACCTTACAATATACATGTACATGTGATTGTACAGTGACAACAACAACAACAACGAAACAGCTCTATTTTACTGCCTTTTGTGTACCTCTTGCGTGCTACGCTCTGCCCATTCCGGCCATTTGAGCCCTATTGCAGGTTAAGACGCACTGCCTCTGTGCAATTGTACAGTGGTAAGTGAAATCCTGCATTTCCGCTCCAGCAAAGCCCTTCACTGCCTAATCCTGCTCCGTCTCCAGAAACCCTTTATTCTGCTCGAAACTCTGGCGGTAGAATTCACCGACCCCTATTGGTATTGACGACACTTAATGGTGGTTAAAAGTTGAACACTCTTTCCACTTTCTTGGTGCTGAGAGGTGAAGCGTTACTCCATCTACATCTATATAATTGACATGATTGTGCAGAGTAAACCATTTGCCTTTGAAACATTTCGAACATGTTGCATGCTCTGGCAGGATGTCCTGAATCCACACTTGTATTAAATGCAAAGAAGAGCAATGTATCGGTTTTTACCAGCAGCAGGGGGCAGCAGCCGGACGTGGTTGTACGCTGTCGAAATGATGTCCTTCTGCACAACATTTCGAACACGAAACTCGTTGCATGCTCTGGCAGGATGTCTTCAAACGTGTAAGCATCGCTGCTGCTACGTACCGTTCGCATCCAAATAATTCGAAGTAGCTACCGGAGCAGCAGCCAGCTGATTCCCAAAATTCTAATATTTTCTTTCAGCAGCGAAGAAGGATCGTTGCAGCGCTCTCCCGACATGCACATGACTTGGATGTTATGTCCGGTGCACGGGGATCTATTTGTCGTAATATTTCCGTATTATGATAAATATCGCAAAAAGGCATACCAGTCTAGGAATCATCAGCAAAAGCTAGGTTCTGTAAGGCAAGCAATTCGCCATGGGGTTCACCGTTTTTCTCGCTTTTGCTTACATAGCGTTGCTTTTCCCTCGTAGTGGATTCAAACACTTCCAACTGGAAATCCCAAACGGCGACAATGTAGAGCATCCCTGTAAACCCAATACTCAGTGGATGGGTGTTGGACATCTGCAAGAACAAGGCGGCGGACCAAGGAATGTCTTTGGAGAGGCTTTCGACCAGGCTGGAAAGAAGTGGACAAGGGCACTTTGCCAGATGGACTCAGATGGAGACGGACAAACGAACGGTGCAGAGCTTGGTGACCCGAACTGTGTATGGACGAAGGGAGCTGTACCATCCCGAACTACAGGACTAACTCATCCAGGCTTCAAGACGCCAGCAGGAAGCTTCAAATTCGACCCAACAGACAAGACGACATTGAGTTGCAGTCCGCTAAACCCAGTATGCCCTGGTAAAGATAAGGTAGGTGTAAAAACATTGGACTTGACCATGGCAAAGAATACCAAAGTACCTTCGCAGACTACAACGTACTTCTGCACTGCGTTCACTGTACCCGATGACCAAGTGTACCATGCTGTTGGCTTTGATGCCATTTTGGACAACTTGAACGTCATTCATCATATGCTTCTATATGGCTGCCAGTCACCCACAGTCACGAAACCTGGTGAATGTGATATGTCTGGTTCAGGCTGCAGGGATCTTTTGGCTATTTGGTCGCTCGGTTTTCCGGGCCAGTGTCTGCCTGACATTGCTGGTGTTCGATTTGGCAAAGGAACCTACAGAATGTTCCAGCTGCAAGCTCACTGGAACAACCCTCTTCATCGCACTGACTACACAGATTCTTCAGGACTTCGTTTGCACTACACGTCGACACTGCGCAAGTATGACATGGGTATCATGTGGCTGGGACAGTCTAAATTGGAAATTCCAGGAGGAGCCCAGAAGACCTACATTGGCGAATGCAGTGGTAAGTGCACCCAAAATATTCTCCTTCAGCCTGTGACTGTAGCTGCATCTACGTCTCATATGCATCTGATCGGGAAAGCAACAAAGATCTCCCACACCGTTGAGGCTACAAATGTTACCACGGATATTCTCTCGCAAGATGTCTACGATTACGATAGTCCTACCTGGACATTCCACGACCCACCGGTAGTTATCACTCCTGGCGATAGCTTGTCCATCAACTGTACTTATGACGCTAGCTCTCGCAATTTCACCACACGGTATGGCGATGCGACCAATGACGAGATGTGCTTCGGCTTCCTACAGTACTATCCCAAGGGAGGTGACTTCAGGTGTATGCAGTATGACAGTTACGATATCTGCCTGGAGAACTCTGTAGTCTGTGGTAACAAGTGTTCGTTGTCTGTATACCTTGACAACGTCACCTCCCTGTTGTCGCAGGCTGAAAAATACTGCAATACAACAAGCTGCAATCCCCACTGCTTGGAGGCCATTAAAACCCTCTTCCAAGTCTACAATAATCCTTGCGTGAAGACACGTCATCCCATTGCTTACCGAACATTGAAACAAGCATTCAAGACAAAGGAGACCGCGCTTTACACAGCCATTTACGTGTGCAGGTACTTCCATGGACAGGATATCCTCGACGAACCGCTACCGCAACGGACGTTCAACACGTCAGCTGAAATAAGCGTCTCGTGTCCATCCAACGAAGGTTTGGAACGATTCCCGCCGGGTTCCAGGCCTCCACAAGTGGGCACAACCCTGCCCGGAGGCTCCGCAACAAGGTTTGCCTTGTCCGCTGGCCTCTGTCCACTGCTGCTTGCCGTCTATGCCGTATTCTGCTAGATGAGAGACTCTTGCACAGCATGGTATGGCTTGTACATAATTCTGAGGCTTGCGATTTCTTCCCGTCTGAATTCCCTTAAACTCCTGAATTCCCCCAAGCTTTTGAATATGCAATGTTGCCTCGTGACAACTCTCAGCGTACACTGCATCTTCAAACTAGCCTGCCCCCTTGTTGTTTTGTGAACATGTGGTTTATATACTCAATCTGCAGAACGTGCTGTTTTGTCCTTTGTGGATTAATACTTCTGATTTTTGCAACCAAGATAAATAATTCAACCAAACTATTTCCCTTTATGAGTTTAATAATATAACCCTTTTTTCTCCTTTGGAAGCTGGACCTTGACTGAAAGAAGTATCATTAATTTTTATTTGCCAGCTAGCGTTACTCCGGAGAGTGCCTTTAGCTTATGCACGGTGATTGAGGATAACGATCGCTGACGTCTTGCAAGATTACTCCAGGCCCGGACATGGAGTTGAGATAGGTTGGGTTCATGAAAGGTCCGGGCTGGAGGGGGGGGGGGGGCAGAGGGGATCGGGTAATGGGTTTTCAGTTGGCCTTCCAAAATATGTGTCTATTAGGGGTTCAATTCCCAGTTTGAATAGAGAACATTTTCCACCACGAGTAGGCCAAATTGTGTGTTCCTCCCTACGTGGGAGCTTGCACGCTTTTACCTGACGACTTGAAATCTCACTTGACTAACTCACGGCTGCCATCCGGAGCACACGAGAAGTCCCTCGAACCTTACACTCCGCAAACCTGCAAGAATGCACCGCTCCCTGCTCAATACACAGTGTTTCGGTGAATACACCCCTCATCAGATGAGCTTGAGTAGGCTGAGGAAGATTGTGTCTGAAGAACACCACTTATATAGTGCTCTCCAGACCAAACCTTCACCAGGGATACAAATTTACCGAGACGCTCTGTTTCCATCGCGACCAACGCCTCATGAGGCACCAGATAGCAGCGTGAGTCAGTGTCGCTACGAGTAGGCCTTTGCCGATCATGCCTGAAGAAACTTGAAGCACAGTACTTTTCTGGTATATTTCATGCATGTTTGGGGTATGGATTATGAAAAGGAGCAGAATTCGAGGAAATGCCTGCACGTTAAATCCCTCTGTCAGTTTCAATTCTTTTCGAGCAGACTGATCTGTCAGTATTTCGAGCCATGAATACTAGTACTTCGAAGTACATGTATCTGCCAAGGCCTACCCAGGAATCTCATCTGGTATTGGGCACGTGACTTCGGTTAGGGAGGCAAAAGCGACGAGGGAGAGGAGCCTGGCTCTGACTGCGTTGTGCACGTTGCCCAAAAAAGAGGTTCTTTTTAAACAACTCATTGCAGAAGTTGAGCTTGGCGGAACTTTCGCTATGCGACGTGCCATGCGATGTACGATTTAGACATTCTGTGCAGCAAAGTCACATAAAATGTTCAAGTGTTGCTTGTAGCAAGAGTACATACAGGGTACAGGGTACAGGGTTATGTACTCTTGCTTGTACTTTTAGATTGGTACAATTAATATTTGTACCTTGCTACAGGAATGCCATGGTGACGCACGTCCTTGCGTTGATCTTTGACTGTGTTTGAGGGACATCAGCATGCAAGCCTTGAAGGTGTCGTCGTGATCGTGTTGCTGACTTCTTCCCTTTTTTTTTCTTCCTGTGAATGGTATTTCGCGAATTCGCATCCCACATGTACAGTGGCACTCTGCAGATTTCGGCACACATCGCATCGCAAAAAAAACTTCTGAGAATTCCCCTTTACTTTAGGCTTTAGTGTGAAAGACTAGAGAAGTGTGAACTAATAACAGGGGTGGGCAGGTGAGAAACAACAACAACCCACATACCCATGCGCGTACTCCTTACACTTAACCTACCCACAACTGTTATTAATTGCCCTTTAGTTTTTCCAGTCCAAACACGCCCTACACTCGATGGTATGTGTGTTAGTGCAGCGCTCCTGCAGTTAATTTATACAATCCAGCGGCCAAGCGGGAAGCGCAGTAGTGGAGAACGAACAAGCAGTCTAGACTCTTACTTTGTCGTAGATCATTTATCAATTTGGGGTAAGTTGCCATCGTAAAAGGTTTCTGCCACAGCAAACTATAGGCCATTGTAGCTTAGCGAAAACCTCCAGCTTGCAACTGAATTGGGCACCCAGATAACTTGGTTCTGTACTGTTTCAATATGCATATGGACAAGGTATAAGATGTGAAAGTGAATGAAAAAGAACTTAGTCATGTTACACAATCTCGGCGCTGCCAAGAAAACGAATACAATGAAAAGCAAATTTAGAGAATAATATTATGCTGGTCATTTTCTTCGCCTCTTCTTGAGCTCCTGTACTTCACACAAGATGTCCTGCACAGCTTTCCCCATGGCACTCCGCGTACGGGAACGTTGTGGGAACTATCTGTGCCTGCGTAGAGAACTCAAAAACCGACTCCTTTGGTCCCGGGAAAGTGAACTGAAACAAGAAAGGAACAGAGAAGTGACATCTCCAATGAAAAAACCTGCTCACTTTGTATCCCAATATCCACCACACACACTATGACAGAGTTAGAAAGGGGTCGCGATATTAAATGCTCAAAGCAAACATCAACTCTCAGGCAAAAAGAGAGTGGGTGGGTGCAGGCTCCAGCAGAATTCCACTTTTTGAGCAGCTATATTCATAACTCAAAGAGAAGTGGCGAGCACACATGCTCTTTCCCTGGGCACTGCAAAAGTCACAACTCATTTCACAGACTCACAGAAAATATTCAGAAGTAAAAAGTATGGATGTAATGCTGACGGAAACAGTTGTGCAAGTAGTAGCAAGAGTAGATCAACAAGAGTTTCAACAAAAAGACAACACACCGGGACATGTGACAACACACCGGGACATGTGACGACACACCGGGACATGTGACGACACACCGGGATATGTGACGACACACCGGGACATGTGTGTGTTATTCCCGTAGCTATGCAGAAGACGTTACTTCAGTAACGTCTGGCGCTAGCCAGGGTCCACACAGCTTTAATTCCCGTAGCTATGCAGAAGACGTTCCTTCAGTAACGTCTGGCGCTAGCCAGGGTCCACACAGCTTTAATTTGGTATTTGTTTGTTTGTGTGTTTGTTTGTTTGTTTGTGTCACGCCTGGCGCTATCCCGTATCTGTCCCGTATCTGTCCCGTATCTGTGACTACAAAGGCTCTACAGGATTGTACATAACAGCTGTCCACAATATTTGCGGGCTCCTGTATCTGTCCCGTACCGTACCAATATTCGTCGTATTATGTATACGACTCCCTGATGTAGAGGGAGATTTGGAATGAAATAGGGAGACGAGGAGGAAATTAAATTAGAATAGACGCCGAATAGGTGATAGGATGCGTCAGCATAAACAGCGTCAGCATAAACATACATGTACTTTGGAAGAGAGATCGCGTCGTCTCCAAAATAAGCGTGAACGAGCGATTCAGCGCCGGTCACAGGAAACGTCGGAAGAGAGATCCCGTCGACTCCAGAACGCCCGTGATCGGCAGAGTCCGCCGGTCCCAGGCGACGTCAGGACAGACATCCCGTTGAGTCCAGAACGCCCGTGATCGGCAGAGTCTAAGCCGGTCCCAGGAAATGTCAGGACAGACATCCTGTCGAGTCCAGAACGCCCGTGATCGGCAGAGTCAGCGCCGGTACCAGTGAACGTCAGGACAGACATCCCGTCGACGCGCAGAAAAACGAAATCTGCAGCCTCTTTTGCCGTCGGACAGGATACGTATTATAGGAGACTGTAAAGTTATGTAATGTCCAAATTTCCACGTGAGCAGCAGGTCACTCGCGTTGATTTTTCGACGTGCGAGCCAAATAACGCGAGCTGAACTTTCGCGTAGCAGACATCCCGTCGACGCGCAGAAAAACTAAATCTGCAGACTCTTTTGCCGTCGGACAGGATACGTATTTAAAGAGACTGCTAAGTTATGTAATGTGCTCCACAGGCAACCATGCATTCGGCGTCGTCATTGGCTCAACAGGTCAATGTACATGTATTACTACAAAAAGGCCAGAAAATCCGATTACTGTATTAAAATCAACTAATTTTCGCTGGCGATTTAATTTCGCTGATTTCGCCGCTTGGTACCAACCGGCCAAAGTAAATCACAGGCCAAAGTTTGTCATAAAGGAAATTGATGCATTATTGAGCAATGGATGTATGTGAGAGCAAAAATACCTATCGATTTCAAATTTGACGTGAAATTGCGCGTCACGTCGGAAATAACGTGCATCTTAACCTCTTTAATAGAGAGGTTTCTATTTCTCATCAGCCAAAATTTGTTGATTTACAGTATAAGGAGCTAAAAAGAAAAGAAGGAGCAAACCAAAAGAAGATGATTATTAGAGAAATAACAATCCGCAATAAATTCTGCAAATACTTTTGCCTCAGTTCTTATAACATGTACGATGAGCTAGGCAAAAAAGCATAAAAGCATAGCGTAGGGCCCTGAGCTTCCAAGCTCTCTCGTTTGGTATTTGTGTGTTTGTTTGTTTGTGTCACGCCTGGCGCTATCCCGTATCTGTCCCGTACCGTACCGTACCATCAAACACAGCTGGCCACATACAGCTGGCCGCAATATTCAAATAGGGCTTTCAAACGCAAGATCATAACGTGAAGCAACTTGGAAGAATGGGTATGAATGGGAAGTGTATGGGGGAATGCATGTAGCTACGTAGGGCGATAATGCGGGTTCGAATCCCAGGATATGCCTGAAAAAAAAATAGGAGAATAATTGAAAAACTTATAACATTCCTATGCTTTTTTTGCCGTCATCAAGGCAGTAGACGGTGTCGTATTACCCTCGATCGTACCTGTCCCGTACCTATCCCGTACCGTACCGTACCATCAAAGACGGCTGGCCACAATGCATATTCAAATAGGGCTTTCAAATGCAAGATCATAACGTGAAGCAACTTGGAAGAATTAGTATGTATGCAAAGTGTATCGGGGGATGCATGCAGGGCGCGCGATAGTGCGGGTTCGAATCCCAGGTTATGTCTAAAAAAAGGAATTTTTTAAAGAATTTATAACATCCCTATGCTTTTTTTGTCTAGGTCATCAAGGCAAAAAAGCATAGCGTAGGACCCTGAGCTTCCAAGCTCTCTCGTTTCAGCAGAATTCCCCCGTGAGTTTTGTTTACGTTATACAGTTACTAGTACCCTCCATGACGGCCCAGAACGGCCCGGGATGGCCCAGAACGGCCCAGAACGGCCCGGGATGGCCCAGAACGGCCCGGGATGGCCCAGAAAGGCCCGGGATGGCCCAGGATCAAGCAGCTTGGAGAGGCTTTACTCACGCGGCATAGCGTGCGTGCGGGCGCGGACGATCCCTAGCCAAGGAACAGCAGCGGAACCATGTGTTGCATAGTAATGTTATACTCATAGTGTCAATGCATATTGTACGCGATCTGTCACAGATTATTATTAGTAGTAGTAGCAGTAGTAGTAGTAGTAGTACCCTCCTGCTCATGTAGCACATGTAGTTGATCACTCTCGCGTGGGTTAGTGATTTTGCTGTTTGCGTCACACAGAGCTCACTGACCTGTCAGTTTGAACACTCTGGCAAGGTAGATTCGGGCCGGGTTAAAATCTGCTTGTAAAAATAAATTTCCCCTGCTATCAGGTTTGGCCTCATCTTCCCTGTTCTTTGCTGATAGGTTCACAAAGGACAAAAACACTGGTATTTAATGTGTTTCCAAAGGATAGACTCGGATGGAGAGCCAATGATTAATTTATAGTAAAGAAAGGACTAAGGAGCTACGAACTGCAGTTTTGTGCAATGTTATTGCATGAGCTGATAGTCAAGTAACTGGTGGTGTTAGTGGGCATTATAGCGTAACTTGTCGTTCCTTGGTCCTTTTTCTTTTCTATAAATTATTAAAGTGTTTCTATTCGGTGGACTTCCCCTTTAACCCGTATTTGTATTTCACCGGCACAGGACTTAAAGCCTAAATCAAGGGAGTCTCCCCACCGTGCTGGCATGCAGAGTAGCTGCCTATATGTCATACAGTTGCTCTCGCTGAAATCCGACCCAAAGTGCAAAGCTGGTGCGCTGGACTAGTTCCGATTACATCATTGTAGTTGTACATGTGTACGTCCAGCTGCATTCATGCCACTTCCAGGGCGTCAAGGGCCGTGCCAGTTGAGGGCGCCAGCTTTGCCCTTCGGGTCGGATTTCAGTGAGCGCAACTGTATGATATGTGACCTGTGAGGTGGATACTGGTGACTATGTGTGCAAACCAACCTGGATAAAGAACGCCGTCCATTGACCGCCTTTCGGTGCTTCCATCGTTGCCACATACTCGCCATTTGCCTGAAGAGAAGCAGAAGCAGAAGAAGAAATCAAATTTGCCGTTTTGCTCCGCCGAAGGTGAACTACTACTACTAATACAACTAGGGCTGTGGCATGCTACAACGTGTAGCATTCATTCTATTCGATAGGGCTTGAAAGTCAAAAAGTCAATAAACGCCAAGTTACAACTAATACAGTTGCGACTGCCGGATCCACTCTCCCCGTAGCAAACTGTTCAGTATATGATGCGTAGGCCTCTCATGTTGCAAGCATTGGCGAATATATTCTGTACCAGGAGTGAGTTCCTGACCGAGAATGCCCAGCCTAGTTACTACTGGCTGATGAGTGAGCCCACTGTGAAGGAAACCACCCAGACATGCATGGGTCCATTCAAAAACTGGATCCAAGCACATTCAAAAAGTCAGCATTGCCATGATTCTGGGCTGGCCGTGACGTTCCACTTTCAAGCCCTATTCCTTTTCTTGCCTTTGCTCATGGTTATAATAGTGTGTGTGTGCGTGTGCGTGTGTGTATGCAAATATCAAATAGGTGCATTGTTGTTGACAGAAGAGCTAGGAGAATGAGAAAGAGAAGAAAGACGTGTGCGACCATAATCGTCTGGAATTGAGCCCGCAACCTCTCGATTGGAAATCAATTGCACATACAAATGCACCATATGGGACACACATACACACACACATACACACAGATCTATCTTATTATATTATCGAACACGCTGACAGTACAAATACAAGTGCATGTGTGCACACTTCAAGTGATGACCTGCACGCATTGCACGTACATTAGGCTTGATGTCATAGTGAGACCAGAGTACTGGCTGGGGTAGAGGACTACTTGGGTTAGGTATGCCAATCAGCAGACGAAAGTCTCTCCTGCACATTCAGAAATCACAAAATTCCAGCAAATCTTTTACTGAAAAAATTACACGGGTTCGGGTTCATTCAAAAAACTCGCTTTTAGCGTGACGTTTTACGTACATCAATTCTTGGTTCGAAAAATCTTCGATTTGTTCTTCTACATGTACACTGGTGTGGACAATGTATAGATGTATGATTATTACTGCTCTAAGAATTGGAATGCTTCCAATTTGTTCTACTAATCATTCAAAATAATTCTTAATTCCACTTTATCAGTCAAGTTTGAGATTTATAGCTACTTCAGTAGTGTTATTGAACAGAGTGCTGCTGCTGGGGAATTAGGTGCTCATTTTGCCAAACCACTTGACTGCCACTTTATTGAGTCAAGGCTGCTGTCTGAATTACATGAGAATGTTGGTTGAACTTTACAGTTAGCCAACCGACAGGAAAGCCCGATCTCTGCTCAGAACGTGACTGTTTTCCAGGGGAGTCATACGTATGTAATCAAAAGCTCAGGAGGGCAAGATTCAGCCATCATGACAGACAGAGCGTGCTTGATTTGATTTCTTAAAGCGCGAAGCAACATATTAGGGAAGGTCAAAGGTCGAAAGGTCGAAAAATTATTCCCGAAATGACGTCAAACGGTCCTGACATTCCCGAAATGACGTCAAACGGTCCTGAAACTCCCGAAATGACGTCAAACAATCCTGGTGGCCTGATTATGCCCGCGGCGGGAAGATCGCCTATTGACCATGGCCCTGGCAACGATCACGTGTCATGTAAGAGATCGTTAATCAATGGACCTTGGTAGCCGGATGAAGTTTCAGCTTCGAGGATAAGCCCTTTGCGCAATGAAGTAGTTCGTACCACCAACACCCCACACAGCCACCCGGGTATGGTCGTGTAGGGTGTTCCCCGCACAGCCACCTCATGGTCATTTGGGGGTACTGAACAGTGCATGGCTGATCCCAGCATACTCACATGCATTACTCATGCATTCCATATTTGGCAATGCGCAATGGGCTTATACATCACACATGTTTAGATAGATATAAGGAGACGTGCAACACAATTCATGTATTCCTCAAGCTAAAGATGATCAGGCAACCACCCCTTCTCCGCGTCAGGCTCCTGCACAGGCCCATGCAAACGTACAGTGCTACTTCATTTTCGGCGAGAGAAACAACTTGCGTGCTACAAGTAGCTGCATGGATCAACGCACATTGTCCATGCAGTGACGAGAAGAGAGACAGTGTGCAAGTCACACTCCAGTGAAGCAGCACAGGCAAACTGTGTAGCCTAATTAGTTACCATAGTTACCATATGCATACAACTCTTACTCACCGCTCGGTTGACAGGGATGTCGCATGCCATACCTCCGCAGTCAGGGGCTTGGTGTCCACTGTGGCAGTGATGGAGGCATTGTTTTCATCCTGCAGTCAGGCACAGAGGGTCACCGCACAATTGTACTATTGATAACAACTAAAGGTATGATATTCTACTCGAGAAAGTAACTACTTGAAGTAAATACGTTTACAACTTGGCTACTGAACTTCGCTATGGGGAGAGTTACACTGTTCCATTTTGCCAGCAGGGTGGCTGTCCCTTGTCTAGCCACATGGATGTGCGGAAGTTCCAGTATTGCCACTCGTCTTCAGCGGAGTTGTGTTACATGTCATGTCGTCATGTGGTAGTCTTCAGCCACTCCTCTGGCCCCGAACACGAAGCTTTACAACATTCCCTTGCACCATCATTCTCCATTGAGCAGCGTCAAAGAAGCTTGGGAAAGGTCCGACAGGATAGTCATGCTTCGAAGTAAAAATAGCAAGAACGATTCTTCCACTTACACCAGCCAACGTCCAATCCATCTTGGGACGAGGTGTATTCTGAAAACAAAGCAAATAGCAGACCAAAGCAAAGCCAGTACCCACTTCGTCATGACATATACAAGGCCGTTCATCCAGCGCATCCATCAACAGTATTGATAACACCATACAGTCATTCCACTGCAGTTCAGATTAACTGTTGAAATCAAGGCAGCCATCGGGATAAGTTTGTCTTCTGTGGCCACTTCGGAATCAATTTCATCCATTGTCAAGGCCATGCTCGATAGATTAGAGGCTTGAAAAGGAAAACATTTGCACAGGTCTGAGTAAGTGAAAGAAGACAGCACAGCAGCAATAGGAGGCTGTGTACTGATGGAGGGGATTTCCCTATCCCTGCCCTGCACTATCAGTTGTATTGGAAAGCCAGCTGTGTTTGGCCCAACAAAAAATGATAGGGTTCTATTCGCATAGCCCTTACGTGGAAAATGCTAAGGATAAACGCCCTTGCAGCGAACATCACACTGATGAAATGACCTGCCATTGAATGCTCTGCATTGGCAAATATCCTGCACAGGAATAGAAAACAGCATGGAAGAAATTGGTTCCAATACATCCATGAGAGAGAGATAGATAGATAGATAGAGAGAGAGAGAGAGAGAGAGAGAGAGAGAGAGAGAGAGAGAGAGAGAGAGAGAGAGAGAGAGAGAGAGAGAGAGAGAGAGAGATAGGGAGAGAGAGGGGGAGAGAGAGTTCTACAGTGAAAGTCACTTTGTACGTGTACGGATTCCAATACCACAGACTCTTGCTCAGTACAGACATCAACAGGAGCACAGGTGTACTACTTATCCATGCTGAAGCCGGACTAGTCATGATGCTAGGATGAGAAGTGCCTTGGATACCACTAGTATACACTGTAATTTCCAGCTACTCATGCTGTACCTCTTATCAGAGGGCCACAGTACTTTGAAGTATAGAGGATATGGATGAGGCATGCACTATCACAATCATGTTGAATGTCTACTGCAGCCGTCTTGTATATCTTGTGAAGGCTACAGAATTGCAACCGTCTGTACAGGAACACAGCCTGGATCAAAATTTGAAGTTGTCGGTAAAGAAGGGGGGGGGGCAGGGTCAGCTTCTAATTCTGGCATGTTAAAGGCAACAAGGAGTCGTTCACTGCAGTCAGTTTGGAACCATTTCCAGGTTCAACTAATCGATGTGTGCTCCTAAATTGTGAACATTGGTATAGCAGTCTTCCTTAGTCTCCCATCCCCCCCCCCCCCCCCGACCCCTCTCCCTGACTCCCTCTTCTCGACCCCTGCCCAATCATTTCCACTCCGATCCCTTACTTAGTAGCCATCCCATGTTACGTGGGAAGTTAACCCAGTTGTCTCTGTAGTCATCTGAATGGACTGAATAACACTGAGAGGATAAGTCTCAAATCAAAGGTGGCCTCCGATGGCAGCGGTTGCATTATGTCGTAAAATCTACCTGATCGCCCAGGTAAGGGACATTCTGTGTAGTAGCCAGGGATATATAGTGGCCATACCTTGTGTATGTCTCACCCTTCAGATCCTTCCAATAGTAGTGTGTGTCATCAGGCTCAAAGAATTCATCGCCCCCGGTGCAGATGAGAAACTTTGGCATCGTAAGGCGATCGATGTAGGCTGAGGAAGACAAGACGATGACACATGTATAATTATGCACGTGACACTCAAATTCAGACTCAGACATGCCCATCGCAGAAGCGCTGATAGGGAACAGCTATGTTAGACATAGCAACTTCTTCTGGGATTGCACCATTCAACAGCTTGAAAGGCTGATACATTATTGACTGCCACTACTAATTTTAGCCTGGTCAACACCACACAGCTGATTGAAGTGGCTTTTTCTGGCCAGTGAATCCCTATTTTTCTTCTTCTTTTTTCTTTTTTTCCACACACACAACACACCGCCACCACATACTCCGGCATGCACTGGTTGTTGGTAACCATCCAGGAGAATGAAAGAAGAGCTAGGAGAATGAGAAAGAGAAGAAAGACATGTGTGACCATAATCGTCGGGATTTGAACCCGGTACACACGCACACGTACCCACACATACACATACACACACACACAGCACACATACACACCCTCTTCTAGGTACAGTAAGATCGGCCACCAAAGAACGGAGGGGCTAAAGGCGCAGCCTGGTATTGTTCTAAAATGTTCAGATTATAGTAGTTTTGCTCTTATTCTGCGATCATGGAGAGCATCATACGATGTGATCACACCACATACTTCGAAGTATAAAGCAGCACATGTGTTCCTTTTCCTGCAAATCAAGCCTGGATTTTTCTTCGATTTGTGCCATTTTCCAGCCTAAGTGTTCTTCGGCAAAGTGTTCTACGGCACCTGATCATACTGTAGGGCGCAGTAGTGGCCTAGCCATACACTGCGAAGCTCCCTAGCCTGCCTGAGCTGCCAACAACACTGCCTGTAATGTTTTCTGGTGATAGTGGTAAGGACTTCACTAGGTGGTCCCATTTCAGTACAATACTGTAAAACCGGAAAGTCTAACGACCAAAAAGTTTAACGTTTTAGTAATTTTGGCATGATTACGTGCAGGAAATTTAAAGATGTCTAGCTGGCCACCCATCTGTATGCACATCTTCACACAGACATCTAGCGATAACGATTTTTTCAAATAACGAAAAACTATTGGTCGTTAAAACGTTAGACTTTGTGACTCGTTAGACTTTCCGGTTTTACAATACTCCATTCGGCATGGAAGCTTTCACAACCATGGCTGCTATGAACAACAAGGTTGTCACCAACTACAGTGCAGCTGTAAATACCATTCACAGCTCAAACTAACAGTAAGGATCAACTATGTCGAACATCTGCTGTGTCTCTGGCGTGTCCAGGTTTTGGGTGATGTTCAGCGCCAGGTAGTCGTCAAAGGCGAAAGTCCAGCCACCGAGAGAGCGGTACATATGGTGCAGGACCTGGAGCAGTGACACAACGGGGACACGGCACAACCAACATAGGTGTGTGTGTGTGTGGCAGAAAATCTGCGATTCCTAATGTTGTATACCCGCCAATGCAAACTCCATCCTGCTGAGGAACCAGCATAAGAAAATACTGTAGTTATGTAGGGACAACTTCAAAATCGGGTCCAGTGTGGACAGGCGGCCAGGATTTGATGGACAGGAAAGTCAGCCCGTCATACTTTGCCCAATGGAAAGCAGCTGTTGGAAGATTAGTTATGATAGCTTAGTAACTACCGAGTGACTACCATATTGGCTCGTACTATAGCATAGCCGTGACTTGCAAGAACTGAATGGCAGTTTCCAGATCTAGCTAGTAAACCTTGCTGAAACTTGTTAAACTTGCTTAAACTAGCTAAAACCACCTAATATTGTTAAAACTAACTTAACTTTGTTAAAATCAGCTAAAACTAGCAGCAAGGGTAAGAGCCGCTTATCATGTACAATGAAAATTGGATGGTGTCCTTGCTGTACTCACTTTGTTGGCATTGAGCAAGTCCATCACAAGAGGAATAGCTCCCACAACCCGCTTGTCAACAGCAGCTGTGGTCCAGGTGGCCCAGCCACGCTATCAAACAAGTGAGTGTTAGAGTATGTCAGAAAGAGAAAGAGAGAGATTGAGAGAGAGAGAGAGAGACACACACACACACACACACACACACACACACACACACACACACACACACACACACACACACACACACACACACACACACACACAGAGACAGAGACAGACACACAGACACACACAGAGACGGAGACAGAGACAGACAGACAGACAGACAGACAGACAGACAGAGGCAGGCAAAGACAGAGAGATTCAATAATCATTTAAAATAAGGTTCACATGTACTTCTCACAAAGTACAAACAAGCACACAATGGAACAGCAAAGCTACGGTAACTACATCAGGGGCATTTGACTTTCCACTCTCCATCTTCTGTCCTTCGTGCATCCAGAGCATAAACTCTTTAAGAGGCAAAAACAGTACTCCAAGTTAGTGATATAAGTCTAGACATGATTCTACAGGAATCACAGTGCTTAGTGCAACTCTTCCTTCTTACCTTTGATGCTCCAGCAACAACAAACTTGCTCGCGACCGTCATATTGCGCTTCTCTTTGCCAAATGCAGCAACTGTATCCATCGCTCTGACTGCAGCCTGTGGACAAATTCATCAGACAGATAGATAGAGAGAGAGAGAGAGTGAGAGAGGGTGGGGGGGGGGAGAAAGAGAGAAATGAGTGCTGAGAGTTAGAGACAGAGGCAGAGAGAACAATGCATGATTTCCAGCGGCGGATCCAGTGATCTCTACAGCGGGGTTCCAGTATAGTCAAAACTGAATAGCCGATACATGTACATGGACACGCATATGGTTGCCAGTACATGGAGTACATTTTTTTTACGAAATTTAGGGTGTTCCGTGGAACCCCTGGAACCCCTCCTGGATCCGCCCCTGATTTCGCACATGAATCACAATATTTTGAGCACACTGCCATACTGTCCATTATTTGCCAGCATATTAGCAATTATTGAAATGTGCTAGCGCTGATTGTCAGTTAGGTGTAGAATATCAGTACCGTTTGTCCGTGTCGTGCGATGTTATCGCATGAGCTGATTGTAAAGTAACTGATGGTGAAATGGACATTATAGCCCAACTTGTAGTTCCTTGGTCCTCTTTTTCTTCCTATAAATTAGTCCTTGGCTCTTCGTCCGAGTCTAAGTAAACCTTTAAAGCACTAATCCTTTCCACAGAGAGCTTTTGTTTTAAGCTGCACTCTCTTCACATGTATAGAGGAGAGGTATGTATAGAGGAGAGGTATGTATAGAGGAGAGGTATGTATAGAGGAGAGGTATGTATAGAGAAGAGGTATGTATAGAGGAGAGGTATGTATAGAGGAGAGGTATGTATAGAAGAGAGGTATGTATAGAGGAGAGGTATGTATAGAGGAGAGGTATGTATAGAGGAGAGGTATGTATAGAGAAGAGGTATGTATAGAGGAGAGGTATGTACAGAGGAGAGGTATGTATAGAGGAGAGGTATGCATAGAGGAGAGGTATGTATAGAGGAGAGGTATGTATAGAGGAGAGGTATGTATAGAGGAGAGGTATGTATAGAGGAGAGGTATGTCTAGAGGAGAGGTATGTCTAGAGGAGAGGTATGTATAGAGGAGAGGTATGTATAGAGGAGAGGTATGTATAGAGGAGAGGTATGTATAGAGGAGAGGTATGTATAGAGGAGAGGTATGTACAGAGGAGAGGTATGTATAGAGGAGAGGTATGTACAGAGGAGAGGTATATATAGAGGAGAGGTATGTATAGAGGAGAGGTATGTATAGAGGAGAGATATGTATAGAGGAGAGGCATGTACAGAGGAGAGGTATGTATAGAGGAGAGGTATGTATAGAAGAGAGGTATGTATAGAGGAGAGGTATGTATAGAGGAGAGGTATGTATAGAGGAGAGGTATGTATAGAGAAGAGGTATGTATAGAGGAGAGGTATGTATAGAGGAGAGGTATGTATAGAGGAGAGGTATGTATAGAGGAGAGGTATGTCTAGAGGAGAGGTATGTATAGAGGAGAGGTATGTATAGAGGAGAGGTATGTATAGAGGAGAGGTATGTTAGAGGAGAGGTGAATGCTAGTACTATACCTTTGTCATTGGCAGACGCAGCAAATACTCCGGCTTGTCGGGGTGCTTTTGAAAATGGTACCAGGTGTAAGCAATGACGGCATCTTCATCGCGGTGCTTCTGAAGTGGGTCTTCCTGAGGTACGCAACATGTGCATAACATGCACACATGTACACATGAGTTCATTGCGAATCTTAAGGTGGCAAAGGAGCTGACTCAACAGGTCTCACTAGTTGACGTTCCAAAATTGTCACAAATGCTCTTCAAGTGCCTCTCACTTCTCCAATTCTCTCTGTCATCAAGCTATGCAGAGTACTTCATCATTGCAATACGTATCTGGTGGGTGATACCTCTGCTATTTCCAAACAATACAAGAAGAAGAAAAGAAAACTGGATAAAAACTTTGATGGCGACGACGACAACAACGACAACGACAACAACAAAAACAACAACAACAACAACAACAACAACAACAACAACAACAACAACAACAACAACAACAACAACAACAACAACAACAACAACAACAACAACAACAACAACAACAACCAGGCTAGTATACGAAAAAAGCCAATCTCCAGACAGACAGCGGTCTCAACCTTGCGGTTAACGGGTTTCAGTGAGAGAGAGGCAAGGCAGTCAGAGTGATGATCTGAACTGATCACAAAGGTGAAGCATTCAGAGTCGCCTATGATCGGCTCAGCAGTACAGGACACTATGCAGTATAACGCATGGCCTCATTATACACCACCACCGTGATAGGTATCATACAAGCCTCCCACCTGAAAAAAACTACTTTAAGTACTCGCCAAGGTGGAGCACAGTATTAGTTATACTGGGATCGGCAAGGCGTAACACGTGTGAACTTCTTCGTTTTACAGAACAACACATTGTGAACTGCTTACAGAGAACAATGTCGGTTGGTTGGGAATCTGGAACAAGCTTGCCGAAATGCTGCACATGGCAAAAGAACCAGCAAAGCAGAATCGCTCCACGAAGTACAACGAATGCCTGATTTCAGCAGCAAGATAGTGAGGATACAGAGCAGGTTGCTAGACAGGTTGTAGGACAGGTTGCTGGGCATGTTACAGGGCACTCGGCAGGAGAACTTTCACGGCATAGGAAATGTTACATAGCTACTTGCAGGACAAAATTGGCATTGGAAAACTTAGGAGCGGATACATTGCTGAGCTAGACAGAGAAGTCGGCAGCATGCACAGTCGGCCGATTCAATAATTGACAAGGTAGACAGCGAGGCAGCCAGTTGAACCAAGCTTTGCATGCGGTGCATTCATACATATACATTTACATCAAGCTAACTTATCCGGAGTATAGAGCGCATCTGCGATGTTCAGCCTAAATTGCGGGCATGCTCATTGCTTAAAATGCAGCGTATTGTGTTTGTCTGTCAAATCATAGACGATATCAACGGCTATCGGTTATTTAACGCCATGCATCCACATACACTACCGGGCCATAAATTGCACAAACACATCGTTGTAAGTTTCCTTGCACGATGAACATGCCCATTTCACTTCACTTGGTAGTTTGGACAGTAGACTGTATTCTTCATTCTCGCTGACCGAGAGTAACGAGATTATGGGAAAAAGGCGCTTAGAGGTGGCTGCTGCCCTACAGTTTCTTTGTAGATGTGGATGTAATCATGGGATGTGCCACTGTGAACCGACACAATTACATAGAACTTACATAGAACTTTTGGATTTGCCTTTTGGATTTGCCTCACGATGCAGTCATTCACACTTTGCACTGCCGCCATTCACAACTTTTAGATTTGCGCCATGCTGCAGCTATTTACACTTTGCTTTGTGAGTATATAAACAAATACTGATCCAGATTTATCATCACTGTTTTCTGATGATCGCTTAGTGCGTGAAACTCGGAGTAAAAACACTTTCTCTGTCCTCCTATTGTTTGAACCAGCTCTACCACTCGGTATTGAGCACTCTCTTGGACAGCCTGGAACCTCTCTGTTTTAACTTGCATGCACAGATAGGACACATTTCGAATTTAAAACAAAGCAGCTAGTAAGCTAATCACACGCCGTCATCAGGAATTAAGGCATTCTCGTGGAGATTGCTAGCCTTTAAAAGGTGTTCGAACAGCCAATACAGATTTGTGAAACCTACCAGCCAGTAGTCAGAGCTATGGTGCTGCTGAAGAAGATGTCCGACGACGTTGGATCGGGGGGACTGCAACAAAACAGTAAAGAAGAACACTGATAAGACAAACGTTCGCTTTTAAAAGAAGAACTAGAATTCCAAGCGCTATTGGATTCATCACTGTGTATCTACTGGGTAAGACATATGGATAAGAAGAACATCGTGAGTGAACAAAGACCACACTACTACTGTGATCTGTATCTTTCTGTTGTGTGTGGGTGTGTCTGCGGTGTACGCAGAGGCCAGCTAGCTGGCAAAAAAACTCCCGTTATTGCGAACAAATACCGTCGGTCCCTTGGTGTTCGCCCTAAAGAGATTGTACATCAATTCTACATTAATTCACAATATCGCTGCACTGTCTACATGCAGAGTACAGTGTCTCACTCATATGCACAATGGTCTAATGGTCTAATGGTCTAGTGGTCTAATGGTGTAGTGGTGTAGTGGTGTAGTGGTGTAGTGGTGTAATGGTGTAGTGGTGTAGTGGTGTAGTGGTGTAATGGTGTAATGGTGTAGTGGTGTAGTGGTGTAGTGGTGTAGTGGTGTAGTGGTGTAGTGGTGTAGTGGTGTAATGGTGTAGTGGTGTAGTGGTGTAGTGGTGTAGTGGTGTAGTGGTGTAGTGGTGTAGTGGTGTAGTGGTGTAATGGTGTAGTGGTGTAGTGGTGTAATGGTGTAATGGTGTAGTGGTGTAGTGGTGTAGTGGTGTAGTGGTGTAGTGGTGTAGTGGTGTAGTGGTGTAGTGGTGTAGTGGTGTAACAGTGAACAAGATACCACTACAGTAGAATGCCGATTATCCGCACCCCTCGGGGCACGGGCTGTCTCCAAGGGGTTCGGATGAGAAGATTGTTCAGATAGGGGATCAGTCACACATCTATCTAAAAGATGCATATTCCCCGCATGTTTTCATCATTTTTCATTCTGACAGGCAGTAAAACAGGCACGAGGCGCACTTTAGTTGATGTCCGGATAATCGGCGTTCGACTGTATGTTAATCCAGCTAACTTAGTACCCTACGTACAGTCAACTTTGCGTATAACGACACTCGGCGGGGCACCTGAAAAGTGTCCTTATTCGCGAAGTGTCCTTATACCCGAAGTCTCATTATATGTATTACAGTTAGATGGGGCTTTGCTCTGGGCATGGAAATCATGTCGTTATTCGCGAATTGTCGTTATATCCGCAGTCGATTTTAGCGAAGTTGACTGTAATCCAGGCCACAAATGGTACAGGATTAGTATCCTGTTCAGTAAAACCTGGTTTAAGCGACCACCCCACGGTGCAAGCAAAAGCGGTCGTTAAAGCCAGGTAGTCCCTAGAACCAGGTCCCACAGTTTCTGTGTAGAACTGTCGGTGCTTGGAAAAAACGGTCGTTAAGAGCAGGTGGTCGTTAAACCCAGAGGTCGCGTACACCAGGTTTTACTGTACGTGCATTCCTTTTTGGCAAGGTGGTAGAGTTGAGTAGAAAGGATTTCGGAAAAAAAGAAGCCTCTAGCCGGAAGTACAGTCAACTCCACATATAACGAACTCTGGTGTAGAGAATTTCGGGATAGCGAACCAGTGTCCATGTTCCTGAACCCATACAAAATTTACCCTACGTAGCAAACTGTTCTTGTTTGTGACAAACCATATCTTGTAGGGCCGCGTGTAAGGCAAGTGCGCTCATACGGTCGTGGGCCGAATGCCAGTCATGATGTGTTGCTTTGATGATGCAAGTGCCTTTCTGACTTTTCTGTTATAAAGAACTTTGGCTATAAAGAACTTATTCTCCTGCACAATGGTGTTCGTTATATCAGGAGTCTACTATATACACGAACACAGGCTTACCCATTAAGTTCCAGCCCTGAAAAATGTACAGTATGATGTACTAAATTTTGTTGAAAAGAGTGCCATTTCCATGGATACACAGACGATCTGTACATTTGCCAGTCTACATAAGTCTACATAGTTCAACCCAGCTCTGCTATCTTCAAACCGTCGGGTAGGATAGGTTGAGAAAAAGCAGAAACTATACGTATCACGTGGTGCAGAATCACAGGACAAAAGGAGCACAGGCGCACGTCTATCCCGGACCTGCCAGTCCGAGTGTGCGTCTGCACGTTGCAGGATGCGAGTGCTCACCTAAGATCATGATTGCTGCCACCAGTGATGTAAAGAAAAGCGTGCTCCGGGTCAGTCAAGTTGTCCGGAATGGTGACGGCCAGCCAATGCCACCAGATTGATGGTGAAACCAGTTCATCTGCAAAAAATGCAGGCAAAAGACCGAGAATCGCAACTAGGTTGATGGAAATCATTCTCGGCCTAGAATGTATGGCTGATATAGAACCTTGACAAGGATCAGCAGCAGCAGCATCAGGTCTTGCAACTAGAATCATGGAAATAGGTCACCACTAGTATGGGTTACCCGGTCGCTATGGCGACTGAAAAGAGTGTACAACTCCCAGAAGCGCTGCTGCCTACAGATAAAAAGCATACATGTAGCTGTTGGGATGATATACAGTCAAACCTCGTTAGGACAAACACTGATAAGGCGAACTTTCCATTAGTACGAACTAAGGCCAATCCTATGGTTGGCCAGGCATCAATTCAAGTCAAAATTATTCGTTTACGACGAACTTCTGTACAGCGAACTTTCGCGAAGACGAACTATTTTCAAGTGTGATTTGAACAAAGTCAGTGTGGTCATGTACATGTAGTGCGAACTTTCGGTCCACGAGCGTGCGCGTGCGCTGGCTGCTTTTTTTCTTCTTCTTTTTTTCTATAGTCGAGGTCATATTGTACGTACAGTGCAAATTGCTTTCAAGCGTGTTTTGAACAAATCAATCAGTGCGTTGTACGAACTTTCGACACAGTCGTGATTCATTGCACTTTGTCATTGTACTTACCTGTTTCTGGCTTATGCTAAGAATGACATGCTTCCCATGTACACGTTTACCACAGCATGCACCTTCACGTAAATACAATCCATCTGATATGCATATCGATTTTTTGTCAGATCTGGATAAGAAGAACTCCCGATAAGACAAACAAATTTGTTCAGTCCCTTGAAGTTCGTCCTAACGAGGTTTGACTGTACCTGTAATCTAGATTTATTTCACATGTATTTCAGAGGAAAGCCTTTTTTGCACCTGCGAACAGGTCAGACCAAACTACCATGATTCGTGGTCAGTTAGAGCAACTTGCCACGTGAACGCCATTCTTGAAGGTGGTGTTGGTGTTGGGGGGAGGGGGGGGGGGGGGGGGGGGTTGGGGAGCCTGAGACAGCCGCACTGTATTATAGTTTTTCATTATTATTATTCTACAATCACGATAAGAGGTCTGAAGATCATGTTTCCAAGTCCAGCAACAAGAAAAAAAGCAAAGCTGAGCTGGATCAACAGATGAATAGGAAGATTTTGACATAATTATGCTGAGATTGTTACATCTGAGGTAACGCGGCCTGTGTGGTTCTCTCCACAATGTTACCCCCTCTTAAACACAGACACACTAACGAACATACCAACACACTGACGCACAGACAGATAGACATACACACACACATTCACACGATTGTACACACACGTACATGCACATACATACGACCCCGTCAAGGCTATAGTCGCCTGGTAATGGGCCATTCATACTACGCCTGACGTTTTTGTCTGAATAACCATGACAACATGGAATGTGGTGGGAAAATCGAACCCCTGATACGAAAACGTAGACGACGTATCCAGACCCCTTGTAGTGAGATTCATTCTATCGTTCCCGGCAGTTTGTGTCCAAAAAGCTGGACGCACAGCTGTACGAAAAGCGTGTACGTGCCTGTGTGAATGCAGCTGCATGAAAACGACGTCTGCCAGCACGTGGAATTCCCAAACGTGACGCGTATTGTAACATAGTACATGATGAATAGCCTATGACATCGCAAGTCTTCTGCAATATTTGCACGTCCGTGCTGTAGTAGTATGGGGGTGAACTACAGTACACATTATATTGATAAAATCCGTTAGCTTTGAAAAAAAATTTTTTTAATGTAGTTCTTTCTGATTTACTAATCAAAAACCAATCAAATGCTAGGGGTGCGTTGGGGCTCCACCCACACCAAGTCTGTCCTACTAGTAATCTAGACTAGAGGAGACACGTCGCAAACAGCCTACCCGATAGCCATCTCTGTGAGGTCATGTTGAGGTAATGAGTGGTGTAGCCTTCTCCTTTGAACGGTGGCGCTACCTCTTCGTACTTGTAATTCGAATCGGCAGCATTGACATAGTCGTCGAGTGGCGTGGAACCCACACTGAGCGCACCCGCCACGATCGCGAGCAAGATTGCACCAGCCCGGCCAGGCTGCAGTTGCCTGGACATGGCGAGGGCGAACGTGCGGTCTGGACTTCTGTCTGTTTGACTCTGGAACACGTATAGCCGCAGGACGAGATACCGGATAGCGAGAGCAAAGATTTTTGCTCGCCACAATCACAGCTTACCGGTCTCCCGTAATAATAATTCGAATCAAAGACTTGAAAAAGAGCCAAGCGGTGCACACGTGACGTGCACCTCGTCCTCCCGGGCCGTGCTTCTGCCTTCTAAGTAATAATATTATTACCGGTATTAGTTCTGGGCTGGCATTGATCAGTCAAATCTACACAGACAAGAGTCCAGACCAGACTAGACTGCGCAGATTCTACGCGCTCTGCGCTCTCTTTTCTCCCGTGACCAGGCGACTGCGCCACCTCACGTCACAAAGACCGGTGCGGTACCGGTGCAGGTGGTGGATCATCTACATGGTGAACTCACTTACTGGGTCGCACGCGGATGCGACTCTTGCCAATGTCGACAGATGGGAGTTTTTCGTGGCATCCTTGGCTTGGGTATATATAGGCTATCTGCCTATACTATCCTGCATCATCCTACATGTACAGTACAGATACCGTACAATCATGACCGAGAATCTGAGTACTATTGTCAGGCCGTCCATGTCGCGATGGATGGCGACATGGGCATAGTCACATTACCAAAGAAGACTTTCTCAGAGACCCCCCACCCCCCCCCCCCCACACACACACCCCTCCATTCCTTCTCCAATCCGTACACACATTCATGTGCCTACCTACTAGTACTAGTCGTAAGTCATTCGTGTGTATGTGTGTGCGTGCATGTGGGTTGGGTTCAATGTGCTGAAAATAATTACACATGAGTGTTCTGGGCGGCTGGGTGCTGGGCCTTGCAGTGCCGGTAGTATTAGGTGGCTGATGCAGGCTAGTGGTGTGTGGGTAGCCGAAGTCTTGGGCATATGCCGCTGTGGCCATGTGTCGTACCAAGATCCTCTACTGCTCAAACTGCTCAAATATCTCGGAGCCACTGGGGAAAAGCCACAAATGCACACTCGACATCAAAATAAATGATTTCCGTAATATCGTTGAAGCATAATTTCGATAAAATCTGGTGATCTCCGTTTAGTCCGGTTTGCAAGATAATAGGGGATGTTGCAGACTATGGAGGTGAGGACATAACCATTTCTAAAAAAAGTGTGGTAGATGTGCATGCATTGATATATGTGGAGAAATGTAAAGTAACTCTCAGCAACATTAAAGAGACTGTTTTAGAGTTTAGAAGTTGCGACTTCGGCGGTAATAGTCATGAAGTTGATTGTTCCAACTAGGAACACACGCTTCTTGCCGAACTTGACACTTGACTGACTCAACTCAACTCAACTGATGAGGGGTGAATTCCCCGAAACACCGTGTATTGAGCAGGGAGTGGTGCTTTCTTGCAGGTTTGCCGAGTGGAAGGTGCGACGTGCTCCTCGTGTGCTCCGGATGGCAGTCGTGAGTCAGTCAAGTGTCAAGTTCGGCAAGAAGCGTGTGTTCCTAGTTGGAACAATCAACTTCATGTTTTAGAGTTGACGTACGTTTAGGTTCTGCCTTATGATACAAAGTAGAAGAGTAAGTCGATTCAGCTTGCCTTATTGATTGCGGTTATCAATAATACCACGTGAGTAAATGAAAATCTGTCTGCGTATTTGAGGAATATAAGTCCTGTTATACCCAATCAAAACACAACACGACACAACACTGAAGGCTCCGTCACACAACATCAGCAGGCGGTATACCTAATCAAAACACAAAATAACCATGAAGGCTCAGGCTCCATCACACAACATCAGCAGGTGGCAGGGCGACCTGTTGTGACTGATATCTCCGACATGGGCATAGCCGCTGGACGTCTGCAGATGTTCCTAGCAAACAAACAACCAACAAACAACAAACAAAAAGGCAAAACGAGAGGTTTGATAAGCAGCTACAACAATTTGCAGCCACTGCTGAGCCTTAGATCTTTGCAGGGTGTACAACCCAGGTGACTGGGGTTGCTTTAAGACACGCCCTATAAGATATACTGGGGTTTTAGAGGGCATCATACCATGACTCAGGTTAGTGAGGGTACCTTAGTGCATTAGGGCATGACCCGGGTTAGACTTAGTGGGGGGGGGGGGGGGTGCTAGTGCATTAGGGCATGACTCGGGTTAGACTGGGCGAGTGGGGCTGTTTCAATGGATTTGGGCGTGACCTGGGTGAGTGGGGTTGAATCAGTGCATCAGGGCATGACCTGGGTGAGTGGGGTTGAATCAGTGCATCAGGGCATCATGGCCAGCAATCGAGGACATCTGAGAGTCGTAATTTTTGTACTCCTCCAAGGGGCTTCCAGCCGAGTCTCACGCGAACCGTGAAATTTTTTAAATTTTTAAGGTGGGATTTTTGGCGTGCTGGGCCAAGCACAAGGAAGCCATCTGCAAAAAACCTGCAGAAAATGGTTGTTGTTTGATCCTTTGGTGTAATCTTTGTTTCTAGTCGAAGCTAGTTGCTGTTTGGAGCAGAAACGCTGAAATTGACTATTTTCTGCATGTACTCATACATGTACTCATGTACTCAGGCATGCAGTCTCACTCGTATTTTAGCTCTTTTTCTGGAATGAATGCTGCTCTGCGCCCCTTGGTGAACATTTCCTGCGCTCGTGGAGCAGCTGAAAAGGACCACTGGTATGTCTGGTTCCTGGTTCGAAAGTGGAGAGTCGACTTTTGTGCCTTGAAAAAGGAGTAGAGAGCGATAAAGGTACGTCTGTAGCTTATTTTTGAGCGCTCCTCGTACATTTTTGATCGTGATAGAAATTCTCAGACCAAAGTCAGACCAAAGTCAGAGCGATGATGGCCGTACAGTTTTCTTGTGGATTTTTTAGTTGTTTCATCTCGTATCTATGTCAGTATCGTGATGGTGAAGTGGAGAGGGTGATTTTCTTCCTCTAGGCTTCGTTCGGCCGACTTTGCTTCGTCCTCGTTGAAAAGTGATCCTGAAAAAAAGGTTGATTCGCAAAATTATGTTGATTTTGAATGTACGTGATGACATGCGATTGCTGGCTATGGACCTGGGTGAGTGGGGTTGAATCAGTGCATCAGGGCATGACCTGGGTGAGTGGGGTTGAATCAGTGCATCAGGGCATGACCCGGGTGAGTGGGGTTGAATCAGTGCATCAGGGCATGACCCAGGTGAGTGGGGTTGAATCAGTGCATCAGGGGCATGACCCGGGTGAGTGGGGTTGAATCAGTGCATCAGGGGCATGACCCGGGTGACAGACGAGTAGGGTAAACTAACCACTGCAGTCCAACAACAGCCTCTCCAGATTGACAGTGCACTGGCGTGACTTGGTGTGCATACCCGGGTATGCTGCCAGCTCTTGTATCACACTCTCCAACCTATAGGAAGCAGAATGTACAGAAAATATCATTGGACATAACATCATGATCCAGTTGGTATTTCTCACAAACTAAGTCAATGGAGAATGTTTTGCCTTGCCAGCCTCTCTCTCACTACACAACAAACCAGCACCAAACCAGTTTATGAGTAGTCACACTATCGCTAAAGGTACAATCCAACATAAAGTACTCCCCCGGAAGTAAAACTTTCTAAAAAGGTGCAAGTCCCCATGCCATTCTTACGTAGATTAACTGATGAATGTAACAATAATAATAATAATAACTTTATTAGGATGACCCAAAGGCAAATTGCCTATCGAGGGGTTCACCGCGTTGAATGGTTGTGGTATGACAAAGCAAAGAGGCAACCATTGTGTCAACAAGAAAACAGTTCTGAACAAATCCTTTCTTCCCCTTACGTTGCGTGCCTTGCGATCATCGTTCCACATTCGATTCATACATGTCGACATATAGGGAATGCTTACAGTGCAATTAGTCGTCCTTGTTGCTATATTGAACAATCTTCGGGTCATTTTTCTTGGAATTGAGCAACCTGAATTCACCAGAACTGACTGGTAGATCAAATTCACCATGCTTTTCGTTCTGGGGGAAATACTAAAACCCATTTTAAAAGCGAATACTGTGATGGGAGAGAGAGAGAGAGAGAGAGAGAGAGAGAGAGAGAGAGAGAGAGAGAGAGAGAGAGAGAGAGAGAGAGAGAGAGAGAGAGAGAGAGAGAGAGAGAGAGAGAGAGAGAGAGAGAGAGAGAGAGAGAGAGAGAGAGAGAGAGAGAGAGAGAGAGAGAGAGGTCACTTCAACGAGAGAGGCAGATAATTTGGCTATCAATATAGGCAGGAAGGGAAACGTGTACCAACTTACAAGCCATTGACGACTCTCGTCCGTACTACACTTGTACAATTGAATGCTCTCTTCAGAACCTGAAAGCATAAGACAGACAATTAAGACATGAGCAAGGCGTTGGGTCCAGCGAGTCCTGATCGGACCTGGAATCAGTGACGTGTTGGTTCGCAAACGTGTTGGTTCGCAAACACGATTCGCCTGAGCAATGCTGGAGTGTTTCCCTGCTATCCTATCAATTGAACTTTTGTCCTTAGCATGACCCAGTCGGCAAGCCTTCTTCACACTTTGGGCAAATGTTCGTGAATCAAACAAGGTAACCGCGGCAAGCCATCGGACAGGTGAAAGCAAACATTGCAGATTCCAATGGATAGTAATTTATACAAGTTGTGTTAGTAGTTGAACGCTATCATGTCAGCCTAACTTTTTGCACCCCGCGCACGAGTAAACTCGTTTTGTAGGATGCCCTGTTTTCCCAAGCCCGAGTATACTCGGGTAAAAAATGTACTCGGATGGAGCGCCAAGGGTAAATGTATAGCAAAGAAAAAAGGACCAAGAAACTACAAGTTACGCAGTATCGTGCAATGTTATCGCATGACCTGATTGTTTAGTAACTGGTGATGCTAGTGGACAGTATAGCGTAACTTGTAGTTTCTTGGTCCTTTTTCTTTACTAGAAAATGTACTGTTCATCATTATGAACACAGAACTCGGGTTGGGTATACCTTGCTATTCAAACCTTCGTACCTCTGTTATTCTTTCTTCGATTCTCACACGTGACGGCTCGTTGGAAAGTTGAAGGAATAAGCTTTCCACCGGTATGTCGTTTGCCGGGCGAAAAGTAAAATACCGGAGCGCCGAAGGTGGAAACGCAATTTACGCGCGAAATACAGGGCACACAATTTCGCACCTTGGGTTTTCAAGTGGAGATCCGCGGGGAAGGGACTTTCCCTATGACTCACAGGGGCACAGCCCATGCGTGTCGGGTACCAAAATGAGCGCTTGAACTTCAGGAATCTGACAGAGTTTGAATTTTTGCTCTGCGCTGAGTAAACCTGTAGAAGCGAAGACATTTGTGACTGCGTCTGGAGTATCTCTTTGAGGCCCCATAGAGCAGCTCTCAACGGAGCATGAAGGAGACTCTATTGCTCCTGCTGAGTGATTATTCGTTTCGTTTGGACAGAGAAGGCTTTAAGCCTTCCAAAGAGCCCAAGATGACCAACTTCCATTTCTGAGTGAAGTTAGAACTTTTCAAATCACTGGTCTCATCTGCAGGGCAACAGAGAGCAAGGTTCATCGAGCGACTGGAAATTCATGGATTTCAGGCTGGGGTGGAAAAGGTTAAAGAGCACAGGGTCAGCAGGACTCACGTCGTCTTTGTTCAGATGTGGGAAGAAAGCCGGTTCACAGACCTGCGGAAAGAAACACAGCCATGAAGTACATTACCAATTTAGCACTGTGACAGACTTTGGCAGACTTTACCTCATTAAAAACGAGAGAGCTTGAAAGCTCAGGGCCCTCGCTATGCTTTTTTGCCTGGGTCATCGTGTATGTCATTCGAACTGATGGAAACGTTTTTTTATTTATTTTATTTTTTTTTTATTCAACATCTCCTGGCCCGTCCGAAGACTGCCAATAAACATGAGAGGTCAGGTGATAGCCAACCACGGCAAGCTAAAAGGGAGAAAAAGAAAGATGCTGTCAGAGAGGGAAAGGAGATAGGGAGAGAAAAAGAAAGGGAGGCACATTAGTAATACATGGGATCACTTCGGATGAGACAGTGTGGAAAGCTGGACTTTGAATTTCCTGATATCCTGGCATGTCTTAATGCTAGTAGGCAGGTTAGACCAAAGGGAGTATGCTGAGAAGAAAGGGGATTTCAAAAACAGAGAGGAACTAGCTCGGGGCAGTGATAAGGCATTGCGTGTTGGTCTAGTGGTAACAAACCAGTTGTACTTGGCAATATGTTTCGGGACTTGGGCTAGGAAGATTTTTTGCACAAGGATACAAAGATGCTGCTGATGTCGGGCAAGAAGAGGGTGCGTGGAAGCAAGTTTATAAAGACAAAGGGAGGCAAATGTTTGGTCTTTTCGAAACAGAATTTTCAGAAGCAAGCGTTGATGTACTTCCAGTCTGTGGAGTAAAGTCTGAGACAACCCGCACCAAGCTATATCGCAATAGTCAAATATAGGCAAAATGTACGACTTAAAGAACAATTTTCTGCAGTTATCATTCAAGTGTTGGCAGTGGGGTTGTAGCATACCTAAGGACGCACTCGCACGCTTGCACACAGACTGGACTTGTGGAGACCAGGAGAGTTGGCGGTCGAGAATAACGCCCAGGTGCTTGTGCTCGTTAACAACTTTAATAGGTGTACTATTTAGACCAGGAAAATACAGAAGCTGAGTGGGCTGAGTGGGGGGCGAGGGAGAGAAGAACATGGCCTCGGTTTTGGCGAGGTTAGGCTTCAGTTTCCAGGTTTCCATCCATGTTACTGTAGCGTTGACCCCGGACTGCATGGAGGCCGTGAGGTTGTCTGCCGAGCTGTCGGAGCACATCAGAGCAGTGTCGTCAGCAAAAAGACTTACATTTGGTACAAGGGCTGGCAAGTCATTAACGTACAGTAGAAATAGGAGCGGCCCAAGTATGGACCCCTGGGGTACCCCAGACACGACTAGTAATGGGTCTGATAGGGAGGTAGATACTCTGACAGTCTGGTGGCGGCAGGAAAGATAGGATGAGAGCCATTGCAGGGCTGGACCATGTACCAAGAAGACGGACTCTAGCTTTGCAAGCAGACCACGATGCCAGACGGTGTCGAAAGCTTTCGCTAGGTCAAAGAACACGATGCCAACATGCCGCCTGAGGTTCCGCTGGGTGTAGATGTCTTGTACTAGACGTGTTAGTTGGAAAGTTGTGGAGTCTCCACGGCAGAAACCGGATTGAGATGGTGAAAGCGCTGGGGTGACGTGGCAGTTTTTTTTTTTTTGCAATACAACGATAAAAATTTAATCTGCCCGCCCTCCCCTTTTTCTTCTGAAAAAAGGACGATCATGAAGTATATTCTTTGACTTGTCCTATCATGGGATTCGAACCCGCACTATCGCCTTGCATGCATTCCGCCGATACACTTCGCACACATACACATTCTTCCAAGCTGCTTCACGTCATGATCTTTCAGTTGAAAGCCCTATTTGAATAAGGTGGCCAGCTGTCTTTGATGGTACGGTACGGGACATGTACGGGCTGGCATAAGCATGCAACGCCTGACAGAAACAAAGTTACAAGTACCGAATTAAAGCGATGTGGACCCTGGCTAGCGGCAGGCGTTAGTAACGTCTTTAGCATAGCTACAGGAATAAAAGATCAAGTACCAGAGTAACAAGGAACGCCGTGTTCCTTCCCAAGCGTCAAGCCCAGTTTGCACATATCAGTATGCAAGACCCAGCCAGCTTGACAGAGTAAGCAGGAAGCTGCACTGAAGAACAAAGGGGAGAGGCTGGTTTTTTTATAGCAGGTGGCAGAAGAGTTGGGCAAGATTGCGCACCAGTACAATCATAAGATTTGGGTGAAAAAGCCTCCTACACGGGCCATCACAGGCCATGATATCACTTGCCTCGCACAACAACTAACAAAAAAGCCAAACTAAATTATGTTTTTAAAGAGTCAGATCTGGCTGCGGTCAACTACCCTTCACTTTGCGTGTTGTCGCTATTGCTGTCTATGTCTCCGTGTGTGCCAGTATAATGTGGAGCGAGAAAGAAAATCAAACTTGACAATGACGTACCATTTGTAGGTCCATGCAGGCATGGACGCACGACTGCCCTATGCGGCTTACCACCTCATGCAAGTGCTTTGCAGCTAGAGAGAACACAATAGACACGAATCAAACTGTGAGCATTAAACTTAAGATTTTTTTACTACCTTGGTCATCACTGCAGCCCCATGAGCAGAACATCAATATCCTCAAGAACGGATTGACTAAACTCGGATGGCGAGCCACTTAATTACGGAGGACAAACATGTTAGGAGTTATGACCAACCTTCCACCAACGCACTCACTGACTATATTATGATCAGGTTACGATGGTGGACGGTTAAGTAGTCATGACTTGTAACATTTTGTCCTTCTCCTTAACAGATAGACTATTGTGATTAATGCTGAGTAGACAAAAACAACAAGCTATTGAGAGCTGACATCTTACAATCAAATGCACACAGACCCACTGGTGTTTGCATTTCTATGGCAGACTACAGTAGACTCGTACGCCCAAGAACGTCCAGGCTGGACATCTAAGAACGCCCCAGCCTGGATTAAAGAACGAACTCCAAGACTTTTAAGAACGCGACATTTTTTGGTATTTCACGTTTCCGAGTACACGAAAAACAAGTCCGCAACCACAAACCCTTGTCGGGTCCTCGCGAAAACATCCCCGAGTGCAGCGCTACATACTACACGTGCATGTAAAGTGTACAACCGGTACATGTAGCGCAAAGTGCATTGTACATGAGCGTCACGGTACGGGTCATTGTTGGACGCGTAAGAACGCGAAATAAGAACGTAGCCTGGGGCGCTGAAAAATAAGAACTTTGCTAGGCTGGCCCTCTGAAACCGCGTTCTTGGGCGTACGAGTCTACTGTATCCGGCCAGATTTGCTATAGAAATCAAGAAGTTACATCTTTTTTAGGCTTGAGAGCAAGCATAGAGAAAGCCCGGGGATAATTGCGAAGTGAAACACAACGCAGGAAAGCCGAGCCTAAGTTTTACCTGGCCAGCTGGGACGAAATGGTGGTGTGCTGTACACGCCGACATTGCAGAGCACTAAATACTGTGGGCCTGTGGTGGACAGGGCAGAGAACACTACTCAACACATACAGAGGAACATCCCTCAACAGGAGAGGAATTAGAAGCATGGCAATTTTACCAGTTTACGCCAGAAACATTCAAGTGATCCGACGACCATCTGTGGACAGCACAGGCATGGGAGGGAGTTCGGAAGTGGGACAGAGGATGAGTTTTAGGGGGGGGGGGGGGGAGGGACCTTGTACCCGCAGGAATTCTACCACCCTCTTGGATCAAGGCGCAAACGCAGCTCGTAAAGCGGTGTGAGGTGAGAAGATCAGACCCAACACCAAACGGTCAAACACCGAAAATCCCATTCACTGCATCCATGTTTCTCTCGTGCCAGGCCATGAGTTCCCAATTAAGGTGGCTCACACCCTCTGCGCGCGCATCGTTTGAAAAGTGTTTGAAAAGTGTAGATTTTCAGTAAATTTTTCGGTAGCGATGATTTTTGTGCGATCAATCGTTGTTGAACGTCTTCTCGCTTTTCTGCAATTCTGGCGACCTAGCTAGAACCTGCTGCTAGTGTCCCTCTTCACTCGTTCTTTCTATGAAAGGGGAAGGCAGCACTCGCAGAAGATTTTCCAAGAATGCAATGTCGACTGGTGCTCGTACCACAAGAAGGGAGAAATCAAAGTCCGCTCTTGAATCATGCCTGAGTATTAGAAAATTATTTCAGAACACGCTTGTGTAGATTTCCTGTCAGTGCCACTGACATCTCGCGACCTTCAAATAGTATGACTTGCTCGATCATCTCCCGCACTGACTAGCAAATTCGTCAGGTAGCTGTGGATGGATCGATTCAGGGAGATCGAAGGTAAATACATCGAAGCACTTCAAACACGTTTCAAGACGCACTTCAAATTTTGTAATTGTGTCTTGAAAATTGTTTACAACAATTCGTACTTCAATACGCTGTTGAATTGTAGCCTCTGGTTGGGAGTCTCGACTGTTTTATTGCTGCATGGCTTTCCTCAACACCGTTCACTGTACATGTATCGCGGAACGCAGATTGGATGGAATTGGAGGTGAATTTGATAATTTGTGACTGTGTCATCAACCAAGTGAGGACATCAAATATCAACAGGGACGCTCCGAAAATCACAAACGCTGCGAAATAGATATGAAAATATTAATGGTCTTACACACTGGAGGGTGTTCCACATTCATTGTGTCATATCTTTAGACTGTCCGAAAGTTTGTCGTGCCGTGCAACTTTCACAGACTAATCCGATAATTGGCATGTGGCCCTACTGGCACATACTCATGCGTATGCCGTTGAGTTTATCTATATGTGCACGCACATGTGCAGGGGCGTCGGAACCGGTGCGGCAGGTCCGGCCAAAGCTGCACCAATAATTTCATCTTGTGACTTTTGAAGCAATGAAATATGGGCTATTTGGGCCCAATTTCCCAAAAAGTTTCCCCGGGGCCACCCCTGGACTCCCACCTACTCATGCGGCCGCACCAATGTCGAATGCCTTCCGACGCCCCTGATGTGTGTATACATATACAATTTTAATACGTATGCAAAATTAGGCAATCTACATGTACATATTATACATGTATGTGTGTGCACTCACTCCTATGACATAGAACGACAGTGCAGGCTATGTAAAGTCGCATCAATGTGTGTCACCCGGGTGTGTACATGCATGCGCGCTCGCGCGGGCGTTTTGTGTGCGTGCCTGGCATGGCATAACGCCGTTCAGTATGACTAGTGTTGAACCGTGGTAATTTGCCCCCACCCCCTCTTTTTTCTGCTGGCGTTGGATATGCAACTAATGACATAAACTCGGTTGTTGAAAGCGAGTGCCATGCACCACAATGGATTGACAATAATAATACAAGTAGCACTGTAAAAGCGCTGGTAATACTTATGTTGCAGCCATGGCAGTTGTGAGTAGCTTTCCAAGTCAAGCCTGCTGCAGAAATTATTGCACTCTGACCAGCTGGAGTGGCCCAGGACTGCCGGTTGTGGAGAACAGGAGTGATGCTTGTATATACGCTTGTATTTACATGATGTACACAGTGTACTTCGAAGTAACGTTAGGTGTATTGCTTGCGTGTTCTTCTGCCTGTGCGAGTGTACATGTGCTGGTCAGTGTGGAACCACCATCCATATCAGATCATACAGCTGCTATCAGTCTCAACAGCTTGTATCTGGCAAATAGGGTTTTAGTGACTCGATTTTGCTTACTGTGTTCAACAGAGTGGCATTGCACACAGCTACTTGATGTAATAGTAGCATCTTGGAAATTTTAGATTTTTGATAGTTAGCTTCAGTAGAAACTTCTCCAGTGTGGCTCTTAGCTTCATTACCACGGAGACTAAGCATTCAAGTAATGCACGAAGAACATTGGCTAGATGTGAAGTGAAAAGCCATTGGACCGTACCCCGTGGAATACGCATTTAGTATAGAAGAATTTCTTGCTATGTTGGCAGCAAACACTGTATAATATAATAATTACATTACCAGTAGAAAGTGCCTAATGTGCATTGCTTCAGCACTATGTTTTGGACAAAGCAGTTAACAAATTCCACATCACTATCGGCTTCATGTTGGAGAAAGTTGTGAAAAACACTAGAACATACATGTACACTCAATACACATGCTCATCTACATGTATGGCATTTAGTATGTGGGCGACTTCAAAGTTCTATTTTGGTAGTTTGCTTCGGTAGAAACTGTCTAAACTTGATCCAAAGCTCTACTACTATGTTCTGAAGATGTTGCAATCAAGTAATGTAAGCCAAGTATCTGCCGCATTGGAGCTAGTTGTGAAAACCTTTAGACCATACACTCAATGCACATGCTCAGCTATGGCATTTAGTATGTGGGCGACTTCAAAGTTCTGTTTTGGTAGTTAGCTTCGGTGGAAACTGCTAAAACTTGATCCAAAGCTCTACTACTATGTTCGGAAGATGTTGCAATCAATTATTGTAAGACACGTATCTGTCATATGGTGGAGTCAGGGGTTCTAAGGCGTTGGACAATGTCCCAGTGCAATGTGCTGATTCTTGAAATATGGCATCACTTGAAACTTCAAAGTTTTATTTCACGAGTTACCTTCGGTAGAACCTGCTCAAACTTGCTACACAGTACCATTATTAGGTTATGATAGCATAACCATCGAATACAGGGCAAGTCCAGTGTCAAATACTTGTGGGCGGGGCTAATATGTGGGACGTGTGCGCTGAAATGGGATGATTCCGAAAAGAGAAAAAAGTCACCTTCTAGCAGAATTCTACCCACTTCTACAGCTAATGCTGATATTTAGCAAGTACATACTACTGTCCTGGTGTTGGTCATCAAGAAAAAGGGGGTAACTACCAGTGCTACGGCCAAAAAACTGGTTTTCCGGTATTTTTTGGCCTAAATTGGCAATTGTGAGTACGCTATGTTTGGCCCCTCCCCCGAGTGAAACCGGCCGGTAGAACTTGATAAAAATTCGTCTCCGTACACTAGATATCCAACGGAACAAAGTACAATCATTTGTAGCCACGTTTCAAACAAAAAAAATTGGACCCGAGGGGTAGGAGCCACCTTAACTGTGGGTCGCAGCACAGCTGAAACAAGTCTTCCGCTTCCAAACCTGGTACCCTCTGTTTCTTTATCGTAATCGTAGCCATCCCCGCTATGGCTGTCTGGCTTATCCAAAAAAAATTAAGTACAGCAGTAGAGTTTTAAAAGTGCAGAATAATGGCATACGTGTGGGGTTCCCTTTCTTACGACTGCGGTTTGCAGAGGTGCCACGTGTGCCTGGTAGATCTCATGACTACCCAAGGTTTTTCACCGGTGTGCACGTATCAGTTGGACCGTGACAATATGCTATGGCCACCCAGTTTGCCACTGCTACCACACTCCAGGACAGCATAACGCAAGGCTAAATCCAAGTGACAATACTTGTAGCATTAGAGAATAGAGGTGCCGTAATCAGCTGCCAGCAGTGGAAATGGGTGGTTATTTGCCATGGACACAAAACAGAACTTAAGCACAACACTCACCTTTGCTGGCCTTCTCCACTCGGACGTAGCGAGCGCGAACCGGACCGTTTTCCACATCCCATTCAAACCGCATGCTGGAGGAGAGAATTGCAAAATTGTTAGCATTGCTGTTGGATTGTACATGTCCAGCGCTGGCAACTGAAATCAGACCGCTGATTTTTGTGCTCGAGTGCCGCACCGACTCTAGCGGTCTCTATTAACCCTTTCAGTGCCAAGGACGAGATAACTCGTCCTACAGACCCCCACGCGATTGGCCAAGGACGAGATATCTCGTCCTCGTAGTGCGCACGTTACATTGCAGTGCATAGACCAGTGTACAAACTATCGTAACTCTGTGAAACATAACCGCATCGCGACAATCAATACACCGTTGGAAAGGTCTGGAGCTCATCTTTCCGTGGATATAACGTTCGTCGCGATGGGATAAAGAATCACTGAGCGGCGACATGATGAACACCAAAATCACGGGCCGGAGCGAACACGAATGTTTTTGTTCAGTGCATAGACCAGTGTACAAACTATCGTAACTCTGTGAAACATAACCGCATCGCGACAATCAATACACCGTTGGAAAGGTCTTGAGCTCATCTTTCCGTGGATATAACGTTCGTCGCGATGGGATAAAGAATCACTGAGCGGCGACAGGATGAACACCAAAATCACGGGCCGGCGCGAACAGGAATTTTTTTGTTCAGTGCACAGACCAGTGTACAAACTATCGTAACTCTGTGAAACATAACCGCATCGCGACAATCAATACACCGTTGGAAAGGTCTTGAGCTCATCTTTCCGTGGATATAATGTTCGTCGCGATGGGATAAAGAATCACTGAGCGGCGACAGGATGAACACCAAAATCACGGGCCGGAGCGAACACGAATTTTTTTGTTCATGACTACGCAGTTTTTTGGAGCGTGCTAGGGGATTTCCCTTTGGCACGACGCATGCGTGATGGACATCAAATGAAGCGCTTGGATCTCAGCTTTGCAGCGCAGTTCTAATCGTGAAAACCGGTTGAATTTGGGCAAGATGCCGAACAAGAACGTGAGATTAAGTTGTTGTGCCGTTCCGAGGCACGGTGGAGTAGTTCGGAGAGGAGGTGGAAGTGGCCCTGGTGTGTCTATGTTGCTGAGATCTACCATGATGGATTCGCTTGGTCCTGATCTTTCCAACGAGCCCAGGATGATGAAAATCCATCATGGTGGAGGGAAATGAGAATAATTTCCATTCAGAGCTGTGCGCGCAAACTACACCAAGAGAGTCAGTGCTCTGGACAGCCGGCCGATTGGAGAAAAGGGGCCCCGGCATGGAAAGGGTTAATTTCTGCACCGTTACAATCCCGTGCTGGGTGTTTGTGATGTGAGCGCACCGCTACAGGATTAGGATTTCAGCTGCCAGCACTTTAGTTGCCCAAGCCAGAGTGCACTGCTCTCATGTCCACTACAAAAATAACCAACAAGTTGAAAGTAGTTGGAAGATGGCGTTCGCACGCGCTCCTCAGTGCACCTGTCCATTCACCACCTCTTTAGACCTCGGCGTTCACACTATTCATACGCATGCACACACGCACACATCCACTCACACCCCCCCCCCCCCCCACACACACACACACGCGCGCGCACGCACGCACACACACCATCTGACCATTTGACGCACATTGCCTCCGTGATAGCGATGCTACAGCAGAAGCCAAAGCAGCTTGTGCTGGGATTGCACCATTAACAGCTTGCAAGGCTGAAGAATTGACCGGCTCTTTTCAACCTGGTCTACACCACACAGCTATGAAGTGGCTTTTTCTGGCCAGTGAATCCCTACTTTTTGGTTTTTCATTTTTTTCCCCGCACACACACACCACATACTCCGGCATGCACTTGCTGTTGGTAACCACCCAGGAGAACGAAAGACACACACACACACACACACACACACACACACACACACACACACACACACACACACACACACACACACACACACACACACACACACACTTGTTGCTTATTGCCACAACTGGTCACGTGGGTCTCCCCGGGAGTGGGGAGAGAGACTCAAAGGGAATCTTGGAAAGATGACTCAACTGGCTATTGAAACGCCCAACGGCCGACACCCCCTGAAATCCCAAAAACTCTGGGTGAACTTGAAAATGACCCCACTTATGGGCTCACCACACCTCAGTAAGTGGAAGAGGACAAGGTGCAGAAAAAGGATTGACGGCATCAGGGTATCCATCCCGGGACACACACACACACACACACACACACACACACACACACACAGAGTCTTACATATGATCGTGTGTGTACTCTTCTTTGGCCACATTCCTGCAGAAAAGTTAAAAAAAACACAATCAAATAAATGCTCACGTGAGAAGTACATGATTTCAGTCGTCCGACATCTTTCTCATTGGCAGCAAAAGTGCACTTTCTGCATACTAAAACTTTGCTACTGATTCCACTTTTTAAAAGTGTACGCAGGTTTTTGCATCAGTGTAGATCTTTACTGCACTGTTTTGCTCTGTGCTAGCAACAGTTCAACGCCAGGGTACAGGCCATCATCCATACAGTGCCCAAAGCCTTGTACTGCTATGAGGCAGTGTACCCGGCAGGCATTTCAACAGGACGTTATAGGTTAGCAAGAAATCCCACCTTCGTTAAAAAACAAATGATCCAATCATAATGCGGGGCAGAGTCTTTCGGATTCAGGCTCCACGGAATATTGGCTCTTTCAGGACATATACATATTGGCTTTCCAGTAGATCATCCATTAAAAAAAGAACTACGCAAGTACAGTACATGTAGATATAATAATATATAATCATCTTTATTTCAGGATTACCCAAAGGCTAACGCCTATCTGGGGGATCTACAGCAAGGTAGAATGCTGACATTAACACAGATAAGCAAACCAGATTGCAAACTGAATATTTACTACTCACTTCCTCTCGTTATCCAGTAAGAGAATTCGGAAAGGAGGAATTTTATTTCCCCACATCTTTATCAAGACGTGCCAGTCAGGCTAAAAATACAAACACACACACATACACACGCGCACGCATACAAAAACACACACACATGCATCCAAACTTCTAAAGAACGCCCACTAGTGGTAGGTAAGCCAAACTGAATTACATGTACTTCCTCCGCAAAGCAAAACTTCGTCGCGTTTTTTTGTGTGTTCTTGTCATGATCTTTCTGTCCGCATTAGACAAACATGTCAGGGATATATCCCCTACATAGGGTAGCCGAGGTGCTGTCCATTGTTCTGACAGGCTTTCGAACCTTCGAAAAGCGTGGAGTCCTTGAAAAAATCGGCAAAGCATAACCGTTTCTTGGCAGGATGTCACCAGAATACAACCCCAGGCGCATGACACCGACGTGCGAAAATGAGAAACAGTTTGAAAGACCGCGTGGCTCGAAAAGTGCCCAGAAGCCGGCCAGCCACTGCTGTACCAGCACGATGGTGTGCATTCGCACACAGCCAAAATAAATCAATGCACGTGCGTTTGCAGGGCAGGGGAAAGCAAAAGGGTTCGACATTCAGGTTGTCGTTCAGCCGGCGCAAAGTCCCGATCTCAACGTCGACGATTTGGCGTTCTTCCACAGCCTGAAGACAGATGTGGCACTCATGGCGAAGGAAACCAGAAAGGAGCTTCTGCAGGCTGTGGAAATGTGCTGGCACGAGTTCCCCGCTGCCAAAATGAGAAGAGTTTGGGTGTGTCTGTATGACTCCTTCCATGTCATTCTGGAGAGAGTGAGCGGCGGAGACAGCAACTACCAGCGCAACCGTGAAGGTTGTCAAGCTCACAGTTCGAGTGAAGAACTTGGCGATCTCCACGATCAAATCGTGTCTGGGCAACTTGAAAAGGCTGCGGAGCAAAAGCTGGCAGCGCTGGAGGCGAAAGTCAGCGAGGATGCCAACTCGATGTCATCAAGGAGTGAGTCGTCATCAGATTCAGACGAAGAGTGAAGCTGGACTGCTTTGAAATGAGCTGTGTGACATCTGTAAATAACTATCTCTCATATGCTGCTTTGTTTTCCACTTTGCAAAGAGTGTTGGTAGCCATAGAATGCTTTGGACTGAACTGTAAAAATGCAACGAAGTTTCGCTTAGCGGAGGAAGTACTGTTAACACACACAAGTAACACTATAATCAACAAAAGAAACAAATCAACCAAATCTGCACAATCACACTACCTCAGGTAAACAATTTTGAGTCGTGGAAATGCAACATGTGGGCTCAATGCCATCTAAAAACCGCTTACAGCAAAATCAACGACGACGCTGGCAATGGGCGACATAGAGCCGAGGTCCACTTCCCACCACACGCCCTGCTCTTTGGGTTCGAGCCACACACACTTGGTGTGTGCCATATCCATGGACACAGCTTCACCTGCTGTGTGCTTGTCAACCAATGGGCTGGACGTCGCTGTACAGTGCACAAAACAAAAGAAACATCAGAGAAAGAGTAAAAAAGTACTTCTTTTAGTATGAGTGCCAAGCCGGCAGGAACCCCTCTAACCACAACACTTACAAAATGATTCGAACATTTTGAGCTGGAAATCAGGTATCATCAAGCCACCTATTTCCGCACTCTGTCGGCAGGGTCATATACTGCTCACAGGCTGATCAACAAACATCACTAATGACACATCCTCTACAATCATGTGCACCTCTCTTTAAGTACAGGACAGGGCTGGAGAAACATCCGAGGGCAAAGGCAACTGTGGTGCTGAGCTGCAGAGCCAGTGCATATGCATGACTACTGGTTCTGAACCACTAATTTTAAAGTCATTAATTTTGTAACAACGGGATTGTATCAATGGACAGCTCGTATCACCCAAACCAGGAAGAAGCAAAACATAAAAATTTTAATAAAGAAAATCTCTTCCTCAGTAGAAGCCACAAGCTGCTGTAACTTCAATTGTTGAAAGCTTCGTTCGTTGTCAAACAAGGGCCTACTCAGTTCTAGGCAGTGCATGGTTTGACTCTTAGCCAACCTATTCTGATATGCGGCCAGAACATTGGGAACCATTTCCTCCTGTTCACCGTGCCTGCAGGCTACAACTTACAGCGTGTTTGGGCGAGTTTCTGTCACTCGAGTTGAACCTTTGAACCTTTGAGTTGAACCTTGGTGTGAAAGTTGTCGCCTGCTGGCGCGGTGACCAGGTGACTGGTGTACGCAGGAGCACGTGACCGCTTGTTCAACCATATTCGATTAGGAATAAGGGCCGAACGCTGCATCGCAGCCTTTTCGGACCAAAACCAGTCGACTCAGCATCCAAAAGACTACAACATATGGGCCAATCGCGGTCATATGGGCCAATCGCGGTCATCCGGGCTTTTATAAGAACGAAATGGCACTTTTAGTGACATTTTGCATACAAATTCCCATCTACTGTCGTGGAAATGGAAATCCGGTCTCACGTCTAGCGGCCCCAGGGCGCTGGCCATGCAGCCGCCGGTAAGCAGTACGAGTACACGCGAGCTGCTGGTCGCATCGGCCGGATCAACGACTGCATGCATGCAACGTTCTGTACACGCTGAGGGCGCCGGCCCCGGTCAATCGACTGGGTTTCTATGTCTACGACAGTAGTAGGGCGCAGTCACCCAGTTTCGGTGGAAGTGCGTGAGTTCGATTGGGAATAAAGGAGGAAGGGAGCGTCTCAGCTTCCTCGGACCAAGACCATTCGACTCAGCACCCCGAAGACTACAACTGGTGAAGTTTTGATTTTTAGGCCCTTAACTTCCCCTTTAATCCTTGGCTCTCCACCCGAGCCCGTTCTTGCACACCTGATGTTTTCTTACTTTATAGGTACCGATCACTAGCCTGTAGCCATGGAAACCAATCACTATTTAGGGCCCATTATGAACGGAGCCTCCCTCCCCTGAGGGTAGGGCCTGGGGAGAATCCATCAATACAAGAACAATTACAATTACAAATACACAGAACGTTGACTACCGGTCACAGTGCTCAGTACACGGCGTGCAGAGCTTAGTACAAACGAAAATCCGGTTTTTTTTATTTTCAATTACGAATACAAAATACCTTCAGCAAGCTAACTGTATTTCTGTTTCTCCCTGAATCGCTGTACAGCATGAGTTTCCGTGTTGCGTTTAAACAGCAAGAATAGCAGTGATTACTACTGTGTACACTGATGGCCTACCACTCTCTCCCAAAGCTATGCACAGCAAGAACAGAATAGAATAGCCTTGTTCAACACTACTGGCTTACCACTCTTTCCCAAAGCTATGCACAGCAAGAACAGAATAGAATAGCCTTGCTCAACACTACTGGCTTACCACTCTCTCCCAAAGCTATGCACAGCAAGAACAGAATAGAATAGCCTTGCTCAACACTACTGGGTTACCACTCTTTCCCAAAGCTATGCACAGCAAGAACAGAATAGAATAGCCTTGTTCAACACTACTGGCTTACCACTCTCTCCCAAAGCTATGCACAGCAAGAACAGAATAGAATAGCCTTGTTCAGTACTACTGGCTTACCATTCTTTCCCAAAGCTATGCTGCTTCGATCAGCGCAGAAGTCTTGGTAGTAAATGAAGTGCCCGACACGCTCCGCGAATCCCTCCGGCGTGAACTCATGCTGGATCCTGGGCTTGAACTCCTCGTCTTTTTTGGCTGTAGGAACCAAAGCAGTTGATTCAGAGAGGAGGGGGCGTAGGGCTTAGTATGTATGAGTAGGTAAGTGTAGACGAGGATCAATTTCACAAGGCTCATATCATCCTGTACTTTCTAGACACCAGTTGCTACTTCAGTGGTAGCAATTGTAAAAATCCACAAAACGATTTGCCGCGCGGAAGCACCCTAGCTGAAACGAACCATAGTGAGTTGTGTGCATACCCTGGCACACCAGCAAAGCATGAAAGATCACTTTGACGACATTCTCTATAAAAAAAACCCAATCTATTATCCAAAGAATCTCTCTAACAGTGCTGTCTAACATTGCAAAGCAGATCCAACAAATTCTCTTCACGACACAAATACATGCTGGTAGCATACTAGTACTTTCTTACATACCTAAATAATTGATGTGTAACATATAACACACATCATGTATGCTGTAAGAGTCGAAAGTCACACGGTGACAAGTCTAACGTTAAAATAATGGATTGCAAAAAAATCCCACTTCGAGGGCACAAAGTTTAACGACCCTGCCAGCACACACCTGTCTTCTATTTCTCTACTAGGAGGAGAGAAGGAATAACCTACGTGTAACGTTTCTTGAGTTAGCGATGGATTCTGTCTCGTTAAAACAATAGACGTTGTGCCCCATTAGACATTCAACTCTTACAGTAACACAACACACAAGCTAACTCACCCAGTATTTTCTCCATGACTGACTCTATGTCCTTGGTGTTTTTAAGGTCAACCGTGTAAACCTGTTAACACACACACACCCATCACACACACACACCCATCACACACACACACACATATATACACACACACACACACACACACACACACACACACACACACACACACACACAACAAATATTCAGAAGACCCACCACCAAAAGAAGAGCGGACAACATCAGGATGTCGCCGTTCCTGAAAAGTACAATCCGGAATGTAATATGCAGTGTGGTCAGCCATGCCACTCTGCGCAGGTGATCAGCACGCAGACGAAAGACCGCGTAGAGATAAGAACACGAACTCACCTGCGGCTCTCCAATGAAGTCGGTGAGGTACGGATGCTGGCTGTGCAGAGCTCTCCGAGTGGGCTTGCCGGAAAGGAATGGTGTGTTTCCGCTATGCTTAGGTGGTTTAAACAGTCCAAGAAGGACAGAGCAGCCCGATGCCAGCGCCTCAACAGGACCAGGCCCTTCGTACGGAAATCCCATGCCAATGTACAGTTTCGATGCAGACAGAAGACTAGACGCACGAGGAGCACAAAACGAGCAGGCAATGAGAGAGAACACAACAGTCATCTGTACTGGAACACCCAACTGCGCAAGGCAGTGTGCTAGCAATGTTCTGGACACCATCCTCTGCCTGGTGGCCACGGCCGCAGGTTTTCACAAACGTTGCCTCGAACGCAAGTTAAAAAGCAGGAGTCACAGCATGCCTGGCTTCCAGTACATGCAACAAGGTCATCTGGCTAGTGCGACTTTAAACACACAAGTTTTGGACAGCATGGGAACAAAGGTTGCCAAGATCTTAAAACTACGCGTACACAGATCTCAGAGCCCACCCATGCAGCCATGCATACATCCCGTGTCCGTCCGACAAACTGGACTAATCCCCGGTCCCAGTGGCACGAAGGACACCATCTGGATCATTATTTCAGTTTTCCTGGTGTTTGAGTGATCCCGAGCTTTCGGAAATGAACAGTACTCTGCCCGGTAGTCTAGCAGGCCGAGCGAGAACATACCTGCTGAGATTGGAACCTGGTAACAAGCCTGTACATGGCCGGAAACACGAGCACGGACACATACACACACATGCACACACATGTGCACATGCACACACACATGCACGGACACACACAGCACATTATGACATCACTTCAGTGGACTTACCACACACGCAATAAGAAGCACGCCCCCCCCCCCCCCCCACACCATCAGTCTATGACCATTATGAAAGCTTAAAAGACAATTTCTTCGACATACGGTACACAAAAGAAACAAATTGTCAAGGTTCGCTTCAGACTAAGTTAGGCTGAGTTTTCAGCATCCGTAGGAACGCCACCACCCCGCAAAGATCTAAGGCACAGATGTATCTGTAACGGTCCTAAGGCGATGGGAGGTGAGTGGATCAGCCCACCAGCAAAGTGGTCAAAGACCGAGAATCCCATTCACTGCATCCATGTTTCCCTCGTGCCAGGCTACGTGTTCCCAATTAACTGTGGGTCACAGCACATACAAAGCGTGACATAAAAGCACATCCAGAACACTGCGCTCCAATAGAAGGCAAGACATTCTTATGAAATGTGTGTAAGTTCTAGGCCAACACTCCACCGCAGTGAAAAGATTGTAAGAGCTGTGATGCACCACTAATAGGCAATCAAACAAGTGCCGTAATCAGCCAACGTTCGGAAACCGTACTATCTGCACTCTGCAGACATTGAAGCTTACACCTCGTGTCAGAGTGCCCCCCCCCGCCCTCATCCAAGACAGCACTGGTATTACTACATGAGTACCATATACCGGTATGTGCCTTGCACCATGTACAAGGACATGTACAGTCATGTCAATCAGTCAATCACTCATATGCATAGCAGGCAGGCACAGTGGGTTTGTCTAAGACCATGATTGAGAAACGAGAGGTACCAGGTTCAAGTCCTGCTTGGAAGCGGAAGGATTGGGAACTCGCGTCCTGGCATGAGTAAAACATAGATGTGGTAAACGGGATTTAGGCCTTTGGCCTATGGTTGGTGGATCTGATCTATCCTCCCCCACCATTTAGGAGCCGCATCTGACGCCTGATCATGGGGTGGTGGCGTCCCACGGAAGCGGAAAGGTGGTTCTTGACCAGGGAGTTGTACGACTCCTTGTTCTTGACCTGCCCGGTACGCGAGCCCGTCGAATATTTATATTTATATTACTCATGTGCATGCGTGCATGGCCGTTTTTTATTTTTTATTTTGTTTTATGCGCGAGGGTATGATGCCCCCCCCCCCCCCCCCCCGTGCCCTCATTTGCGCACGCCCCTGGAGTCGGTTTGATGAGGCTCAGCATGATTGCTC